>NC_060139.1:7614400-8276543 GCF_021461385.2 Schistocerca piceifrons
ATAACACTATGTTTGGTCGCCGCGTTCACCTTTGAAGTCTTGACCGTGTTCCTATTAAGCTTATCGGATCTTCGTAATTTTCCAAAGTACACAGGTGGGCTTCAGTGGTTGTAATTATTGCACTATTTGAAATAACAACTCACACGACCTTTCTGTTAATAAAACAATACTGTATTTTTCTAAACGGTGCACATATAAAATCCACACTCCTCACTTATTCATAGCGACCCCAAAATGGCGGTCTACAATTACTCGCTAAAAATTTGACGTGCTTCTCACTCTTTCACTAGCTGAGCGCGAATCCCTCCTTCCTCCTACCGGTACCAGAAAAAATCCTCTGTTTATTAACAACTGAACGTCAAAAAATACATGACGGTAGGCATAGGCTCTATGTTGGGCTACCGCTTCATCTTGTCTCTTTGCCTTTAAGGAAGACGAAAACATAAAGGAAATGCAAAAGGTTTATCACAAATGCCCCCCTACTGTATACTGTCGGAAATAAGTCTCTTTATTTAGGGAGACAGTATACAGTAGCCCTATTAACCTTGGGGCTCATAGTTCAGTCACTTGGTGCACGTCAATGGAGTTTTAATACCCTTATGTTACTACAAATATATCTAAAAAGCTCATTTTCTTGGCCATTACAAATTCATACATATAAATACATTCACATATACTTATATCACGTAATTACCTTCACATATATTCATATTACATATCGCACGTCCATGGCGTGCTAACGTCGTAGTCTCTTATTTCTCCTTACATTTATTAAGTAGTATTATCAGGAGGAAAATGTTACATTTCTTACATTGTCCTTTCACCATATTTTAATAATTGTTTTTCTCCTTGGTGTTTGGTTTATTAGCCATTCTGATAAGCTGCCCTTTCGACACACGTTATCTCATTGTTCGCTGCACTTACGGCCAGCAGCAGCTCATTGTTTAACGCGCCCTACTCAGTGACGCAAACGCCACGTGAGCAGCAGCACTGCCCGCGCCCACACTGTAATGTCGCTCCAGGCTCGTGAAGTCGGTGTTGTATTTGCCCTCCAGTCCGGAGACTGGATACGACGGATTCAGCTCCAACGCTCAACCGAAGAACACCAATACCTCATCTCGCGCCTGGGCGAGGATTTCGGCCAGTGACATTGAAGGTAAGAGCCGCACTGCAGGATACGGCATTATCTTCCGTCGTGCATTATAGTTAGCGGTTCTCACACCTCAACTCGTGGTCATACTGATTTCCTCTGATATCTCCGTCGCACGCGCATCACACTCTCTGTATTCACTTTGCTAGACTGCAGCGTTTACTCATATTACGGCCGAGCCGTTATTTTCAATATTATTACGCCTTAATATTTTTGTATCACTTCACACGTGCGAGTATTTTACTCGTCCGTCGCGTTGCACTTCACATACATTGAAGGTAAGAGCCGCACTGCAGGATACGGCATTATCTTCCGTCGTGCATTATAGTTTGCGGTTCTCACACCTCAACTCGTGGTCATACTGATTTCCTCTGATATCTCCGTCGCACACGCATCACACTCTCTGTATTCACTTTGCTAGACTGCAGCGTTTACTCATATTACGGCCGAGCCGTTATTTTCAATATTATTACGCCTTAATATTTTTGTATCACTTCACACGTGCGAGTATTTTACTCGTCCGTCGCGTTGCACTTCACATACATACATAAGTTGTTCTTCTTCAAGTATAAAATCTCACATAAAATTGATAATAGTACATACATAGACATAAACATTGACAATAATAGAGTTGACACACAAATTTACAATTCACATCCACATTTCATATACGGACTCCATGACATGCACCCTCTTACACACTAATACGTAAATCAGGAAGTATCTTTCATTTATCCTGAACATTCGCATTTTCTATTCTTGTCTTGCAGGACCGACCTCCTACGCGTTTTTACGTCCACAAATACACATAGAAAAGAAGAAAAGAGTACATACATACATTTTATATGGACATCGACATTAACAATTATATAGTTGGCAAATAAATGTCCAATTCACATTCACATTTCGTATATGGACTCTATGTTAAGCAGCATCTGACACAGCAATAAGTATATTAGAAGGAATCTTGCATTTGTTCTGAATGTATGCTCTTTCTTGTTATTGTCTTGCAGGACCGACCTCCTGTGCGTTTTTACATCCAATACTACATACATATTTTCATAGACATCGACATTGACAATAGCAAAGTTGACACATAAATGTACAAGTCACCTTCACATTTCCTATATGGGTTCCATGTTAGGCATCATCCATCTTACACACTAATAAGTAAATTAGAAGGAATCTCTCATTTGTTCTGAATTTTTGTTTTTCTCTTGACTTGCAGGTCCAACCTCCTGCGTCTTTTTAGCATCAAAAATACACTTAGAAAATACGTTCCAGCACTACTCACTACATGGAAAACAGGATTTGCTAAGGTCTGCTTCAGAGATCAAGCTACTTCTAGGATTGCTATTTGTAGTGCGTCGTTAGTGTACTTATTCTATCCTTGGCATTTGATAAATCTTCATACTATGTATAATATTTACAAATGCTCGTTTGTGAGCGAGTGTGGTGAATGTTTTATCCCTTGACAAACCTGACTTCATCACTGCTTGTTAATCGTCGTAATATTCCACATTCGTGAATATATATTTCAAGCCATATTTCTGCCTTATTGATTCGACGACATGTACATGTTTACCTTTGTGACGTTGACCGATAATTTTACCGTATTTTTGTCATGTGTTGCTCCACTCATAATTCATTACCGATAGATAAGAACGCGCAAGTGCTAAAATGATGCTTTCGCTTCTGCGTGCAAGAACTCAGTGTAGAAAATATTGTTTCACTGCATTTTGTGTTCATTCCTCATACGAATCGTGTATCATATTTTCATTTATATTAACCTTATAGTTTCTCGAGCTGTAACAGTTAGTCGCTAAGGAAATATTTTTCATACTGGGTGGTTTTACATTCTGATGTCTGTGTAGCAAATCACTGTGCTGTGGTGTGTTTTAAATGTTTACCATGTACCATTGTTACCATCGACTTCACTGTTTCTCCTATACTACTCACTGCTTCTTCGTGATGTTCGTTTTCATAATTACTTACTGTACATGCATCATCATACTTTGCTTTCCCCACTCATACAATCATTCATTCTAAGACTTAAAACTATATAGTGTATTCTTTCTTACGTCAGCTTCGTGGCCCTTTCCTAGGTACCCTTGTAACATTAATCTTCATATTCGTCGCCGTATACCCATATAATTATTCATTAAAAATATTCCACATAAATCGCCATTTATACTCATGTGCTACCTACCGGGTTCTCACACTAGAACCACCGCACTATTTATTTCTTTCCACAAATATAAATAAACTCGTATTACTCTAATACACTTTCATTCTCTTCCTAGATTCACTCCATGCACGGTAAGTCACCACAAACGTAGATTAACTAATTAATACCTTCAATCGAATCTAATAAAACCTTTCACTCTCTCTACTTCAAAATATTATCCAGCAGTGAAATTTCATTTATTTCTCCATATCGCTTTTGTAAACATACAGTACTTACCTCAGTTCTTTTGTTTTAAGTTCATGCAATTACGTTGTGTGCGTATTGGTTGGTGTTTGTATTTACTTAGCTTATCTCCCGCGTGTTGTTCAATTCATGTTTACAGCTTTATTTTGCTGCTTATACTATAAGGTATCGTGTAATTAATAGCAACTAACATAGGTGAGCTCTGTAATAACAAATTTGTGGATATGTATTCTCCCTGTACATTAAGCTCACTACTTCTAATGTTGTCTGTAAAGAAGTGTAGTTCTACGATATGTTATTTTATAGTTTATGCCTCAGTCACACGCACGTCTCAGTCACACGCATTTTTCTATGTTTATGTCTCATTCTACCTTTCACATCGTCGCTCGCGTATGTGTTGTATGTAAGTCGCTTAGTTCTTAAGTTATGTGCTAATCGCGCTCTTTCAAGTGTACATGTTGTTACTTCCCTTTTCAACTTGTCTTAGTCCTGTTGTATATAGTCGGATAGGTCATTTCCTGTATATATTCTCTTCTACTTCGAATACTTATACTTATTCCTAGCTATGTACATTCAATAGAATATGTTGAGTTCACAAATTTAGCGTATTCTACTCTCCTTATAGCTTACTTGCGTCCATGTGCTCATTTTCTTAAAGCTGCATATGCTTAAATTAATGATTTACTCTTAACATTAATGCTCTTTACAGTATAGTCACCGACTTAGGAATAAATGTCTCTGCTCGTTTAGTTTGTGTTGCTCATCTACGTCAGAGTAACTAGCTGATAGGTACTCTATTTCCTATTGCTCCTATTTTGTCCAGCTGGTTAGGCGGTGTGGATGCCGATTCGCTTAAATTCTAGAATGGTTTCCGTCGCGGTGCGCAGTGTGCCTTTGCGCATCGTACAGGGGACACTGAACTCAACCTTGCTTTTTGCCTACTTGGCCCCTACGATCAGCTGTTAAGCCGCTCCGTATATAATTGTTGGAGTACGCTCTGCTTTAAGCGCGGCAGCACGGCTCAGTATACCCCATCGCTCTTGCCTCTCGCTTAAAGCTCGCGCGCTGTGAATTAAGTCTTAAGAAAGTACAATATCAAAATACAAGAAAAGTTTATTTTCACTAGGATGAATCTCACTCTCTGCATGTTAGATAGTAAAAGAAGATTGAACATTCCTTATTGATTAAGCAGGATAGTAGAAGAGGGAGAGGGCACCGGAAATATAAATATTGTACCCCCTAGCTGGAGAGGAACCGAGCGCCAGTCGGTTTATTCGTCAAAGAGCGACAAACCTCCTACCTTCTTGACACCTTCATACCAAGTGTGCAGTAAAATAGTAATGAACGGTTCACTATAAGTTTATCTACCATCAAGAAAAGACACTGCAAAATCACACCACATATGCTAATGGGTATGCTGGCCTGTAATTTTATAACTTTAGATTTACTTCCCATCGCCGTTACGATCTTACAGTTCTCTACACGTAGTGTGGGAACATTTACTTTCCTCGCTATCTCTTTGAACAAGCTAGTAGACATTAGGCTTGTCGACGCGCCAGTATCCAAAACAACTAGCACATCTATGTTTCCCACCTTTACCTTTATTGTTGCTTGAATAATTTCACGTACCTTGCGTGTTGTTTCTTTTTCTTCGATAAACAAGTCTTCTTTCATTTCTGCGCCCTTATCATACCTTAAAAATAGATTCCGGATATGCTGTATGTGTAGGTTTGTTTCAGTGTCTGCTTCCTCCTTTCCGTTCCTGTTCGCTTTAGTGCTTAAGTCTCTCATATTAGTACTGTGGCACACTGACAGTTCATTACCTTCTTCCCATAGTCACGCTCGATTATTATTTCCTGGGGCCGGTAAAGGTATTGTTTCAATTTCTGCCGTCACTTCTACTATGTTTACTGTATGTTCGCGTGCTCGCCAGTTCGTGTCCCGGTTGTTTCGATTTGACTGTACGGGCTGCCTGTTATCTCTCGGATCCCTGTGTTGCATATTCCGTTCCTGGTAATTTGCATTTCCTTGTCGCCCATTGTCGAAGTTTTCCCTCGAGTTTCTATTGTCTCTGCCATTACCGTACCTATACGGCTGATATTTAGTTTCGTACGACCCTCGGCCACTCTGTGGCTGGTAGGTAGACCGATTGTACGGATTTCCGTTGTGGCGCGGCGGTACATACGGATGCCATTCATTCATACGCACACGACCGTTATAATTTCCAAAGCCGTTGCCGTTACCGTAGTTCTTCCCGTTTGGGTTGTGCTCATTACCGTTACGATAACTAGGTGTGGCTTGCCCATCCTCATGAATCAGATCTATTGAGTCGAGCACTGAAAGAAAATACTCCAGATCATATCCGGGAACAGTTATTAATTTTTCCCTAACATTTGCAGGTAACTTGTTCTTTAAGATTTTCAGTACATCGACATGAGATATCGGATTATTCCAGTAACGGGTCTTGCTTAGGTATTTTTCAAAATAGCTTCTTAGCCCCCCGAATTTTGAATGATATGGTACTGGGTTAAATACCTCTCGTCTTAACCTCTCCTGGATAGCTGTTGACCAGTATTTATCTAAAAATGCATTCTCAAACTGCTCATATGTCTCACAAAGTTCTGACATCTCCGTAGCCCACAAAAGGGCATCACCCTCGGTGTGTCCTACAACATATTTAATTTTTTGAGCTTCTGTCCAAGTCCTGGGCAGTACGTTTCTAAAGGCTCGGACAAACACCACTGGGTGCGTTCGCTTTTTCTCATTTGAGAATACGGGAAACTGTCGATGTTTTATTAAGCTCTCATCCATTAACAACGCTGTCCAGCACGGCGGAACAGCATTTCCCTGCGGTGATGGTATATTTGTTTCAGCAAAGTTTTGCCCGCTGCTCGCGTCGCGCGTCGACATGCGGCCGCGCGGCGTGGGTTGGGCATTGTTGTCCGCGCCACTGATTCCTCCCACTGGCGGATGGCTGTTTATCGCTCCGCTTACCGCCCCAGGCGATGATATTACCGTACTTTGTTTGTTAACTATTTCGTCTCTTAACCGTTGTTCTAACTGCCTGATATCATGTTCTACGCGTTTTAAGGTTTCTTCTTCCTTGTCCCCCATTACTTCCTTTACTGCTTCCACATAGGTACGCTGTTCACGTACGCATTTTTCTGCGAACGTTGTATTGTCCTTTGCATTGCTCTTTACCGATTCATAAAGGTGCACAATGTCTGAGTTGATCCTCTTGTGTTCTAACTTAAGTAATCCTACCTCCAATGTGATTTTTTCTACATTTTCTGGCAAGTCGTTACAGAAAGAATGTAGTTTCGCTACATCTGATTGTACATTGTCTAAGTTGACCTGCGTATTCTTTTGCATTGCCTGTAAATTCTCTTGGGTTTCTCTAATTCCGGATAGCTCCTGTCGATACGTGTGTGTTAGTGTTTCAAATTTTTCGCCCACTATGCCTTTTAATTTCTCACCCATATCGTGAACCGAAATTTGTACTTGTTCATTAATTTTACTATCCACCTCCGTGGAGATTTGTGAAATCTGCTGTGTGAACTTCGTGTCCAGACTATTGAGTTCTGTGCGCAAATTTTTTACGTCGTCTGAAATGTGTGTCATGTTTGTATTAACCTTCTCGATCTCGGACTTCACTGTGGTCATGTCTGCTTTCATGTTAGTCATGTCTGCTTGTATCGTTTGTAAACTTGACATTTTAGTCTCTAAGCCCGACATTTTTGAATTTATGTCTGCTTTCATTGCATTCATGCTTGTTTGTATGGATTCTGTTAAGGCTCGAAATAAGGCTTGCATATCTTCCGTATTCACTTCCGGCCTATGCCTGTCAGTATCTGTGTCCGTACTACGCGTACTGCTCTCATTTAAAATATTCTCTGGCCCCGAGGTGCCATTAGTTACGTCTCCTGTAATTAACGTATTGCTTGTAATTAAATGTTCTGTATTCACGGGCGTCGAATGCAACAATGGCATGTCGCGCCCAGCATCCAAATAATCACCGTTAAACAATTCCAAACCACTCATTGTTGCATTTTGCAAATGAACATCCACTACATTCGCATTATGATTTTCGAATGACATTTCCTTATTGTTTTGACCCTCCATTATAGAAATCTTTATACCACTGCAGTTATCAAAATAAAAATTTTCTTTTTTAAGATTTTACTTCCGCGCTACTTCTCACGCGAAAAAAAAATGCATATACAGTTGTATGTAATTATAGTCTCAGCTATTCTTTAGTCAATATACTTTCTATACTAATAAAGAAATGTCATTATCTCCACTTGACTACAATAGCGTTAATATCTGAAGCTTTAGGTTCTGGAATTTAGGAAATAGGTGGATGGATTTTCTAATAGGTCTACTGGGAACGCATTCACTATATGCATTGCGCAGTCCTACCTGATTGTTGTCTTGTAAATCGTACTTCCTCTATTGTGCTTTGTTGTGTGCTCTCGGTACTGTCGCCTTTTTTCCTTACAATTTATTTATTATTTCCTTTTTATAGCATTTCTTCAGTACCACATCATCGTCTCCGTCACATCATCAGCGTACATGGAACATAAAGAAATCGTTAACATACATGTATATTCATTTTCCTAACAATACTAGTACTCACAGTTTTGCCCACTGCGTATCGTGCCTGTCACCTGTCGCCACTTTATAGTATAATAAAATAATGAAATAGATGATAATAAAATGCGTGGCTTCTTAAAATGTATTGAATTAATGAGATTAATTTTTCGGCGTGAATGACAAGCACAATAAGCTGAGCTGTGCCTGGAAATAAGTCCGTATTAGTTCATATTATTTTGCAGGGCGGAGTAGTTTCTTTCTCCGCTGTAGATTTGTGCTTACCATTCTTTATAATACTATGTTTGGTCGCCGCGTTCACCTTTGAAGTCTTGACCGTGTTCCTATTAAGCTTATCGGATCTTCGTAATTTTCCAAAGTACACAGGTGGGCTTCAGTGGTTGTAATTATTGCACTATTTGAAATAACAACTCACACGACCTTTCTGTTAATAAAACAATACTGTATTTTTCTAAACGGTGCACATATAAAATCCACACTCCTCACTTATTCATAGCGACCCCAAAATGGCGGTCTACAATTACTCGCTAAAAATTTGACGTGCTTCTCACTCTTTCACTAGCTGAGCGCGAATCCCTCCTTCCTCCTACCGGTACCAGAAAAAATCCTCTGTTTATTAACAACTGAACGTCAAAAAATACATGACGGTAGGCATAGGCTCTATGTTGGGCTACCGCTTCATCTTGTCTCTTTGCCTTTAAGGAAGACGAAAACATAAAGGAAATGCAAAAGGTTTATCACATACCCGACCACACGGCGCAGAAGCTTCAACTTCGTTAAAAGTCAAATTAGTTGTATGAAACTGTGTTTCACCCGACGGCGCAACACGTAAGTGCCGACACATTGTCTCGTTTATCTGTCGGCACAGATGCAACATTCGACGCATGGGAATCTTCTAGTTTACGCACTGACTTTTCTGATTCGCAAACTATCGAGTCTTTTCCTATTGACTCAGGGTGGATCGCACAAGCCAGGGAGCATGACAATTCACGACGATTGCTCAAAAGTTACATCCTAAAATGTTGGCAGCGTTCTCAGAAATGTATTCCCGATCACCTTGTGTGAAAATACGCTGTGCAACGCAACAGTTTATCTCTTCTCCATGACTTGATTCTGCCTCACACGGCTAATGAACAGTGCAGAGTGTTAATCCAAACCTCGTCGTAACAGCAAGTTTTAAGAGCATATTACGGAACCGTTCACTCTAAGGAGCTGGCGCGCCAACATTGTACCTAGCTTGGTTTAGGTAAGCAAATAGAAAGGGTGATGAAATAATGCCGCACTTGCGCGGACAATCGTACCACTCCGCACGAGAAACTTTCCTCGTGGAGACCAGCTGATACTCCACGGCAACGTCTCCATACACTCTTTGCTGGCCCTTTTGGCCAACACTTTGGTTGATGATCGTCGATGCCTACAGCAAATGACCTTTTGTTATCCCACTGCATTCGAGGAATGCCGCCAGCACTATCAAGGTGCTCGCTTCCGTATTTGCTCTCTAAGGCTGATCGTAAACAATCGTTTGTGACAGTGGGTTGGGGTTGTTTGGGGGAAGAGACCAAACAGCGAGGTCATCGGTCTCATCGCATTACGGAAGGACGGGGAAGGAAGTCGGGCGTGCCGTTTCAAAGGAACCATTCCGGCATTTGCCTGGAGCGATTTAGGGAAATCACGGAAAACCTTAATCAGGATGGCCGGACGCGGAATTGAACCGTCGTCCTCCCGAATGCGAGTCCAGTGTGCTAACCACTGCGCCACCTCGCTCGGTTTTGTGACAGTGGATCTCCTTTTTCTTCCAAGGAATTTACACAATGGAATACAGAACTTCAGGATTCCATCATTCTCGCTCCAGTGTAGGGGCGAGATCGAACGTTCAAGATGCAAGCGTCAAAGCTTCGAGCTTCACATTCACGTGAAGATGCTCTGCCGATGTTTCTGTGTTTACATCGCAATTTGCCTGCTCCTGACACTTCACTGACAGAACGTTCGCATGGGAGACGTCATCGGACGTTGCTGCATTTGCGTCATCCTCACCGCTCTGCTCCAGCTTCATGCGTCATCAGAGTCCAGTGTCGAGTGTACAACAGGTCACAGTTATGGGAATCCGGCGTTGTTCTCAGACGAGCATTCGCGGTAGCGCAGGCACGGATCAGCGCCACCAATAGCTGCTACGGCTCCGTGAATTCAGTAATCGTGCCGTAGACCAGATTTCTTCGCTGCACGGCGTGCGTCACCCGCGACGCAGCCGCATCCGTCCGTCGCACTGCAGCTTCCTATGCAGCTTACGGAGCGCGTGCCTCCACCCGCGGCAATCTCAGCGATGGGAGTTGAAAGTTCCCCTTTGAATGTAAAGAATGACTGTGCTCGTAAACTTCTACGTTTGTAAGTAGGCTGTTTATGTTTTCTTATTGGCAACGTTACGCAGCGCTCAGTATGAAAATCACTGGCTGCGCTGTGTGCAGTCTGCGGCTGGTTGGCATTGTTGTAATACTCGCCATTCTAGTGTTGGGCAGCTGGATGTTAACAGCGCGTAGCGTTGCGCAGTTCGAGGTGAGCCGCCAGCAGTGGTGGATATGGGGAGAGAAATGGCGGAGTTTTGAAATTTGTAAGACTGGATGTCATGAACTGCTATATATATGATGACTATTAAGGTAAATACATTGTTTGTTCTCTATTAAAATCTTTCATTTGCTAACTATGCCTATCAGTAGTTAGTGCCTTCAGTAGTTTGAATCTTTTATTTAGCTGGCAGTATTGGGGCTCGCTGTATTGCAGTAGTTCGAGTAACGAAGATTTTTGTGAAGTAACTGATTCATGAAGGGTATAGGTTATTGTTAGTCAGGGTTATTCTTTTGTAAGAATTACTGAAAGTCAGATTGCGTTGCGCTAAAAATATTGTGTGTCAGTTTAAGCACAGTCTTGTATAATTTTTCAAAAGGGGACGTTTCACGTTATTTGATACAGAAACAGCTGAGCAAAACTGAACGTACTCAGACAGTTTTCTCTTTACCTATTCTGATCATTTCTAAACTGACAAACAATATTTTTAGTGCAACGCAGTCTGACTTTAAGTAATTCTTACAAAAGAATAACCCTGACTAACAATAACCTATACCCTTCATGAATCAGTTACTTCACAAAAATCTTCGTTACTCGAACTACTGCAATACAGCGAGCCCCAATACTGCCAGCTAAATAAAAGATTCTAACTACTGAAGGCATTAACTACGGATATGGATATAGTTAGCAAATGAAAGATTTTGATAAAGAATAAATAATGTATTTAGTTTGATAGTATTCAAAAGTCATAATATATGTATCGGTTCGTGACATCGAGTCTTACAAATTTCGTTTTTCTGACGGTCACACCTTCAGATCGTCCGCTCATAGTAACCTCTCAAAATTCTGCCATCTCTCTCCCCACATTCACCACCGCTGGCGGCTCTCCTGCAACTGCCCAACGCTACGCACTGTTCACATCCAACAGCCCAACACTACACTAGCGAATAATCCGACAATGATTCCAACCAGCCACAGAAAGCACACAGCGCAGTCAGCGATTTTAATACAGAGCGCTACGTGGCGTCACCAACATAGAAACCCAAACACCGTACTTACAAAGTCTCCGGCTGCCACCGACGCCGCAACTCGCGTCTCCCACGGACATCGACGTCGTCGCCGTCGGCTGGGCGCCAGCACCCTCTGCATCACCCTCCGTGCTCCTACCTGTGCCGGCTCTAGCAAGGTGCGATGTCGCGACGCGGGTCAGTCTGCCCTGTCCCCCAGCCGAGCAACCGCCCTCATCAATATCCACGGGAAAGGCCCTCCCCCCGTACCTTCCAAGATGGGCGGGGAGGAGAGCGGTGTCCGCTCGGCCGCACTTCGAAAACGCGCGCGCCGCCAGTTGCGCCGCTGCGTTACCTTATAAGCTACGTTGTGCAAGACGCGACAGTTGGCTGCGACTGCGACGCTGCCCCCTCCCCTCCTCTTTTCGCACCCTGGCAGACGGCGACACGGCCGCAACACGACAGGAGTCGTCGCTGTTTCCCAAGCTCTGGTCGGCGGCGGCGGATTCAAGTACATAAGAAAAATAAGAATTCCGATTTTCTTGCTGTAAAAAAATATTGTATGTTAATGGAACAAAGTTACATCGGCTCCCAGAGTTAGTTTTTCGATACAGATTCTCCTTTTACTTTAAAAAACTGTAAAGTATCTCTTCCGGTTTTGCGTGTTTTTTTCGCTGTATATTACTTCTCTATCGATTGTGAGGAAAGTAAAAGGCACAAAAAATTGATATTTTCGTATCTTACAGTTTCACATCACAGCTTGATAATGAGGGGTCTATTTTTCCGATATTCGTCGCAGATATTCCGATACTTGATTTACAAGTAACCTACTGCATAAAATTTGAATTGTGTACAGTGAAAAATGTGGTCGCTGGCTACTTTGCGTATGGTTCGCGTTAGGTCATACATCGTTGCCGATGAAACGAAGCTAACATATCGAAATTATTTTTAAAGTTGAGATCAGAATGATATCGATCTCCGTTTCGGAGATTTGGGCTCATATATCTCCGGGAGCGTCGCGACTAGCCGCCGGTTCTGTCGACGCGCAACGAGAATCGTGTGGTCATCACACGATAGAGAATGCATTTGTTTTGTTTCGCTGACACATTTGGACCTAATGAAACAATTTTATGTCATATATTTCTCCGGTATGAGTTACTAATATTTCTCCATATGCTCTTGACAATTTTATTTTAAAATGCCACGAAATGAAGTTTCTTAAAAGTAAAGACATGCTGCCTTCAATGTATTTTCTTCTTATTCTTGGGAAGATGATAAGTTACTCACCTCTAGTATTTTCTTCTGAACCTGGACGAGGATACCAAAGTAGAAGTAGACGTCCTAACAAAACCAACAAATGTAAAAAATTTACGTTTTTCAACACAGCGAAATTGATTACAGAAAGCTGTACAACAATCTGTTGGTGGTTTTTCACAACTGGAAGGTATCATCAAGACACCAATCTACCGTTTGCTCTCAAAGTGAAGGTACTGTAAAATGTAACTTTCTCGTTGTACTTTAGATTGCTTATTTTATAATGTACTTGCCGTTTTCAATTTTTATCGTCACAAAAAAAAAGAGTAATGCGAAAATTGACCTGCAAGTTCATTTTCATCATTCTAATTCTACATCTGCATGGATTGTACTGATTTTCATAACAGGGCTGAAAAATTTGCATCAATGGGAAAATAATATATATTTCACTCATCTGCCAGTTTGAACTGTGCACTAATTTCTTCCCAAATTCTGTCTCTGAACAAAGTGTCCCTATATTTAGGGTTCTTCAAATCGTAAAGGCAAGGATGTTGTGAGACCAACTCACAGATCATCACATCCTGTGAGTGGCTAATTTCAATTTTCCTTGACTGGCTCGACATCTTTCTGGCAGCCGTACGTCTTTGTGTCGTCCGACTTCCGTCGCAACACTGCTCACTGCTGCAGTGCTGCGGCAGCTGCCGCAACAGTCGCGCGTCGCATCCCAAACTCGAACTGCGCATGCGCCAGCACGCAACTTCTGAAGTCACGTAGCGACCCGTTCAGTCGCTAGTGTGCGTCGCGTCTTGGACAACGTGCCTAAAGTCGCCACCGCGTCGCGACGGCGTGCCGCGAACGATTACGCCGCTGCCAATGACGTGAGCTACAGCGGCAGGTGTACTTAGTTCCAACACTTATGTACTGACCCCTTTTTATGTGCTTGCCAGCTGTACAACCACCCCCCCCCCCCCCCCATGAACCATGGACCTGGCCGTTGGTGGGGAGGCTTGCGTGCCTCAGCGATACAGATGGCCGTACCGTAGGTGCAACCACAACGGAGGGGTATCTGTTGAGAGGCCAGACAAACATGTGGTTCCTGAAGAGGGGCAGCAGCCTTTTCAGTAGTTGCAGGGGCAACAGTCTGGATGATTGACTGATCTGGCCTTGTAACATTAACCAAAACGGCCTTGCTGTGCTGGTACTGCGAACGGCTGAAAGCAAGGGGAAACTACAGCCGTAATTTTTCCCGAGAGCATGCAGCATTACTGTATGATTAAATGATGATGGCGTCCTCTTGGGTAAAATATTACGGAGGTAAAATAGTCCCCCATTAGGATCTCCGGGCGGGAACTACTCAGGAGGACATCGTTATCAGGAGAAAGATAACTGGCATTCTACGGATCGGAAGGTGGAATGTCAGATCCCTTAATCGGGCAGGTAGGTTAGAAAATTTAAAAAGGGAAATGGATAGGTTAAAGTTAGATATAGTGGGAATTAGTGAAGTTATAAATACAAAATCAAATAGGGGTAATGCAGGAGTAGGTTTAATAATGAATAAAAAAATAAGAGTGCGGGTTAGCTACTACAAACAGCATAGTGAACGCATTATTGTGGCCAAGATAGACACAAAGCCCATGCCTACCACAGTAGTACAAGTTTATATGCCAACTAGCTCTGCAGATGATGAAGAAATTGATGAAATGTATGACGAGATAAAAGAAATTCAGGTAGTGAAGGGAGACGAAAATTTAATAGTCATGGGTGACTGGAATTCGTCAGTAGGAAAAGGGAGAGAAGGAAACATAGTAGGTGAATATGGATTGGGGGGAAGAAATGAAAGAGGAAGCCACCTTGTAGAATTTTGCACAGAGCATAATTTAATCGTAGCTAACACTTGGTTCAAGAATCATGAAAGAAGGTTGTATACCTGGAAGAATCCTGGAGATATTAAAAGGTATCAGATAGATTACATAATGGTAAGACAGACATTTAGGAACCAGGTTTTAAATTGTAAGACATTTCCAGGGGCAGATGTGGATTCTGACCACAATCTATTGGTTATGAACTGCAGATTGAAACTGAGGAAACTGCAAAAAGGCGGGAATTTAAGGAGATGGGACCTGGATGAACTGAAAGAACCAGACGTTGTACAGAGTTTCAGGGAGAGCATAAGGGAACAATTGACAGGAATGGGGGAAAGAAATACAGTAGAAGAAGAATGGGTAGCTCTGAGGCATGAAGTAGTGAAGGCAGCAGAGGATCAAGTAGGTAAAAAGACGAGGGCTAATAGAAATCCTTGGGTAACAGATGAAATATTGAATTTAATTGATGAAAGGAGAAAATATAAAAATGCAGTAAATGAAGCAGGCGAAAAGGAATACAAACGTCTCAAAAATGAGCTCGACAGGAAGTGCAAAATGGCTAAGCGGGGATGTCTAGAGGACAAATGTAAGGATGTAGAGGCTTGTCTCACTAGGGATAAGATAGATACTGCCTACAGGAAAATTAAATAGACCTTTGGAGAGAAGAGAACCACTTGTATGAATATCAAGAGCTCAGATGGCAACCCAGTTCTAAGCAAAGAAGGGAAGGCAGAAAGATGGAAGGAGTATTATAGAGGGTTTATACAAGGGCGATGTACTTGAGGACAATATTATGAAAATGGAAGAGGATGTAGATGAAGATGAAATGGGAGATAAGATACTGCGTGAAGAGTTTGACAGAGCATTGAAAGACCTGAGTCGAAACAAGGCCCCGGGAGTAGACAACATTCCATTAGAACTACTGATGGCCTTGGGAGAGCCAGTCATGACAAAACTCTACCATCTGGTGAGCAAGATGTATGAGACAGGCGAAATACCCACAGACTTCAAGAAGAATATAATTATTCCAATCCCAAAGAAAGCAGGTGTTGACAGATGTGAAAATTACCGAACTATCAGTTTAATAAGTCACAGCTGCAAAATACTAACGCGAATTCTTTACAGACGAATGGAAAAACTAGTAGAAGCCGACCTCGGGGAAGATCAGTCTGGATTCCGTAGAAACACTGGAACACGTGAGGCAATACTGACCTTACGACTTATCTTAGAAGAAAGATTAAGGAGAGGCAAACCTACGTTTCTAGCATTTGTAGACTTAGAGAAAGCTTTTGACAACGTTAACTGGAATACTCTCTTTCAAATTCTGAAGGTGGCAGGGGTAAAATACAGGGAGCGAAAGGCTATTTACAATTTGTACAGAAACCAGATGGCAGTTATAAGAGTCGAGGGACATGAAAGGGAAGGAGTGGTTGGGAAGGGAGTAAGACAGGGTTGTAGCCTCTCCCCGATGTTATTCAATCTGTATATTGAGCAAGCGGTAAAGGAAACAAAAGAAAATTTCGGAGTAGGTATTAAAATCCATGTAGAAGAAATAAAAACTTTGAGGTTCGCCGATGACATTGTAATTCTGTCAGAGACAGCAAAGGACTTTGAAGAGCAGCTGAACGGAATGGACAGTGTCTTGAAAGGAGGATATAAGATGAACATCAACAAAAGCAAAACGAGGATAATGGAATGTAGTCAAATTAAATCGGGTGATGCTGAGGGGATTAGATTAGGAAATGAGACACTTAAAGTAGTAAAGGAGTTTTGCTATTTGGGGAGTAAAATAACTGATGATGGTCGAAGTAGAGAGGATATAAAATGTAGATTGGCAATGGCAAGGAAATCGTTTCTGAAGAGGAGAAATTTGTTAACATCGAGTATAGATTTAAGTGTCAGGAAGTCGTTTCTGAAAGTATTTGTATGGAGTGTAGCCATGTATGGAAGTGAAACATGGACGATAACCAGTTTGGACAAGAAGAGAATAGAAGCTTTCGAAATGTGGTGCTACAGAAGAGTGCTGAAGATAAGGTGGGTAGATCACGTAACTAATGAGGAGGTACTGAATAGGATTGGAGAGAAGTTTGTGGCACAACTTGACCAGAAGAAGGGATCGGTTGGTCGGACATGTTTTGAGGCATCAAGGGTTCACAAATTTAGCATTGGAGGGCAGCGTGGAGGGTAAAAGTCGTAGAGGGAGACCAAGAGATGAATACACTAAGCAGATTCAGAAGGATGTAGGTTGCAGTAGGTACTGGGAGATGAAGAAGCTTGCACAGGATAGAGTAGCATGGAGAGCTGCATCAAACCAGTCTCAGGACTGAAGACCACAACAACAACAACAACAACAGCTGTACAAAAATTATAGACTTTCATAGTGACCAGGACTCGTGATCTTCTGAGTAGACATTGTATTGAAGAGTGATCGATTTATAGAGCTTTTGTATCTGCATGTCCGCCCCGATAGCTGACTGGCAAGAAGGGTCTGATAACGGTTTAGTCTCCCCGTTCAGAATTTAATAATTGTTTGTGCTTGAACTAATTTGTTAATTTTCTTTTCGCAGGTAATATTAAATGATGATTGGACTGTGGTTGTCTGATTTTCGTGAAAATACCAAGTCAATCTGATACGAAAAATTGGTCAGCGCGGCGTTCTGTCACGCCAAGGGGCCCGGGTTCGATTCCCGGCAGGGTCGGAGATTTTCTCCCCTCAGGGACTGGGTGTTGTCCTCATTATCGTTTCATCATCATCAGTTGAAAGAAACGGGAAATCACCACTGGAATCACTTCCCTAGACGCTCTTGCGGTGGACCTCTCTGACAAGGCTTCCCCCATGAGAAGACCTGCCGTAAAGCAGAACACATAGTTTTTTATATCTGCTTATATTTCTACATTCAAATCTGCTGTTAGCAACTGACGCTGGAGCTTCAGTCACATCTACTGTTAGCAGATGACAATGCAACTTCAGCAACAAAGTTGTGTATTATTTTTACCATCTGATATTAGATGTAGAATAAATTAATATCTGAATTCTCTGTTCATGAACGACATCTGTTTCTTCCTGCTGTATCCACTACAGCACCACATAGCGTGCAAAGAAGACATAACAGAAAGCAATAATAGAATAAACGGGAGTCGAACCAAAGTCCTGCTAGTTATAAGTAAACTGCAGTTACGTGAAGAGAACGATCGCCAGCCTAATTAGGCAAATTTGTACCAAGTACAGGGCTATTACATATGATTGAAGCGATTTCATAAATTCACTGTAGCTCCATTCATTGACACATGGTCACGACACACTAGAGATACGTAGAAAAACTCATGAAGTTTTGTTCGGCTGAAGCCGCATTTCAGGCTTCTGCCGCCAGAGCGCTCGAGAGCGCAGTGAGACAAAATGGCGACAGGAGCCGAGAAATCGTATGTTGTGCTTCAAATGCACTCACATCAGTCAGTCATAACAGTGCAACGACACTTCAGGACGAAGTTCAACAAAGATCCACCAACTGCTAACTCCATTCGGCGATGGTATGCGCAGTTTAAAGCTTCTGGATGCCTCTGTAAGGGGAAATCCGGGTCGACCTGCAGTGAGCGAAGAAACGGTTGAACGCGTGCGGGAAAGTTTCACGCGTAGCCCGCGAAAGTCGACGAATAAAGCAAGCCGACGGTTTGGAAAATCTTACGGAAAAGGCTAAAGCAGAAGCCTTACCGTTTACAATTGCTTCAAGCCCTGACACCCGATGACAAAGTCAAACGCTTTGAATTTTCGGCGCGGTTGCAACAGCTCATGGAAGAGGATGCGTTCAGTGCGAAACTTGTTTTCAGTGATGAAGCAACATTTTTTCTTAGTGGTGAAGTGAACAGACACAATGTGCGAATCTGGGCGGTAGAGAATCCTCACGCATTCGTGCAGAAAATTCGCAATTCACCAAAAGTTAACGTGTTTTGTGCAATCTCACGGTTTAAAGTTTACAGCCCCTTTTTCTTCTGAGAAAAAAACGTTACAGGACACGTGTGTCTGGACATGCTGGAAAATTGGCTCATGCCACAACTGGAGACCGACAGCGCCGACTTCATCTTTCAACAGGATGGTGCTCCACTGCACTTCCATCATGATGTTCGGCATTTCTTAAACAGGAGATTGGAAAACTGATGGATCGGTCGTGGTGGAGATCATGATCAGCAATTCATGTCATGGCCTCCACGCTCTCCCGACTTAACCCCATGCGATTTGTTTCTGTGGGGTTATGTGAAAGATTCAGTGTTTAAACCTCCTCTACCAAGAAACGTGCCAGAACTGCGAGCTCGCATCAACGATGCTTTCGAACTCATTGATGGGGACATGCTGGACTTTTTGAGTTTTTGTATGTGTGTGCAAAGCATTGTGAAAATATCTCAAATAATAAAGTTATTGTAGAGCTGTGAAATTGCTTCAATCATTTGTAATAACCCTGTACTTGAACTGTTTACGGGGAAAGTTACCTGTTCATATTTACTTTACACAGTACTGATATACTATTTTTGCTTGTAGGACACCAAACAGTAGTACACTTAAGCAAGTAATAGACCACTGGTTTGTTGTGAACAGCACACAATGGTTACTAACACATTTCGGGAACAATTGACTCTCAGTAACACTTCCCGTCTGTACATTAAATCAGAAAGCTAATTGTATTTGTAGCTAAGTGATTATTAACGGGGCAGACTATTGACTTGGACGTTAGGTTCTTTTATCAGCTTATTTATCGGGGAATACTGTCATCGAAATGGTTTTCTAATAATTATGATCTGTATTCCGACTGGTTTATCGAGCAGCATTCACATTTTTACAGTATATAGCTCAAAAGAAACATGTGGTTCCTACATCTGTTACAGTTTGAATAGTAGTAGCCAGTTACTTATTTTGACACACACAAGTCGTAAGAATAAACGTTGCACTTCTTTAGTACTGCTATTATAATATATACTGCATAGCAAGCTCAACGGCTAGCATGGGAGTCAGAAACCAGTCTGTCAGTAGATCCAGGTCAAGGCTGATTACTTACTACTAACTCGTGCAAAAAATAAACACTATTGCAAACCTTTACAGTAATTATTGCTAATGCCGGCCCTTCAGTTTTACTATCCTGAATAATTCCAGTTTTATCCCTTTATGAAAAAATACGTGGAGTATCCAGACACAAGGCTCATTGAATAACTACGAAATTTGATACTCCACGAAAGTTATTATATGTTGTTATAGAAAACAATTACTTTTCCGTTCAATCAAACACGATACTGGGAAATATCGCAGCAACTGGGATAGGACCCTGTCTAGATAAGTGACTAAAGAAAAAAATGTTGGTGCTCAACACAAAGTTTACAATACTCGAATATCTAATTGGGTAATAAACCGCGTAACTGTTTCATACAGTAATACACAAGTTAACTGATTCTTTGAGATGGAAATGGCGGCAGTGACAATCTCTTGTGGCTATTCAGAAAATGCGACAAAAGTATCTGAGGTTCTTGCTGCTTAACAAGCCATGAAAATTCTCTTTTTAGCAAGGTATTTTCGTATTGTAGATCTAACCAATGAATGTCATGAATAATGAGCCCAATTTGTTCCACATCAGAGACTATATAAAATAATCTTGCTGCTCTTCTTGCCTCTTTACGCTCACAAAATGTGAGCACTTTGAGTGCTAGCCACCAGCTAACCCTTGCCACAAACAAGCCTGCTGTTCGACTGCCGAATCCACCTCCTCTGTTCCCAGCAAGCCGGTTTCGTTCTCGAGGGACTCTCTTCCCATGCTGTATATTATTACAGTCGTCAGTTCCTATGCATGAACCCGGGCTGAAAGTAAAGTTTCAACATTTACGTTCTATTCAACGACATTACTCTTAATTTTACATCCTCAGATTAATTACAGTGTCATAAATAATGAATGAAATATGTAAATATATGTTATATCAAAGAGTCTGGTGATACATAAGTCAGATTAAGTAAAACCATGCAAAGAAGTTAGATAAGTTAAATACAGGTAATATCGATAACAGTGTTACACACGAATTTTGTATTTTGGCAAGTGAAGCAGAAAAATGTTTTTAACGATTCTCCTCATTACATTAATCCTGCTCATTTATCTTACATTCCTGAGCACTGTTTAGATTATCCTATACTGCAGTGAAATTTTGCTGTCTATGCCAAAATTGTGTCTGCTAGTTTTATGTTTTCTACAGAAACGATAAGGGGTTACAGACTTTGCTTTAGTGTACGAACGTTGATTTACACGCTCGATTTACAAAGAAGATCTTGTAGATAAGTCTATAAAAATAAAACATCCAGATTGTTAAACTGCATCAGAGAAAGAGAATCGTACGTATAGATTCATTTATATGTGTGAAGTATTTTGTAGGAATTTATTAGGTATAAGTCTTAAAAAAATCTAGTCTAAAGAGAATGTCTGTAAGCAAATCAAGATATTTTCGCATTTCCTTTTACTCTCTCGTCCCGGGAGATGTCCACAGCTGGAATGTTGTCACGGATTAGCACTCTGTTTGCTTATGTATTCTACCGTTTCTTCTCGGCAAAAGGCAGTTTCTGTGTCGGAAAGTAAAATGAGTGTCCTATGGGCGAATCAGTGAGGCATCGCCGGCCTGTGTGACCGAGCGGTTCTAGCCGCTTCAGTCTGGAACCGCGCGACCTCTACTGTCGCAGGTTCGAATCCTGCCTCGGGCATGGATGTGTGCGATCTCTTTAGGTTAGTTAGGTTTAAGTAGTTCTAAGTTCTAGGGGACTGATGTTAAGTCCCATAGTGCTTAGAGCCATTTGAACCATTTTGAGTGAGGCATCAACGCCTTTTCCTGACATTAAGTGCTTACGGAGTATTTCATTCTTAACTACGACTATATTGTTAATATTTCAGGTAATATGGTATGATGACCATCGGCTGTCCATGTATAGTCAGAAAATCGCTTGCACGTGTACTGTACACTGTTCCGTACATTGCGTTCACGAAACATTTTACCAACACATAGAAACCGCCTTGTGCATATCATTACCAACATGCGGTAACGGGCACATTCCCAAATCGTCAGATATCCCTTTTTGACGGAAATTAAGCTCAAGTGTCTTTGGTGCGAAGTTAGATACTTTTCTCTAACCTGTGACATTTTATGAGTAACTTCCGTACTCAACCGTGCATGAGCACGTGCTCAGGACTAAAATGTTTTGTAGTTCACGCCAACTAATTTATATGAGAATCGTGCAGCCAGGTGACAACTGAGACACGCAGTAATCCCCGTTGACAGTTCAATCCTGGGGCACCCTCCCGAGGTCTGCAGAAGGTGGCGGCGTGGCGTCGTGCTTGAGCTGTCCTTGGTGTATATCGCTCACTGACAAAGTGTTAAATGTTAGGAGGCCGCAGTTACTCAACGAACGTCACGTCAACTCATTTCCACGCGTCCGCTCCTGGAGAGAGGGACGCGTGTGGCGGGTCACCTATTTTGGAAGTGAGTCCGCCCACTCACAACACTCGTTATCCAGGCAAAGCGTGTTTACTTGATTCACATTGCGGAGAAACGTTCAAAATGACGTAAATATTCTCGTGTGTTATAGATTTTGTAAACAGGGTACAATGCAATATTATCAGTTGTGAGTGAGTCACCAGTGGTGATCCCCCTCCTGTGAGGGAGAAGCTGGTACCCTCCGCATTCTAGACATAATTTTCCAACTATGTTTCATGAGAATCGTGCAGCCAGGTGACAACTGAGACAAGTAGTAATCCCCACTGACAGTTCCATTTTGTAGTATGCTCCTGAGGTCTACAGAAAGTGGCGATATAAAGTTTTGCAAATAAACATTCATTTTTATGACTCGGAAGAAAATGACCTTACTCACCCAGTACCGGATCCTCCCAGTATATCGTTCTGCTGTGCGCTAGGAAGTCGGTAACGTTTCGAACTTAACATCATTCAATGTATACTATAATACACTCCTCCTTAGGCTTCTGACTATGTGTGAACTTAACTTCCGTATTCCGGAAAATGTTCTTTTCCCCGTCCATAACAAATGATCGCTACATTCCTCCTGTCCTACAGAGTTGAGGGTTTACTGACAATGACCTCTAAATCATTATTGACATTGAAAATGACACAGACGTGGACGAACCGTTAAACTCTAGCGTTATTTCCGTTTTATTAAGGTCTCTTTAGGGTTTCTAAACTGATAATTTACACATAATGAAGTTAAAAAAGGTTCTTTGACTCTAAAACGTTTATTCTGGGATCACTTGTAACATTTTATTCCCATTAAGACTACAAACAAATCGTTTCATTCTGCTGACGGTCTCTATTTGAGGGCTATGTACGACGTTAATCTAGAAATCAGACATTCAAGTATAACAATAGTAGCTACAAAGTGTCTATATCGTAGCAGAGAACATTCCTTTATTAATATATCGCGTCCCTCAAGATCTTAATAGCGATACTGCTGGAGAAAACGAGTTAGACGTCCATACTAATTTTCTTTTCCATTTTTACACCTTCCATTCTCTATTCAAGAGAGTTGGGTGGTTTGTTGCTGTGCCTTATTCATTTTAGCCAAATGGCCCAGAATTTCGGCAGCGGATAAGACAGATTCCCAAAGGAGAATATTTGGAAGGAGGTTTCGAGTTCTGGTAATCGCCTGATCACGAAGAGAAACCTACGTAAATCATTGGGCACACTGGTGGATTAGAACCGTTTTAATACGGTTTTGTCTATTGTTCTAGACTAAAATTAAAATTTTATGTTCTTACTTGTGTACGTGTGCGAGATTTTTAGTTGTTTGAATGCTTGTGTTCTGCTAACAGTAAGTACCTTTAAGAACAGAGAAGAGACGAAGGTAAACCCTTTTTTACACGATCGATTTTCTCGTCTCAGTTGACTACTCGAGGCAAGTGAGTCTGCTGCAGCATCCCTGGCGTTTTATTCTGTACCGAATCTCGTCAGCTGTGAATGATCATTTTAATTTACACGACAGAGCCAAAATTGTGTGTGTGCTCCTGTGCCGTTTGGCACATCTGAATGGTCCAGATGGTTAAGAGACAAAGCGACATCTGTCACTGAACAAGGACGGGAAGGGAAAATAACATCGAGCTTTTTAAGGAACCATGCCAGCATAGTCACCTGATGTCAAACCCGTTGCTCCTATACAAGAGTACAGTGTCGTAATTCATACCTCTCGTTCGGTAAATCCATGCCGTTGACATACTCAGATTTCAAGAGTAGAAAGACTCCCGTAACAGACGATGAGGTTCAGGAGATGATGGCACACTGATTAAGACAGCATCGTACTTAGATTGACAAAATATGCACATATATTCGGCACCTGTGAGAGGAAATAGCTAAACAAGAGTTATAAACACATCTTAAAGCAAAACCAAATATCTTCAAATACTTTATGTTCTGCCCCCGAAGCTGAGTGTTCAGTGTGTCTAAGTACCACATGCCATCGATTCCTGGTACCGTCACGAATTTTTCGTAATGAGTGGAACGCAATAAGCTACTCTCAACCTCACGAGCACAATCAGAAGCCACCGTGCCCACCTCCGAGACAAAGCCCATCGACGGCTTAGCGGAGAATGATACAGTGTTCTGTTGGCAGGCTTTACTCCACAAAGCGTGGTTCCGAACTTTTATTTAGCATTATCATTTTCACGATAATTCTCGCGGGCGACTGACTACACTGATCCTTTAGGCTGGCGCCGAACAGTCCGCACTTCCGGTATTACGTAACCAATTTAAAACAAATGCTCGAAAAACACAGACTGCAGTAAACGTCGAAAGCTCATCGACTCAAACTACTTGACAAAGTAAGCTTGCATATTTTGACCAAGCATGTGGTCCCAGCAAATGTGAATCAGATCAAAACTGCCGGTAGCTTTTCCTTCGTCGTAAGATCAGTTCTAGAACTACAAATCCCCTACAGAACATACCTGTCGATGTGGAGCGATAGTTACGCACGCATTCGGCAGGACAGCGCTGCAAGTCCCCATGCAGCTACTACTCTTTAGGTCTCCCGCGATTTCCTTAAAATCGCATAAAAGACAGAGTGATTCCTTTGGATATGGCACGGACAGTTTGGTTCCACATCCTTCTAGAATACGGGCTCGTTCTCCGTATTCAGTGACTTCAGTACCAAAGGAACATTAAACACTCATGTTGTAAGTGTATTGTCATATCTCTGGTTTAGTTGTGGAGTATCTTTGCGGGCAGCCGCGTCCAGAAAGTCGAGCGCGGGACACGGGACTATGTTGTGTAGTGTGTAGCTCTGCATGTGAGAGGCTTTTTTAGTATTCAGGTTGAAGTGTTACTACAAGCGATATTACAGTAAAGTGATTAAATATGGAAGTAATTCAGAGGAAAGTGCGTCAAGATGTAATTAAAAACGAACAGTGCCGACGATAACGCATTGTATTTCCTCTCGTTGCGTGTCGCTCAGTATCAATCAACCGCGCCGTATTCGGCCTCTCAGAATGAACTGATGTGAATCAGTAGAAGTTAGTTACCGTAAAAGAGTGCAGTCAAGTGCCAGAGTCTTGCAGCGAACGTGAGGACGTGCGTTCGATCATCACGTTTCCGCATTATCAGCGATCAGCCGCGGCGTAACGGTTGCGCGCACACTCGTACAAGTTGTGAGTAGGCTGTTTAGGTTTTCTTATTGGTAACGCCACATAGCGCTCTGTATGAAAATCACTGGCTGTGCTGTGTGCAGTCTGTGGCTAGTTTGCATTGTTGTCTGCCATTGTAGTGTTGGGCAGCTGGATGTTAACAGCGCGTAGCGTTGCGCAGTTGGAGGTGAGCCGCCAGCAGTGGTGGATGTGGGGAGAGAAATGGCGGAGTTTTGAAATTTGTATGACTGGATGTCATGAACTGCTATATATATTACGACTATTAAAGTAAGTACATTGACTTCTGCAGAACTTAGCTTTCGGAGGACGATAACTACGACACTTCCACAGAGATTATCTTACAACAAGACGCACAGTTTAGCGCTACAGTACACGTATTTGACTGATTAATTTTGTACTTAAAACATTTTTTTTTTTTTATATTTGAAGTACAATGATACAAAGGTTTTCCATGAGACATTTCATTCCATTGCTGTAATCTTTAACGCCTGAGGGTATAATTACATTAATCCTCAGGGGGTACACTCATACTTTGTGTACCATGTGTGTAGCAAGCACAAGGAGCCCTAGCTAATATGGTATTTGCTTATACAACTTTACACATCGGTACCATATTTCTCTAACACATAAATTACACAGCTATCTGATTATTTAACAGAGAAACAAACATTTTTTTACTACATCAGTGACACATGTTTACGCAATTACACAGATGGATAACTTCACATTTATGAAATTGTATTTCGTCTGTACTTTGTGAACTGTTCGTATTTTTTCGGAACCATTGTGATACTATGAGAGCTCTGAATAATGTATTTGGTAAGGGATCATGATTTTTGAAGTACGTTTGAGGTAGATGACTTTATTGAAGGTCTTGAAATTATTGAAAGAAGCTGCAACGATTCTGAGATGTGATTGATCTGTTATGATGTTATTATTGCGATGACGATGTGTATCATGCTGTTGAGGTACGTTTATGATCAATAAGCTGAGAATCGTACTTTAAGAGTTATGAAATGTGTGTACATGCGTGAATGTATCACAATGCCGGTGAAAATTTTTTGGACACTGTTATATTCACAGGATTTTGTTTCTACACATTTGCAACGCAAATTCTCGACCTCTGAAATTTTTATATGAGACTCTCACTGTAGTGCAAACTGGTGTCGTAAATATTTCGTTGAGAAAACCAAGTGACCTTGATGTAATGCGTCTTGAGCGGCCAGCTGTGTCAGACGCCTGGAGAAAAAGCCATTAGTGTGTGCCTCTTCAGAGGCACAGGTAAAAAAAAAAAGAAGCCATTATCCTTGCTATTGACATTTCTTTGTCGAAAGCATCGCAAATACAACACGCTTAAACTTGAAAACATATGATTACACTGTGGAGCTCTTAATTTATGATATTTACTAAAATGTGTAATGAAATGATGAGAAACATTTTTACATCTATTGTCTTTCTAGTTGAGAGATTGCTCAATTTGTTTAAAATCTAGTTTCTAGCTGCCCTGCAGCATTGGTTAAAATAAAATTTTATAGATGTACTAATATAAATATTTTATGCCTACAGACCCAGTAAAGAATAACTTTATGATGTACTTCAAAAAAACGAAGGAGCACAAAAAGACATTTCCCTTCACAAGAATTGCATACAGAATTTTCTTTTCAAGTACTTGGTAATTTCTTTTGTAGAATAAATTGTGATGCATCACTGTAGTATTAAGATGTGACATAGTTATTAGACATGGCCATCTTTAGTGTGATATTTTTCTGCTTGAGCTTTATCATGTTTAGGTATAAGTTATTGCATTTGCTGCTGCTGCTTGCCAGGCATAGTGCTACTAAATTTCAGTTTGTATTACTCTGTGAAACCAGTTCTACTACTGATTTATTTTTCTTTTTGCTGCACATTGGCTCATATTAGTGATAATGTTGCATTTGCTCTCCAAACTTAGATTTACTGCTGCTTGCTTTGCCAATTTGCATTTTTTTCTCATTGCTGTTTGTGTTAATTGTTTTGTGCTGCTGCATCACCTCGTCCCTTAGTTTAGCATCTGAGCTCAGTAGATTTAAGTTAGCTTAAGATGGGGTAGGCTATATAAGAGGGCGAGTTGTGATGAATTGAAAGAAATGCATTGAGAATCTATAAGAAAATGGTTTGGCCAAAAAAGTAGTGTACAGTGGATAAAAACTATTTTTGAAAGAGGATGTGAACAGAATACAGAAAGCAGGCTTAGCTAGGACTTTTTGAGAATAATGATGAACGAAGGGAGATTTCCATCCAAAATACTGCAGTAAGACAAACCCTGTCCTTTCCGTCTTATCCCTCCATGTGTTTGTGTACCTTTGTGTATCTGTGTTTTTCCTGTCTTTATGTGTTTAGCTGATGTTGTTATGTTGTAGAATTTTTCTAATACTATGTTATTTACTTTGTAAAGATGTTTAGACATTATTTGTTCTGTTTTGTTTTAATGCTCATGTGTGAAGTTGATGTTTCGAAAGCTATTCTGATCTTTTATGTATTTACTTATGTCATAATTCCTGTAACATTGATGTATATGTTTATTTCTATTGTTTTGTAAGGCCTTTATTACTACAGATGTTATCTGTATTGTTATGTTTTTAATGATGTATTTTGTACCTTTGTAATTGATTCTTATGTTATAAAATTGTAGTTGACACCAGTTCATCAAATTAAGTAACTTGTAAGTTACATTTCACTGCACACATTTCTGTTGATCATAGTATATGGACAATATGTGAGAAGTTGGGACTGTTAGTGCTTGCACGTGTGTTAATAATTCAGCAAGGGACTGGTTAACAGCATTGCTGGTTCTAAGGACAATTCAAAAAAAGAAATTTGTGAGTGCACAAGTGGTGGTTCATGGACTTGCTATATTGTCCACAAGACTCTTCGATGGTGATTGTGCATCTGCACAGTCACAGCAGATGGTTGCTGGCCATCTCTACAAGGACTGCAGTGGGTCTGCACCTTTGATGACCCACCAATACCATTATCTCTATAAGGACTGCAGTAGGTCTGCACCTCTGGTGGCCCACCAATACCATACTCTCTACCAGGACTATAGTGGGTCTGCTCTGTGATGACCTACCTACCAATATTCTTCAAAACTTCGACTGACTCTGCAGTGGGTTTGCTTTGTTGTGGCCCATTACCTGTCAGCATGTCAAGAGTCAGCACTGTCTTTCCGTTGGAAGGACACAACTACTTCTTCAAGACTGCATGGAAATCCATTACTTCCGTGTGCACTGTCTTTTACTGCTCAGACTTTGAGAAAACAAACTGCAGTTTTACTGTGATGAATGATCAGAACTGTCTTTATGGACTGTGAGAAAATTTTAGCTTTTGACCAACATTGTACTAATAAGTGTGTGCATTTGATATCTTTCTTACTGTAATTATGAAAATTATTTTCAAATCTGTATTGGCCAGTGCCCAAAACAATTTGTAAAATTTTTTGTGGGGAGCATGGGGGCTACATAAGTAGGCTGTTTAGGTTTTCTTATTGGTAACGCTACGTAGCGCTCTGTATGAAAATCACTGGCTGTGCTGTGTGTAGTTTGCATTGTTGTCTGCCATTGTAGTGTTGGGCAGCTGGATGTTAACTGCGTGTAGCATTGCGCAGTTGGAGGTGAGCCGCCAGCAGTGGTGGATGTGGGGAGAAAAATGGCGGAGTTTCGAAATTTGTAAGACTGGATGTCATGATCTGCTATATATATTATGACTATTAAGGTAAATATTTTGTTTGTTCTCTATCAAAATTTTTCATTTGCTAACTATGCCTATCAGTAGTTAGTGCCTTCAGTAGTTTGAATCTTTTATTTAACCGGCAGTAGTGGCGCTCGCTGTATTGCAGTAGTTCGAGTAACCAAGATTTTTGTGAGGTAAGTGATTTGTGAAACGTATAGCTTAATGTTAGTCAGGGCCATTCTTTTGTAGGGATTTTTGAAAGTCAGATTGCGTTGCGCTAAAAATATTGTGTGTCAGTTTAAACACAGTCATGTATAACTGTTCTAAGGGGACGTTTCAAAGTGAGAACTGAGAACTGAAAAATTAACTTTACGAACAGTGTTATATCATTACTAGTATAAGGAGGACTATTACCAGATATCTGTATGTGTGACGAGCGTAAGAATTTTCGTTCGATCATTCGGCTTCCGCATCATCAACAATCACCCGCGTCGTGTCGGTTACGCGTACGCTCATCCGAATGATATTTTGGACTGTTAATCATCAAGATTGTTAATTGGGATAAACATTTACGATTTAGAGTGTAAACAGTGCAACCTGCGGTTTCCATATCGTCTCGGAATATAGATGTTCATACCAGACACAGGACAGTGTTGTGTTTTAACGTTGAGTGGCTCCCCTAAACCCGCTTGCATATTTCGATAGATAAATTTCAGGCAAGCCAGCAGCAGTATGGAGCAGAACAGTACGATCGCCGCGGGATTACCAGGTACGTGGTGTGGACAGGGCGCACGGTTACGAAAAGCAGATACATGAAGCCAGTTTAAGGTACCCCACCCTCATTTGTACCCCCGGGCGTGTTACAATGTTTCTTTGTTCTCGCTCCCTTCCCTAATATTCCTTTTTGGCACACGTTGGGTAAGTTCAGACCGATCCGCCTGAAAGTATCCTAACTCTAGAATGAATCGAGGTCTTAATCAATCCACCTCCTCCCTTTCACCGCAAGGAATTAAAAGTAAGAAGTCTGTGACGTCTCTTCATACACTGTGACCTTTTACAAGCAGTTGATACTAATCTCCTACTGCAGGAAGCTTGTACGTATGAATGTATCCCAGTTCAATTAAGCAAGTGATAGTGTTGAACAAATAACCATTTGGAGGCATTCAAGTTGCATATACGCCCTGTTATAGCTTTCTGTCTCACATTAATTCAGGAATATCTTATATACTTGGTTCTCTGCAGCCTATTAAATTATAAGAAAGTAATTTTCAATGGAGTTCATCTAAAAGATACTCAGATTTAGCGTTGTATATACAGGGTGAGTCACCTAACGTTAGCGCTGCATATATTTCGTAAACCACATCAAATACTGACGAACCGATTCCACAGACCGAACATGAGGAGGGGGGCTAGTGTAATTGTTTAATACAAACCATTCAAAAATGCACGGACGTATGTTTTTTAACACAAACCTACGTTTTTTAAATGGAACCACGTTAGTTTTGTTAGCACATCTGAACATATAAACAAATACGTAATCAGTGCCGTTTGTTGCATTGTAAAATGTTAATTACATCCGGAAATAATGTGACCTAAAGTTGACGCTTGAAACCTCCGACGTTCAGTTGCGTGTTGTAACAAACACAGGCCACGGTCGGCGAGCAGCATCTGCAGGGACATGTTTACAATGACGACCATGTTTACGAATTTGGCTGTAGTGCACTGTTGTGGTTTGGTCTAGCTGTTGCAGTGTCCGCATGTAGCGCTTGTTGCTATTGTTATTCCGCATTCGTCTCCGCACACAGACCAACTGTAGCACACCGTGTTACCAGACGTCTGTGATAGTGTAGTGTTGTAGGAACTGTGACCATGGTGTATTCGAACTCTGAAAAGGCGGAGATGATACTCATCTAAGGCGAGTGTCGACGAAATGCAGCTGAAGCCTGCAGGGTGTATGCAGAACGGTACCCGGACAGAGAGCATCCATTGCAAAATATCTACCGCCAACTGTATGCAACCGGTATGGTCGTAGCACGCAAACGGGTCCGTAACAGGCCCGTCACAGGAGAAGCGGGTGCAGTTGGTGTGTTAGCTGCTGTTGCCATGAACCCACACATGAGTACACGGGACATTACAAGAGCCGGTGGACTGAGTCAAAGTAGTGTCATGCGCATACTGCATCGTCACCGCTTTCACCCGTTTCATGTGTCGCTACATCAGCAATTACATGGTGATGACTTTAATCATCGAGTGCAATTCGGTCAATGGGCATTAACAGACAATGCGTTGCAGTTCTACCTGTTTACCAATGAAGCGGGTTTCACAAACCACGGGGCACTGAACCGACGGAACATGCATTACTGGTCCGGAATCACTGGCGACCACCTCACTGGTCCTCACTTCATTGCAGGGGCCCAAACAGCTGCAACATACATCGCGTTTCTACAGAATGATCTGCCAACGTTGCTCGAAAATGTCCCACTGGAAACGCGTCGACGTATGTGGTATCAGCATGATGGTGCACCTGCACATTCCGCAATGAACACTAGGCTGACCCTTGACAGGATGTTCGACGGGCGTTTCATAGGACGTGGAGGACGCATAAATTGGCCAGCCCGTTTTCCTGATCTTCCACCTCTGGACTTCTTTCTGCGGGGTACGTTAAAGGAGAATGTGTACCGTGATGTGCCTACAACCCCAGAGGATATGAAACAACGTATTGTGGCAGCCTGCAGCGACATTACACCAGATGTACTGCGGCGTGTACGACATTCATTACGCCAGAGATTGCAATTGTGTGCAGCAAATGATGGCCACCACATTGAACATCTATTGGCCTGACATGTCGGGACACACTCTATTCCACTCCATAATTGAAAACGGAAACCACTTGTGTACGTGTACCTCACCCCTCATGGGAATGTACATGTGCGCCAGTGAAAAAGACCAATAAAAAGGTGTTAGCATGTGGACGTAATGTGCTGTTCCAGTCTCTTCTGTACCTAAGGTCCATTACCGTTCCCTTTGGATCCCAACGTAATTCGGTGCTCTCCGATACACACACTCGAACAGCGGAGGAATGGTACTCAAGCGTCAACTTTAGATTACAATATATCTCCGGATGTAATTAACATTTTACTATGCAACAAACGGCACTGATTACGTATTTGTTTATATGTTCAGACGTGCTAACAAAACTAACGGGATTCCATTTAAAAAAAAACGTAGGTTTGTGTTAACATACTTCCGTGCATTTTTTATGGTTTGTATTAACCAATTACACTAGCCCCTCTCCTCACGTTCGGTCTGTGGAATCGATTCGTCAGTATTTGATGTGGCTTACGAAATATATCCAGCGGTAATGTTAGGTGACTCACCCTGTATACTTCCTGACACTGAACGATGCTAACCGCCCGTTTTGATTTCCGCAATCTGTGGTTTCGAAGAACACTGTTGTAGCGCTGTTTGATATGATTGTCTTAATAGCATAATAGTTCTTTGTTTATTGGATAAGGATTTATTTCACGTCATAAGCTCCTAGGAAAACTCAATGGAAGTTTTGAGTGTAGAATTACTGTAAATTGACCAATCATAAAAAACTTACCTAGTAACGAAAGCAACAGCATTAACATAGTCACGCCATCTGTGTAATAAAAATTTGTGGGTTTTGGAAGGATATATTTTATTTACATTAAGTGTGATCTATCGCACTACAGCGTATAATTGTATATCAGTTTCTTTTTAAAAAACAGCGTGGTCACATGTAAGCGACAGGGCAGGGATCGCGCTGGTTTTTGGCCTGGACCGGGCTAAGTATTTAAATTTCGTTACTGCAGTATTTTATGATAAGGTCGTAACACACATTTCAAAGCTACTGCCACATTGAAAACCTAACGTCCGTACTGAACAAATTTAATTCCTGACTATGGCGCGATGGAGGGGCTTATTTAACAAGATCAGCTGTGGTATAAGAAAAATCTACTTTAATTTAAAAGTAGCCCCGTTCGAACGAATGTTAAACTGCATGCCGCTAAAATCTGTTCTGGGAAACAAAATCATCCACCTCATTATAGTTTTAGATACCTATGAACGTAATCTAAATGCTACAGCGTCATTTCAAGTTGATGTACACCCATAATCAGGTTATTTCCGAGATATCAAGTCTCCAGAAAACGTCTCGAAATTGTTTTACTTGATATCCGAATCATATAATTATGTGTACATGATTCCATATGAAAGGAGTAAAGGAAACGAAACAGTTTTGGAAAAAATGATGGTATATATAGCAATGAAATTCGTAATCTGAATATAGATATCGATTTTACGTCATATTCGATGGGAGATATCAGAGTTCCTGCTTAGTTTTACATCCATCGTTTCAAGTTTACGTTTACAGAACTGAGACTTTGCGATAAAACTTACATGATACATATATACGAAATTATCGATTGATCAGTGAGAGGCAGTGGAGCAATTTTTTCTTAAAATTGTTGAACACAATATTACATTTGAAGTTTGAATTTATGTTTATACGACAGTAGGAGAGATGTCCGATGAATTTCCATGTGGTCAAAAGCGTTCGCAGACCCAAAAAACGTTTGGGAACGTCCGTTTTAAAATATATGCTCAAAATGTTGATAGTCCATACATCTACCTTCCAAAGATAGTCTGATTTCTGCATGTCTGCGTACATCTTAACAGGCTGCTACAATCATAGTAGGATATCAAATTCATCTCGTACAAGAAAGTTTATCGGGAGTCGGTTTGTCAGCGAAGCACAAGGAGTGTAGGTTAGTGTAGGTTCGGGCAGACAAAGAGACCTCCATGGCTTTTCTCTCGGTAGTGTTTGTTCACAGTCCACAGAGATCACATAATTATTGCTTATGTTCATCTTGTTGCTGAAGCAAAAAGTGATTTCCCCCTGCAGCCTCTTCATCTCAGGGGAGCTGGCTGTCTTCCAGTCCCTGTCCTCCTCTATAGTTTTTACTCTCTACAGCTCCCTCTAGTACCAAGGGAGTTATTCCGTGATATCTCAACGGATGTCCTACCATCCTGTCCCTTCCTCTTGTGTTTTTCATAATTTGCTTTTCCCGCCGATTCTGCAGAGAATCTCCTTATTCCTTACCTTCTCAGTCCACCTGGTTTTCAATAATCGTCTGTAGCACCACATCCCAAATCCTTCGATTCTATATTTTGGTTTTCTCACGCTCGACATCTCACTATCATACAATGCTTTGCTCCATACCTACTGTTCGGAAATTTCCTCCTTAACATAATGCCTTTGTTTGATACAAACAGACTTCTCATGGCCAGGAATGCCTATTTTTGCTTTTTAAGTTCCTCTTGCACCGTTCGTCATGAGTTATTTTACTTCCTACGTAAGGTCACATACTTCTTGATCCCCAGTTATGATGTCAAGTTTCTCGCTGTTCTAGTTCTGCTACTTTATACTCCTTACGTTTTTCTTCGATTTATTCTCAATCCATATTCTTTACTCATTAGACTGTTGATTCCATTTAACACATCCTGTAATTCTTCTTCACCTTCACTCTGGGTAGCAGTGTCATCAAAGAATGTTATCACTGATATGCTTTCATCTCGGATTTTAACCCCACTCTTGGACCTTCCTTTTATTTCTGTCACAGCTTTTTCGATATACAGCAGGAGCGAAAGACTACATACCTGCCTTGCACCCTTTTTAATCCGGGAACATATTTGTCTATCACTCTGATTGTTCTCTCATGGCTCTTGCACATCTTGTATATTATCCTTCTTTTCCAATAGCTCCTCAGATCGTCGCAGTTTCCATTGTAGTGCTGCAAACAAATTCATTTCGTGATGTACGTGACGTGGCTGTACGAACCTCCATGAGGGAGCAAACAAGATCTGCATACTCTCGAGTGCTTGTCACTTGGGGCTGCTGATATCCCGGACAGCTTTGAGAATGGCCCTTCCGAACCCATTCGATTGGCTTGAAAGTCGTGAGATCCCGAGCAACGCTTGTGGGTAGGTCACGGAACGGTAAAACCGTAATTTCGACAGGCCACAATCCATTCTCATACGAGATGGCGCAGAGTTTCCCCTTTTCATGCGAGGTATGACACGAAACTGCTTTATTTTCAGTTGTGAGTCTGTACTTAAATTGCTGAATGACTGAGACCCACAATATGCTAGCGCAACGCAATCTGACTGCTCATGAAAAAGATAACCAATATAAGTCGTCATTGACATCCAGTACAAAGGTATGTAATCATGAATAATATACAGTCTCCAAGTCAGATACTTGCAGATCGTTAGCTTACGTTAACACTTCAGATCTCTACCCTTCGTCAATGCTAACTTCTCACATCTAACATCCATCACTGCTGGCTGTTCATCTCCAACTGCCCAACAGTACATCCAACACTGCTGGGGATTAACTTCCAACTGCCCAACATTACTGGCGATTAACTTCCAACAACGATTCCGACCAGTCACAGAGTCTCCTACGAAGAAAGCGCAGTCAAAGATCCAATGCAAAGCGTTACACAGCGCTGCCAACACAGAAGCAGCCCACTTACACACACAGTCTTCTCACAAACAACAGACATTCAAATACTGTTTACGAAAGAGGTCCCGCTGCGCAATTTCTCGTTAGGCACAGAATGTGTGAGGAACGAAGTATGCAACACTTTGTTTCTAAAAGCAGATTATTTTTATTCAAGACTTCAGCGCAATGTATTACTCCCTCTGCTTTCGGTACAAAACCCTACTTTTCAAGATAATCTTCGATCAGTGTGACAGACTTACACCACTTCAGTGGGAGGGTCTGTGTACCCGCATTGTAGCACTCTACTGATCGACGTCGGAGCCCACGACTTGCTGCATCAGTAACTGAGAGTGTGCTGCTAGCCGGAGAGTGTATCGTAGATTGGCCGAGACAGACGGAAGTCCGGGCTGTAGGGTGGATGACGAAGAACAGTCCAAAGAAGCTTTGTGAGCTACTCTCGAGAGCGCTGATTTGTGTAAGATCTTGTGTTGCCATGGAGAAGGAGACTTTCGTTCGAGTTTTTGTAGCGGCGAACACACTGAAGCTGTTGCTTCAATTGCCTGAGTGTAGCACGATACATTTAAGATTTGATCTTTACACCTTGAGGGACGAGAAACAGAATAGTCCCTTCAGAGTCGGCATGACTTTACCAGCTGAGGGTGCGACTTTGAACTTTTTCTTAGGAGGAGAGACTGTGTGGCGCCGTTCCATTTCCGGTTCGAAGTGATGAACACATGTTTCATCGCCTGTGTCAATGGTCAACAACAAATTGTCACGATCAGTCTCATTATGCGCAAGCAATTCCGCACATATGATCCTTGGAGTGGGCGAGGGTGTGAACATCAGCCACAGAGACGTCCAGTTGTGCAGAAAGGTGTTTGATTGTGATCCGTCAGCCACTTCCAAGGAGAGTGTCCGCACTTTCCAACATTGCAGGAATCACAGCTGTGTGCATTCGGCCGGCACGCAGTAGATTGTGTGTGTGTGTGTGTGTGTGTGTGTGTGTGTGTGTGTGTGAATTCCTAAGGTACCAAACTGCCGAGGTCATCGGTCCATAGACAGAACTTGAACTAACTTAAACTAATTTATGCAAAGAACAACAGAGACACACCCATGCCCGAGACAGGACTCGAACCTCCGGCTGGAGGGGCCGTGCAGTCCGCGACATGGCGCCTCTCTCCGCGCGGCCACGCAGGAGATACGAGAGGTTGCCACGACCTTGTTGCGCTGATGACGGACGCCTCGCCCAACGACTCAGCGTGCTTCTGTTCACTGCCAGGTCTCCGTAGACATTCCCCAAGCGCCCATGAATATCTGAGATTCTCTGGTTTTCCGCCAAAAGAAACTCAATGTCAGCTGTCTCTGTATGGTGCCCACCTCCTTTACAGACACCATTTTGAAGGATACGTATAGCGCCGCCAGCTATCGTAACTTCTTGAAACTATACAGTCTAAAGCGAGAATATTCAACGACGTTCCAAAAGAAATATGGTATTTTTTCGAAGGAAATAGGCCGAGAAAAAATTTCTTGCACATGCCTCGTAACTGGAGTTACTCCTGACTACTTTACGCGGTTGTGCCGAAATTGTGATCATTTCCGCGGCCAAGTGTGGTAGCGCTGCTAATGGCTGTTTGTTCTATGGCGTAAGGTTGTTCCAGTTTTAAAAGCCAATTCTTTGAATATACTCTAATAGTTGTCGCTTTCAACACGTCGACACCGGGTTGTTTTTTTTTTTATTTACGACTTGTCTGCACATGCACACGCAAGGCGACACGTGCGGGATTCGTGCCTGCGGCGACACGGCGACGGCCGGTGGCGCAAGCGCGGGATTCCTGTGGGTGGGCGTGTCCGGCGCGCGCCCTTGGCCTGCGGCGCACGCCTCACGCCTCACGCCTCGCGCCGCACAACCCGCGCTCGCTCTCCGTGCAGACCAGCCTAGCCCCAGCCTCTCGCGCTTTCCCACGCCAGAGCCTCCCCGGCGACCCCCGGCTTGCGTCACGCCGCCCAAAGACGCATTAATTACGGCGCGGCGCCGGCCGGTCAACACTCCGCTTACCACAGCTCTGGCTGGGCCTCGACACAACTGGAGCAACAAGAGTGGCGAGGCTGGATTACACCTAGCGGCGCATTAAAACCGCGTCACTGCACGAATTACTACCAGTTTTCGTATCAGATTAAATGTTCGCTGCAGGTTGTAACGGATTCTGCAATCCGTACAGGTATTTGGCTCGAGAAATGGCTTATCACAGTAATCGCCGACAAGTGGCAGGAATTATGTTCAGACGTAGACCGAAGCAATTGCACAAACGTCAGCACGCACGGACGAAAACTTTTCCGCGAGAAAATCAGGAACTTTGTAATATGGCTGTGTATGATAGCTATGCTCTAAGGAGTACGTAATGTTTTATTGTGACACACGTATCTACTGTTGCGCTATCAGTGAAAACAAGGCATCGATTCCGAAGACCAATGCTTACAGACAGAATATAGATAACTATCGCACGAGAATTTGTGCTAGTTAAAACAACGATAGGAAAGTACACTGAAGAGCCAAAGAAACTGGTACCCCTGCCTAATATCGTGTATGGACCTCCGCGACCACACAGAAGTGCCGCGACACGACGTTGCATGGACTCGACTAATTTCTGAAGTAGTGCTGGAGGGAACTGAACACCATGAAACCTGCAGGGATGTCCATAAACTCATAAGAGTACGAGGGGTGGAGATCTCTTCGGAACACCACGTAGCAAGGCATTCCAGATACGTTCAATAATGTTCTTGCGGAACTATTTAAACTCAGAAGCTTGTTCCAGGAGCCATTCTGTAACAATTACGGACGTGTGGGGTGTCGCATTGTCCTGCAGGAATGCACAATGGAAATGAATGGATGCAGGTGATCAGACAGGATGCTCCCGTACGTGTCGCTTGTCAGAGTCATATCTAGACGTATCGGGGGTCCCATATCACTCTAACTCCACACGCCCCTCACCACTAAAGACCCACCGCCAGTTTGAACACTTCCCCGCTGACATGCAGCGTCCATGGTCACATAAGGTTGTCTTCACACCCGCACACTTCCATCCGCTCGATACAACTTGAAACGAGACTCGTCCGACCAGCCAACATGTTTCCAGTCATCAAGATTCCAACGTCGGTGTTGACGGGCCTAGGCGCGGCGTAAAGCTTTGTGTCGTGCAGTCATCAAGGGTACACGAGTGGGCCTTCTACTCAGAAAGCCTGTATCGATGATTTTTCGTTGAATGGTTCGCACGCTGACACTTCTTGATGGCCCAGCACTGAAATCTGCAGCAGTTTGCGGAACGTTTGCACTTCTGTCACGTTGAACGATTATCTTCAGTCACCGTCGGTCCTGTTCTTGCAGGACCTTTCTCCAGCAGCAGCAATTTCGGAGATCTGATGTTCTACCGGATACACTCGTGAAATGGTCGTACGGGAAAATTCCCCCTTCATCGCTACCTCGGAGATGTTGTGTCCGACTATAACATCACGTTCAAAGTCACTTAAATCTTGATAAACTGCCATTGTAGCAGCAGAAACAGGTCTAACAACTGCCTCAGATATTTGTTGTCTTATATTGTTGTCTTATATAGGCGTGGCCGACCGCAGCGCCAAATTCTGCCTGTTTACTTATCTCTGTATTTGAATACGTAAGCCTGTACCAGTTTCTTTAGCGCTTCAGTGTAAAAAGTGATAATGAATTAAAGTCTCACTGTAGCTAGTCGTAATTCTTAATTCCAGAATTCAGTTTAAATGAATTTGGGTTGCAGAATAAGACGGTCGCGAGCTCCAAGTAATCACGCGCATATCGTATGGCAAAGGCAAAGCAGCAACATGATGAAATCCACTCGCGCTAACTTACATCTAAAAGACACGAGCGACATAAAACAAATTCGTTAATTTGGAATGTAATTATGTTACGTACCTCAATGATTACCAATAATAAGCAATGACAAGCAACATTTTATGAAAATTGTAGCATGTTAGATAACTCACGAACGATGCCTGATTGAAAATATGCTTGAATCGAGACGAAAACTAATAATTATTCTTTGCTTAATACCTTGGAACTAACTGCTTTTCAAATAGACGGAGTAAAAAGTTTCCTTCATTGCAACAACTACTTTTCAGTACTAATGCTACGAAGACATAAGCACATAATATCTTTTACGAAATACAGCATAAAATTCTAAAAGTACATTGACTACAAGAAAGCCAGCATAAGTTTGTCATAGAAAATGAATTTCAATTAAATCATTTTTAATTTGAAGTGGTTATCTGCAGTAGTTGTATAACACTATCGGAGGAACTATACTTACTACTGTTTCTGAACACAAAAAGTACATGATTGAAAATCGACTACAAATTTAAATGGATTAGGCTTCTTTTGATTATTTCTTTCACTTGTTACTTTCTCGGAATTTATGGTGAAAGAACAGAATCCTGCTAACGTTTGACGTCTCGGGTAAATGAATTTTGTCTCCAAAAGCTTTTTCGTTTTGACTAAACACACGGTAACGTTCCAACAAGTTACTAAGACGCTGGTGTTCCAATTACACAGCTAAGAAATACTGGATGAATATTACTCTGAGTAGCGTTGCTTGTTGTACAAGGTAGTTTTTATTACGAGGTCCATTATTGGAAACAAGCTCTTCTTGATAAGCGAGCAATTCAAATTAATTTTGGCCACAGTGTTCTTCATTGCTACTAAAATCTTCTTACGACCATAAATTGTCTCCACACACTTTGTCTGTCACTTATAAATTGTGTGACCACATGTTACAACGCATCTGCGCACCAACACGTATGTCCGCTCCACACCACAGATTCTTCGCTACTACTTCTCTGCCTTCACCTCTACGACTGCGCCGAGGGTGTTATTGTTACGCCAACAGACATTCTCTGTGCTTTATACAACAAAAACTTCCCTGACAATGGCAGCGTGTTTACCACAATGACTTGACATAGATAATTCTTACTGATCCCATCAACATACGTTACATTTCTATAAACACTAATTACTGATAAAATTCATTAACATATATATTTAAAAAAGATGGTTATAAACTCTAGAAAAAAAGTAGGTGAAACATACGTGATGTACTGGGTTCTACAAACATCATTTTGGGAGGGCAACCAAGGCTCAGAGACATTATTAATAACAATAACAACACTCAATAATCATTCCCATTATCATAAAAATTACAATTTTTGAAAGGGTACAAATATAGAACCGTAGTGTTGACACTCAACAAGAAACAATGATGAGTACTCACAATGGTTACATTTCCATAACACAGATTGACAGATACGGAGTCCCAGCTTTCGGCAAGCTATCCACGTTAAAAGTCAAACTACAATGGTGGGTTGTGATAATAAAATTTAGTACACCCACAAGACGCTTGTAAAAATGTACAAATCATGACTGCTGAATGAGCCAGATGTAGTAGAGAAAAGCAGGGAAAAAAATAATAATGAATGGAACATTACTCTGAACAGAGATAAAATGTCTAAAATAGCTAACGCCTAAGGAAAGTACTAGAAGTACACGGGAAACATCATCCCGAAAATAGTACTCTAAACCAAAACGTCGAAAACGGAAGAAGTCTGAAGAAAGCCTACCGGATAACACCACGTAAGATACATTGCAAGATCCGGTAGACACCAACTGTATACAACCAGTGAAGTAAAACTGAAAGTCTCGTGCAGTGTGCGTACTTCCGACATACTGATAATCGGCCGACGTGGTGTAAGCAGCCTGCGGAGACTCGTTACGACTTCCCCCTTGCAGCTGCTCATGTGTTTCCCTCTTAGGCCTTCCACCTTCCAGTGTGTTCTTCGACTCTCGACGTTTTGGTTTCGTACTAGAGGATTATTTTTGGTATAATATTTCCCATGTACTTTTAGTACTTTCCCTAGACGTTAGTTATATTTAGGCATTTTATCCCTGTTCACAGTAATGTTCCATTCATTATTAGCTTTCCCAGGATTTTTTTTTTTTTTTTTGTTTTTGCTGGTTTATTCAACAATCACCGTTCCTACATTTTTACAAGCATCTTTTGGGTATACTCAATTTTATTATGATAACTCACCATTGTGGTTTGACTTTTAACGTGGATAACTCCATGGAAGCTGTACCTCCGTTATTATCTACCTACATCATGGAAATATAACCGTTGTGAGTACTTGTCATTGTTGTTTGTCAACACTATGCTGCTGTACTTCTCCCATTATAAAATTTTCACACAGAGATTTGTATTTTTGACTGATAAACCTGAAAATGCGTCTAGACTGACGTGAAACATGTTGTTGCGAACGTACAGTGATGAGGCTATTGGAAACACCTAATCATTCTTGACGTTTTAATTGTTGTACATTTTTCAAGAATTTGGACGGTTATTGAGTGTTGAATGTTGTTATTGTTATTAATGCTGTGTTGCAGTTTTTCAGTTGGACAGATGGATCACACAAAATGCATCGCGAGGCTAGAGCAACGCAGCCCTATTATTAATACGGTGGAAACACTAAACTGGAGAGTGTCGAAGTCCATGTAAAAGATTCTCGTTAGACCGTTCATGACGTACAGCATGCAACACAAGTTGTACGTCACCTGCGTGTCGGAAAACGGTTGTACGAATCAAAATCAGTGCCCACGATGCACACACAATATGGACATCCATAGTGAGTCCCTTCGCAGCCTCCTTGTACATGTACTCAAGAAGCTCGTCACCCGACTCCACCGTGGCCGTGTCACGAGATGTCCGCTGTCAGAAGGGTGATGGGCAAGACACGAAGAGTATACCCTGTACGCATGCGCAACACCAAATGACCGAAATCCTTGCGGCAAACATAAGGCGTCTCCATGTTGTGCGCTAAGTGTGCCCATGTTGGTAGTTTAGGCTGTAGCCCCAGCGCCATCTGGCATACATAATCTGACAAAAAGTTTCCGAACACCCCAATGCAATGCGGAATCGACCACTAGAAGTCGCGAGAGGCGGACGGAGTATTGTCATTAGAGAAGCGGTAACAGGAAAGTGAGTTGGTCAGCAGAGCTCAGTGACTGTGAAGGTGAGCTAGTCACTGGATGTCTCATGACTAAGAGATCTGTCACGGACATTTCGCGCTTTGTAAAACCACCGAAATTGGCTGTTGGTGATGTGACTGTGAAATAGAAGAGCGAAGGAACAACCGTAGGTAAAGGAAGGTGGAGCATACCTCATGTACTGTCGGAGAGGCGTGGTCGATCATTGTGTAAATTGGTTGCACAAAACCGCATGAAATCAACAGAAGGAATCATTCGTGAGCTCCGAAGAGCTAGTCCATGTAAGACGGTGACTGTGTGCACGGAGTTAAGTTGAATCAGGTACAACTCGTAAGCTACAGATATCTGCGACCCGTGGTAAACGAACGTTGAGGTGCTGCAAACAGCAACGCCACTAGGCACTGACTGTCTGGAAGCGAGTGGTATGGCGTGATGAATCATGCAATACCCTGTGCTAATCAGGTGGAAGGATTTGGTGAACGCCTGGAGAACATAACCTGTCACAATGCGAAGTGCCAACAGTGAAGAGCGGAGCAGGTGGTGTTGCAGTATTGGGGGTGCTTTTCGTCCTGAGGGCGTGACTCTTTCACAGGTTCAACAAAACGTTACATTCCAAAGGATATGAAATTTTGTAGTCATTATATCTCGTCACAGTTAGCTGTAAATACAATGTCCAGTTACAGTGATGTGACTAGTTGTCAAAAGCCTGAATAACCATCTTTTACAGCGTTGACCGCTGCGACTCGCGCAAGAAGAGGGTCAATCAGTTTCCGGAAGGTACTGGTTCCATCGCCATGGTCAGCAGCGATAGGTATCTCGGTTGAGGATCTATAGCGCGAACAGTCCCATAGAGTTGATGCCAGACACTGTCGATAGGGTCTTAATCCGGAGAGTTCGGTGGCCAGCAGAGCACAGTGAGCTCATCCTGGCGCTCCTCCAAACGCGCACGTTCACTGCGAGCTGTGTGACTCGTCGTATCGTCCTGCTGGTAGTTGCTACGGGACTGGGGAAAACCAAACTACATGTAGTGGTGGACATGTTCCCCAAAGATGGATGTATACTTGTGCCCGTCATTGTGCCTTACAACTCCGTCTACAGGCCACAAGTGGCCCATCGGGACCATCCGACCGCCGTGTCATCCTCAGTGGAGGATGCGGATAGGACGGGCGTGGGGTCAGCACACCGCTCTTCCGGTCGTTAAGATGGTATTCTTGACCGAAGCCGCTACTATTCGGTCGAGTAGCTCCTCAGTTGGTATCACGAGGCTGAGTGCACCCCGAAAAATGGCAACAGTGCATGGCGGCCTGGAGGGTCATCCATTCAAGTGCCGACCACGCCCGACAGCGCTTAACTTCCGTTATCCCACGGGAACCGGTGTAGCCACTGCGGCAAGGCTGTTGCCCATTGTGCCTTGCAGAGTGACAAAATCATGCAGGGAATGTCATGAAGACATTCTCCAGACCATAACGCTCCACCTTCCGGCCGACGATTGGTGCAGAGCGTTTGCTTTCAGATGTTTCGTGCCACAGACACTAAAGGCTCCGATGGAGCCTAAAATTTGATTGATCTGAAAAGTCCACGTGTACTCACGCAGTGGACGTTCAGTTGCTGTGCTGGCGTGCAGATTCCTGCTCTCCGCACCGGCCCATACGCCGGTCACTGAGGAGACGAAGTTTGTCGCCCCTTGGTTCACCTGGGCGATCAGTTACTCAGCAGTTGCTCGTCTACGCACTCGTGCACATCTGCGCAGCTGTTGTTCACCCCTGTTATCCGCCGCCCGTGGTGCACCACGGTTGCCTCTTCGCAGGCTTTGGATGGCGCCATTTTGCCACGAAAGGTATACTGTAGGCACGGCGGCACGCGAATATTTTACAAAACTTGGCCGTTTCGTATATGCTTCCACCGTTGGCCCGGAAGCCTCTGATCATATCCTCGTGGACATCGTATAAATCGCTTCGTTTCAGCATTATAACAATAAGCGCACTGTTTTCCGCGTCCCTACGACACAATGTACTCTCCACTGGTAATTGGACGTCGACGTCCAACATGATGGTGGTCGAATAAATGTGAATAGACCGTGTGTATGTCCGCTACAAACTTCCACGTATGATGGAGAAGTTCGTATGTATACGAACTGGGGTATGTGGCAGTGGAATGCACGTACCGGGACTGTTTTTGCTAAGACTGTAGCGTAGGCAGCTTGCAGACGTGATCGTGTGAACCAAAACAGGAAGAAAATGTCTGGTAAAGATGGACTCTAAAATGCATAGCTGAAGAGCTATGAGCTCTTCTCTATTTCCTATACTGCGAAACATATCTCTTCTACTGCAAACTCTTAGTTTTGGATTATTTTTACTAGGTAGTGTGACCTAAATAAGAAAAAAGTGTCCAGTAGATATGGGCTATAAAGTTCACGTCTTAACAGCTATGGGAAGCAGATGTGCTTCACTGCATTAGATGTGCTCCTTGATGTTAAGGCGCGCATTGTAGAGCCCATATTTACTGGACATTTTTCTTTTTCTGGTTCATACTAACACCTCTGATAGTTGTCTGCCCTACAGTCTCAGCAACAACAGTAACCCTACTTGTATTCCACTGTCGGAGATGTCGGAAGGAATTTCGTCTATAATTTTCGATTGGGTCGTTTCCGGAACAGGATCCCTTACCTCTAACTGATGTATTTAACCTTCTCCAATATCCTTAAAAGTTTGTAATATCATCACGGAATCTCTTAAGACCAATTTCAGGGTACGCTGCTGCATGAAGGCGACGTTTTTCCACCCAGACCGTAATATTTATTGGGATAACTTCTTAACTGCACGAGTAATTTCGGTTTATATAGCAATTTTAGAACAATATAGTAATTTTTTCATAATGCGGGGCCACAGTCATAATATATTTCTTTAAAGTTAGTAACGCCATTAGACTTGTTTGCCGGCCGAAGTGGCCGTGCGGTTAAAGGCGCTGCAGTCTGGAACCGCAAGACCGCTACGGTCGCAGGTTCGAATCCTGCCTCGGGCATGGATGTTTGTAATGTCCTTAGGTTAGTTAGGTTTAACTAGTTCTAAGTTCTAGGGGACTAATGACCTCAGCAGTTGAGTCCCATAGTGCTCAGAGCCATTTGAACCATTTAGACTTGTTTATTTACAGTGCTACATTTGCACAAACACAATCATGATTTAGGCTTCAAAGTACCATTGTTAAGTGTTTTAAGTATTATAAATTGCCTAAGATGGCATACTGTCGTATTAAAATTAACTATTACACACAATGAATACACAGCTGAAATTGCGACGTTACGCACTTTATATTTCTTCTTCTACAATTTTCAACAGCGCTCTCAACTTTACACAATTTCCTAGGCCTACGTGTGGCGTTCTTTTACCCTTCAGCTATTGCTGGCTAACAGACGTAGAACGTAATCGCCATTGTCTGAAAATTGCAGGCTGTTTCACAGCTGAAGGACGAATCTGGTAATTAGAAGAACACTCGTGCGTTAGCTCCTCCCTGCTGACCTTCCACCACGTCTTAAATTAAGTCGGCACCGCTATGTGCGGAAGAGCTGTTACTGCAAAGAGAGGTAATTTTGTTCTAAGCCTGACACACGCTTTCTCTGCCATGACAACACTCTTCATGCGCTATTAGTCCTGAGACGTAAACAGCTGCAAATAACGAGAAAGAATAAAAATTACCGTTTAACGATTCGTCGACAACAGAGTAATCAAAACTCAAGTTTTATTTATATATCGTATGGCAGTGTACATCATTTTACTCTTCTCACAAATGTTTAAACAAAGATATACATAAAAAAAAACACAATAAAACATACAGACAATGGGCAATACAATCAAAGAGAGACATCAAGATTATATATGGTCAATACAATTAAATGCAAATATCAAGATTATATATAAAGTCTTTTGCGGTGTCCGTTGCCATCAGAAAATCACTGAACTTGTCGCTGTACGCTCCTCCGTCGCACTCCTGGACGATGTGGCGCATGGTCTGTCTGTTGGCTCCGCAGTCACAATTGAGAGTTGATGTTTTTCCCCATTTGTAAAGGGTATCTGCACATCTTCCGTGATTTGCCGGTATTCTGTTGAGGGATGACCATATTTTACATGGTAGTTCATATCCGGGTGGTCTCCCAGTGATGCAGGGGAGGACTTGGCAATGCTCAGGGCACACCTCTCGCCATTGTTCCCTCCAGGTCTTTATTGCATCAAAGTTTATACTTTGCAATTCCTTGGCTGTTATAATTGTTGGATGTCTAGACCGAAGTCTGTTTCTTTCCAGGTCAGGCATGTCGCACTGTATATGGAGCTGGGCGTTGTCGAGTATCTTCCTGTATTCCCGGAGAAGAGCATTCTTCCGACGTAGGTCCGCAGGTGGTATGTGGCTTAGAATTGGCAGCCAGTGTGTTGGGGTTGATCTCATGGTTCCGCTGACAATTTGCATCGTGTTCTTCACCTGCACGTCGTTTTTTTTTTTCGTTTTTTGTTTTTTTGTGTGTGTGAAGACTTCATCCAGACTGGAGCGCAGTACTCCGCGTCCTGTCAGCCGAGGAGCCCCAAGTAGTGCCGCACAGCTTCTGGAGAACATTATTCCTCTTCTTCAGTTTGGCTCCAGTATTTTCCGCATGTCATTTATAAGTGAGCGCTCTGTCCAAAGTGACTCCAAGGTTCTTCGGATGCTCAGTAGACTGGGGCCGATTTCCCTCGAAACGAACGTCAAGTTGTTTGCTTGCTAATTTATTATTGAGATGGAAACATGTAGTTTCAGTTTTTGTAGCATTTCGCTGTAATCTCCATTTACGAAAGTATGTACTAAATGTCTCCAAGTCAGATGTCAAGGTTGTTTCCACCACCTCAACGTTCTTGTGTTGTGTTGCCAAGACCCAATCGTCTGCGTACCCAAACTTCCTGGAAGATGTGGATGGGATATCGGCAATATATAAGCTGAACCTCCAGTTCGAATACGGAAAGAAATGCTTCTCAAAGTTTCCGTGCCAGCATTTTCCCGAAGTGATGCAGGAAACTACGGAAATCCGTGGTTTGAATGATCTAACTGTGGTTTAAAGTCTGCTCCTCCAGAAAGAAGTACCAGTGCATAAAATTTGGTTGACAGGACATAACAGCATCACGAAATTATACGATATACCGCTTCAGTCGTAAATGATTTATTTGTTCAATCACGACCAGCGTCTGGTGGTTTATAGACTCCACGCTCGGCGGCCACCAGCCTGCAGCCTGACATCCAACGTGCGGCGGCTACCCGGCAGCCACATCGTACATGTTTCACCTGAAGATGGGCTTATAACCGCCCGAAACTGGTCGTGATTGATCAAATAAATGCTTTACACATGAAGCGGTTTATTATCTGATTTCGCAGTATCTGCGTTTTACCTAGTGTGCCTTCATTTTCGAGTCCATTTAACGACTCAAAAGAATTAAGTGAATCTTAAAAGCTGAATTCCCTGCACTTTTACTCGGTATATAAAAGAATGTGAAATCACGATCTCCAAGATGAACTTACCCAAGGCACCTATAAATGTAGCAACAGGGTTGTATCCTCGGTGTCTGTACATAAGCTTGGGCCTTGTGGTCTACTGCTAAATCACATACCTGGAAACCACAAGGTTGCTGAATCGAATCATGATCAGGCCGCGAAGTTTTTCTGTCTGACTTTAAGTTACCCTTCACAACTCAGTGGTCTTAAGATTCGTCCATATCACACGTGGCTTAGATATCACCTTAAACTGTATGTCGCTCTCTCCCGGTAATATTTCTAGGGTACATTAGGGAGAAGTAAGACATCAATGTGACGTCCAGTTGAAAGATTTGCACCGAACCACTGAGCCACACAGAAGTTTATTATAGTGCTCAAAAGAGGGTCTTCACAGTCCAGTCTCATTAATGTGAGAGACTGAGTTATGTTCTGGAAGGTACCGACTGGGGTGTGGAGCCATGCGAGCTCCAGTCGAGTACCATGGCCAACCGCGCCAGGCTTCTCGGTTGAGGGTCCATGGTGCGAACAGCCGGATCGAGGTGGTGCCACAGATTCTCGATTGAGCCTAAATCCGAGAAGTTTGGTGGCCATGAGACCACGACAGACTCATCCCGGTGCTTTTCGGACCATACACGTTGAGATACGTTGTGTGACGCGTTACATGGTCCTGCTGGTAAATGCCATCATACCAAAGAAAAACGAACTGCGTGGAGTGGTGGGCATGGCCCCCAAGAGTAGACCCATACTTGCGTTGATCCTTTTTGCCTTCCAAAACGACGAGATGAGCCAGGAAATGCCATGAGTATATTCCCCCAGGCCATAAAGCTCACGTCTCCATTCTGGACCCTTCCGACGGTTGTTGCTAGATGTTTGCTGATGGGGCATACTTACTTTTACTTTTTCGTGTCCTGAAACTACAATTTGTTTGCCCAGTATTGGGTAATGTCCAATGCTTCTTCTTTAGCCAGCCATAGATCGTCGAGGGTGCATCCGTGGGGGCAGGCAGGGCATTGTAGGAGATGTTCCATGTCCTGTCGAGTGCCGCAGTCGCATTCGTCGTCATTTTCGTCCAACAAACCCCATTTGATCAGGAGCCACCCCAGTTCTGATGCGGTTAAGCATTCTCCAGGTTTTACAATCACCAGAAATGCCGCTTGGTAGGTCCTCTCTTAGTGGATAGTAGATTGGGGGCTCATCTGAGGCGCAACTTAGGAAACGGCGTCTGGATTTGAGTCTGCTGGGGCCACACTCTAGGCCAAATATTGAGTGACGAGCATCAAAGGTTTGTTTTAGCTTCTCGGCATGTTCATGGGCTTTCCTAAGTGAGTCAGGATTTGTGAAACCTCCGGCCCTGTAAAGATTTTCTATGGGGGTAGGTTTCATGCAGCCTGTCACTATCCCGCATGTTTCATTCAAGCTAATATCTACCTTTTTTGCGTGGGCGGATCTGCACCATACCGGGCAGGCATTTTCGGCAGTTGAGAAGCACAAAGCTTGGGCTGAAGTTCTGATCACGGTAGGTTTGGCAACCCATTTGCTATTGAACAGCTTTCTTATTAGGGAATTTCGTGCTTCTACTTTTTTGCGTGTTTTTTCGCAATGATATTTGTATGTCAATGTTCTGTCCAGCACGACGCCAAGGTAGGTGGGAGTATCTGTGTGATCTAGTAGCGTCCCAACCCAGGTAACATTGAGCCTGTACTTTTCCTGCCTCGAGTTCAGATGGAATACAGTCACTCGCGTTTTGGAGGGATTGGGTTTTAGAGAATTCTTTTTGTAGTAGGTTGACATTGTAGTAAGGGCGGTTTCTAGTTTCTCCTCGATGGCTTCAAACCTGTTGCCTTGAACAGTTATTGCCAGGTCGTCTGCATATGCAAAAGTTTTGGTTTTGTCTGGATGGGGCATAAAACGTCGCCACTCAGTGGCCGCCCAGTTGCAGTACTGGAGTGCAAATTCCAGCCTTCGTCGCCGACGAACAGCACTCAGCATGGGTGCGTGGACCAGCCACCTGCTGCGGAGGCCCACACGCAGCACTTCTTGCTGAAACGTCACTGAGCGGACACCGTTGGTAGCCCTTGACTCATCTGGGTGATCAGCTTCCAACAGCTGCATTTCTTTCCCCCCGTTTAACACTTCGCAGCCTGTCATCTACGGCCCGTGGTGCACCACAACTGCCTCGGAGCTGGTTGTGGTTCAAATGGTTCTGAGCACTATGGGACTCAACTTCTGAGGTCACCAGTCCCCTAGAACTTAGAACTACTTAAACCTAACTAACCTAAGGACATCACTCACATCCATGCCCGAGGCAGGATTCGAACCTGCGACCGTAGCAGTTTTCTAAAAATTACAAATCCAAATTTAAATGCGTTATTACCATACTCGTCCTTTGAAACGTTTCCGAATGACGTTAAAAAGTATATCGTTGCATTTAAAGTAGTTTTCATCAACAGCTCACTTGATACAGTACTGACAAAGGTTGGACGTACAACGGAGCTTCTTGTGCATATGCATACTACGAGTAACATTCGACGTAAACCTCGTGGAGAAATTTTGAATCGTTCAGGAAATAAAAGGGGTTTTACTGCTAAGGCGACTCACCCCTTATATTCAGTGCGTAATGTAGTTAGAGAAGAAACATAATAATTACTGGAGCACTGATTAATTGAGGGCGTCAACACATAATGAGCAAAAAATTTCAGTGCCAGAAAGGACGAAGCAAGAAGAACCTAGAATTAAAATAAGACACAAGAAACGGAGAGATATGTATAGGAGACAAGTAACATTAAGTTAGTAATCGAGAATAGCACAACGCGTCTACAACAAATTATGGTGCTCGGCACTGGGGAACTTGTTACAGAAGGAAGGCAAGGGAGCTCGGTGTTGGACATCGCACGGACCAGATTTTGTATCACAGTTATTGGTAAAGCGCTTTCTGCGTTGTATACGAGAATGAATATGTGCACGAAGAAATTGGCGAAAAAGATTAACCGTCAAAAAGCAATGGTACTAGTCTCTCGCGAATATCTTTCCATGTTCCTAGCATTTCACAGTCTTAGAAATATCGATATCTTTGAGTACTGGAACATATTTCCCGATTCACTGCCTCTACTGTACGGAGTAGTGGGTGAGTCTACTTGGTCACCTCACACATAGTGCGCAGTTTTCCTCACACTGAAGACCTCAGTCTGAGCCCGTGTCCGCAGAAGAAAAGCTGGCCATCCATTACCTTAACTGGAACAGGAGATATGTCTACCGAGTACTGACCATGGTTACGTCATAAAATGTGGAGATACATGTTATTTGACTATTATATAGATATCCATACTGCTACGACGCTTTTAATAACCGCCCAATATTCAATGCCTCTATGAGAAGTATTGTCTTCTACGTTTTGGTCTTGAAAATGGTTCAAATGGCTCTGAGCACTATGGGACTTAACATCTATGGTCATCAGTCCCCTAGAACTTAGAACTACTTAAACCTAACTAACCTAAGAACATCACACACATCCACGCCCGAGGCAGGATTCGAACCTGCGACCGTAGCAGTCGCGCGGCTCCGGACTGAGCGCCTAGAACCGCTAGACCACCGCGGCCGGCTTTTGGTCTTGAGTTTGTGATGCCTTTTTTTATATACAGTTGAACCTATCACACTCAAGTGCGTGTAAGTGAAACCTCGATTCTTTAAAGAATCTAGCTCCCAAGAATAAAACAGCTTCGGACGCCTGAGTACTTTAAAATGAGTTAGTATGTTAAATTTGTGACTTTAAGCGTGTATGAGAGGAAAAGTTACAAAATTTTTGAAATTATGCTTAAAGTTCGTCGGAAATCGCTAAGAGCACTCACTGTGAAACAATGGATAAATCATAAGTCGCGTAATTTGCGCTTTATTTTAAGCAAAAGCTAATTCTTAATTAATTTCAATTTTTATGACGTCATATCTCCAGAACTATGGGTCGTCTAATTATATAACTTTTCAGGTACACTGAGCGCCATATATGGATGCAGTCTGCAAACTGCCTTGCTAACAGAAACAGTAATAAAGAAATAATAAATTAAAATGTCATGCTTGATGCTGAATTTCGAATGCATAAACAGCGAAAATGGAGCATACGATAAACTTTCTTCCTTTCACCGTTTTGTGGGGTGTGTCAGAGAGGAAGGGTTTCGTACAGGTTTAAAATTAAATGTGGAGTTTACTGGCAATCGCTAACTACTCTCATTTTGTAGCATTCGTGTGCCATCAGTTACGTTGCATCACAACAAACACACAGTTTTTAACTGTAATATTTGTATTATTATTTTAAACTTTTAACGTAATATTATACCTCTTACTGAGTAGATTATGATTACACCTCTTATTGCATGCGTTATGACGGGATTTTAAAATTTTAAAATTAGCTCGGTAATCACTCGAAATACTGAAAATAAAACTTTTGGTGGCCCCCTGGAAGCCGTTAGATAAGCAACCTGTAAATGGTAGTGGGCTTAGAAATACACAGTGTCTTATTAACGTTTATAGCCCCTTGAAGGGATGTAGACGACGCTGGGACAAGTAATTTAGTATGAGACACATGGGGTCGCTTATGTCAGAAAATTTCCTAAAAATGAACGAGAAATGTTAGACATGTGACGCCACGAGATGACGTACCTCACCACACCCGCAGCGGCTGGGCTCGGGAGTCAAGGGATGACTGAGCGACGCAATACTTGCATTCTAGCAAAGGATGCCGATTTTGAACACCTTTTGTAAACGTGATCTGTTATACGCATAGAAGGTACAAAATTATTGTCCTGTTCTTATTTCGTCATTCTTTCCCTTTGTCCGTTCGTGTTATGTTTACAGACATGACAACGTAGGTCCTGTACCGGAAACGACGCAGTACGGAAGCTTATCCTCATTTACTTGCGGCTTAATACGGTAGGCTTCGGTTGTACTGTACTTTGAAATACACCAGCGGAGACCACGAGACCAGTAAAGAAAAATAATGAATCGTACCTCAGTGTAAACACGTAATTGTCTAACACAGGGAGAGAAATATCGCCTGCCGAACGCAAGACTCGAACCTAGAACCCCGGGCTCTAAAGTCGCGCACGTGAACCCAGAGGCACAGTGACATCAATACTTGACTTGGGTTGGGACAATCTGATGAGAGAGACCGGCAGGCTCAACTGCGGCACGTGCGGCGAGATACGTCATCTAGTGACGTCACATTTTCGGCATTTGTCATCCATTTTTGGGGTATTTCCCGACATTTGCGACCCCATGTGTCTTATATCAAATTACTTGTCTCAGCGTAGTCTACGTCTCTTCAGAGAGCTGTAAACGTTAATATGAATCACCTCGTTAATATGAATCACCTTGTAGATTTAACATTTAGCCAGCTTATCTCAAAATAAAATGCCTGACGAAATGGGTGAAGTACCCAGAATGGGAGGATGAAATCTAATGTAGCTTCGCGGGAAACAATACTTCCCCAACCGTCCATCCTGATAATGTGTAAGTGTGCTCCAGCCATCCACGGCATCTATTCGGACCCACACAGCATGCTATTCAGTTCAGTATGGATCGTGGGCTAGTGTAAGTGGCAGTGGGGGAGTCCGGTCGTGTGCGGAGGGTTAGGGCTGTCAAATGCGTGGTACACCCTGGAAGAGGCCTCCACATCCGTGTTCCAGGCAGGAGGACAAGACTCAGGCGGACAGAACAATCGCATCAGACGGGTTCTATAACCGACTGCAGCACGAGAAACCTGAAATGCCAGTTCGAACGCTGGAAAATATCGGACAAGTTCGTGCAGCTCTCCAACGAAGCCCATACCGATCAGTCCGTAGCCATTCCAGAACATTACAAATCCGTCGCACGTCTTTGTCAAGTATAATGTAAGAGGATGTATTCATCCTTATAAGCCGTTAACAATCTCAACAGTTACGGCTGCGAGATAACGCAAGTAGACGCAATTTCTGCAACCCGCAGCTCATTAATGAAAAGGCCCAGTGCAGCCTTAAGGTAGTCATCTAATGTCCTTTGCAATCGATCGACCATATTTTTTTAAGGCAACTTTAAAATACTGTTGAGGTGAAAACCGCAATCCAGGAACAGATAGAGTACATTCCTCAAGAAATGACTTACAAGTTAATCTGTAAGTTATATCGGTGTAAATATACGCTACACCTTTGAGACGCCCGCTAAACCCGCTGGGCAGAACAGGTGATTAGGATTGTGGAGAGGGCCAAATAAGGTTCGGGTCAATTTCACCTAAAAATTGTAATTTATTGTAATTTAATAACACATTTACAACCAAAGTGGCACATAGCCGAACTTTTACAACTACGAGTTTCAAACTCGTAATCTTTCACGGCTGAAGGCCTCCAAACAAGAAATCTTAAAAATCAATAAGGTAAATTTCAAGTGACTGAAGACACGCAGTTAAAATTACAAATAAAATAATTAAAAATATGTGTACCACAGCTAGGCTGGAAGCCTCAAGGCAAGGGTGGATAGACAAACATAAACAAGATGCAATACAAACGGCTCAAGGCCCACAATAAAATTTTCAAGATTTTAAAATAAATTACGACAACCTTTCAAAGGCAGAAGGCCGCAATGTTTAAGCTTGAAAGGTAATTTTAAGAATAATGTTCCAAGCCGCAATGCTTGAGCTTGAAAGGTAATTTTAAGAAGAAGGTTCCAAGGCTGAAGGTCCACAATTAATTTTCCAAAATTTAAAAAAAAATATAACCATAAGCCTCAAGTTTTAAGTACCTGAAACCGCTATAAAGGAAAAGACAACACAACGGCAATAACCTTTCCGCAAATATCCACTTGCCGGAAACCAAACTTACTTACATAAAAGACAGTAAAACCAAGAATTTTTTTGTTAATCATTGGCTATGATAGATTATAAACAGACAATTAAACACCAGTGGGAAAGACAGTAAAGACAACAGCTCTCAGAAGCCTCCAGGGGGTCCGCCTGCCCTCGTTCACTTAGGTGAGACAGGTGGTGAGCCCAACTACACTTGATCCGTCGGAACCCAATCAAGGGGCAGCCACAGACCGACCGACAAACGACTTGCGACCAACCGGTACATGAGAATTCAAACAAAAAACGTTACGGGCATAATTATCCACAATCAAATCTGTATATGTATTAATCTGTCAAAACTACGCACCGTGTTGCACAGCAACAACAGGTGAGGAAAGGACATTGCCTAAAATTATGTTAGTGGCCAGGGCAGGTAGCCGGAACAATAACGGCCATAAGGCAGAAAATTCCTCTGGTGCACTTGAATTGCAGTCAAACAGTATAGTTAATTCCATGGTATGGCGATTAAATTTCAGCAATACAAGCACCCGGTGTTGCTCACAGGAAAACATCCCCAACTGCGAACCACCAAAACGAACCACACAACATGAGTGGACGTGGCATAGGTACTTACAACCACCACTCAACTTTGACGTCCTGTGTCGCTGTGGCACAAAGCTTGTAGCTATCGGGCAGCTCCACACACCCTCCGACGCTGCACAGGGACCGCCAGCGGACCCGGCCGACTGCACCGCGCGGAGATAACTTCCCTGGTCCGCAACAACCGACCGACTGCCCCAAGAATGCTGAAAACATCTAAAATAGTCGTCAGTGGAAATCACGCCAATTAGACACACAACCTGACAAACACGTGCACGAAGACCTGAACGATACCCAACAGTAACTAAGCATGCACGAATACAAATCGGGAGTCGATGCACACACACACACACACACACACACACACACACACACACACACACACAGCCGACTCATGAACTATCGGCGAGCCAAAACGCGTCGTCCAGTAGCACGACCGACCGACGATCCACGCAGACCGTGGCCCGGCTCAAGTGAATCGTGGCGGCGATGGTCGGGCGAGCCACGTCGACACAGACCTCACAGCTCCAGCCCGACTGCACTAGTGGCGCATTGCCACTGCCCGACCGGCAGGTCTGGACTGCGCTCCAGACGTGTTCCAACTGACTGGCAGCCAAAACTCGCGACCCAAACTCGCTTACGACAGACAACGACCGGGAAGTAATAGCAGTCGAGCAAAGATACTACGAGAGGGGATATGCCGATACGCGCTGCTAGCGCCGTTCACGGCCAGGCAAAGCAGCAACTCAGTGACAGTAGTAATGTAAATTAATGTAGTGAGGTGGAAGTACGCTAAAAACAGGGTGTAAAGTACATGATGGCGGGAACACGAGCCACGCACGGCTCAACCTTATAATAACCAAATGAGAGTCGACTACTTTCCATGGGTCATAATGTAAACATTGGTGTTACATTCAAGTGTTGTGTCATTAAACTGTGGGTACCGCTGAACTTAACTCTGACTCACAAACTGCCTATTGGCTTCTGTCTCGGGTTCTTCGGCCGACGTTCATCTAATGATCCTGTCAAACCACCACCCGAGCCAGAAAAGAGGCATGATTAGTACGCTCGTAACGAGAGCAGGACGAATATGTGAGCCGCAACACCTCAAACGAGAAATGCAACACCTGGAAACTGTTCTGAGGAGCAATGGGTACTCCACAAATTACATTAGAAGTGTAACAGAGCCAAACACTCGGCGAAGTAAGGAACCAGAAAAAGAAATGTCGGGTACGGCCTTTCTGCCATACATTCCCAGAGTGACAGACAGAATCGGCCGTATATTGCGCAAACATGGCGTAAAGACGATTTTCAAACCGACAAGGAAGATCAAAGAGTGTCTTAGATCGGCGAAGGAGAAAAGAGACCCACTTGCAATGTCGGGAATATACCGTATACCATGCACATGCGGAAAAGTTTATGTCGGAATTACTGGACGATCAATTAACACCAGGATCAAAGAGCATAAGCGACATTGCAGGTTGGGGCAGGTGGAGAAATCGGCCGTGGCAGAGCACGCACTGAATGAGACCGACCACGTAATAAAATTCGCCGACACGGAAGTTCTGGCAGTAGAGAAGCACTATCACACACGCTTGTTTAGAGAAGCTGTAGAAATTCAAATACACGCGAACAGTTTGAACAAGAAAGAAGAAAGCCTTAAGGTAAACGGATCCTGGCTTCCCGTACTGCATCGAACGACCGTCGCAGGTAGCAAGAGGAGAACCGTGCCGGAAATGACCGCGGAGAAGCCCTCGGACGTTGGCACGCCAGGTACATATAGTCTGCGACCGCGAGCTCGGCTCCAGTTCACCACCGGCAATGGAGGGTGAAGCTTTGACAATGCCAGCCACTCGTGCTGGCGAAACGTCAGAAAAATCATTAGATGAACGTCGGCCGAAGAACCCGAGACAGAAGCCAATAGGCAGTTTGTCAACAAGTGGCCACGAAAGCCTTAACAATTTTGTTAACTCTGAGTACTAGAACTACCAGCTATCATGTTTATCGACTTCAGATAACAGTTAATAGTTATTTGCAATTGTTTTTTTTTTTTTGAGGTGGGTATAGGTTTAGATAGCTGCAGTGTAAATTTCAGAAGGTTTTGCACATAATAAACTAAATGATTTTTATCGAAGTTTCATATTTTCACACTATAACTTTTTATAGTTAGCAGTAGTAACCCAGGTTGCAGCAAGATGTATAACATCAGCAGGCAAAAAGTTACTAAACAAAGAACTAAACAATGTTCTTTTATCCATGCTGGACCTTGTTGAACTCCTTGTCTGTTTTTCGATTATGTATTGTTGGTGGAGAGGACAACCAGCCAATGACACGTGCAATGAAGCCGTTTGTACCCCCTGAAGAGACAATGACCCTTGTATCAGATTAGATTATAAAATTCATTGTCCTGGTCACATGATATTTTATTAAAATTGCTTTCAGACATTATCCCACACTCATTTAGGCAAACGCTGATCAGCTCCACAAGCTCTGCCTTGGGGAGTACGGTATGCAAACAGTTAAAATACAGGAAGTCCCAGCAGAACAAACTGTGTCGCCTGTGAGGGCATCCAACCACAAAGTTGGAATAAAATAAGTTTATGAAATCAAGAAAACAAAGGACCCAGTGAGATGGTATAAATGCTAGGAAAGAGCAACTCTTCTCCTCTCGAAGGTTCAAGAACTCACAGAGCATTCTTCTCGAAATGGCACCGCAGACAGTTTCCCGAGACACCACGTTAAGTGTAACTTAGCGAAATATACGAATAGGTAGGTAGTCATCATCAGCTTTTTCTAGAATAAAAGTTTGTGACGAAGTACATGCACGTTAGATCAATAAATGATTTGTGGGAAAATATTTCATTTAAACTGACTGCAGACTAATGTCATTTCATTGAAGCAATCAATTTATCAAAAAATATATGAAACTTTGTCGGTGTAAAAAAAAGGTATCGACAAAGCTACAGTATAACAAATATTTCTACAAAAGCAGTCCTCATAGCACGTAAGATATTTACTTTTTTCGGCGGTAGGATCATCGTCAGATCATTTTACTCTGTGAAAAAAGTAACACAGTTCCTTAGAGATAACGATACTCAATACGTCACAACAACAAAACATTATAGAAGTACAGGGTTATTACAAATGATTGAAGCGATTTCACAGCTCTACAATAACTTTATTATTTGAGATATTTTCACAATGCTTTGCACACACATACAAAAACTCAAAAAGTTTTTTTAGGCATTCACAAATGTTCGATATATGCCCCTTTAGTGATTCGGCAGACATCAAGCCGACAATCAAGTTCCTACCACACTCAGCGCAGCATGTCCCCATCAATGAGTTCGAAAGCATCGTTGATGCGAGCTCGCAGTTCTGGCACCTTTCTTGGTAGAGGAGGTTTAAACACTGAATCTTTCGCATAACCCCACAGAAAGAAATCGCATGGGGTTAAGTCGGGAGAGCGTGGAGGCCATGACATGAATTGCTGATCATGATCTCCACCACGACCGATCCATCGGTTTTTCCAATCTCCTGTTTAAGAACTGCGGAACATCATGATGGAAGTGCGGTGCAGCACCATCCTGTTGAAAGATGAAGTCGGCGCTGTCGGTCTCCAGTTGCGGCATGAGCCAATTTTCCAGCATGTCCAGATACACGTGTCCTGTAACGTTTTTTTCTCAGAAGAAAAAAGCGCCGTAAACTTTAAACCGTGAGATTACACAAAACACGTAAACTTTTGGTGAATTGCAAATTTGCTGCACGAATGCGTAAGGATTCTCTACCGCCCAGATTCGCACATTGTGTCTGTTCACTTCACCATTAAGAAAAAATGTTGCTTCATCACTGAAAACAAGTTTCGCACTGAACGCATCCTCTTCCATGAGCTGTTGCAACCGCGCCGAAAATTCAAAGCGTTTGACTTTGTCATCGGGTGTCAGGGCTTGAAGCAATTGTAAACGGTAAGGCTTCTGCTTTAGCCTTTTCCGTAAGATTTTCCAAACCGTCGGCTTGCTTTATTCGTCGACTTCCGCGGGCTACGCGTGAAACTTCCCCGCACGCGTTCAACCGTTTCTTCGCTCACTGCAGGTCGAACCGGATTTCCCCTTACAGAGGCATCCAGAAGCTTTAAACTGCGCATACCATTGCCGAATGGAGTTCGCAGTTGGTGGATTTTTGTTGAACTTCGTCCTGAAGTGTCGTTGCACTCTTATGACTGACTGATGTGAGTGTATTTCAAGAATGACATACGCTATCTCGGCTCCTGTCGCCATTTTGTCTCACTGCGCTCTCGAGCGCTCTGGCGGAGAAACGTAAAGTGCGGCTTCAGCCGAACAAAACTTTATGAGTTTTTCTACGTATCTGTAGTGTGTCGTGACCATATGTCAATGAATGGAGCTACAGTGAATTTATGAAATCGCTTCAATCATTTGTAATAGCCCTGTATATGACTGACACACCATCGGTGACAGCAGGAGACGGTGGCGTGAAGAACACTGTTACATTAGGCTCAGTTGCCAGCAGTTTGACAGCGGTAGCTCCGCCCACTTTCTGCGGCATAGCGTCCGTAATAGCAAATGGTTATGGGACATGGCTACCTCACACGGAATCCATTTATAAACATACACAATTATTAGAAGTATGGTGATAGACTGAACACGTACACGTCTCTTAAATGTTATATAAAAGAATTATCTTGCCGGCCGGGGTGGCCGAGCGGTTATAGGCGCTACAGTCTGGAACCGCACGACCGCTACGGTCGCAGGTTCGAATCCTGCCTCGGGCATGAATGTGTGTGATGTCCTTAGATTAGTTAGGTTTAAGCAGTCCTAGGTTCTAGGGGACTCATGACCACAGATGTTAAGTCCCATAGTGCTCAGGGCCATTTGAACCATTTGAAGAAGTATCTGACAAAAAAGTTCAAACGCAGAGAGGAAAGCATTATCCAATAAGATTGATTTGCTGAAACATTAACTGTCATTTACAGGGACTTGCGGTAGGCGTAAACGTAGGAAAGAAGGTTGGTAAGACGAAAACTCTTCCGCCATCAGTCAAACATGTTGTGGAACACAGCTGGAAAGACGCCAACCGGTGTCCAAGGGAACGACATGGGAATCGGTAAGCACCGCCACCGGAGCGGCCGGCTCCACGCCTCTGTGTTCTGCCGTCACTAAAGGCGCATCAGCCACACGTTTATATTATTTTATTCCGTGTATTCCTCTTCTCCACAGAGTAAAATGGCCTCATGATGAGCCTGCAGCAGATCGAAATAGGTCGTCGGATGAAACAAAAAACCCTTATGCTACAAAGACTACTTTCATTGAAACAAGTTTGTTTAACCAGTTTATGATTAGGTCTAGGCGATATTAATATTATATCTTTCTTTCAGATGTAAGGCGTTACAGGAGAAAATAACTATCGATCTTGTGACTGTTTCTGACCGCACAGAAACAGGAGCCTAACAATTTTCAGGAACTTCTTCTTCATTTCCATACTAGTGTTTGATACCATACTTAGTGAAAAAAATACGTAAAATTGTTCTGCTTCCGAAAACGACACCTTGGTGACTTGCTCTACACGTGCAGTGTACGTATCAGTCGTCGGGAAGGTCATTTCTCACATCGTATTCCAGCACAGAGATACGTCGTGTCTTGGCTGCAAGTTACTGGAGACATAATGTCAAATGATGTTCAACTACTCCATTAGAATATTATCAAAGCGCGATGGTCGTCTAATAATTAAGTTTCCCAAAACCTTGTCACTGGTATTTTTCGCTGTAACACAACTAGCCGCTGTTGATATCCATGTGGAGCTTATCTATGGGCAAGGGTGTACGAGCATTCAAATGGCAAGATGTTGGCCCGTATACATTGTGGAAGAGCGCTAACTGTAAGACGTGCGTAATGAACAGTGCACAGGGAGACCAACTACAGCGACATGTGATGACGCCATAATTGCAATTCGCATTATTGTGCAGTAAGATCTTCGTGTTACCATCGACAACATCCTAAAGCTGTTACCTGCCGAGACTGCAGTCGGACGCTCATCCGTCGCATGATTCCTGATAGACCATCTTCACTACCTCGAAGTTTACGCAAGATCGGTGCTACGTGTGAAGAGTGATGACCACAAGCAACAACGGATGGATTCGGCAAGAATGTTTCTACAAATGCATGAGGGAGATCTGCTCTTCAAACGGAATGTCACTGGGGATGAAACCTGAGTCCATCATTCGACTTCTGAGGCAGAACGTCAGGGCATAGTGTGGAAGAAATCTGGCGAAAGTGGCTCAAAGGAGGCAAAAGTTACACATTCGGCAGAGAAAGTTATTGCAACCAACTTTGGTGACTGTCAGGGATTTTCCTTTTTGACTACCTGCCTCGCAACACAAATGTGTGTGTGTGTGTGTGTGTGTGTGTGTGTGTGTGTGTGTGTGTGTGTGTGCGTGCGTGTGTGTGTGTGTGTGTGTGTGAATTCCTAAGGGACCAAACTGCCGAGGTCATCGGTCCCTAGACTTACACACTCCTTAAAGTAACTTATGCTAAGAGCAACACACACACCCATACCCGAGGGAGGACTCGAACCTCTGACCGCTCGCAACACAACAATGAATGAAGAGAGACACTGAAACGGATTGAGGAGTCTGAGAGCTGCTATCAAAAGAAAATGTCCTGCATTTTCGTCGCAGAAAGTTCTCTTTCTTCAGGACACTGCTCGGACTCATGTAGCTCGAATGCCCTAGACGGAGCTCAAAACTGAATCTTGCCCCAAGTGATTTTCACATATTCCCCCAATTCAAAAGTCATCTTGGTGGTAAGTGCTTCAATCCCGATGACAAAATCACTTCAGCACTGAAGACGTGGTTACGAGCACGGAATCTGGGATCTGACCTGGTACAACAATGGTTGGAAAAAACTTGTGTCACATTACCAAAAATGCTTGGGAAAACATGACGACAGCGTAGGAAAGTAGCAAGAGCATTGTACAACGCCAGTGAAATTATCACAAGATGATAAATTGCATGTAATGCTTTTATGAAATAGAAAGACGTACTATTGGATGATCTTCAAGCTACTAGCAAGTGAATTAAATTTCTTTCTTTTTTGTGATTTCCGGTCTATATTGAAAAGAGTAGGGGGAGGGTGAGTCTGTGTGGGATCGGGCCTATCGCAAGAGACGTGGTTCTTTTCAGCCAAGTAGCTCAGTAGGTTGGAAGTGGGGCTAAGGAAATGCAAATTGGGATATTTGCGGGGTGTCTCAAGTTTCAGCGTTCTCCTGACAACTGAGGGAGGCACCCCAAAAATCTTCGTCGTTACCAGAGAGTTGAAACTATTTCCCCGTAAATGTAGAGTACGCTGTACAAGTATAGACCGACTGAATAGTGTTACGGGACAAGGAACTGGAATTGAGTTTGGGCGGAAACAGCGTTTTAATTACAGGGCACAAGTCATGTGTAGAAGAGGAGCAAGCACGGTGACTGCCGGATGCCTTAAGACCACTGACCGCATGGTCGTCACGACATCTCTCCGCGTGGTTTTTGTCTAAGGGCGGCAGACCCAGTAAGACGTCACAAGCCGTTGACCGTTGACGAATACGAAAGTACTGTTCGCGTTTGCGCAGTTACAGCGGAACAACCATGCTGTGTATAACTGAGCACCAAAAGGTAATGGAAAGAGGGCGTCGGTACTTTTCCAGTGATGTGCAGATACTTCCAGGGAATTAAGCCTGTGGAGAGATACTGCGTCATGTAGATTTGATTCAATGTAATCACCTAAACGATTTGTAACTTCCAAACTATTTTCGCAACAAACAAATGCAGCTCACAAATTGCAGCGCTCGCCAATGCGTGTTGACGAAACTATCTACATAGTATTGTAACATTACTGTGTATTCTGTCGAAAACGCATTTTAATTGGTCATTTAATTGAATCACCATATATTTTGATCGAAGACAGACACACACACACTTAGCACGGCGGTATATGCTGGCAGGCGTTTCTATACACCATCGACACTGTTAAAAATTTAGGCTCATTATTTTCATTGCTTCTAATTAAATTTGCATAGTTTTGCCCATAAGTTTAATTTGATTAGCGATTCATGAAATCTGGCAACGGCAATGGAAAGAGGAGTCAGTTTACAATGAAAATGAAGTATTGTTCACGTTTACACGATAACTGATACAGGAACTGGGGACATAGACTACTTTCACCAGTGCATGTTCAAAGTTGTATAAGTTTAAAGTTAATCTGCAAACAAACTAAGACTACTTTCACCAGTGCATGTTCAAAGTTGTATAAGTTTAAAGTTAATCTGCAAACAAACTAAGACTACTTTCACCAGTGCATGTTCAAAGTTGTATAAGTTTAAAGTTAATCTGCAAACAAACTACTCCTCACACCCATTATCGCTGAATCTTGAGAAGAATTTGAGCGCGCAGCCAATGGCGCATTCAGATTTTTGTTTAAAGTATTAGCTAAAAAGTTGCATAATAAACTGGTGATCACATAACGTCATTATGTGACGGAAGCATGGAGGGCGTGGACCAAGGCTTTATAAGGGGCGGCCATATTGCTCGAGGTCTGTCGTTTGCCAGGATGCTTCAGAGTCCGTCCGCGTTGGGCTGTTCTGGAGGTCATCTCTAGTTGCTTGGCACTGGTGGCAGTTGGAAGTTACTGGGTGTCCAACTGGCCACACGAGCTTTGGTGGTGGAAATATTTCGGCGTCCTTAGTGAGGCTTAAAATTAGTAGGCAGCTGTTTCAACTCTGACTATTTTTCTGTCATTGTTCAGAAGGACGTGTGAGTTTTCGTGAGCAGCTGTTTGGAATTCAGATATATTTGGCACTGAGTTGGACTGACACATCAGCCTGTGCGGACTTTTGTTATTTTCAACACCTCTTGGCACTTAAGACAGTGACTTAGTTTGTCAATTAGACAGTTATTTTGAGGAGATAGTTTGCAGGTAGATTTCAGTAATATGTAGCTGAGAACAAGCCTTGAGGTTTGCAACAGATTTTATTTATTTGTTTTATGCAGTGCGTTGCTTACACGTTCATTGGGGGCTCGTGCCGTTGTTATCAATCGACAAAATTACTGCCGGCCGAGGTGGCCGTGCGGTTCTAGGCGCTCCAGTCCGGAGCCGCGCTGCTGCTGCGGTCGCAGGTTCGAATCCTGCCTCGGGCATGGGTGTGTGTGATGTCCTTAGGTTAGTTAGGTTTAAGCAGTTCTAAGTTCTAGGGGACTGATGACCACAGCAGTTGAGTCCCATGGTGCTCAGAGCAATTTTTTTGACAAAATTACTTTTGTGTTGATCACCAGTCGATTATTTAGGGTCTATTTTTATGACCGATAAATGATTTATTGAATCTTAAATGGCTGTAGTTGGGACATGTTTTCTAGTTAGAGCATTTACGTTTAACCGGTGAGATACTTGAGTTCTGACTAGTTCATCAGTAAGAGCTATACTGAATTATTCGTTCACTTTAAAGTGACACATCTTAGAAGATAATCTGCCCCTAGAGAGCCGCGTCGTCTACTGAGATAAAGATCGCAAGAGTCAGGGAGTTTTCAGCCAAATAGATGGCAAGCCGGTAGTGGTACAAAGGAAACCCCAATACGGAGCTTTTGGGAGGGGTTTCCCAATTCTGGCATATACCTTACAAACAAGGGAAAGTCGTCAGAATGGGAGCATACGCACTAGAGGCATGAGGTCTCATTTTAATTTAAACGATATCTGCCATATAAAAGTTACGATGCCGAATGCACGGGAAAATCGGGTACTTTCTAGAGATATGAAATGTACCTGGACCGGCATCGTTTAGTAGTTTTCATTCTACACGCCTAAGGCCATAGCGAGCTGTTCCTACAACGACCATTGGAGGGTTATGGACATTGCAACCAAACCGGGAAAGCTGGTAGCATGGCACAGTGAGTCCAAAATTGGGAATATTTGGGAGGCGATTGACGGTTCCAGCATTTACCCTGCAACCAAGATTAACCTCAAGAAAACCTTACTGAGAACTGGTATGACAACTTTTTAAGTTTTATTCGCGCAAAATGCTTAAAAAAAAAGGTACGAGACCTTAGTGTATGTATTCTCTACATGTAACATGTACACAAAGTAAAGTGGATGAGTCGCTCGACAAGTCCAGTATATATATCACTCGTCAACAAGGTCATTTGTCACTGTATTTCAGTAGAGAAACTTGTCGTTTCTTTACTGCGAGTTACAGACCCATGCTGTCTTAGAAGTAATTTTGAATACAAAATTTGAGTTACGTGAACAGTCAGGGAATGGCCTCTAGTGGATATCTTACGTGAGCGTGTGGTATACCAAATACAGTTGAACGTGTCGGGGATCACATAGGCGGTGCTTAAGAGTATCCGCGAAGATAGATATGCGGACCGAATTTACAGACAGTGTTAAAATAACTGGAATAAAACAAATGACGACAAGTAGGTCAAGTAATATGCTGCAGTTTTTGTTTGCCAAACCAATTATCGTTTCCTGTAAGTGACCTCTGCAGGGACGAAGTTCATTTCGGTATAAAACCTTGACGTGTCAGGATTGCGAGTTACAAGAGTCAGCGAGGTCACGCCACTTTAGGTGCGGTATTGAGTGCGCCGTTAACAGCGAGGATTTGCATTACGTAAACGTCCAGGGGACGCCCGCCACCGGATGCCACACTAGAGTGCGTGGTGTACCGAATCACCTTGAACGAGTCCGAGTGGGATATGCAGCGCGTGGGAGCTTCCACAAGGACAAGTACGCGGACCCAAATTGCTGGCAGGGTTCAACTAGAGCGGGCCGGAGACCTCGGTCTTGGCTGGTGGGGGTGGGGGGGGGGTGTTGAAGGTGTAGGTGGAGTGGGGGGTGGGGGAGGGGGGAGGGTAGAGTGCAGGCGGCTTCCCGCCTGTCTGTCCAGCTGTCCGGCCCGGGACGTTTCCTGGCCGCGCCGCTCTCATTAGGCGCTACATTCTGTTGTCAGGTGTAGGGCTATCTGTTAAACTCTCACTGTCCTTTTACGTGGCCGCCTTTGTGCCGCTGCCAGCCCGGGTCTGCGCTCCGCCAGAGCACGTGGTCGTGCCGAGTAGCGCCGCCGGCTGCACCCGGAAGCGTTTCTCCGACAACGCGGAGATTGAGGCGAGTCTGCCCCTTTAATGGCAGCTTTCAGGAGCCGCCAGCCAGCGCAAGTGATATGGCGTAACGGCGGCAGGGGCTAACTGGCTGCAGTCGCCAGCAGACGAGCAAGTGTGATCTCGTCGAGTACAGCCGGGGACCGCACTGTGACGCGCGGCGAATACAGCCTCGGATTGCACCCTCGATGTCAGGTTCACAGTGCGTAGCTGAAAACTGAAACGAGGTTCTTCTGTCACAGACAGTCTTATGTCTTGAACCTAATCGTTTCGACCACTAAAATACCAAATTACACATTGGCGTGCAAAATTTAAGAAGGAACCTTCGCACGAAGTGTCACTGCCAAGTAACAGAACTTGATAAAACTTGGACCATTGTTGTTGTTGTTGTGGTCTTCAGTCCTGAGACTGGTTTGATGCAGTTCTCCATGCTACTCTACTCTGTGCAAGCTTCTTCATCTCCCAGTACCTACTGCAACCTACATCCTTCTCAATCTGCTCAGTATATTCATCTCTTGGTCTCCCTCTACGATTTTAATCCTTCACGCTGCCCTCCAATGCTAAGTTTGTGATCCTTTGATGCTTCAGAACATGTCCTACCAACCGGTCCCTTCTTCTTGTCAAGTTGTGGCACAAGCTCGTCTTCTCCCGAATTCTACTAAATACCTCCTCATTAGTTATGTGATCTACCCATCTAATCTTCAGCATTCTTCTGTAGCACCACATTACGAAAGCTTCTATTCTCTTCTTGTCCAAACTATTTATCGTCCATGTTTAACTTCCATACGTAGCTATACTCCACACAAATACTTTCATCCCGGGTTCGATTCCCGGCGGGGTCAGGGATTTTCTCTGCCTCGTGATGACTGGGTGTTGTGTGCTGTCCTTAGGTTATTTAGGTTTAAGTAGTTCTAAGTTCTAGGGGACTGATGACCATAGATGTTAAGTCCCATAGTGCTCAGAGCTTAGGAAATACTTTCAGAAACGACTTCCTGACACTTAAATCTATACTCGATGTTAACAAATGTCGCTTCTTCAGAAACGCATTCCTTGCCATTGCCAGTCTACATTTTATATCCTCTCTACTTCTACCATCATCAGTAATTTTGCTTCCCAAATAGCAAAACTCCTTTACTACTTTGGGTGTCTCATTTCCTAATCTAATTCCCTCGGCAACACCCGACTTAATTCGGCTATATTCCACTATCGTCGTTTTGCTTTTGTTGATGTTCATCTTATATCCGCCTTTCAAGACACTGTCGATTCCGTTCAACTGCTCTTCCAAGCCCTTTGCTGTCTCTGACAGAATTACAATGTCATCGGCGAACCTCAAAGTTTTTATTTCTTCTCCATGGATTTTAATACCTACTCCGAATTTTTCTTTTGTTCCCTTTACTGCTTGCTCAATATACAGACTGAATAACATCGGGGAGAGGCTACAACCCTGCCTCACTCCTTTCCCAACCGCTGCTTCCCTTTGATGCCCCTCGACTCTTATTACTGTCATCTGGTTTCTGTACAAATTGTAAATAGTCTTTCGCTCCCTGTATTTTACCTCTGCCACCTTTAGAATTTGAAAGAGAGTATTCCAGTGAACATTGTTAAAAGCTTTCTCTAAGTCTACAAATGCTAGGAACGTAGGTTTGCCTTTCCTTAATCTATTCTCTAAGATAAGTCGTAAGGTCAGTATTGCCTCACGTGTTCCAACATTTCTACGGAATCCAAACTGGGAGAGCGGAGTGTCACAATAGCGTTGACCGGTGACTGTAACGTGTTTATAAATATTTTGAGGTGTCAGTACGCCTACGCAACATTGGACCTTCACACATCATAAAATCTGGAACACCAAAACGAAGACATGATGAGGAGGATTTGTTTTGATTCATGCCACCAACACATTCCAGATACTAAATTGCAAATATCTGCCAAAACACGAGAGAAAATGCTCCAGGTGTTCCACGGGAGGGTCACCGTCAGGCGCATTTTCTCTCGTGTTTTGGCAAATGTTTGCAATTTAGTTCCTGTAGCGTGTGGCTTTAGTTCCTGTAGTGTGTGGCTGGTGTCTGCAGGATTCGCTGAAATATCTGCACTTACACCAATCACAACAGATATTTATACATCTTCAAATTTGTCCTCGCAAAGTGTAGCTGGTGTGAGCCCAAACAAATCCTACTCGTCACCTCTTTCATGTGAAGTGCAATGTCGATTTACTTCCAGCTTCAATTAATATGATTTTTAAATCGGAATTTCACGTGCCAATTTGACACGGCACTACTACATTACTTTAGTGCGATATTCGTCTTACCGACAAGTATTAACAGGAACAGCAAAACACAGACAGTAATCAGCACTTCAGCAGTGACTGGGAAGACCTCTTTTGTATGGCGTTAGAAGTTAGTACAGGCCAAGGCAAGGCAGTCGCTGTTGCAGTACTGGTTATTCCTCGTGGTATCGATAAAACAAATATCGCACTGCACTAATCAAGAAGCGCTCAGTCGAATGGGAATGAGAAACATCACTTAAAATACACTACTGGTCATTAAAATTGCTACACCATGAAGATGACGTGCTACAGACGCGAAATTTAACCGACAGGAAGAAGATGGTGTGATATGCAAATGATTAGCTTTCCACAGCATTCACACAAGGTTGGTGCCGGTGGCGACACCTACAAGGTACTGACATGAGGAAAGTTTCCAACCTATTTCTCATTCACAAACAGCAGTTGACTGGCGTTGCCTGGTGAAACGTTGTTGTGATGCCTCGTGTAAGGAGGAGAAATGCCTACAATCACGTTTCCGACTTTAATAAAGGTCGGATTGTAGGTTATCGCGATTGCGGTTTATCGTATCGCGACATTGCTGCTTGCGTTGGTCGAGATCCAATGACTGTTAGCAGAATATGGAATCGGTGGGTTCAGGAGGGTAATACGGAACGTCGTGCTGGATCCCAACGGCCTCGTATCACTTGCAGTCGAGATGACAGGCATCTTATCCGCATGGCTGTAACCGATCGTGCAGCCACGTCTCGATCCCTGAGTCAACAGATGCGGACGTTTGCTAGACAACAACTATCTGCACAAACAGTTCGACGACGTTTGCAGCAGCATGGACTATCAACTCGGAGACCATGGCTGCGGTTACCCTTGACGCTGCATCACAGACAGGAGCGCCTTCGATGGTGTACTCAACGACGAACCTGGGTGCACGAATGGCGAAACGTAATTTTTTCGGATGAATCCAGGTTCTGTTTACAGCATCATGATGGTCGCATCCGTGTTTGGCGACATCGTGGTGAACGCACGTTGGAAGCGTGTGTTCGTCATCGCCATATTGGTGTATCACCCGGCGTGATAGTATGGGGTGCCATTGGTTACACGTATCGGTCACCTCTTGTTCTCATTGACGGCACTTTGAACAATGGACGTTACATTTCATATGTGTTACGACCCGTGGCTCTACCCATCATTCGATCCCTGCGAAACCCTAGATTTCAGCATGATAATGCACGACCGCATGTTGCAGGTCCTGTACAGGCCTTTCTGGACACAGAAAATGTTCGACTGCTGCCCTGGCCAGCACATTCTCCAGATATCTCACCAATTGAAAACGTCTGGCTCGTCACAATACACCAGTCACTACTCTTGATGAAGTGTGGTATCGTGTTGAAGCTGCATGGGCAGCTGTACTTGTACACGCCATCCAAGCTCTGTTTGAGTCAATGCTCAGCCGTATCAAAGCCGTTATTACGACCAGAGGTGGTTGTTCTGGGTACTGATTTCTCAGGATCTATGCACCCTAATTGCGTGAAAATGTAGTCACATGTCAGTTCTAGTATAATATATTTGTCCAATGAATACCCGTTTATCATCTGCATTTCTTATTGGTGTATCATTTTGTTTTTAATGGGAAAATAATCGACACTGGACGTCACACGACAGATGTGATGAGAAGGATTTGTTTTGGCTGACTTTAGCTACACTTTGCGAAGACAAAATTGGAAATACATAAATATTGTTGTGATGAGTGTAAGAGCAGATATTTCATCGAATCCTGCTGCTTATGGGACTCAGAAGCAGATGAGTGGTAGCAAATATTCTACATCCATACGAAAGGTTGATTTTGAAGTCGCTCAACGGTATCCAGAGTGGACTTCTGTCATCTGGTGTGAAAGGGCAGCCGGCGGTGAGCTGAGAGCGACAAGTTGCTGGGAAGTAAAACTTGACGTTTGCACCACAAAACACATTAATCGAAAACATCAATTAAAATTATTAATTGCCATAAAATTTCGGATATTCTTCTTTGCCTTTTATTACAAAACACTTCTTTATGGCAGCATAATGAGTGACTCATACAGCTCAAAGGATTTTTAAAAAGTTGAAACGTTGAGAATGCTAGTTAGTGGGCAATAATAATGTAGCAAAAAGATTTTTTTATTGATACAATATTTGGGCAAATGAGCAACAATTTAAAAACATTGAGATAACAGTAACGTACTTACTGGAGGTATGTTAAGGTGAAATTTATTTAGTTGTAGTCTTCGCTGTCACTCTTTCAATCTATGTGAGACAATGAACCCTAAAACAGAGAAAAAAATTTACATTACATAATCTGATGAAAAGCACATTTCAAGAAGATATAAGAATTGTGATGTCATAACCAATGACTATAAGAACACCTAGTCACAATATAAGTATGATTGAGCAAATGGGGCTCCAGCTTCTCGAACAAGTGTGCTCAAAATACCGAACTCTAAACACTACCCACGCTGTGCATCGAGAAAGTCTTTTCAGCCCATATTACACCAAAAAAATTTTAAAAATAACAATTATTGGGCAAATGAAATTTATACTCGAAAGAAAGATTTGCCAGTCGAAGCAATATTTAAACAAATAAACAACAGATTCAGAAAAGTAGCAATGACTTGGGCCCAAAAGACTCAATCTGGACCATTCTCTAGGACATTTGAGCTTACCCACGCACTGTACGCATGTGGCAGACACTTGTTAAACACATACATTCCAAGAAGCAAGATCTGCCATTGCACGTTGGTAAAAGGACCCAGTAATGTCGCTACTGATACACCTCCCTTGGAAGTGGGCATGTGTAACCAATGAGCAGAAGCACACCACAGGATCAATCAAGGTGCACATCAAACAAATCCATATGAGTCCGCTGCTTCAAGCTCCCATATACCCATGGACCAAGCAGCAAAGGCGAACCGAGGCCGTGTTGGAAGCCGAGCGTCGTGTTTCTCAGACAAGTGAGCTTAGCAATCCAAGAGCCGCTCACAAGACAGCGCAATGCCAAGAAATTCTCGTCGCTTTACAGCCCCACAGAAAGACCACTTGCGGCTGCTCGGAGACTTCCTCCGCCAAGCAGCTGGACGACAGAATTGAGAAGAGCCAAAGCAGCTCGATGTTAAGCCACCGTAGCCGGTGGTGCACGCCCCCTCAAAAATGGTTCAAATGGCTCTGAGCACTATGGGACTTAACATCTATGGTCATCAGTCCCCTAGAACTTAGAACTACTTAAACCTAACTAACTTAAGGACATCACACAACACCCAGTCATCACGAGGCAGAGAAAATCCCTGACCCCGCGAGGAATCGAACCCGGGAACCCGGGCGCGGGAAGCGAGAACGCTACCGCACGACCACGAGCTGCGGACACGCCCCCTCGAGACGCCCGGAAGGAAGTTGCTTAGCGACGACCAAAGATGTAGCCTCCTGCTATCGCTGAGCAATCGTTAGTGCACAGAGCTGACGTGGCAACATTTGGTAGAAAACCACGAAGAAATGCTAGAAGAAATGAGGACGAATGTGGCAACGTTATGGAATGATGTCATATTTTTGTAAAATTCTCTGTGACAAGTAAGGTGTGTATGAGGTAACTCTGCATCGTTGTGGACTCGAACCCATCGTCAGACACCGTGTTCACCCATGGGTTATGATTGTAGCTCTGCTGTGGTGGGCGACGTCTTCAACCCCCATCAGCCACCATGCTGTTCTGTCAGAACTGTCCACAATAGTCTAGAAGAGGTACATCAAGAGTTCAAGGTATTCTCCTGCCACCCAAATCCACCGGCATCGTAAATTCAAACGAATTCCTATGTGACCACGTCAGCTATCTTGGTCGCCGTCTTCCACATATTCCTGAACAACCGAAAAGAGTACGGCAGATAACACGACTCCAGATATTTATAACTGATTGGACTAGGTCAGCTTGTTTAGCTGCTACGTGTGTTGAAAACTGCTTTTCTTTGGATAGTAGCAGATAATAGTTGTGATTCGACAGATATATGTATGCAAAGTAGATAGTAATGGCACGAAGTAAGTGGGAAACTGTGACTGACCTTAGGTTAGTACCGGTCATCGTTCTCATTTCTTCTAGCCGATGTGAATATTAACTCGAAGTGGCTGTTAGGCGACTATTTGGGTAATATATAGTGGAATGAAAAACACACAGAAGAAGAGCTACCACGTCCATTTGCTCAAGGAAGCCATAAAAATTCACAAGAAAGTAGAAAGCCTCAATGTAGGCGGATCCTGGAGTTCTATGCTGCAGAGGGTGATCATTACAGGTAACAAGGGGAGAACCAGAGCAGTAATGACCAGGGAAAAGCCCTCAGATGCTGGCGTGACGGGTACGTATAATCACCGACCGCGGGATCACCGCTCTTGCTAGCCTAATGTCAGAAAAATCGTTAAACAAACGTTGTCCGAAGATCCCGAGACGAAAGCGAATAAACAATGCGTCAACAAATGGCCACATTAAGCCTAAATAATTTCGCACAAAAGGGAAAACCGGAGGAAACACGAGGTAACAGAATGTGATTTACATTTTTAACTGAAAGATTCTAAGTGTTTTAGGCAAAATAATTTTTTTTCTGATTAGAAATCACTCGTGGGAGATAAAATGAAATTAAATCAATTTAATTATAGCTATTATTCACAATTAAAAATTAATTTTACCTTTATTTCTTTTTATGGAATTCAATAAACACCGTGAAACTGGCGGGTTAAAACTGTTTACCTGATCTGATCTCGAACATGGTATATTACCGTTTGTGGGAAGTACTATTATCAATCAAGCTGTCTTAGTAAAACGGACGATTTGTCCTCAAGGCGTGCCATAACGTCTCTTCTACTTTCCATTCTTCACAAAGCTCTCCAGCACACTTTTCTGTACAACAACTCACGCAAGGAAGAAAATCGAGAACAAACAGCCCAGCTACACCAATGGGTTATTTTCAGACCAACCGCTTACCCCGAATCGAAAAATGCAAGTGAAACTTGCAGCAGATTTAAAGTGCGTGCCAGACTGCAACTCGGAATCAAACCCTTGCCTTTCGCGAGAGCTACGCTTAGCAATTTAGCTGCCACTACACGACTCATGATCTGCTCTCACAGAGTCCGTTCTGACAGTACACGTCACTACAGGACGACAAGAGACTGCACTTAACGTCGTTCGATAACACAGTTCCCTGGTTTTAAAATGTCTTCTCCATTCCGGTTGTTCTCTGGCAGTGCACATCAATATATGGTTAAACCGTATGTCAATATGACAATATACAGGGAAGAAAATATTATGGAAGGGTCACTCTCCAATACGATCTACGACACTTTCTAAACCGCTTGATTCCACCTTACGAACACGAAAAAGAGATATTTTCATCGTCAGGACCATAAATTTTAATGACGGTCTCAATAAAAGAAATTCAATACTTTTTATGTACGAATCTACGTATCGTCGCTACTTCCTAAGCCTATAGAGAACGAATGCAGTCAGTTCTGTCTCGTGCGTCCCTTACTGTAAACTGTTCTTGAATTGCTATGCCGAAGTACTCAAGCGTTCGCAAGTGATCCTCTATACCAAAGAAACCAAACCCCTAAAATTAACTGGATTCCGTAACTCCGAGATAATATCTTGCATGTAAATGCCTCTTTTCTACTTAAGCCCCAAGAATTCCAGTAACAATTTCGCATCGAAGTGCTCACAGAGTTCGTTTACATTTAGCTATTTTGACCTGCCTTGAGTCATGCAGCAGTAATTATCATACTATCCCTTAGTAATTGCCTGAAATTTTCAGTAATGACAGTGATATACTTTTACGTGCCATCGGTGATAGTATTGGAACAGCATTCGATTAATAGGTCAAGCTGAACTTTCCGCTCTATTTGCTGCATAGTCGTACGAGTAGTCTAATACACGAAGGTACACTAGGGGAAAGGGTGATAAGATTAGTTAGATTAACCGTGAGGTAATCTCGAATAGTGTATAACGTAATATTGCTGTGACTATCGTATTTACAAAAAGGCAGTCGAGTTATCACATCAAACTGGAATCAATGCAGCTATGGACCGGAATACCGACAGCAAGTATACACAAATCATATAACATACAATTACACTGAGTACACCTCCTGTTTCGAAACCAAAGCAAAGTAATGCTGTAGCATTTTTGGCAGGAATTGTATAACCCGCTGACTGATCTGAAGGTGTACGGAAAATGTACCTTATACAGAGATGGATAGGACATAGGAAAATGAAAGCTTTAAATTCAGGTTGAATAGTATGGACTTATTATTTTAACTTCTGTAGTTACTGATGTTTTATTTTGTGGAATATTTCGGAATTTTAACTGTCGATTGACTGAAACACTATCCATTGCTTTACATCCAGGAAGAATAGTTTGTCGACTACGAGTTGTTTGCGATCCCATCACTGAATTAATTTTCATGATGATGAAAACTATGAGCCATAGTACAGATTCACATAGGAATTAATATCTCCTACCGACGTTCGGGTCCTGTTTTTGGTGCTCCCATCCGTGGGAAGCGTTCTTGCCCTGTGAAACGCATTCGGCTGCTAGCCATACGTTACACACTGTTGAGGCCCCCACGTAACTCGATGAAAAACTCCGTAAGTCGCTGAGTGAGACTTTTCAGCAGACATCATCTCTGCCAGTATTATTTACATACTTGTCATGATTAATTTCAATATTATGTTATCCGTTCAGACCAGATACTAGGTATGAACCATCAGTACTGTTCGCAAACCACGGAAACTTACAGCGCAAACCACCGAAATGTGCGTCATTTTGCTCTGAAATACTTTTAGTGATGCTACACAATATAATTCGTTAAATAATCCATGCATTTGTAGACGTTAATACCTTAAGAATGGAACACTATAGACTGCCAACAACTATATTACTCTTAAGTTGGTGAACTTTGCAAGCTTTAACGTCAATTAGCGTTATAATCGGGGATAACTTAGATCGCCAATAAAAGACAATAGCAGACCAGAGTTGTGCCTCTATGCCATAAATTGTGCTGATTCATAACTTTGATGTAATCCAGTGTTAAACAACTCTGGGACTCTCATACTAATACCGCAGTACATCTAGCTTAGTATAAGCTTTATTTCTGACAGCATGATGTATTTAACAGGAACAGCCACAGCCGTTCAAAAAACCTGAAACGATGAAACAAAGTGTATGTGGCTAGCACATTCACTATCATTTAGTTGTAGGGACATATTTTCCACATGCTTTATAAATAACTGAATATTGGTTAAAAAGGCTTCGCACTTCGCACAATTCTGTTTTCTGTCAAAATAACTGTGCTACAGTGAACTAGGATTTTTAATTGTAATACGTCCTGTAATAAGAACTGCTATCTTTCATACTCTGCACGATTTTGTATTCTTTGTTTTCCAGATAATTCTAGGCTAATGACTAACAGACTACGGTCGTTCTCTTGGGAAACTTTGCCGATGGATACTAACTGGAAACTTAAAAGCTAAAGGAACACATTATTATTGTTGTACAGCATTTATTATTCATTTATAGTCGTGGCTTGTTCGATCACTGTGGTGAAGTGTTACGTTGGTCAATCGGAGTACAAAGTGTTAACTTGGCATTTCTACCTGGTCATCTGGTCTGATAAATACGGCTTGCAATCAAATCACTTTAATACGCCAGCGGACTGTGGTAATACGTATATAACCATCGTTTCAGTCATTTCGTAATGCTTCCTCCTTACATCTTTCGTCAAAAGCACCCTTTCTAGTTCTTTGTAACACTGTTTTCTATAGTTGTTAACCAATATGAGTAAGCCATTGTTCTCAATAAAGAAATGCGTAATCTATGACCATTTTTAACCAATATGGGTAATTCACTGTTCTCAACTGAACACTTGCTTTGATGCAATTTCAATGCGCCCACGCAACCTACCACTGAAGATCCCTTGCAGAGAATAAAGGCGAAACGCGTACGGCACGAAAAGTCTTTTGTCCTGTTGTAGTTAGACTGTCCAAAAGTATAAATTATCAGTATACCGTAACAAACATGTTAATCCGCGTTTAAAACCCGCAGTCAGGACGTGCGTATTTATTTCCCTTGAAATTTATTACCAATTTCTGAAGCACTTCGTGTCTTACAAGAGTGGAGAGAAAACAAGCGCCCCCCCCCCCCCCCTTACAGAAAGGTAACAGTTTGGCCTGATAAAACTACTGGCCCGTAACAATATCGTCTATCTTCGATAGGGCACTGTAATACGTTCTCTGCTGACATATCACGACGTTTCGCTGACTTCATATTACCTAATACAGTCACACTGCTCAATGTATAAGCCTTTAACTTAGTCTGCAAGTTCAGTGTCACAAACGGCAAGTTTCCTCAATTATCGTTTTCCTTTTTGGTGCATTTTTTTGCGCTGAGTCTCTGTTCCGTCATGAAGTACTTAATTCCGACTGACAGGCTAAATCTTATTCAGAGACATCCAAGTGTTGCCAATTAAATGTCAGAATACCAAATTCAAACTGTTGCAATACCTTTTTGCATATGTTGTTAGTGCAGTTCTATTTCACCCATGATATTAGTTTAAATGTAGTACATAGACTTACTGCGCTTAAACTTCATTCTCGCAGTATCAGTCACGATCTCTGCAATCTATAGCTTTTTAAGCTGTTCTGATGTACATTTCCATAGACAACTGATATGTAACTAACTTGAGGCATCTTGTTTTCCTCTGTAAAGACATAACAAGAAGGTGCGTGAAATCATCACGAAGGTATCAAGTTATCTTCCAGTGGGCAAAAACTAATTATGGTAGTACATTCAGTTAGTCCTGCGATCTGCGAGCTAACTTCTTTGAAAGTTCTCCAAAGTTTCCGACTTCAATCCTAGCCATAGTTCACATTTTGAATAAAATTCGTGATAATGTTGGCAGAAGACGCTCTTGTTGCGAGGAGAGGATATGGTGGTAATACTTTTTTCTTCCTTTTATCTCTCCGGAACTTCTTCATGAGTTGTGTGATGGTCCGCCTCTGTTCATTTGACATCACAATACTAGGCTGTGAATTCCGTTGTTGGACAGGAAATTTGCAGTTCTGAACAAAATCATGAAACTCACGTACGTACTGTACGTGCTTTTGCACTGTCCTGCAAAATGATGATCAGGTGAAAAAGACCAATAAAAAGGTGTTAGCATGTGGACGTAATGTGCTGTTCCAGTCTTTTCTGTACCTAAGGTCCATCATCGTTCCCTCTGGATCCCTATGTAACTCGGTGCTCTCCGATACACACGATCGAACAGCGGAGGAGTGGTACTCAAGCGTCAACATTAGGTTACAATATCTCCGGATGTAATTAACATTTTACAATGCAACAAACGGCACTGATTACGTATTTGTTTATATGTTCAGATGTGCTACCAAAACTAACGGGGTTCCATTTAAAAAAACGTAGGTTTGTGTTAAAAAACATACTTCCGTGCATTTTCTATGGTTTGTATTAACCAATTACACTAGCCCCTCTCCTCACGTTCGGTCTGTGGAATCGATTCCTCACTATTTGATGTTGTTTACGAAATATATCCAGCGGTAATGTTAGGTGACTCACCCTGTATATATTTATCATACATTGGCACCAGTTATTTTTATCCTTGCCGCATCTCATAATGAACTAACTAGTGGCAAAAATTTTGGTATCATCGTCACAGAAAAGGGAATGTCGTGATTGTAGAGCGCCTTCTTTCTCTGACAGCCACGTCACCTCTTTCCAATAGTTCCTTTGGTTGGGGTTGGGTTGGGTTGATTTGGTGGAAGAGACCAAACAGCGAGGTCATCGGTCTCACTGAATTAGGGAAGGATGGGGAAGAAAGTCGACAGTGCCCTTTCAAAGGAAACATTCTGGCATTTTCCTTAAGCGATTTAGGGAAATCACGGAAAACCTACATCAGGATGGCCGGACGCGGGACTGAACCGTCGTCCTCCCGAATGCGAGTCCAGTGTGCTAGCCACTGCGCCACCTCGCTCGGAATCAAGTTCCTTATTCTGTGCTGAAAAAACTCCGAATTTCCCTTCATAGTGAGGATCCCCACGTATTTGTTTGCCCATCTGTATCCGCTTACGAAAATTAACTCACTCGCTGCTTCTTATCGGTCAGCTTCAGAAGCGTGATCGCAAACGTCTGCTGGTATCATGCCTTAAACATGAAACTCTTGGTCGAATCACACCCGAAGCGGCCTCTTGGACTTCTAGATTCGTTGGACCACCTGACACCTGTCAGCAACAGTAAACATGCCACAACTGAACTTTAAGTGGAATCGTACGGCACAAAGTCATCTGATCACGGTAGTTTTTTGACATGAACGTTGAAGAGAATGATACAGATATAGTAATGTAAAATTAGAAATCTATCACCTTAACTATCTAGCAACAGTCAAATCCTGATCGTCGCATTTGCTCTATAGCATTCGTCTCACTGCATCACTTTGCTTGTGTGTAATTGCGCAACATGTGGCGCTTATCTAGCCCGTGCAGCCACCGCACCCGAGGTCACCCTCGTTCCATCAACGCCTCGTTCACATGCCGGACGTCTGTGCGATGGGGTTTCATGACTGTTGCATTTCGTCAGTCAGTGTAGACATTGTTAATGCTGTTTGTGGATGACGCTGGAGTAAACATCCGATGATGTCCCATATGTCTCGAAAGGAGGCAGATCTGGTAATCGAGCAGGCCAAGGCGACATGTCGACACACCGAGGAGCAGTGGGTCCAAACCCGGGTGTAATTACCCCTCGAGCAGTGAAATTTTCTGAGGAATAAAAACAAAAGAGTTAAATTTAAACTAATTCTTTTTGTCATCAGTCTTCTGATTGGTTTGATGCGGCCCGCCACGCATTCCTCTCCTGTGCTAACCTCTTCATCTCAGAGTAGCACTTGCAAGCCACGTCCTCTATTATTTGCTGGATGTATTCCAACCATTCCAATCTACGTCTTCCTCTACAGTTTTTGCCCTCTACATCTCCCTCTAGTACCATGGAAGTCATTCCCTCTTGTCTCAACAGATGTGCTATCAATTTGTTCCTTCTCTTTATCAGTGTTTTCCACATATTCCTTTCCTCTCAGATTCTGCACAGAACCTCCTCATTCCTTACCTTATCAGTCCACCTAATTTTCAACATTCGTCTGTAGCACCGCATCTCAACTGCTTCGACTTTTTTCTGTTCCGGTTTTCCCACAGTCCATCTTTCGCTACCATACAATGCTGTACTCCAGACGTACATTCTCAGAAATTTTTTCCTCAAATTAAGGCCGATATTTGATATCAGTAGACTTCTCTTGGCCAGGAATTCCCTTTTTTCCACTGCTAGTCTGCTTTTGATGTCCTTGTTCCATCCGTCATTGGTTATTTTACTGCGTATGTAGCATACCTGGCATAATTTACTACTAAAAAACCAAGTTACTGTTGCCCTGGCTGAGTATGCTGGACGCAATGTGCGATCTTCAAGCAACGGAGAGCTATGCCACGACAGCTGGACATTCCATTGTCTGCCATTGTTTGGGGAAGCAGTAGGGCAATTTCTAATGCGGTTCCAGGTTGTCGTGAATGCAGATGGTCGTGACACTGACCAATGTTTGTAGCCTGGAACGTAAACATGGCACGCAATTAATGGTTTATTCGTTATTTCTCTTCCGCTTGTCCTTAGAAATGTTTCCGCAAAGTTTTGTTGTCCTACGACAGCTAGTTATTCGTAAGAGGCCTCTCCAGAAGCGAAATTTTGAGTACAACCACCCTGTATGCAATGCGACTTGTAAATAAATAAAATCCTTACTTTTATAAATTGAGCCAAGTCTCAATTTCATCGGCGAGAGCATTCCAAACTCTGAATGGAATAACAGAATCCACTGTTCTTAATCAAAAACTTTCAAGCTTGACGTATTTCTCTACATGAATGGAGTCTTCAGATGACAGAATTACATATCTGTAGGTACTTCTTCAATAAAAAAAAGTAGTTGAATAACTCAGGGCGTCGCTCCACTGATGTGGACAACGTGTGGTCAGTTTAATGACCGAGATAGTAAATGACAGTGCTAAGAGGACGACATAAAAATCCACCAAGAAGCCGAGATCGCCGATAATTCGAGGACCGATGTTGATAGTGGAAGGCACTTGAGGATGTCCAACGTGGAATGTCTCGCCCGCAGGACGATGGCAGTGACACCAGAATAAGGGCGTCTTTCTTTAGACGTGCAGTACATTCTTTCTAGTCACGAGAGGACAGAGTGGAGGAAAAGTGAAAAACCTGAATGCCGACATGCGTTGACGCCGACGCTCTCGGACGTTGTCGAGTATCTTCCCGGCATGCCGCCGCGTTACTCTCCAGGGTAGCCACGATAATTCACGGCAACTATGCGTGGACTCACGAGTGGCCACGAAGCACTGTCGTGGAGCGCGTTCCTTCACACTGCCCAGAGAGGAGTGTCGCAGAGCGCTGAACACACTTACGTACATTCTGATTAGTTCCAATGATGTTGTATTACTCTTAACATGTTGTATTTATATTCTTCATATCTCCTTCAGTCGCTAAGTACTCTGCAATCGAAAAAAGAAAACGTTCTCATTTAATTTTGCAATCGACAGGCGTATGGGGCTCCTCGAAAGCCTAAGGTATTCACCAAGAAAAGAACTCTGAGGTTTCAAATTTCAAAGTTCGGATATTCTTGCGCTGAATAAAATTTGTTTGTTCTGACAGTAGTTTAGTAATAAACACTGAATTTTATATCTTTATCAGGTGTAATTTTTGGACCTCTGACACTAGCATTAAAGTGAATGAAGAACATTTTTATTATTACTAGTATCGCCTGTCGTTGTATTTATTGAAATAATTCTTTAATTTCTCTTTAGTAATTCGAGCATTTGAAATGAGTCCTTGATGCAGAGCTTTGCAAAATACGCCTTGTGTTCACGGCAGCAAATTAACGTTTTCCGTGTGGCAGCACAATGTGAATACCCTTGTATAACATGAAGTAACCTCAGATGCGAAATGTTTTGCTTTACATAATCTGCACTGTATATTCATATGTTACTGCCTCTTAAAATTGTTTGCAGCTACGTTCCGTGCACATTTAAACCTGGCTTTGAAAACAACAATAGAGTTTTCATTATCAGTGTCCACATTATTCCACCTACTTCGTCTACGCAACAATTGTGTCTCTCTAGCTTATTGTCTTTCAGTTCGATACGCTAGTGTTCATCGAAATATAGCTTAACACAAGCACTGTTTTCCTATAATACGGGAAGTCATAACGATTCATAATGAAGGAGCTGAAAATTAGGAACTAAATTTTAATTTTATGGCAACGGAGGCAAATGAACACAAAATTAGTTCCACTTACTCGTCGATAACGGTAAGCTAAAAAACGACGCCGAAAAACAGCGTTATGTCCAGTGTGTGTTGCCCCCGAAGGCTTCGTTCCTACGATGTTTTGGTACCCACTGATACAAACATCAGTCACGCAGCAGCTATGGCAATCTAGCTGTCCGGTATGCATGAATTACCGCAAATTAACTGCAACACTTCAAAATTTAGTGTGGCACTTCGAACACAGCACCTAATAGGTATTCAAAGTTAGTACAATGTGAGACAAAGAGAAAAATTTTCTTATGTGTGTGTGTGTCTACTTCCTTTTTACCTGTCTTAACGGCTGCGTATGTAAAAGATTTTATGTGCGCATATATGATAAAGTACATTTCAATTTATATAAGTTTCACAATAATTCCAATCCCAAAGAAAGCAGGTGCCGACAGATGTGAAAATTACCGAACTATGAGTTTAATTAGTCACCGCTGCAAAATACTAACACGAATTCTTTACAGACGAATGGAAAAATTGATAGAAGCCGACCTCGGGGAGGATCAGTTTGGATTCCGTAGCAATGTTGGAACACGTGAGGCAATACTGATCCTACGACTTACCTTAGAGAATAGACTAAGGAAAGGAAAGCCTACGTTTCTAGCATTTGTAGACTTAGAGAAAGCTTTTGACAATGTTGATTGGAATACTCTCTTTCATATTCTGAAGGTGGCAGGAGTAAAATACAGGGAGCGAAAGGCTATTTACAATTTGTACAGAAACCAGATGGCAGTTATAAGAGTCGAGGGCATGAAAGGGAAGCAGTCGTCGGGAAGGGAGTGAGGCGGGGTTGTAGCCTATCCCCGATGTTATTCAATCTGTATATTGTGCAAGCAGTGAAGGAAACAAAAGAAAAACTTGGAGTAGGTATGAAAATCCATGGAGAAGAAATAAAAACTTTGAGGTTCGCCGATGACATTGTAATTCTGTCAGAGACAGCAAAGGACTTGGAAGAGCAGTTGAAAGGAATGGATAGTGTCTTGAAAGAAGGATATAAGATGAACATCAACAAAAGCAAAACGAGGATAATGGAATGTAGACGAGTTAACTCGGGTGATGCTGAGGGAATTAGATTAGGAAAAGAGACGCTTAAACTAGTAAAGGAGTTTTGCTATTTGGGGAGCAAAATAACTGATGATGGTCGAAGTAGAGAGGATATAAAATGTAGACTGGCAATGGCAAGGAAAGTGTTTCTGAAGAAGAGAAATTTGTTAACATCGAGTATAGATTTAAGTGTGAGAAAGTCGTTTCTGGAAGTATTTCTATGGAGTGTAGCCATGTATGGTAGTGAAACGTGGGCAATAAATAGTTTGGACATGAAGAGAATAGAAGCTTTCTAAATGTGGTGCTACAGAAGAATGCTGAAGATAAGAGGGGTAGATCACATAACTAATGAGGAGGTATTGAACAGAATTGGGGAGAAGAGAAATTTGTCGCACAAATTGACTAGAAGAAGGGATCGGTTGTTAGGTCATATTCTGAGGCATCAAGGGATCGCCAATTTAGTGTTGGAGGGTAGCGTGGAGGGTAGAAATCGTAGAGGGAGAGCAAGAGATGAATACACGAAACAGATTGAGAAGGATGTAGGTTGCAGTAGGTACTGGGAGATGAAAAAGCTTGCACAGGATAGAGTAGCATGGAGATCTGCATCAAACCAGTCTTTGGACTAGAGACCACAGCAAGACCAACAAGTTTTACTGGACTCCTCGTGTAATTAATTGACGGAAAAGAGAGAAACGCCATAAAGGAATTAGCCGAACGAGACACAAATCAGTAGATGCGATGTACAGGTACAGAACAATAAATGATTACAATTGAAGAAAAATCGGATGATTTATTCAAGACAAAGAGCTTCACAAGCTGAGCATGTGTATAAAGATTGATCCACGTCCATCCCCCATCCAAACAGTTATTTGGCTTGTCACTGACTGATGGAGTTGTTCCATATCGTAGTAAGGATATCGTCCCAAATTCTGTGCAATTGGCGCCTTAAATCAACATATTCGCGAGATAGTTGGGGCTGCCCTGCCCATAAAGATCCAAACCCACTCAGCTGGAGAGGTCCGGCGACCCTGCTGGCCAAGGTAGGTTTTGACAAGAAATGAATCAAGAAGGAGAAACTCTCGCCGTGTGCGGGCGGGCATTGTCTTGCCGAAATGTAAGCCCAGGATGGCTCGCCGTGAAGAGCAGAAAAACGGGGCGTCGTCGACGCACCGCCGTGCTGTTTGCCTTTTTAAGGGTTCCTCGGATGACAACCAGAGGGGTCCTGCTATGAAAAGAAGTGACACCCCACACCATCACTCCCAGCTGTCGTCTGTATGGTGGGCAAGAGTCAGGTTGGTATCCCAAATCCGTCCGTAGCGTCTCGAGACGCGTATTCGCTGGCCGTCAGGGCTCAGTTCGAAGCGGGACATCAGTGAAGACAATTCTACGCCAGGCAATGAAACTGCAGGCCGAAGATGTGTGTGGCGGCGCCCCGGACAGAGGTGGGATACCAGCCCCAGTGTCCCCCGCCATACTGTCCGACAACCTGGCGTTATGACCCGGGGTGCCATTTCTTTCCATAGCCAGATGCCTTTGGTTGTCATCCACGTCACCTTCACAGCGCAGTGGTACGTCCACGATATTCAATGTCCCGTTCTGTTGCCCTTCATGGCAAGCCATCTTGGGCTTACTGTGGTGTCACCGCCAGACACCACACTTACTAGGTGGTAGCTTTAAATCGGCCGCGGTCCATTAGTATATGTCGGACCCGCGTGTCGCCACTTTGTGATCGTAGACCGAGTGCCACCACAAGGCAGGTCTCGAGATACGGACTAGACTCGCCCCAGTTGTACGGACGACGTAGCTAGCGATGCACACTGACGAAGCCTCGCTCATTTGCAGAGCAGATAGTTAGAATAGCCTTCAGCTAAGTCAATGGCTACGACCTAGCAAGGCGCCATTAGTAACATTGCATGTATCTAAAGAGTCTCACTTGTATCGCCACAATCTCCAGATGTACCAAAAGGATGGATTAAAGTTAAGTATTCCAGAAGCTACGTACTTTTCTTTATAGCCTTAATTACGTATCCTGTTTCAGACCTCACGCCATCCTGCTTTAGCGTAGCGCGTGCCTTTCAGCTTCCTCTCATTGTGTCTTGGCTGTCTTGTCTAGACGCAACATATTTGGCGACGAGTCCAAAAAGGGTCTTGTTCTTTCTAATTGCTTACATTTACTTGTGTCATGGCTTCGCCAGATGTACTGTCCGAATTTTATCGCTTGCAGAATCAGCAGACGCAGGCGTTATTGGATGCCCTTGGACAGCTCGTCCAGGGTCAACATGCACTGCAAAACGATGCGGCCGCCGCCGCTTCACCGCTACCGCAGCCACAACATGCTGTTGCACCCTCGTTTCGGACGTTTGACCCAGCTAAGGAAACATGGACGGAGTGGTCACGCTAATTTGGATTTCATCTCGCCGCCTACAGAATTCAAAGTAACGAGCGGCAGCCTCACTTATTGTCGTGTGTAGGGGTGCAAACGTACCGTGTGATAGTGAAATTATTTCCCCGACGCAACGTAGCAACTCTGTCCTACGGAGAAATTTTGTCTGCTTTAGATGCCTATTTGAAAGAAACAGTCAATGTCGTTGCAAAGAGGTATACTTTCTTTCGTACGAAACGTACGGCCGGTCAGACTAATAGGGAGTGGGTTGCAACATTGCAGGGCCTTACTCGGGATTGTGCTTTTGAGTGTGAATGTGGACTCCCTTATTCAGATACTATGGTACGTGATGCAATAGCACACAACGTTTCTGATGTTCACATACGGGAACAGATTTTGAAACTCATCAATCCCTCCATTCAACAAGTGATAGACATATTGGATAGACAAGACATGCTTGACTTCGCTCAGGAATCATTTGCAACTTCGCCAGCCGTGTGTAACATTAACCGGCCCGCCGGGCGCGCTGCACGGCCCGGTAAACTGCCCTCGCGCACATCTACGCAGCTGCCGCCATGCTCTAAACCAGGTGTGCCGTGCCAGCATACAAATGCAGTGAAATCATGCCCGCGGTGTGCTACTAGACATTCGCGTGAAAATTGCCCATCACGCCAAGCTATTTGCTTTTTCTGTAATAAGAAAGGACATGTTCAAAGTGTTTGCCAGAAAAAGCTCAGATCAGACACTCTCAATCATTCCAGGCCCTTTGCTTCGCGCCGGAATCGAACCAAGGACACTCAGGCTCGTGGACCTTCGCCCATGGACATTCATGTAGTTAATTCCACTTCGTCCAGTGCCACTGTCTCTAACAGTGACTGTGTTCGTCCCACAAATACTGTGCGTCGACGTCGCCTGAATCCACGTCAAGTCGCAAGTGCTTCTTTACCAGTGTCAGTTCAAATTGCACGAGACAGTCGCTCTTGTCGTCAGCAGGACAATAAACTTTTTGTAGATTTGGACTTTAATGGCAAGGTCATACCATTCCAGCTCGATACCGGAGCTGCAGTTTCATTGCTCAATCACGACACGTACAAACAACTGGGCAAACCTCCATTGCGTGCCGCAAATGTTAAGTTAAATAGTTATTCAGGTCAGAATATCCCTGTGTTAGGACAGTGCACTCTTCTTGCAACATATAAGGGACAAACAAAACTTGTGTCATTTTCCATTCTTCGTTCTTCTTCTGCAGTGAACTTGTTTGGTTTCGATTTATTTCAGTTGTTTAACATGTCTACAGTAAATCAGGTCCTATCAGTGAATCAGACTGTGCCTTCCGACATTGTTTCTCGGCTATGTGAAGAATTTGCAGACGTTTTTGCACCGGGCCTTGGTTGCGCTAAAAACTATGAAGCACATTTGGAACTGAAAGTCAACGCGCAACCGAAATTTTTCAGAGCGCGCAATGTTCCTCACGCATTGCGTGATGAGGTCGCAAGAACATTACACGATTTAGAATCACAAGGTGTGAGTGAATGTGCGCAATCATTGATGCGGAAACTGATGTCGTGGTCGAATCGTTTCCGATTGATTTTCGTCGTGTAGCTACAGCCACAGCTGCTGACCCTGTCCTTGCTACCGTTTTGCGTTTTGTTGCTACGCAATGGCCCACAATTCATGTCCGCAGAATTTCAGTCATTCTGCCAGGCCAATGGTATTCAACATCTGATGTCCGCGCCGTTTTCGCCTCAGTCAAACGGTGCCACTGAACGACTGGTCCGGACTTTCAAGTCACAGATGTTGAAGTTGAAAGAGTCGCATTCTCGGGAGGACGCGTTGTTACTCTTTTTGTCTTCGTATCGCTCTCAGCCCCGCGATGGTCGCTCGCCGGCTGAGTTGCTCCACGGTCGTCCTCATCGAACCTTGATGACTTTGCTGCATCCGCCGCATCAGTTTCCTGTGCAGCGGCAGACTTCTGCTTTTTCTCCAGGCGACGTTGTATTCCATCGCAACTATCGAGGTTCACGGCGTTGGCTCGCAGGGCGCATTCTTCGCTGCCTCGGCCGCGCGATGTATTTGGTTTTGGGGGCCTCTGGTGAGGTGCGTCGGCATCTCAATCAGCTGCGCCTCTGTCGTCGCACGGGTTCTGCCGCTCCCCGTCTGCTTTCAGCGACGGTGCCGTCCGGTCAGCGCCCTGGGGACCCATCTACTGGCTCGACTCATCCCCAGGTGTTACCGACGATGCCTTCCAATTTGCCCTATGGCGACGCGCCGCCGCCGCCTCCGCCGCCTGTCCTCCAGCCGGCGCCGCCCGCAGTGGACGCTTCGCTGCAGCCGCCAAGCGCCTCCCTGGGTCACCCGCCGCCGATCGCTTCCCGTGACCAGCTGTCCTCCGCCATGGAATTCTTGCCGCTCCGGACCACATGCCGTCATCGCGCGTCGGATACCCCGACGCAATGGAGGTCGACCCTTCGGCCCCTCCTGTCTCTTTACGGGCACATCCACCGCATGTTGACGTGCACCCTGGACTAGGTTTTCAGGCGTTTCCTAGCTCCCCTCGGACCGAATGGCCAGGTGCGGGTGGCACAGCCTCGCCTGTTGTTAGGCTCTCCACCTCATCGCATACGTCAACATGGGGTCCTCCCCACGGCGGGCGGAAGCCTTATAACACGACCGTTCGCCGATTTGCGGGGGAGGAATGTGGTGTCACCGCCAGACACCACACTTGCTAGGTGGTAGCTTTAAATCGGCCGCGGTCCATTAGTACATGTCGGACCCGCGTGTCGCCACTTTGTGATCGTAGACCGAGTGCCACCACAAGGCAGGTCTCGAGATACGGACTAGCACTCGCCCCAGTTGTACGGACGACTTTGCTAGCGACTACATGGACGAAGCATTGCTCATTAGCCGAGCCAATAGTTAGAATAGCCTTCAGCTAAGTCAATGGCTACGACCTAGCAAGGCGCCATTAGTAACATTGCATGTATCTAAAGAATCTCACTTGTATCGCCACAATCTCCAGATGTACCAAAAGGATGGATTAAAGTTAAGTATTCCAGAAGCTACGTACTTTTCTTTATAGCCTTAATTACGTATCCTGTTTCAGACCTCACGCCATCCTGCTTTAACTTAGCGCGTGCCTTTCGGCTTCCTCTCATTGTGTCTAGGCTGTCTTGTCTAGACACAACACTTACATTTCAGGAAGGTAATGTCCGTCCTCACGCGGCAAGAGTTTGTACCGCTTGTCTTTGTGCTTGGCAAACCCTACCTTCGCCAACACGGTCGCCGGACCTCTCCAGAACTGAGAAAGTTTAGAGCATTACGAGCAGGGCCCTCCGAACGGCTCGGGATTTTGGCGATCTAACGCGTCATTTGGACAGAATTTGGCACGATATACTTCAGCAGGACATCCGACAAGTCTGTTAATCAATGCCAAGCCGAGTAACTGGTTTCATATGGGCCATATGTGGACGAACGTGGTATTCACTTGTTTAATTTGTGTAGCTCTTTGTCTTCAAGAAGTTATCAAGTTTTTCTGAAACTGTAGTTAGTGTTTGTGCGTACATGTACAGCACATCCGTCGCATTTGGATAATTCCTTCGTGGTGCGCCATCTTCATTTTTTTTCCTTACAATATATGAAAAACCGGTACGTCAGTTTTTGACGTTCAAGTATTAATATTGTGGTTAAACGTATTCCATTTGCTTCATATACAGCCTTTTTTATCACTATTTGCAACATTTGTCAATGTGCGATGTCCATTTTCTTTCCCTTTTGCTCTTTCAATTCCCGAACCTGCAATTTGTCCAGAAGCACACAGTGCATCGTTTTTGAGTCGCTAATAATCTCTGCGTTGACCGCCAGCAAGCTCTAATTTCTGGTCCCATAACATCGTTACGTGTCCCAATTGGAAGCTGATCGTCACTGACTTAAAGAAATTGTACGATTGTTTGTAGTAGTAGTACTAGTAGTAGTAGCTTTATTCATCTGTAGATCTCTTTTTACAAGAATATAGAACATTTCAAAGTATTTACAAATTTAGATCAATTTAAAATAAGCTAATTCGTATACACATATATTTACAGACATCTAGCTAGAGACAATCATTAAGATTTACTCCTGGTATACAATACTTTTTTTTTTTACAAATAACTTATTAAATAATGTAATGCCACACTGTTCACTCATATCTCACTATCAGTCACTGAACACACTATACAGACATTGTATCACAGCACTTCACTCACTACACACACACACACACACACACACACACACACACTCGCACACACACACACACACACACACACACACACACACACACACACACACACAATGGTGATCTCTGGGCCATTTTCTGTACCGCAACTTCCCATTTGCTATCCCGAAAAGCTGAGTCAGCATCCCTCCATAATGAGTGAGATGTTAAGCTCAGAAAGAGGAAGAGGTGTTAGTATTGTGCTATGCATAGCTTGGGGGTAAGTATTTCTAGAAAAGAAAAAAGAAGGAGAAAAACATAAAGTGAAGGTGTTATGTGGAATGTTGGATATTTTATAATCATTATTTATTTGTATAACATTTTTTGCCAAACCCCTACTCTGTTTTAGCTAAGTAATCCTACAATGTATAAAATGTATTGCATAACAGGTACTTTTTATCTGCCGTTTTAAATAAGTGTATTTTGGCATTTTCTTTAATCTCTTTCGGTAATTTATTGTACAGTTTAATGCCTTGGTAGAAAATGCTGTTTTGAGTCTTATGTTTATTTTTATTTTTTTTTGGTAAATGTAAGTTGAACCTCTCTCTAATTACATGGTCATGGACAGAGCCGTTTGTGCAGCAATTACGAATGTTATTTTTGATGTGTACAGCTGACTGGTAAATGTATTCACATGGAGCAGTTAAAATCCCCAGTGTTCTGAACAGATCTTTGCAGTGAGCTCGACCTTCATTTTTGGTAATATTCTTATGGCTCTTTTCTGGAGTTTGAAAATTTTGTTCATATTTTGTGCATTTGTTCCCCAAAAAAGAAATCCATAGCTAAGAATTGAGTATACATATGAATAATATGTAACTAAAAGACACTGCATGTTACACACTGATGACAGGATTCTAAGGGCATAACATGTTGATGACATTCTGTTTGCAGGTCCCTTGATGTGTTCACACCACTTCAACTGAGAATCAACATTCATTCATAGAGATTTTGTATTTGTTACACAGCCTATGTATGTTTAATTTAACACTGCCACATTTTTCCTCTTCAAACTGAAATTTATGGCATTAGTTTTCTTTATGTTCAATGTCACTTTATTACTATTGACCAATCATAAACTTCCTTGAGAGTTTCATTTACTCTCTCGGCAAGGAGTTCTCTTGTTTTCTCAGTAACTATAATATTGCTGTCATCAGCGACGAGGATTTTTTCACCATGAGTAACGATTGTTACAATCCCCTTACACACCTCTGCTATATACAGTACTTACAGAAGGATTTATGGAAACGTCTAAATTTCGTTGATTCAGCATAAGTCGCTAAAGTAACTGCTTTTCTGTCAATGCTAGGTCGATGTTCTTAAATATACGAGTTAAACTTTCATATTTTTGGAGATTTAATGTTTTTCCAATTTGTAAATAGCGCTGAAAAGCCCTTGTTTTCTAACTACAATGATTCCCTTCTGTAGAACTGTTGGTCCAACAGCTATTAAAATTTTACTGCTTTTAATTACAGCATATGAATCACAACCACAGTACTACGAGCTGGGAAAAAATTAATATTTATTTGGTCGTCTCCAAAACAAACTTTATTTTCTCAATAAATTCGGTGGCAAAACTGGTCAATATATATCGCAGTAACTCCGGATTTGTAACACTTAGACCTATTCTGACAGCGGATCCATCACAAACAAGACACAGAGAAAAGAACTGAGCAGTGACATTCGGCGCAGTGGTATTTCGTTGTCGGAATAAGTTAGGAAAGTCGGTAGTTATCGCAGGAGGAAACTGACCAGTTCTGCCACAGAATTTATAGGAAAAGAAAAGGAAGTTTGAGAGGCGATCAAACGAGTATAATTTTCTTCCCAGGTCGTATTATTACTTTTATGACTGCTATACTGTAATAAAACGGCAATGAAATTTTCATACGTGTTGTACTAGATACTTTAAGATTAAGGAAACACTTAAATCAGAAATCAGGGACATTTTAACCCTATTTACGAAACAGAGAACATTAAATCTCCAAACATATTAGAGATATAGTGTCGAAATTTTATATGAAAACCCATAATTCAAATGTCTAATAACGTCATGTAAAACAATGACTGAAATGCTGTCACTTTAGGAACACACGCGGATTGCAGGGAATTTAGACCTGGCCCTATACTTTTGTATGCACTGTACAAATATCTGTATTGGAATGAGCTAACTTACGTGTGAAGACAATCGTACTATCAGGTAATTTGATGAAACTGTCACAACATCCATGCCTTTAGAACACAGTTAACACATTTCTCTCGCTTTAAGCTCCATCATACTCAAAAGTGCCAGAAATAAATTAAGTACAATGCAGAAACTTTGTCACACACAGCACAACTCGATACACATCATACTAACTCGTTTCCTAGTTGTGGTGGAAAAAAACACTTTACGTAGCTGGTGGCATAACTACACTGTGGTCATCCACCAGCAAGATTTCGCAAAACTGAGCACTTAGTGTTCCTACGTTGTGATCTATGAAGCATTACGGTATTAGTTGACAACAGGGCAGGTTATTATATTTATTATGCAGAACGTTGAATAATGTGTTGGTACAACGGAAATCAGGGCTAAGCTCAAAACAATGGATCATACAGAAAAATATATCGAAACAATCAGCGACCAGTTGCATAAAAGAAATTTAATTTCTTTTTCGGTTTGTCGGTCACTATGAAACACACGACCACGGCATTTTGTTGTATGTGTCTTGTATGTACTCGCAAATAACCGGATACGTATAACGTTCTGAAGAAGGGATTAAGAACCCGAAACCGGTAAAGAAATTAAATGTCTTTTATACAACTGGTTGCTGATTGTATCAATGTATACAACAAGAGTTGCTGAGGGTGGGGAAAATACTAAATGCAGAGAAACTTTAGTTTAACATCAAGGTGAGTTTGGTTGTAATTTCCCTAGTGCGTAGTCAGAAAGAAACATGAAATCGCTTGCAGCCAGCATCACAGAAGACCAAAGCAAGGACGAAAGAAACCCGAACCTCTCGAAAACAAGTCCAACTGGGCTACCTCACTCGTTCACGAGAGCAGAATGTCTTAAAAATATTCCACATGACTGCGAAGATCGTGCTCTGTATGGGACAGGTTCCTCTAAAAATAATCTCAGTGAAAGCCTGAGCCCGAAATTCATGTTAATCCCATTCGCAAGTTTGACAAGAGACAGATTGAAAAAGTTAATGCTTTCAGCTTCATGAAAGAGCGAATTAATTTTTAGATATCTTCAAACAGGAAGATTTAGATGACATGAGAAATAAGTGGAGAAAACTAAAAGCCAAGAATGAAGAAATATGTTTTAGAAAGAATGCCTTACACATAAATAAGAAATTAGCGGATTAAGATATAATTAGCACACTTAGAACAAACATTGGAAGATACTCAACACAGGCTGAATGAACATCGATAGAGTATATAACACACAGTTTACTTGCACAAGTGTAGGAAAACTGAACTGTTATAAAGAGAGAATACGTTAAGACCCATATTAACATCTTTACGTTGCAAAACAGTTAAAAGCTTTAGTATTAAGTTCTTTTCATAGAACCACACAGTAAAACTTTTTGTGTTCCATTCCCAGACTATTCATAGGAAGAGTGGAGAGCAATATTCCTTTGTTCGACCAGTTATTAGCTTCATTTTATGTCTGCAAGCGATACGCAGACCGCTGGACAATAACCCTAGATTGCGGCTTCAGACCGGTTCCTGGAAACTTCTAATGCGATAGCCGCTCTCCCTGGCCGTGTGCTAGTTAAGGCTTTGTTGTATCCAAGTTCCATTGTCCAGTGTGTCTAGCCTATGACCACGATTGCATCCCATATTCCTACACACCGGTCGAATTGGTGTAGCAAGCAGTTGAGGGAATGGACTTCATCCGGGAGGGGTGACATTAAGTTTCTCATTCAGCCATTCATCTTCAGTTTTCCGAGTTTTTACTAAACCACTTAAGCAAATACAAAAATAATTCCTTCATCTGCATCTACATGACAACTCTGCACCGAAGTGCATGGCATAGGGTCTTTCGAACCACACAATTTCTCTACCGTTCCATTCTCGAATGGAAAAACGAGCACTTAAATCTTTCTGGGCGAACTTTGGTTTCTCTTATTACATAACGCTAGTAATTTATTCCTATGTAGGTCGGCGACCGTGAAATATTTTCATGTTCGGAGTGGAAGCTTTCTGATCGCAGTTTCGTGTGAATATACCGCCACAACGAAAAACACCTTTGTATTAATGATTGCCACCCCAACTTGCTTACCTCGCGACGATACAAAACGAGCTGCCCTTATATAGACTTTATGGATATTCTCTGCCAGTCCTATCTGGTAAGGATTCCACTTCGCACAGCAATAGTTCAGCAGAGGACGAACATTTGAAGTCTGTTTAGTAGATTTGTTGCATGTTCTACCTGTAAAACGTAGTCTTTGGTTTGCCTTCCCTACAACGTTATCTGTCTGATCGTTCCAACTGAAGTTGTCCCTCATTGTAATTCCTTGGCATCTCGTTTAATTGATGTACTTTATCGTGCCTAAGTCATTTTGTACTTGTTTTTTATCTTCTAATGACTTTAGTAGACAATGAACGACAGGTACAGCAGAGAGCTTATAACAGTTCCTTGGGGAGCGGCAGATAACACTTCCGTTTTACTGACGAATTTCCGTCGATTATTATGTACAGCGGCCTTTCTGACAGGAAATCGTGAATCCAGTCGCACAATTGAAGCGATACTCCATAAGGGTGCAATTTGTTTAGACGTTTCTTATGAGGAAAGGTGCCAAAAGCCTTCTGGAAATTTAAAAATATGGATTCACTCTGAGATCTACTGTCGGTAGCCCTCGTTACTTGTTGAGAATAAAGAGCTGCTTGTGTTTCACAATAACGATATTTTCTAAGAGTCCGTGCTCAAGAGACCGTTACCTGCGAGGTAATTCATAATGTTCGAACAAAGTATATGTTCCGAAATCCTGCGGCAAATCGACGTCAATGATATGGGTCTGCAATACAGCTAATTGCTCCTACTTCTTTTCTTGAATACTGGTGTGACGTGTGCAATTTTTCCTACCTTTTGGTACAGATCCTACGTCGACAGAGTGGTTGCATATGATTACTGACTATGGGGCAGCTGAATCATAACACTCTGAAATGAAACTAATTGGTAAGCTGTGTAGAGTGGAAGACTTGCCTTTATTAAATACTTTAAGCTGCTTCCATACACCGAGAATATTTACTTATGAGTTACTCGTGTTGCTAATTGTTTTTGATTCTTTTCACAAGAACAAGGCCTGTTTCCTTCCATAACCTTGTCCTAGCTTGAGCTCCGTCGCTAATGGAGTCGTTGTTCACGGGAAGTCCAACAGTAAACTTTGTTACTACTCTAGATAAGGTAAGCGCTCGTTAAAACCTACGCATTGACGCTACGTTTATGTGAATCGCTCAAGGCTTAGTCAGTTATTAATTTTTATAGCTCACTTTATATCCGAAATATCTAACATTTAATAACTTGTAACTAAATCTCGTAGCAAGCGAGCGACTTCACTGACACACCTGTTGACCAAGCGGCTAAGTTCGAACGGTCTTGTATGGTCCACAACTGCCAAGACGGTCTTGTGAGCGTACAACACCCGCCGACTCGTCTGTCCTTATAATTTTTCATAGGCATTTTCGGGTTATATTGTCTCAAATAATGCAGTCAGTTTCAAAATTACTATTAGATTTCACAGCACAAAAATGTGTAACGTTCTTTAATAACTAACTAGTGTAACGTTCTTTTATATCTGTATAACTTCGTGTTATGCAAATTTCCTGTGTAATGTGTTGTTGAGGAAATGGTGTGCTTAGTCAGTTTTACTGTAATCCAAAAAATGGTTCAAATAGCTCTGAGCACTATGGGACTCAACTGCTGAGGTCATTAGTCCCCTAGAACTTAGAACTAGTTAAACCTAACTAACCTAAGGACATCACAAACATCCATGCCCGAGGCAGGATTCGAACCTGCGACCGTAGCGGTCTTGCGGTTCCAGACTGCAGCGCCTTTAACCGCACGGCCACTTCGGCCGGCTTACTGTAATCCAAAGAAACATTAAACCACTTAATCTGGTAAACCAGTATGTAATGCCTATAATGAAATCAACCCGTCTGAAGTTTACTCAGTCTCGTGAGCACCGAGTTATATGGCCCTGTGCAATAAACTGATAAAATTCACTAAACAATGAAATACATTTTCCTTTGCTCTTGAGTCGCAACGGATGTAATCTTGGTAGTCTGTTCTCTCCGCAGTAGGCATACAAAGTATTCAATCTCGGCTCAGAAAAAGCGCAATGCCGGCCGTAAAATAGCGTCCTACAAATAATGTCAGTAGATTAGTTGATAAATGAATAGCCTTGAAAATGTTTAGTGATAATTTCGATATCGGTTCAGTGCTGTGCAATGCTGCCCACATTGAAATTGTTACAAACATTAATACTTTTCTGATTCTGGCACATTAATATTTTTCTGACTCTTGAAAAATCATTTCTTTTAAAAAATACTCTTTTGATTTAAACAAACACGACATGGTAGAGGATGAGGTACTGATAACGGGATATGCTAAGACCGAATGCTTCACTTCGAAAATTATATTCAAAATAAGGTTTCTCCTTCACAGAATCTAATATGAAACATTTTACATTAACTTCGAAATCAGTGAACTTCTCAGTTGTTCTACAATTCTCACTTATAGACGTAATTAAACACACTTGGATTGTTACATGACAAAAGTCTAACATCTTTTAACAAAACAGATTTCAAAATTTAGCTTGTCTGTATCAGGATTACAAAACACACAAAATGTTAAAAATCGGTTATACCTAATCAACGTGTACGTTAAACCTGATGGCAAATGCTTAGTTCCTACATTGAAGGGTCAGTACTGTAAAATTAGCAAGACCCGCATTGCGTTGATGGATACTTAAAACTAAATACATAAAATTTCATTGTCTTACAAAACTGTATTATGCTACGTCCATAGGTCAACAGCTAAATTCTCACAGGTAGCCACTGGCTTAAAGTCTTACAACAGAGTGCAACGGCAGCTGCTACTGCGCGCCGCATGCTTCTACGTACAATCCATTCTTCCACTCAGGCGACACCTTTGGTTCAGTGGTGTCAAAGACACAACCTCTTCCACATGTGATAACCATTTCATGCCATTTCTCATGAAATATATTACAAAATCTGGCTCCACGCATAAGTGGACCCCCTCACAAATGGAGTGTATTTGGTACAGTCCTTACGCTCTTGGCATCATCGCAAGTGGCGCTGTTGACGTGCAGGTTTCAATGGAACACAACGTACGGGTCGTCGACCAAAGTCCACCCATGCAGTGGCCATGCCACTGTAGATGAGTGAAACTTTGTGCCATGCAGTCCTGTGAAATTTGGCTGCAATTGCATCCGGCGTATGATGCGGGTCCCAGTTGCCGCAGCTGACCATTCCCGACAATCTGCTTTGGGCAGCAGTACATGTTGCAAGAAATGCTCTTAATGCACGCGAAAGAAGAAGTTTCCTGATGATTCTTCCTCATGTTCCTCTCATCCAGATGTGGTTTCTGGGTCACGTTGTAATGAACACCACCTCCACAGTGAACCTAAAGTGCTCGATGGTTGACACACACTATCTATTTCATTTCCTTCAGCAGCCGCATTTAGGGCTGTAGTCACGTTGACCTCACGCCATGTCTAGACCAACTTTGCCGGCCGTGGTGGCCGAGCGGTTCTAGGCGCTTCAGTCCGGAACGGCGCTATTACTACGGTCGCAGGTTCGAATCCTGCCTCGGGCATGGATGTTTGTGATGTCCTTAGGTTAGTTAAGTTTAAGTAGTTCTAAGTTCTAGGGGACTGATGACCCCAGATGTTGAGTCCCATAGTGCTCAGAGCCATTTGAACGACCAACTTCCTGTGCAAGACTGAAAAACCTCTGGTAACATTCTCCTTCTCTCCTATTCACTTCCACCTAGTTGTCAACGTGTTATGTTCTTATATCTATCTCGTTCTTAAGCTTTTCACAGCAGTGTTCTGTTTATTATAGGCCATTCACTCTTGAACAGTATTGGAAGATGGGACGCGCAAGTGTTTTGTAAGCAGTCTCCTTTGTAGTGTGACTGATTTTCCTAATACCCTGCAGTCAGCCAAATTCTTGTCGCCTGCGTTATCTTAACAAAGATACTTCACTTATTAAGCTGTGTAGGGAGTTCATCCGGGCTCAGTGACTGATAACGCCTTCCCCGACAGTGGTACAATACTGAGGACTCATTTGTGTTGTGGAGACCCAGAGCGCGTGGGCCGCGGCCGTGACGTGCTTTCACCTAGCCACACTGTTAACGGTAGCAGAAGTGGACACTCATTCTCGTAGCCCCCTCATTGACAATCTTCAGATAAAAATCAAAGCGTCCGCAGACGAAATCGTAAATTTACCGGAGGACCGTGAACTGAAGAGGACTGTATAATGGCTCGAATCCATTCAGATTGTAATGAAACACGACAGTTGAGACAGTCACCTATTATTACTAGCTAAGTTAACAACGGAAATATACATCTTTGCTGTTTACATGGCGCGCGCGGCCACGAGCGATGGACAGCCGCCCTTACCGACAGTCCATTCACCACTGCCTAATCTCTCCCCCGTAGTGGCGAGTGCATCGCTTTAGGTGCCCTTGGAGGGGTGGCCCACACTGGCCACTGTACCTCCAGAGAGGCCAGCACTGTCCAGAGACTTAGTCAAATGTAACAACCGAACACGAAGAAATACTGTATCTCAGAAATAATGTGTTGTTAACATTTAAAAACGTTATTACTATCGAACGCCAGAATCGCCAGAACATCAAGTCTTTAAGCTTCAGCGCCATGACAGCCTGTATTGCGTTCTGTACAAAGAAGCACATGATGTCATCAGTCTTTTTTTTCTTCCTTTATTGAATTTCAACTCCCCCCGAAGGGGGCGGGCTGGCAGCAGCTTAGTACGCTGCTCTGCAGCCTACAGACTTTTTAAAAACGTAAGAAGAAAAGAAACAAGAAAAACAGGCGATAAAACGGTGACTTAAATTGTAAAACGGCGGAAAATTGGGGAAAGTTAAAACATAAAGCAAAGGGGTTGGCCAAAGTATCATAGTAGACACACAATTAAAAAAACATGGCGACAGTCTGGTTCCTGTTCGCAAGAGATAAAAAATCACACCCAGCGACAGCATGATGGCCGTTCGCAACACTTCCCAAAAGACACGCAACACGGAACACTCACTGTAAAACACTCACTGTAAAACACTGCACGGAGTCATCAGTCTGTAAACTCTTCCTTACATTGCTTGATACTGTTGTAACTTCCATCGCGCTGTGTGATTCTTTTGTGGATACAGGAGCGAGGAACAGACGCCGTTCATGAACGGGAGAATTCAGATTTGAACTTATTCTGCGTCTAATATCGAAAATTCAGATATGAACTTATTCTGCGTCTAATATCAAATCGTAAAAATAATACATAACTTTGTTGCTACAGGTCCAGCTTCAGCTGCTTACAGTAGGTCTGAATGTAGAAATTTATACAGATACGAAAGATTTACAAATCTGTCACTGTTCAATAAATTGTATATTCAGAAGGTGTCGAGCACTGGCCTCTATGAAGTTTGTAAATGTTATTCAGTTGGCAAACATACAAAATGGGCCCAGCTCATGAATGTCTGAACTTAAGTACACCCGCCCATGGAGCTCCAGAGAGGGGATGCTTGCATCTCATTGGTAGCGGGTGTAATCATTCGTGGCAGGCAGCGCTCTCGTGTCGCGGTGGCGGCTGTACGAAACACAGGCGGCGTAACTGGCGGCGCGCTTTACTTTAAAGTGCGCCCGACCGGATAACGGCCGATATCGCAGACACCTGCAAATTTGCTCAGGAGCTTCAAAGATCCACAGTGCAGTCAAGTGGTTCTTATTAAAACTCAAGTTCTCTTGCTATGGTGAGTGCCTCTGTATATGGAACGTTATAATTTATAATGCCATAATCCGAAAGGTTATGTGCGGGTTCCGGTATTACCGCTGAACAGGTGCTCTAGCACATACTGAAATTCGTACAATGGTAGAAATATGATCTCGTATAATTTCTCTACATGTTTCTCTCGACCAAAAATATTTTATCATTAATGTGTTCGACAACTGGCCATCTTCAAAAGGACACGTAATTGACTGATATAATGTGTCTCAGTGTTGTCAGTACAAATCCTAAGTTCAAATGGCTCTGAGCACTATGGGACTTAACATCTATGGTCATGAGTCCCCTAGAACTTAGAACTACTTAAACCTAAATAACCTAAGGACAGCACACAACACCCAGTCATCACGAGGCAGAGAAAATCCCTGACCCCGCCGGGAATCGAACCCGGGAACCCGGGCGTGGAAATCCTAAGTACAAGTCCGCTTCTTTTTGGCTTGCGCAAATATTCTGAGATGGGACGCATATGTGTTTTGTAAGCAGCTTCCTTTGTAGTGTGAGCTTTTCCTTACGATTTATACGCACAACATCGATGTAATGATTTGTTTCAAATTAGTTGAGATCCCTTTGAAGATGGACAGCGCTCGAAACGCCTCGGGACATTAATATAATTGTGGTCGAGACAAACACTTAAATGAATTATGTAAGTGTAACTAAAGTCACTGCAACTCATTTTGCGTTAACGTATATTTCCAGGAAAATGACCATTAACACGATGCCGGCCAATCGCATCAAGTACCGATAAAAATCGAGCACATGGCAAGAGCGTCCCTAACAACCCATTAAAACTGGCACTGTGAAAGAAATCATCTGAAGAATAATTATGTGGTGGCAACATGGAGATAATATCGTTCGAACAGCATTACGGAAGGGTCCAAAACTATTCACTGTTTATCACATTGATGGAACTTTAATGGGCAAACACATTTAGCAACATTACTAGGTACAGTATGTTCATCTGCGAGATGAAAATAATAGATGTCTCGTACGGTAAAAGACCCCCATCCCCCAGTGACAGTCTCAAAGCGATTATAGAAAATGTATCAGTCGACGAGAGAAAAGAGATCAAACATCGTCCGAACAGGCCTTGACGGCTCAACGGTACGGACCGTCCGTTGTGTTGTCCTCGGCCCTTTTTTTTTTTTTTTTTTTTTTTTTTTTTTTTTTTTTTTTTTTTTTTTTGGGGGGGGGGGGGGAGATGGATCAGGTAGTGGGCTGGCGGAGGCAAGGTGGGCAGGGGTCGCGACCCGAAACCTGTCCACGATGTCTCCCCCCTCCCATCCTGGGGATGTGTAGTGGTACAAAGGATGCAGTTGGTGTATTATTGTGATTTTTTTAAATTATATTTATTCATTTATTAATTTTTTAATTTTTTAATTTTTTTTTTTTTTTACAGTAAGGAACTGAAAACTAGTAAGTGCACTCTTTGCGTCGAGTTGGGGACGCATATAACTAAAACCATGCTAATAGTTGTAGAAAAAGGCATAAAGAAATAGAGCAAAGTGTGGGCCGAAGGAAACCATGAAACAAAACTGAAGGGCGGAATCCATACCACCACTAACCAGTGCTACATCTTGCACCGGATGGGAAAATGCCCTTAAGCATTTCCGGATGCGGACATGCACGTGGTCAGCACGCCGCTGCCCCGGCCTTTGTCAGCTTTAGTGACCCGTGCCTCTACTTCTCAGCCAAGCAGCTCCTCAATTAGCCTCAAGAGGGCTGAGTGCACCCCGCTTGCCAACAGCGCCAAGCAGACCCGGACGGTGACCGATCCAAGTGTTAGCCAAGACCGGCAGCGCTTAACTTCTGTCATCTGACGGGAACCGGTGTAACCACTGCGGCAAGGCCGTTGCCAGAAGAAAAGGTCAACATCGGTCGTAATATCATCTGCCTTTTTTACTGCAGATCTAGATTTCAGTTAACAGTCCAACTAATATCATTGAGCTACAGGTAGTCATGTAGAGTCAACGTAATTATAATTACACATATTCCAATAGAGCTTAGGCAGGTACAAGCATAAGTCCGTTAATGAGTTGGACTACCCTTTGTGCATGCCCAAGTTATACTGAATATGTGCCGTTATAATTACGTTAAGTCTACATAACTATCTATAACGCACCGATGATAGCTGCATTGTCAGCTGAAATCTAGATCAGCAATAAGAAAGGCAGATGATACCACGACTGATGCTTACGGTCTTCCTGTCCGTGCGACACAATCACTCCCACAGAATCGAACATGTGTGAAATATATCAGTGACATTACAGTCTGCATTATTAATAATTAAAAGTGGATATCAAGCAAAGAACAGTAACGTTATTACCTCAGGCGATAAAAACGGATCGCTTATAGGATCAACTTACTGTTCGTCTGTCCGACTTTTAAGACACCTTTTCGGCAGAAACGGGTGGACGAATCACATTGAAATTTATGTCAAGTACTAAGGTGGCCGGTCCTTTGGCCGTGTAAATCATTTAAGATTCTAAGTTAAGGCAATAAAAAGATACGGCCGTCTTTGAAGACCCCTTTTTCTAAGAGACGGGTAGAGGCATCACCTTGAAATTTATGTTAAATACTAACGTCTACGGCGCCTCGGTCGAGTACCAAACTTGAGATTCTAAGTCGATGCAATCAAAAGATACGGCCATACATGATACATATTTTCATATTCGCAAATTGAAAACGTTTAGATGAGCTGTCATTATACATGTCGGTTCAGCTGCTCTGGCGATAATGCCCGTGCCTGGAAACGGAGAGGTCGTGGAAGCCAATCTGGGTCGGACCACGGATTTTTCAGTCTTCGTTATAACCTAGCCTTCACCTCTCAACAACACGAGTACTCACCTTAAACGACACATTGTTCGGATTCCACGTTAAACCGTACATGTCTCCTTTCCCTGGTTGGATAACTGGTTTAGGTTAGCGACACTCAAGTTGCCGAAAGATTTGCGCCAGGTCATTGAGCCACAATGAAGTATTATTATCATCTGTATACGTCAATACGTTCGTTCGGAACCCTCTCAGTGAGGGTCCCTATGGCAGTTATTTTTTACTTTGTTATCATCAGACTCACAAAATGATAAAAAACCAAGATTTACTGGTACTGGAAGTACATGTAACCCCCCGAAAACGTCCTAACAAGTTGCAATGAAAATTATCAACGCTGAACTTTATATGCCAAGATCTGCTTAGAATCAACAATCTCGAATCTTCTGAAAGAAACAGCATAACTTGAAATTCCTCATTTGCGTGACCATATTGTCCAGAGTTGCGAAGTTCCTGGCGGTATTTTCGTTCTGTCGTTGCAACTAAAAAAAAAGTCCATATTTTTTTTCAGCAGATGCGTTTCGCTTTATTGAGTTACAGTATCATTAGTGCCTGCAATTAAACATATTTACAATATGATATGTTTTTGAGATCGAAAAACAGTTGGTTTTTTCCTTATGGTGATTCCGTTTGGTTTCTCGCCTACATCGGGAAATGCCGTCTGCTAATACATCTTTCTGCAGAGCAACTAAAAATTAGACTACACCAAAGATGTGCTAGCACACGGCATTTCCCGATGTAGGCGAGAAAACAAGCGAAAATCACCATAAGTAAAAACCAATAAATGGTTAACGAACTTTTTTTCGATCTTAGACACAAATTCAAACTGTAAATATCCTTAACTACAGAGCACTGATGATGCTTTACCTCAATAAAACGAAACGTATGTACTGAAAAAACACGAATTTTCTTGTAGTTGCAACGACAGAACGAAAGTATCCTTAGTAAAAGCATGACTTTAGTTGGGTACTTAAAAAATTTCTGCATTTCAGAGTGTAGCTAATCTAACTTGAAGATCAATAAGCTCCTCAGAAGAGTTATCCATCATCTACACATCAGCAAACTGTTCGAAAGTGCACACATTTGAAAATAAAATCAGATGCTAGATAATACCCAGTATCGTATTGTTGCTCGATCCTATGATGGGATCCTTCTTGGCCTGCTGTCCCCAAGTTTGTCGAGACGTTGCTCTCCAGCCTGCCAACATGACGGCTTCTAGTGTGTGTGTGTGTGTGTGTGTTTGTGTGTGTGTGTGTGTGTGTGTGTGTGTGTGGCTGTGTTGCATGCCTTCGGCAACGACACAATGCAATTTTCAGCTGGTCCCAAACATGCTCAGTCGGATACAAAAGGTAAAGCAAGTCTTTCTACTCGTTTGACTCTTGTCTCCTGGATAAACGGGATCAATAGGTGTCTGCTGTTTGTCTTGAAAGACGCACCCTTTGCACTGGCTGGACAACAGGTTGGGAATCGTGTGGTAATAATTCATTTTCGATGTCAACGGCAGGGTCCAACATTCATACCTGACAGAAAATCGACCTCCTTCACAACCCGTAGCCCTGCATCGCCTCTGACACTCTTTACGAGGATCATCAGATGCCGGACACGTCCTGCGGCCTTCGGTGAAGAGAACCTGTCGCCACTGACTTACCGCTTACTGGCCATGTATGGGACTTTGCTGCTTTTTTATCACTAGCAAGACGTAGGTGACGATGACGAGGAGTCACTGCAATATAAACCAGAAAATTTATGATGCCCTTGCCCACTTTAAATATATTAGCTTGTATCCGAATTTTCAATAAAATAACATGCTTCACAGAAGTTTGTCCACACAAAAAGTCAGGGATTATGAGAAGACCGGTTCACTCGCTTGGGACAAATCCTTGCAATATGTCCAATATTTGGTACACAGGTTTTTTTTTCAGTTATGAAAGAATCCACCAAACCTGACTTTTATCTCGTTTTAAAATAATTTCCTCTTCCGTTATTACAGGAGGACACTATACGAAAAGTTCTAAATCAAATCGCAAGTGACGGCGCTATTAACAGATGTGCAGGCGTATTCGAGCCTTCCGGCACATCAGAGGCGCCGCCTACATTAGTGCGCCATGAACACGCTCCGTAGCTCTCTCTTCGACGATTATTTACGCCAGCGGTTTTTACTATTAATCTTGTAAAGAATTTACACATGTTACGTTACTGAAAGTTATTTCTTCAGACGTAAGTAACTTCAGGCCATAACCGAAGCAGTAATCTATTCGCACACCCGTTCTTCTGTCTACAAAACCGGTGCGGAAATATCGGTGAAACGTCTGGTTACCTCAGTGTTCGGTCATTACACACACTCATCAAGGGACTGGTTGTTAGGAGATCAGAATCCACAGTGATCAGCACGTGGACGAACCACATAATCGTTGTCTCCTTTCCTCCACATCCCGTTTTAAATCTCTCTCCTTTACAGTCACGGCAACGCAATTTCTGTTAATGGTACAAGTTTAAGGCGCACATAATCAAGGACTGGAATACTGAACCCGTATGTACAGCTATATTACTTATATAGCTTACAACACAAATGTATAGATACTAAGCTTATAACGATATCTGGATATGACTACAACGTGCATGTCGATTTGTTCTCATAAATATACATAAGGGCATGAAATTCATACATAAATGCATGAAATTCGTAACTGTCTTTCTACACTGTCCTTTACGTGCACAACAAGAGTTCCTGTAGATCGGCACACGGCCCAGAGCCGCTACCCCACCTTGCTGCTGCCAAGTTGCGTGAAAGTGCATAGGATGTTACCGATTTCTGGCGACAAACGCCGAAGCGTTCAGTAACTCTTGCGCTTTCAAGCAGAAAACACGTCTGCAGCTGTTGTGCACTTCACTGCCGCCGAGGCAGAATATAAAATGCGGCAACTTGGTGCAAAGAACACGAGACTGTATTTATTCAACTGTATGATAGGAATTGTATAATAGTGAAACATCTGAGATGTGGTGCTGCAGAAGAATGTTGAAAATTAGATGGACTGATAACGTAAAGAACTAGGAGGTTCTCTGCAGATTCGGCGGGGGAAGGAATATATGGAATACACTGACAACAAGAAGGGGCATGATGATCGGAAATCTGTTAAGGCATCAGGGAATAATTTCCGTGGTACTAGAGGGAGCTGTAGAGCGTACAAACTGTAGAGGAAGGAAGAGACTGGCATACATCCAGCTAATAATTGAGAACGCAGATTGCAAGTGCTACTCTAGTTTGATGAGGCCTACACTGAATTACTTTTCATCTCAGTGAGAAAGGTCATGAATAAAAAAGAAATAAAAAGAATTAGAGAAGAAAATCCGGGCACCGAGGGTTCCGTAAGTACATATATAGACTGTTGTTGTTGATGTGGTCTTCAGTCAAGAAACTGGTTTGATGCAGCTCTCCGTGCTAATCTATCCAGTGCAAGGTTCTTCATCTCCCAGTAACTACTGCAGCCTACATCATTCTGAATCTGCTTAGTGTATTCATCTCTTGGTCCCCCTGTACGATTTTTATCCTCCAAGCTGCCCTCAAATGCTAAATTTGTGATCCCTTGATGCCTCAGAACATGTCCTACCAACCGGTCCCTTCTTCTTGTCAAGTTGTGCCACAAACTATTCTTCTCCCCAATTCTATTCAATACCCCCTCATTAGTTATGCGATCTACCCATCTAATCTTCAGCATTCTTCTATAGTACCACATTTCAAAAGATTCTATTCTCTTCTTGTCCAAACTATTTATCGTCCATGTTTCACTTCCATACATGGCCACAAACCATACAAATACTTTCAGAAACGACTTCCTGACAATTAAAGCTACACTCGATGTTAACAAATTTCTCTTCTTCAGAAACGCTTTCCTTGCCATTGCCAGTCTACATTTTATATCCTCTCTACTTCGACCATCATCAGTTATTTTGCTCCCCAAATAGCAAACCTCCTTTACTACTTTAAGTGTCTCATTTCCTAATCTAATTCCCTCAGCATCACCCGACTTAATTCGACTACATTCCATTATCCTCGTTTTGCTTTTGTTGATGTTCATCTTATATCCTCCTTTCAAGACATGGCTATTCCGTTCAACTGCTTTTCCAGGTCCTTTGCTGTCTCTGACAGATTTCCAAAGTCATCGGCGAACCTTAAGGTTTTGATTTCTTCTCCATGGAATATAATACCTACTCCGAATTTTTATTTTGTTTCCTTCACTGCTTGCTGAATATACAGAGCGAATAACATCGGGGAGAGACTACAACCCTGTCTCACTCCTTTCCCAACCGCTGCTTCCCATTCATGCCCCTCGACTCTTCAAACTGCCATCTGGTTTCTGTACAAATTGTAAATAGCCTTTCGCTCCCTGTATTTTACTCCTGCCACCTTCAGAATATTAAAGAGAATATTCCAATCAACATTGTCAAAAGCTTTCTCTAAGTCTACAAATGCTAGAAACGTAGGCTTTCCTTTCCTTAGTCTATTCTCTAAGGTAAGTCGTTGGGTCAGTATTGCCTCACGTGTTCCACCAATTCTACGGAATCCAAACTGATCTTCCCGAAGGTCGGCTTCTACCAGTTTTTCCATTCGTCTATAAAGAATTCGCTTTAGTATTTTGCAGCTGTGACTTATTAAACTCATAGTTCGGTAATTTTCATATCTGTCAACCCCTGCATTCTTTGGGATTGGAATTATTATATTCTTCTTGAAGTCTGAGGGTATTTCACCTGTCTCATACATCTTGCTCACCAGATGGTAGAGTTTTGTCAGGGCTCGCTCTCCCAAGCCTGTCAGTAGTTCTAATGGAATGTTGTCTACTCCTGGTGCCTTGTTTCGAGTCAGGTCTTTCAGTGCTCTGTCAAACTCTTCACACAGTATCGTATCTCCCATTTCATCTTCACCTCCATCCTCTTCCACTTGTCCGCAGCTCGTGGCCGTGCGGTAGCGCTCTCGCTTCCCACGCCCGGGTTCCCCGGGCTCGATTCCCAGCGGGGTTAGCGATTTTCTCTGCCTCGTGATGACTGGGTGTTGTGTGATGTCCTTAGGTTAGTTAGGTTTAAGTAGTTCTAAGTTCTAGGGGACTGATGACCATAGATGTTAAGTTCCATAGTGCTCAGAGCCATTTGAACCATTTGAACCTCTTCCATTTCCATAATATTGTCCTCAAGGACATCGCCCTTGTATAGACCCTCTATATACTCCTTCCACCTTTCTGCTTTCCCTTCTTTGCTTAGAACTGGGTTTCCATCTGAGGTCTTTATATTCACGCCAGGGGCTCTCTTTTCTCCGAAGGTCTCTTTAATTTTCCTATAGGCAGTATCTATCTTACCCCTAGTGAGATAAGCCTCTACATCCTTACATTTGTCCTCTAGCCATCCCTCCTTAGCCATTCTGCACTTCCTGTCGATCTCATTTTTGAGACGTTTGTATTCCTTTTTGCCTGTTTCATTTACTGTATTTTTATATTTTCTCCTCTCATCAATTAAATTCAATATTTTTTCTTTTACCCAAGGATTTCTACTAGCCCTAGTCTTTTTACCTACTTGATCCTCTGCTGCCTTCACTACTTCATCCCTCAAGGCTACCCATTCTTCTTCTACTGTATTTCTTTCCCCCATTCCTGTCAATTGTTCCATTACGCTCTCCCTGAAACTCTGTACAACATCTGGTTCTTTGAGCTTATCCAGGTCCCATTTCCTTAATTTCCCATCTTTTTGCAGTTTCTTCAATTTTAATCTACAGTTCATAACCAATAGATTGTGGTCAGAGTCCACATCTGCCCCTGGATATGTCTTACAATTTAAAACCTGGTTCCTAAATCTCTGTCTTACCATTATATAATCTATCTGATACCTACTAGTATCTCCAGGATTCTTCCATGTATACAACCGCCTTTCATGACTCTTGAAGCAAGTGTTAGCTATGATTAAGTTATGCTCCGTGCGGAATTCTACCAGGCGGCTTCCTCTTTCATTTGTTAACCCCAATCCATATTCACCTACTATGTTTCCTTCTCTTCTTTTTCCTACTCTCGAATTCCAGTCACCCATGACTATTAAATTTTCGTCTCCCTTCACTACCTGAATAATTTCTTTTATCTCATCATACATTTCATCAATTTCTTCGTCATCTGCAGAGCTAGTTGGCATATAAACTTGTACTACTGTAGTAGACGTGGGCTTCGTGTCTATCTTGGCCACAATAATCCGTTCACTATGCTGTTTGTAGTAGCTTACCCGCACTCATATTTTTTTATTCATTATTAAACCTACTCCTGCAATACACCTATTTGAGTTTGTATTCATAGCACTGTATTCACCTGACCAAAAGTCTTGTTCCTCCTGCCACCGATATTCACTAATTCCTACTATATCTAACTTTAACCTATACATTTCCCTTAATTTTCTAACCTACCTGCCCGATTAAGGGATCTGACTTTCCACGCTCCGATCCGTAGAACGCCAGTTTTCTTTCTCCTGATAACGACGTCCTCTTGAGTAGTCCCCGCCTGGAGATCCGAATGCGGGACTATTTTACCTCCGGAATATTTTACCCAAGAGGGCGCCATCATCATTTAACCATACAGTAAAGCTGCATGCTCTCGGGAAAAATTACGGCTGTAGTTTCCCCTTGCTTTCAGCCGTTCGCAGTACCAGCACAGCAAGGCCGTTTTGGTTAGTGTTACAAGGCCAGATCAGTCAATCATCCAGACTGTTGCCCCTGCAACTACTGAAAAGGCTGCTGCCCCTCTTCGGGAACCACACGTTTGTCTGGCCTCTCAACATATACCCCTCCGTTGTGGTTGCACCTACGGTACGGCCATCTGTATCGCTGAGACACGCGAGCCTCCCCACCAACGGCAAGGTCTATGGTTCATGGGGGGGGGGGGGGGGGCATATATAGATAGTTCATCTATACAGCGAATCGAGAATCTCGATTACTTTTGTCTATTATCGATACCGAAACTGGCAAGATATCGCTCCTGAGAATTACAAGACTTTGGAGAATCACAGAAAAATATTTCTTTTCGTCTGATGTAATTATAGATTAACGACTTTCCTATTTTTCCCTTTTGTTGCGCAATGAAACATTACTTCTTGCCAAATTGCGTGATTCTATGTCAATGCGAAGCACCGTAAAGATTTTGATGAGTTGGTTTAAAGTACCAAAATACGTGAGATATATGGCCGTATCTTTTGGCAGCATTGGCTTAAAAGCTTACATTTTGAGCAATGCCGACGGACAATAGATCATAGTATGTGACACAAATTAGAACTACATGGACCTATCCGTGCCTGAGAAAATAGGGTTCTTATCAGACGGACAGACGGAAAACAAATGACCAAAAATATTTTTTTATGATATGATTACAAATGTAGACTTTGTACTTTTGATGTAAAATCTTGCTTCTCGCCAAATTCGACGATTCGAGATGAATGGTAAGTACAGGTTTTGATGAGTGAGTTTGCAAGTATCAAAATATGTGGCATTGCATTGACTTATAAGCATACATTTATTACAAGCCCAGTAACAAAACATCTTCGTATGTCACAGATATTTCAAGTTGATACATCTAACCGTTCCTGAGGAAATGGGGTCTTAACAGACTGATAGAGAACTAGTCGGATAACAAATGACACAATTAGTGTGGCAGAATCACATATTATCAGTTTTAGGATTTTTCTTTTAGATATGACGTTAAACACTGCGTTTTGCGAAATTTAATGATTCTAGATCAGCTAGAAGTACCCTACAGGTTTTGATGAGCGGGTTTAAAGTATCAAAATATGTGACATAAATGGCCGTATCTTGTGACAGCATTGGCTTAGAAGCTTGATTTTTTTTAATTTTTTAATTTTTTTCTTTTTACTTCGCCAAGGACCCTTAGACTACATTACCGGGTGACCAAAAAGTCAGTATAAATTTGAAAACTGAATAAACCACAGAATAATGTAGATAGAGAGGTACAAATTGACACACATGCTTGGAATGACATGGGATTTTATTACAACCAAAAAAATACAAACGTTCAAAAAATGTCCAACAGATGGCGCTTCATCTGATCAGAATAGCAATAATTAGCATAACAAAGTAAGACAAAGCAAAGATGATGTTCTTTACAGGAAATGCTCAATATGTCCACCATATTTACTCAACAATAGCTGTAGTCGAGAAATAATGTTGTGAACAGCACTGTAAAGCATGTCCGGAGTTATGGTGAGGCATTGGCGTCGGATGTTGTCATTCAGCATCCCTAGAGATGTCGGTCGATCACGATACACTTGCGACTTCAGGTATCCCCAAAGCCAATAATCGCACGGACTGAGGTCTGAGGACCTGGGAGGCCAAGCATGACGAAAGTGGCGGCTGAGCATACGATCATCACCAAACGACGCGGGCAAGAGATCTTTCACGCGTCTAGCAATATGGGGTGTTTTTTTTTTTGTTCTAATAAAACCCCACGTCATTCCAAGCATGTGTGTTAATTTTTACCTCTCTATCTACATTATTCCGTGGTTTATTAAGTTTTCAAATTTATACTGACTTTTTGACCACCCGGTATAAGCAAAAAAATTCTACTCGATGCGTCTACCCGATCCTACGAGAAAGAGATTTTAACAGACAGAGATACGGACAACAAAGTGACCCTAAAAGGTTTCCGTTTTTACCGATTGACGTACGGAACCCTAAAAATAATCGGAGATAGTCTCTTTTTGACATAAGAAGAAAACGTTATCACAACAGGAGTAAAAGAGATAAATTACCAACGAAATTTATGGTATATTAAAAGAGGGCGCAACAGCAGCGGTCAAAATTAAGAATGGAAATACAAATTAACAATACTGTCGAGAAAGGCGTATCATTGAGGTAGTGAGGGTATTTACGTTACAAAAGCGTGTTTTGTTGATAGATTTGGTTCTCTGGACACGCATTTTACGAGAGGAGCAGTGTGTGTAGTACACAGCTATGATTTATGAAGAAAACACAAACTATAATATGCAGTGAAAAGTAGCTGTTAATTTATGTTTAAGGAAATTTGGTATTTTTATCATGTTCAATGGACACCTTCCAAAAGAAGTTCTCTTAGAAGAAACATCGAGCTTTCCCTCTCCTGTTATCTGATCGTAACCTCGCCATCTATTTTGTTTTCAAAAATTTAGTAACGAAAATCTCCTTTATATCACCTGTCCTTTAGCTGTTACATTTCGAATGATTACACGCATCTGTTCTCGTGACCTAGTCTCGCGGCCTTGACTTCGCGCGGATTGGAACTTTTACGCTCGAAACAAGCCGAGAATTTAAAGTTTAACTTTTATTACTAACCATTTTGTATTAGAACTTGCTAATGTTTTGAAAATGCAAGTTACTAATAACAATTTTGACAAGATGTAGCGGGTTTTAGATGTCAGTCTGAACTGTTGCAAAAGGCTGTCGTATAATATCCAAAACGTTGTGTTGATGCGAGGTTCAGTTCTCTATTTTCTTTTCTTTTTTTTTAAGAAAAAAAGAAGAAGAAGAAGAATATACTTGCAGCACACTTCACTGCACTGACATGGGTCACCGATGCTGAATTTTGTATTTTACTTATTTGCAGCTGAACGAATCACATTTCCGAAAGCTTTTCTTTTAATATTGCAAGATTACCTGAAAATGGGATGGATCCAAGCAAGACCATTACGACTTTGGAAAAGCTCTTCTGTAATACGTGATATCGCTACACCTTGGATTTTACACTTTACGTCAAAATGAATGCAAGTCAAAATTATCCATGGCAACGTGACGTGTGACGATCAAAAATACGTAGTTCAATTTAAAGACATCCTTGCCTTGTAATTACAAATAATCACGCAGGCTGGAATCTTTGACCAGAGATGGACCACTTTCTTACATTGACTACGGAGACAGAATCAGAAATTTCTGTAGGTAACATTAATAGAAGTCATTGCCAGGAGCTAAAAACTGTGTGGTTGAAACTGAAATGCACATCTTCACTGATTCCCCAAATAATTCTAAATACGGAAATAACTGAACGTTCTTGCCTTGTAACATATATGAAGTTTCCTCTGTAGGAATCTACATGGATTCCGAAAACCACGATCGTGTGAAACCCAACTCGATCTGTTCGCACCCGAGACCCAAAAGCCAACTGATATAGGCTCCCGGGTAGATGCCGTGTTCCTTGACTTCCGGAAGGTATTCAATACACTTCTCTATTAATGCTTAAAGGATAAAATACGGGCGTACGGAATACCACACTAACAGTGTGGATGGATTAAAGACTTTCTAGAAAACAGAACACAGCGAGTCCTTCTGAACGAAGAGAAGTCTTCAGTAATAAAAGTAACTTCGGGCGTGTCCCAGAGGAGTGTCATAAGACCATCATTACTTTTTGAACGTGTGTATGAATGAATGCTAAACGTCAAAATTTCCATGAGACTTTTCGCAGATGATACTGATGTGCACAGAGAAGTCACCACACTAAAAAAGTGTGGCAAAATGCAGGAAGAACAGCAGAGGGTCGACGCTCGGTGCGGGGGCTGGCAATTAACCCATCAACATAAACAATTTCAATGTCTTGCGTACACGTAGACAGAAAGACCCATTATCGTACGATTATACGATTGAAGAGCAATCACTCGAAGCAATTACTCCCATAAAATACTCTATGTAGGAGTATACGTACTAAGCGTTTTAAGTGGAAGGACTATATAAAATTAATCGAGGGTAATGCAGGTGCCAGACTGAGATTGATTGGAAGAATTCTTAGAAAACGTAATCCATGAACAAAACATGTAGCTTACAAAAGACTCCTTCAACCAATATTTTAATATTGCTTGACATTATGGGACCCGCAGCAGACAGGACTGATAGAGGAATCAGAGAAGACCCAAAAAAGGGCAGCACGTTTCATTACAGGTTCATTTAGTAAGCGCGAATGCGTTTCAGAGATAATTAACCAACTCCATTGGCAGACGCTGAAAGACATGTGTCCTGAGTCATGGTATGGTATACTGTTAAAAGTTCCGACAGAGTACGTTTCTTGAAGAGACATTCAGTAAGTAGCTTCCTCCTTCGTATATCTCGCGAAAACACCATGAAGATAAAACTAGGAGATTCGAGTCCAGACGGAGGCTTACCAGCAGTCGTGCTTCCCGGAACCTTACGCGACTGGAACTGGACAAGGGGGAGGTGACGCTGGTACACAAAGTACCCTCCGCCACACACCGTACGGTGCCTTGCGGAGTACAGATGTAGATGAAGAATTGTGGCGACGACAAATATTACACAAGGTAGCAATATAACTTTACTGAAACTAGTCATCAGGATTTGAATCAGCTGCGATTTGGGAAACAAAACTTCTTTTTAGAAGTTTTTTACGCCGATTCAGAGTTCTCTCTCCTTCTGACCAAGTCAGGTAAGTACATGTCACATGTAGTGGCTTTATAGGTCACGTATCCAACGTTCTGAAGATGGCAATATAAGTTTGCTGTATCTAGCAATCAGGATACGTATTATCTGCGATCCGGACAATAAAACTTTTATTTTGAAAGCTTCCTTACATTAAACAGTTTCTTCACGTCTCTTTCAGCATAGACGAAAATGGATCTTCACGACGCCTTATAGAGCGATTGCTCGTGAAGAAGAAGTGGCGCAATTATTTCACCGTTCTTTATGTCCGGAAAAATCTTCCATATCTGAGAAATATTTTACTGAGACGAATCACAACTGCATGCTTATTACCACATACTTTCCTCAAGCTTCTTAACTAAGTTTCGTCGCACAGTATGTAACATTTTAGCAGTGCGCCTCAAAACACTGACCATAAGCGAATCCTACCAGTGAGCGACTTCGTGTGTGTGTGTCGGGGGGGGGGGGGGGTCATCTAAGACGCGTCAAGGGAAAAACACAGTGCTTCCCAGTTTACTTGAATGACCATTGCACACTCTCCGGAATAGAACGATAATTTACAATTAAAATTAGATGAACGTATTTACTTTCTATGCCACATTACAATTAATAATGTCTTTCTGTACAGTGTATATTTCTATGTAATATTACTCCACAGTATGCGATCCGCACCAGGTAGTGATGACAGAGAAAAGAGAGAAGACCCAAAGAAGAGCAGCAAGTTTCATTACAGATTTATTTAGGAAGTACGAAAGCGTCTCAGAGATGATCAGCCAACACCAGTGAAAGACAGGCTTTCTGTATCACGTTAGCGTCTACCGTTAAAATTCCGAGAGTCTACGTTTCTTGAAGTCAGTTGAGTGAACAGATAGTGATACCAAACATCAACTTTAAATTAAATATAGTTTTCGTTTGGAAATCTAAAAAAAAGTATGATGTCGTTACGTTACCTGCTTACCCATTATTTCACCTACAATGAGCGTTTTCGTTTCGTTCATTGCCACGGCAAAGAATGCGGCAGCCGCAGAGAAACCTAAAAGATCTGGTTTCCTTTTAGCACTGTGCACGTGGAGCACTGGCATGCAATCCATAAACGATATGATGCAGTCATTTGCCAGACGTTCTTAGAGATAAATTGACACTGTCAGTCACTGGTGGCAGCATGCAACCCTGTGTTACGATGTGTGTTTTAAAGTCTCATTGCCCATTTACACGATCGTTAGAGCACGCAGTAAAATGCATCCTAAAACGAACGAGAAGAGCAGCACGTGGTTAACGTCGCCGCAAAAGCGCACGCTTTAGTCAGCCATCATAGAAGCTGTTCCCAGAGCAGTGGAGATGAAAGAAGTATATAGATGACGAAATGTGGTGTGAGGTACCTGTGACAGATGTTAGATTCGGTACCATTCCCGTGAGAAAGACCGCCTGCAGAATGCTACTGCTCTGTGATTGGCTGCTGTGTTCGGAGAAAGGGCGCCAAAACGTTGAAGTATAGTTATTACTATTAGTTAAACTACTTATTGGAATGACTTCACTTTTTAATATAAATATCTCTCAACAGATGACTATCAGTCAGTCATTTTAGAATTATTAAAAGCAATTTAAATCAAAAATAAATGACTGACGAAATTGCAGACGAAGCACTTCGGAAGCGTTCGGGACACGCCTTTCCTGGTATGACGCGCGAAGTGTTTCGGGCTGATCCTCACTCTGGATTAGGCAGTCGAGAAGAACAGACATGTCGTATGTCGTAGTAAGTGTTTCCAATTTTTAATTAAGTTCCTGTTCGTCACTCTGGATTAGGCAGTCGAGATGTACAGTCGTGTGGTCTGTGGCAGGTTGTGTTTGCCAGTATTCAGTATTAAAAGGTTCACTCCGGTAGTCATGAGGCACAGACACGTGCCACAAATAGTGTAAAGATACATTCTCGTAAACATTGTGTTTGATCATGTACTTTGCTGTATCAGAAGGTGTTGTATTAAGATCATGTAGTCTTCTCGTGTGGCTATATTAAAATACGCGAGTGGCATCCCAAAGAAGTGAAACATTATTTCAGAACAGAACCTCGCTAAAAGTCAGTTTCAGCCTCAAGATACAGAACCTACGACCTGCGTGCTGTTTTCTGCGCTGGGGACATCAACTTGAAGACAGCAGGTTAGTGAACTATAACAGAAACTTCTTATTCCACACAGTGCAGTGGAAACAACTAGGCACCTCACTGCATGCACAGAACAAATGTGCTCAGTGAGACGTCATGTGCAGTAATGCAGAGGAGGTAAAGGAGGATGACCGTTATTAACACCAACAATCAATTCATTCTTCCTTTGTTGCCGTAATGCATCATCTATTACCGAGAGTTAGACATGTTAAGTATCGCTTCCAATGTCATATTCATGCTTAGGAGATCAGTCCATCCACTCTTGCTGCTTCCATCACAGCAATATGAATGATAATTTGAAGTTGATCTAAAGTACTCTTTCATATTTACTTAGAATATCTTGTTGTAGTCCGTTTAAAATTACTCGGTAGTTGGTGTCTGTGCTCGCCGCTCCGGTGTTTTCACATATGCTGCTGCCTACCCGCTCTGTTACAGGTAACACACACACACACACACACACACACACACACATACACACCGGCAAGTCACTTCAGAAATGTAGTTAATCTGTCACGCGGAGCAATCGTGGAAGCGGCCACCGCGAGATATTTCGGAAATGCGAGATGTTCTGTCCAAAGCTGATTTTAATTATCCAGTGACTGATCTGCGGCAGGAGCCCCGTTTTGTAGCTGTGAATTTAAACTCATGTCCCAAGTTAACCACAACCAGGTGATGTGTAATGTATCCTATGAAGCAGTGGTGGTCATCAATCTGCGACAGAACTAAAACCACGATTTCTTAGTTCACGGCTATTAAAGCTCACCTCTACGAACAAACTTGAGACAGAAAAAGTTCAAATTCAGCGCTAAAAGTAAACTTTAATTTCTCGCTATCATTGTTTACCTGAAATGCCCTCTCACTGGCTACAAGAGCTGCCGTGTTACCAGCTGATGAGCAGTCCTCGTTGGCACTTGCTTGCAGATTATAGACGATACAAAATGGTTCAAATGGCTCTGAGCACTATGCGACTTAACTTCTGAGGTCATCAGTCGCCTAGAACTTAGAACTAATTAAACCTAACTAACCTAAGGACATCACACACATCCATGCCCGAGGCAGGATTCGAACCTGCGACCGGAGCGGTCGCTCGGCTCCAGACTGTAGCGCCTAGAATGGCTCGGCCACTTCGGCCGGCATATAGACAATACAGCCCGATTCCATACGAAAAGAGAATTACATGTAGAAAAAGAAGCGCAAATAATAAAAAAATCAATACTATGACGAAAAAGATGTAGCATGGAATTAGAAACAAAAAATCTCGTTTAAACCAATTAACTAATTAAACACGGTAATCAATCCCTTTCGATCAGATTTAGAAATAAAGAAATTTCACCAACATTTGACAAGATCTGAACCTACGGTCTTCAACATGGCAAGTTATTAGGCTGACCACTGCGCTGAAGTACAACACTGAGTCATCTTATTATATCTCTGACTGCGATCTAAATCGCGACTATGAATTTCGACCTCCAAAAACTCGATGTCACGCAATGTCGTGCGAAGCTTATCTTATGTAAACCGTACAGGTGACGCTGAATAGTGTCTTGTGTGGAAGTGTCCAGAAATGTTCAGTTAGTGCTGTGTATGAAACACGTGTATTTCATTAGCGTCGTTAAGTGCGTGTTGTTCGGGGTATGGTTATCATGTACGATGAAATACAAAATAGAAGTGCCAGACTCATGATTCGGGATCCAAACACATTAAGACTGCGATTCATTGGCAGAGCACTTAGAAGGTGCAACTGATCTATTAAAGAGACTGCTTACACTACACTTGTCCGCCGTATTCTTGAGTATAGATGTGCGGTGTGGGATCCGCATTAGGTAGGACTGACGGATGACATCGAAACAGTTCAGGGAAGGGTGGCTCGTTTTGTACTATCGCGAAATAGGGGAGATAGTGCCACAGACATGATACGTGAATTGGAGTGGCAATCATTAAATCAACGGCGTATTTCGTTACGACGGGATCTTCTCATTAAATATTAATCACCAGTTTTCTCCTCCGGTTGCGAAAACATTCTGTCGGCACCAACCTACATAGGGAGAAATGATCATCACGATAAAATAAGAGCAATCAGGGCTCGCACAGAAAAATTTAAGTGCTCGTTTTTCCCGCGCGCCGTTCGAGAGTGGAACGGTAGAGAGACAGCTTGAAGGTGGTTCACTGAACACTCTGCCAGACACGTTATTGTGAATATCAGAGTAATCACGTAGGTGTAGATGTAGATGAAAGAATGCCGGACAAGGAATTGGAAATAAACTAACCAGTTGTGGCAATTTTGCAACGACGAACGGTTCTTGCATAACGTTGAACGTTTTGATGGGAGGAAACTCTAGCTCCAACGCGTGAAGTGTCAATTATCAAATAATCTTGATCAGTCTATAGATATGCCGAGTGGTGTATTTAATTTTGATAACAGTGCCTCAGTGCCTGAAGAAGCTATAAATGGTTTAGAAACTAACAGTTAATAAAGTAAACAACAAACACAGGTGAGTCAAAAATTAATATGAAAACACCCTATTTGTTCGAAAACAAAATTCATGTCTATATATCATCAATCATCTTGCTAAAATTATCCTTACGCTAAACGTATTCGGGTAACAGAAAACGTACTGATTCTTTCAGTTTTATTAGTCGCTTTTCTCGAGAGCTTTTCCTCCATTCCAACATTTTCGGCGCAACTTATTGCACCATTCCTATCTATCGGTTCCAAGTCCCAACGAACATACGTCGACGCGACATTGGACAGCCATCCTATTCTCCTTACTGAAATGTGTCTACACTATGCGAGGTCATTCTTACTATTCAGTTTTCGGCAAACTTCATATGTTCAAGAGCCTTTTTTTCTTCTAATGTGTTGTTCTAATTTTTGTCGGTATTCGAATTCTCCAATTTACTTTTGCCACGATTATTGGTTTCTTATGAGATACTCCTCAAGAGGGCTTTTTTGGAGGGGGAGGGGGGGGCGGAGGCGGTGCGTGAGGGGGAAATCGGACCGTAACGTCGGTTGTGACGCGCTCACAGTCCGAAAATGAAGTATCGAGCTATAATTTAGCGCGCCGTTAAGCATGGCCGAGTCAAAATGACCCTTTACGATTTATGACTGCATGTCTGATCAATAGCTGCTTTGGCTCACAGAAACCAGAGAAAATTAGTCTCTGTAAATCAAAATTACATCAAATGGCAATAAAATATTTGTCAAGACTGCAGTGCATTAGAAAGAAAAAACAGCATCAATAAGCATATTAAGAAGACGTGAATTACCACTTTCAACGAGCACAGAATTCGTACTGATATCAGTAAATAATTATGCGGGAGTTCCATAGGAAGCGCAACAGAAAAATTATTACCAGTATAAGACCCAAACAGTAAAAGCTGCCCAAAGCTAATTTTAATCGCGACCGGTCCCATCGACAGTGGGCATACTGAAACAAGATAAGTCCTTAGAACTGATGTCGTGTAGGAAGTACAACCGTCAGTGTTTGCAGAACAGATGACTACCAATTATTATTCCTGGTGATATCTATCCTCTATGTTTCGTAAGAAGTGTCCATGCCCACATATTCCGAAGTACGCGATATCCATAGTATGTGTCTCATGGAAAAAGTAGGCGGGAACAGGTTTAGCGTCCTTTGGAAAACAAACTCATTACGAATAAAACAAAAGACTCGGAATGAGAAGGACAATTAAGACAGTCGGCCTTGTCTGTAATGAATGACCCTTCAGGACATTTGTCTTAATCATTCTGGGGAAACTAGAGAAAATTTTGTAGGTTTACGGGGGCTCGCTGATAAACATAAATCAGGCAAGCTTTTATAGCACTTTGATTACGATTTACAATATGGCAATATAATTGTAAATGACTTAACTACTGTTGGGACTTCCACACATAATGTATTGGTATAATACTCGTATAATAGCAATAAGGGAGCCCTAAATGTGTCGACTTACGGTGTACGAACACCTGCTGACAATATAAATAATAGCGAGGTACAAAACGGTCAGCTTTGATTGGCCCAGTCCCTTGTACAACTGTTAATTAAGTAGTGTGCGGTCAATTGAAGGGGAATTCAAAAGCTCGTATGAGTGACACAGATGCGGCATGGGCTCACGCTCCTCCAATACTCCGGGCAGAAGACTCGTAAAGGTCAAATCACATCGGGTGTCAGATCACGTCAGAATATTAGAAAATGATATTTCTATAAGTGGCCTACAGATCAACAGCCCAAAGAACAGCTACACTGAAGGGAAGGTATCGTGACGTGAACGTATGATGCGGAGCTCCATCGTCTGTTCGTCTCTAAAGTTAAGCTATTCTAGTCACACTTTCTCCCGTTACAATATAGACTTTTTCATTTCTGCGTCACGATTCCTTATCATATTCTTTCATTTTCGCGGAAATTATATGAGAACTTAATATTTTTCCTACGCTTTCTTCCACGAGAAACACACAGTATCCGAAAACGCAGTATGATTTACATGTTCCACTCCATCACCTGTCATAAAGTCAGAAAGGTCCTCAAATTTCATTTAATGAAAGTAAGCGAAACAGTCAGATACACTGAAGACAGAACGTAAAACTTTTAGCATTATTTCAGAATTAGAAAGAAAACAATACGCAAATACATACGCTAAAGAGCGATATATGGAAACTGTTAAATACTACTGCTCCACTTGTACACATGAAAGGCCGTATACAGATCGTTTTTTCTGTTATTTCACTTCCATGCGGCATGCAGAATTTACGATCCAAAAATTATCAAGACTATTGATTAAGGATTTTCCTTTGCCATTAATAAGTGAAACTATTGTAATTGCCGCTTCGTAAATGCTGATGCTACACCGCTAACTTCCGGTTTCCATAGCTACTCATTACTTGACGCCGCGCGGAGTGGTCGCGCTGTCTCAGGCGCCTTGTCACGGTTCGCGGGGCTTCCGCCGTCGGAGGTTCGAGACCTCCCTCGGGCATCAGGGTGTGTCGTCCTTAGTGTTTACGTTAGAGTAAGTAGTGTGTAAGGTTAGGAACCGATGACCTCAGCAGTTTGGTCCCATAAGACCTTACCAAAAATTTCCAAATTTCCATTACTTGACATTGGGCATTGAGATTGTCATTTAATGTAGTGCGAACACAACTATAATTTAATGGGATGTTGCTGAGACGTAATATTGAAGGCCAATGGGCATCAGTTAGCCTTCAGACACAGGGTGCAGCCGCAGTCCGTCTGAGTCATGCTGTTCTCTGCTGCCGATAGCGAGGTCAGCTCTCCGCATTAAAAAATCAACCTTTTGCTTTTTCCTCAAATCTTAGACTCTACCAATGATTGTCTAAATGACTGTAAAACTGGTAGAGCAATCCTGGAGGCGATAAAAATCCAAGAAACGTCATAGAGTAAAGAAAAGAATTCGTTAAGTAATCATGTGTATAATGCAGGGCTACATCGTGGTATGACATAAAGCTTTAGCATCGGCCTCTGCGAATCGAATGGTTTTACAACGCTTTAATCCGAAACGTCACTCAGTAACGGACATTGAGTGACAGTGCTGTTAGATTAGATTGGATTCAGTTTTTGTTCCATAGACCCAAAAAATTAGATGGTTCTCGTGGGTGTGGAACATGTCAGAAAGTATAACATAAAACATTTCAGTGTGATACTTACAACCCCGATCATTTGTCAGGAGATTGTCGAAATAGGTGAATACAATGCGGTAAACTGGAACAGCTAATATTTACAGAATTAACATGCTGTCAGAATGAAACCTTGTTATGCACTATTAATAAATTTATCATACAAAAAATACCTAATCTTGATAGTTGTGACCAAGTACTGTCAAAACTGAAATCTAACGAACATTTTTATTTAAGCTGGCTTAACAGTCTCTGTTAAGATATTCCGCTATAGAGTAGAAGGAGTTGCCTATGAGAAAGTCTTTCAAACTCTGTCTAAACTGCACTTTATCTGAAACCAAGTTTTTAATGGTTACTGGAAATTTATTGAAAATGTGTGTTCATTTTACTTGTTATATTAGACGGCCTTAGTAAGAGCATACAAATTCTTTCCTTTGACGAAACCGACAAGCTTACCAATCCGTTACGATGACTAAGGGTATTGGAAAAAATGCTTTTGAGGCTACTCTAGCAAACAGACGCTTACTCAGTCTGTGGAGTAAGGTTAAAGAAAGTAGATGAGAAGTTAATGCCCACTTCACCTCCCGTGGAGCATAAGAACTGTAAATACAAATATTTGCGGTTTCTGTGGTCAGCCCCACGTCTCCGCAGCCTTTCAACGTCTACGGTGCTGCCAGTACGCAGAAGGCGACAGGATATCTTGTGGATGGAATTACAGCAGGCACGTAGTCAAGGCCGTATACATACGACCAAAGGAGCGTACGAGAAAAGAAAAGACGATTTAAAATCAGGGGAACCAATTAGGAGGTTTCAAGGTCGAAAATTTTTTCTCTTTCACCCACAATGGCACCATGCCTATTCGAAGTGTGAATGAAATGTCGGAAACGTAACTGTTAAGTGTAAGAGACAATGCTGAAAGCGTGCAGAGTGGTTGCGCCGTGTTTATGATATTGATGACGATTAGGGACAACAGCGCCCAGTATTATCCTCAGGTGAACGGTTTACTGTCAAATCTTCACGAGACACTGTAAGTTGTATGGGTGTTCACCCATGTTATAGACATAGAGTCTGCTCAACTGCAACTATGTGACACCATCTTTTCCCCACTTACAGCTAAAACAATGCTTATGAAAGTTTATTTCTCAGTTAACACTCCAACTAGCTGCCTCTGGGTCGAAAGCATTAACGATTTTGGCTACTTACTGGGTTGGACAAGAATGTGGCAACACCGCGACAAATATGTGTCCTGAACATAAATGCTGATTATCGCTAAGCCAGCAGGTGGTTCTGTTGTACTTGATTACGAACGGCACCTGTGCGATGCTATCAATACGTTAAGTCAGTCGTAATCATATGAGAGTTCCGTCTATTCGTGAGTGAATTATGGTGGAACTAAGTGAATTTGAACGTGGGAAAATTGTTGGTGCTCCTATGGTGGATGCTCTCGTATCAAATGGATCCAAAGTGTTTGGGGTTTCAAGAGACACCGTTACGGAAATTTATACCGCATACAGAGAAGCAGGAAAACATCATCCATTAACTCACAAAACGGACGGAAGTGTGTGTTGAGTGATCGTGAAACACGGTAACCGAAGGCAGAAGACAAAGAGGAGTTACCGGTAATGACATTTAGGTGCTGCTGGGCACTGATTTTCATCAATGGGGAAAGCTGAAAATCTGTGGAGAACAGGGATTCGAACGCTATTGTTCTCCTCTGTAGGCAGATGCTCTGAGCACTATGCCATCCGAACACGGCAGTTATCGCAACAGTCGCGACTACCCTAGCGCGTCTACGGTCATACTCAAATACTGGCGTACTGCCCCTGCCCGTGTCCTCATTATTAGCGGCGTTTGCCTGATTCCCGTAAACGTTCGAGCGTGCTGTGCATCCGCACTGGAGGCATCATTGGCCAGCCACAACGTAATGATGCGCTACTGGCAATTAAAATTGCTACACCACGAAGATGACGTGCTACAGACGCGAAATTTAAGCGACAGGAAGAAGATGCTGTGAGACGCAAATGATTAGCTTTTCAGAGAATTCATACAAGGTTGGCGCCGGTGGCGACACCTACGACGTGCTGACATCAGGAATGTTTCCAACCGATTTCTCATACACAAACAGCAGATGGTCAGCGTTGCCTGGTGAAACGTTGTTGTGATGCCTCGTGTAAGGAGGAGAAATGAGTACCATCACGTTTCCGACTTTGATAAATGTCGGATTGTAGCCTATCGCGATTGCGGTTTATCGGATCGCGACACTGCTGCTTGCGTTGGTCGAGATCCAATGACTGTTAGCAGAATATGGAATCGGTGGGTTCAGGAGGGTAATACGGAACGCCGTGCTGGATCCCAACGGCCTCGTATCACTAGCAGTCGATATGACAGGCATCTTATCCGCATAGCTGTAACGGATCGTGCAGCCACGTCTCAATCGCTGAGTCAACGGATGGGGACGTTTGCAAGACAACAACCATCTGCACGAACAGTTCGACGACGTTCGCAGCAGCATGGACTATCAGCTCGGAGACCATGGCTGCGTTTACCCGTGACGCTGCATCACAGACAGGAGCGCCTGCGATGGTGTACTCAACGACGAACCTGGGTGCACGAATGGCAAAATGTCATTTTTTCGGATGAATGCAGGTTCTTAGTATGAAAGCGTTCACGACCGGATGACATATCTTCTGGTAAACCTTCCGGGATGTAACGTCGTGGTCCATGAAACTCTTCAGCTCCTAACGTTTCGTCCAGAGCTGCGCTGGACATCTTCAGAGGGGTGTTTCTCCTCCGGTGAGTCTTGCCGTCCAGACTCACCGGAGGAGAAACACCCCTCTGAAAATGTCCAGCGCAGCTCTGGACGAAACGTTAGGAGCTGAAGAGTTTCATGGACCACGACCTTACATCCCGGAAGGTTTGCCAGAAAAAAAAAATGCAGGTTCTGTTTACAGCATCATGATGGTCGCATCCGTGTTTGGCGACATCGTGGTGAACGCACATTGGAAGCGTGTATTCGTCATCGCCATACTGGCGTATCACCCGGCGTGATGGTATGGGGTGCCATTGGTTACACGTCTCGGTCACCTCTTCTCCAGATCTCTCACCAATTGAAAACGTCTGGTCGATGGTGGCCGAGCAACTGGCTCGTCACAATACTCCAGTCACTACTCTTGATGAACTGTGGTATCGTGTTGAAGCGGCATGGGCAGCTGTACCTGTACACGCCATCCAAGGTCTCTTTGACTCAATGCCCAGGCGTATCAATGCCGTTATTACGGCCAGAGGTGGTTGTTCTGGGTACTGATTTCTCAGGATGTATGCACCCAAATTGCGTGAAAATGTAATCACATGTCAGTTCTAGTATAATATATTTGTCCAATGAATAGCCGTTTATCATCTGCATATCTTCTTGGTGTAGCAATGTTAATGGCCAGTAGTGTATGTATGGTAACTGGAGAGGTGTATGATGGAAAGTCACTGCAAAACTGAATGTCGCATTCGAGAACGCTGTCAGCAGCAAAGCAACACGAAGAGAGCCGCAGACGCAGCGAATCGCAAGGCGAGCTGGAATTCCAAAATCACACACCAGTGATGCAAATGCCCGTTACACGAAAATGTGGCGCCGAAGTTATAAAATCTGGATTATGGAGTAACGGAACAATGTCATTTGGTCGGATGAGTCTTGTTTTACACTGTTTCCGACTTCTGTCCGAGTTTACGGAACAAGAGTGAAAGATGGATCGCGCTCAGTGATGGTGATCATTTCGGCAGACGCATCGTCGTATTGCAAGCGCCCCATGGTTACTACACAAGGTCCCATTACTGCCAAAGATTGTGTGATCAATATGGCTCATCAGGTCAATCCCATGGTACAATGTTTGATGAAGACGACAGGGTGCTGTTCACATAGCTCGCATCATCCCGGACTCATTTTGTGATCACAAGGACGGATTGACTCTTCTACTTTGGTTACTACTATCACTAGATCTCAGTAGTATTAAGCTTTTGTAATCTGCTTTGGAGGTAAGGGTGCGTCGTCGCTATCCACTTCCATGATCGTCACATGCTATGGCCAGCATTCTCTAGGGAGAATGGTATAAGATTGACTTGAAACCCATGAAGGTCCTGTGTTTATCCATTCTGAGACGACTGGAAGACCTATTGAATGCCGACGGCTTTCATGGACCATATGAGGCACGTTAATGTCTCGTATCTGCGATGTTTCCACATTTTTGTACACCCCCTGTAGGTGCAAATTGCACTGGAGATTCTGTGAAGTCGCAGGCGGATTCTTGTTGGCCTTCAATAGTTTCACGCTTTAATGCATGTTAGTTGCGTTTCTGATCACAGGGCTATCGTAGCTGGTTCAACCCCAAAACAGTTCGCTGCAGTGAGTAGGTAGTTGCACAATCTGTTCATAGAATACGCGAAAGCCATTGTTTCATGTTCTCCGGGACGTTCAGTTTTCTTTGACGTGGTTTCGAAAATATCCCAGTCCTTTTTCGTGAAATTCAAAAAAGTTCACATTAAGACTGCAAGTGTAGAAGAGCACGAAAATTGCCTTATAAATGAGCCACTTAGAACCAAAGTGGTCTAGATCGATAAATTTTATTTTCTGAGTTATACCACTCAGTTTACTCACAACGTACGGAAATTTGTTCTGTAGAAGTGATATAACAATAATTTCCACCGGAGCCACTTGAGAGCTCCAAATGCATTCTTCTTCCTACCCCATAGTGATGATGTTCGTTCGCGGCAACAGGTGTATACGTCAAGAGGCAAGGCCACGTAATCTTTCTGCTCTGTGTTGTTTTGAGCGTTTATTTAAGCTCTATAATCAAAAAGGCCTTGTAATAGCGCTAATGAGTATTACCATTGTTTTCTTTCTTTAGATTTGTATTATCCAGGTGTTATTACAGCAGCAGTTGTCTTTGTCAGGGAAGTTTGCACTCCATGTTTAAGACTAGGTTAAAGCCTACACGAATCAAGCGGTAATGTCTCACATTAGATACATAAATCATAAAACACATCCCTCACAACAATGCCATGCGATTTGTTACCGAGGCAAAAAGCAAAGACGTGATGACACTTCTCCCGTGCATCCCTCCAGTGCACGAAGCTTCCTTCAACCAACTGACAGTTGCAAGTTCGGCTCAGGAATCTGGGCATGTTGACCCTCTGGATGAGAAAGATGATGTGGATGGTAAAATAAAGTAAACAGACACGTTTCATTACAAAGCTTCTTGAAATACCAGCATAAGAATTATATTTTAAGTAATTCCGACATTGTGAAACAACAATTTATTTATAATATGTGGACGAACCCACTGCTGAACTATTAGACAGACTAGCATTCTAGGATTTAACAACAATAAAACAATTATTTTAACTCAGTTTGTGAGAGAAAACTGCATAATGGGAGCAATAAGTGCAGACTCACATTTACTGTTTGTTTCACAAGTATATTGCAGTTATGGAGATTGAAAGACAGCTTATTCCTTGTCAGGTATTCAACTTCACCAAAACGTTTATAAGAAGAGTGATATAGAAAGGTGGTACAGAAAGGAATTTAAAGTAAAATTAACTAAAATTTAGTAGGCGTAATTACACACTTGAGAGGTTCCATGCCCTCTTTTGCATGACTCCTCTCATTTTCATCAATTTTATTAATGTTCTGTGTCATTGCACGGTAGTAACAGACCAAATAAGGTTATTGTAATGAGAGTATTTGTACTGAGAGCTCAAAAATACTTTCCACTTGATTCCTAAACATGTTTTACTTCCCTGGGAGGCCTGCGCGAGGCGAACATCGGAGGACGCGGCACACTGCATTTCTGGTTGGGGGCTGCACTTCCCTGAATTCTGAGGGGGTTTATACAATAGGCTTAAGCGCCTGGCGGAACGACTGACGTCGGTCGATTTACGCCTATTGTATACAGGACGAAACGACCTGGAGACGTCTGAGTGTCGCCGCAGTTTATGTGTTTACCGTTCCGGCGCATCCGGAACGAAGATTCCTGGCACCGACTGACTGCATTCTCCTCTTGATTCTGAGAATACTTGTGGACTGCGCCCTGCTGAGTGCGACTGTCTGGCGCCGGGTGGCTGGTGGTCTAGGCAGGTTGTTTTCGTAGCCGGTCAAACGGCAAGTTCAGTGCCCTCAGCTGAATAGTAGAGGCATGATTGGTCAAACTGAGGCTAGTTGACGCCATATTGCCCTGCTCGAAATTGGAGGGAACGGCCTATATTGGCGCGAATGATGTTCTGAGGCAGTGTGGGGGAATTTTGGAATCAGAACTGAATGCTGATTCGCAGTTTTTCGAGGAGAGTAGGGAGTATCGCAATGTTGGCTTCGCTCGTGCATCCGATCACAGAGAGGATTCGGGATCTGATTTTCCTCGGAGTCGGACGGTCTTGCGATTTGGTCGCTCGTTTTCGGAAGAACTTAGAATTCACGGACAGCCTTCGCGGCCAGGGGTTGACACAGAGTTGCTGCACGGAAAAAGTCGGCGCCTACGTCATCAGGACGCTGCCTACCGACGACGTGCTGCAGATTTCAGTACTGGTACAGCATTTTGCGGCTCCGGCATTGTAGGACCTTATCAATTGTGTACTGAATCCTTCAGCAGCACGCGCGCTCGCTTTGCTACAACTCCACCTTGCTTGTTTCCCCATGTGATCTCATTTGAGTTCTCACTACTAATAGCGATACTGTTATATAGCCGGGAGATTAATATTCGATTCATTAGGACCTCCAGTCATTATCGTCAATCTATTGCATCACAGAGAGTAGGAGCCCCTTGCTCTCGAGCCAATTCTTATTCTGATAATATTTCAGTATACCCTATCCTTTAACCTACTGTGTGTGTCGACAATCATGTGCATTTATGTTCTGATATATAATAAAACTCGTTGTAATATTTAATCAGCATGTCATTTCGTAGATATAGGCAGAATCACGTTTGCTGCTGTTTTTTTATGATAAAGTTCTCTTTTTATGAGTAGATTACGATTTTTATTAAATTATTGTGAGTGTGCACTCCTTATTTTACCAACTAGCAGGGTCCACCATCATTTCCTTCCGTTACCGCTGTGTGCATAATTAATTAGCTGGTAGATAAGGAGGGGGTCAAGTGCATGCCTCGTTCTCATGCAAAATTCGTATGAATTAAAGAGGTACAAACTCTTCTCCACTCCGGCACCTCGCACACTAAAGCACCAAAGAAATTGGTACACGTACCTAATATGGTGTAGGGCCCCACAGGCACGCGGAACTGCCGCAACACGACGTGACAGGACTCGACTAATGATTCATGTAGTGCTGGAGGGAACTGACATCATGAATCCTGCAGGGCTGTCCATAAATCCGTAAGAGTACGAAGGAATGGAGATGTCTTCTGAACAGCACACTGGAAGGCGTCCCAGATACGCTCAATAATGTTCTCGTCTGGGTAGTTTGGTGGCCAGTGGAAGTGTTTAAACTCAGAAGAGTGTTTCTGAAGCCACTCTGTAGTAATTCTGGACGTGTGGGGTGTCGCATTGTCCTCCTGGAATTGCCGAAGTCCGTCGGAATGCACAATGGACATGAATGGACGCACGTGATGAGACAGGATGCTTCCGTACGTGTCACCTGTCGGAGTTGTATCTAGACGTATCAGGGGTCCCATATCATTCCTACTGCACACGTCCCACACCATTACAGAGCCTCTACCAGCTTGAGCAGTTTCCTGCTGACATGCACGGATTCGTGAGGTTGTCTCCATACCCGTATAGGTCCATCTGCTCGATACAATTTGAAACGAGATTCGTCAGAGCAGGCAACACGTTTCCACTCATCCACAGTCCAACGCCGGTCCTGACGGACCCAGGCGAGGCGTAAAGCTTTGTGTCGTGCAGTCATCAAGGGTACACAAGTGGGTCTTCGTTGAATGATTCGGACGCTGACACTTGTTGATGGCCCAGCATTGAAATTTTCATCAATTTGCGGAAGGGTTGTACTTCTGTCACCTTGAACGATTCTCTTCAGTCACCCTTGGATCCGTTCCTGCAGGATCTTTCTCCGGCCACAGCAACGTTTGAGAGTTGATGTTTTACCGGATTCATGATGTTCACGGTACACTCGTGACATGTTCGTGTGGGAAAGTCCCCACTTCATCGCTACCTCGGAGACGCTGTGTCCCATCGCCCGTGCCCCAACTGTAGCGCTACGTTCAACCTCACTTACATCTTGATAACATGCCATCGTAGCAGTAATAACCGATCTAACAAGTGTTGCCTCATATAGGGGTTGCCGGCCGCAACGCCGTACTCTGCCTGTTTAAATATCTCTTTATTTGGAGACGCATGCCTATACCAGTTTCTCTGGCGCTTTAGTGTGTATCATTGGTCCATTTCATCAAATGAATCGCGAATTGTTGTAAAGCACGAATGTACATCAAATGAAACGCAAAACCTTTCATTTCCGAGTACTGAAAAAAATTACGTTACACCACTTTGGTTCTCAGTGGCTCAAATGCTCTTCGGACCGGAAGAACACTGTCTCTTCACTCTTATCCCAGCACTCCAATAAGACGTCTACAAGTGCCCCTCTAGACAGCATAAGCAATCAGACACCACGTGCGTAGCATCAGGCTGCCTTTAATGACACGTGCTTGTTTTTTGTACTTTCGAGTGATGTGCAAGCAAGTCCTGAGGCACTATTGTCAGTGCTCCACCTGGACCCAGGCAAATACCCGGCCGCCCGCGCGAAACGCTCCGCGACAGCACATGTGCCGCACATTCCTCATTTACATGCGAAGCCCGGCGGCCGTGTGAACCAGCGCGCTGACTTGCGCTTCTCGCGGGACGCCTGCTTCCGGGAACTGCGGCACAGAACTCCTGCCTCTCTGCCTGCGGCCATTAAGAGTGTCTGCCGTCCGACAGCCGCGGCGCGGCTTAGCCCGCCGTTGCAGCTTCCTGCGTAATCCTATTTCGTACGGGGCTCAGCTACAGCCGTCAAAACAGGGACGTATTACCACGTGCATCAATCATAAAAGTTGTGACGTCTCACGATGACCATTAACGACGTCAGCAGGTGTCGAATTTTCGTCGTACGATTTGTGATTAACTCAGCGTGTTTCTTCGCCGCACTCATCCATCACAGCTGCCTGACACCTGCGAAATACCAGTTGCAGCCGCGACAACCACTCAGAAATCAGCGAGACTGATGAGATGCTGAAGTGATATCCGAACAAATCATACATTAAACTTCCAGCAACCGGGCAGTCCTTGATTGTCTCTGTACCAGTATCGCTTTCTTCGATTCATGCAAACCTGTATCGTTATCTGTCCAAATACACTCCTGGAAATTGAAATAAGAACACCGTGAATTCATTGTCCCAGGAAGGGGAAACTTCATTGACACATTCCTGGGGTCAGATGCATCACATGATCACACTGACAGAACCACAGGCACATAGACACAGGCAACAGAGCATGCACAATGTCGGCACTAGTACAGTGTATATCCACCTTTCGCAGCAATGCAGGCTGCTATTCTCCCATGGAGACGATCGTAGAGATGCTGGATGTAGTCCTGTGGAACGGCTTGCCATGCCATTTCCACCTGGCGCCTCAGTTGGACCAGCGTTCGTGCTGGACGTGCAGACCGTGTGAGACGACGCTTCATCCAGTCCCAAACATGCTCAATGGAGGACAGATCCGGAGATCTTGCTGGCCAGGGTAGTTGACTTACACCTTCTAGAGCACGTTTGGTGGCACGGGATACATGCGGACGTGCATTGTCCTGTTGGAACAGCAAGTTCCCTTGCCGGTCTAAGAATGGTAGAACGATGGGTTCGATGACGGTTTGGATGTACCGTGCACTATTCAGTGTCCCCTCGACGATCACCAGTGGTGTACGGCCAGTGTAGGAGATCGCTCCCCACACCATGATGCCGGGTGTTGGCCCTGTGTGCCTCGGTCGTATGCAGTCCTGATTGTGGCGCTCACCTGCACGGCGCCAAACACGCATACGACCATCATTGGCACCAAGGCAGAAGCGACTCTCATCGCTGAAGACGACACGTCTCCATTCGTCCCTCCATTCACGCCTGTCGCGACACCACTGGAGGCGGGCTGCACGATGTTGGGGCGTGAGCGGAAGACGGCCTAACGGTGTGCGGGACCGTAGCCCAGCTTCATGGAGACGGTTGCGAATGGTCCTCGCCGATACCCCAGGAGCAACAGTGTCCCTAATTTGCTGGGAAGTGGCGGTGCGGTCCCCTACGGCACTGCGTAGGATACTACGGTCTTGGCGTGCATCCGTGCGTCGCTGCGGTCCGGTCCCAGGTCGACGGGCACGTGCACCTTCCGCCGACCACTGGCGACAACATCGATGTACTGTGGAGACCTCACGCCCCACGTGTTGAGCAATTCGGCGGTACGTCCACCCGGCCTCCCGCATGCTCACTATACGCCCTCGCTCAAAGTCCGTCAACTGCACATACGGTTCACGTCCACGCTGTTGCGGCATGCTACCAGTGTTAAAGACTGCGATGGAGCTCCGTATGCCACGGCAAACTGGCTGACACTGACGGCGGCGGTGCACAAATGCTGCGCAGCTAGCGCCATTCGACGGCCAACACCGCGGTTCCTGGTGTGTCCGCTGTGCCGTGCGTGTGATCATTGCTTGTACAGCCCTCTCGCAGTGTCCGGAGCAAGTATGGTGGGTCTGACACACCGGTGTCAATGTGTTCTTTTTTCCATTTCCAGGAGTGTAGATTGTAACTATCCACTTACAATAAACCATAACCGCAATCTTAACATTAAAAAGCTATTTTAAAATAGTGGTTGCAATGAATTTGTATTTTCATGGGTAGGACAAATTTGTTGGTAAAAAGTCAAATGACGCTTTAATAGAGAACGCACTATTCTCTGATATTAGGGTGAAAATAAAGTCTTCATCTAGTAACGAAAAGTGGAATTTGTTATACAAATTGGAATAAAAAAAAAGACAAAAAAAGAATTTCACAGTTCTACATCTGTGTTTTCACTTACATACATACTCGGCAAACCACCGTACAGTGCGTGGCGGACAGTACCTCTACAACTGATAGTCATTTCCTTTCCTGTTCCACTCACAAGGCCGGCCATGGTGGCCGAGCGGTTCTAGACGCTACAGTCTGGAACCGCGCGACCGCTACGGTCGCAGGTTCGAATCCTGCCTCGGGCATGGATGTGTGTGATTTCCTTCGGTTAGTTAGGTTTAAGTAGTTCTAAACACTAGGGGACTGATGACCTCAGATGTTACGTCTCATAGTGCTCAGAGCCATTTGAACCATTTTCCACTCACAAATAGAGCAAGGAAAAACCGACGGTCAATATGCCTCCGTATGACCCCTAATTTCTCGTCCCTTACACGTAATGTATGTTGGCGGCAGTAGAATATTTCTGCAGTCAGTTTCAAATGCCGGTTCTTAATTTTCCTCTATAGCGTTCCTCACAACAAATGTCGCCTTCCCTTCAGTGATTTGCATTTGGGTTCCCGAAGCATCTCAGCAATACTTGCGTGTTCTTTGAATCTACCGCTAACACGACTATCAGCCCGCCTTTGAACTGCTACGATTTCTTCTTACAGACCGACCTGGTACGGATCCGAAACACACGAACAGTACTCTAGAACTTCTCAAACTTTTGTCCTATATGCTGTCTCCTTTACAGGTGAACCACATTTCCCCAAAATTCTCCCAATAAACAGAAGTCGATCGCTCATCTTACATACCACAATCCTGCCATCCTCGTTCGATTTCATATCGCTTTGCAACGTTACGCCCAGATATTTAAACAACGTGATGTGTCAAGCGGGACACTACTAATGCTGTATCGGAACATTACGGGTTTGTTTTCCCGACTCATCTACATTAATTTACATTTTTCCTCATTTAGAGATAGCTGCCATTCATCACAACAACTAGAAATTTTTTCGAAGTCGTCACCACAGAATCATCAGCAAACAGCGGCAGATTGCCGCCCACTCAGTCCGCCAAATCATTTTTGTATACAATAAAATAGCAGTCTTATCACACTTCGTTGGGATACCCTTGTCTCTGATGAACACTCGCCGACGACGGCAGCATACTATGTTCTGTTACTTACAAAGTCTTCGAGCCGCTCACATACCTGGGAACCTGTTCCGTATGATTCTACCGTCGGTAACAGTCTGTTGTGGGGCACCCAGTCAAATACTTTCCGAAACTCTTAGAAATATAGAACCTGCCTGCTACCCTTCATCGACAGGTCGCTGTATGTCAAGCGAGAAAAGGGCAAGCTGAGTTTCGCTGGAGTGATGCTGCCGGAAGTCCGTGCTGATTCGTGGACATAAGCTTCTCGATCTCAAGGAAATTTATAATATTCGAACTGACAATATGTCCAAGGATTCTGCGACAGACTGATGTTAAGGATCAAGAAAATAAATGTAAATGTTGTGTGAATAGGGCCTCCCGTCGCGTAGACCGTTCGCGGGGTGCATGTCTTCGATCTGACGCCACTTCGGCTACTTGCACGTCGATGGGGATGAAATGATGATGATTAGGACAACACAATAATACCCAGTCCCTGTGCGGAGAAAATCTCCGACCAAGCCGGGAATTGAACCCGGGCCCTTAGCATTGACATTATGTCGCACTGACCACTCAAGTACCAGAGGCCGGACGCTGTTAAGGATATTGGTCTATAATTTTGCGGGCCGCCCATTTGCCCTTGTTATATACAGGAGTCACCTGCGATTTTTCCAGTCGCTTGGGGCTTTGCCCTGGGTGAGAGATTCGCCATAAATGCAAGCTAAGTAAGGGGACAACGCCCAAGAAAACTCTTTGCACTTGTACTGTAGACGTTAGATTTTAGCGACTCGTTATCGGCGAAATGATGAAAGTGGGTTCCATACACTATTTAGAAAAGAAAGTGAGAAGGGATTTTCTGTTAACATTTTAACCGTTACCATACATAATTATTTCATCTATCAATCAGAAAATAAGGAAAAAGCTTTTATAAAGACAAATCGGAATTGCTTGGGATTTTACCACATTTCTAAACCAGTACCAGTGATTTCCTATTGTCCATTTTACACAAATTATCAGGGCAGTTCTTTTGGAAACATCAGATTCTAATCACAGTGTAGTGCAGAAATGGTAGTCTCTCTTCAGACCATAAATTCATTACACTCAGCAGTACAAAGAAAAACTCACACGCACCTTTCTTATTTTTCAATTTTTATATACAAAAGCGACAGAAACTAAAATTCCGTGAAACTGTACTTATAAATAGCCGCACCCAGCATTTTTTTCAGTTAACCTTAGTCTGCAGTTGACGTTGCGAGGTGGAATGGATGTTGTTTCAGTTCTCTAACTGAGGATATATTCTAGGAATTGGTCCAGAATTCGCCGTGTAGTTTTTCAGTCACACTGCCTTTTCTGCCATGGACGTAAACCAGATATGGTTGACAGATACGCTGCCCCTTCTGCCACGGACGTAAACGAAACGTGGCAGACAGATACTGTTAGCAATTTTACAAAAAACGGCGGTGGAAAATGGTGCTTTAGTTTGCATCATTTTCGACGGCCTCTCGCAGCTTCAGAATTCATTGTCATCTGTTGAGCATAGCCGTCAGAAATTACGGCCGAAAAAGGGCGTGTAGCGTTCGGAAAACTTAGAACTGATTGTACTTCCAATAACGGTTCGTCACCGCAAAATGCCTCGGAATGTTAAAGCTGTTTGTATATCTTTCCGGAATGGATCCAATGCTGATGTGAAACTTCCCGACAGATTGATATAAAAATTGGTACTGCTAGCTTCCAACTTGTAATGTGCGAGAAATGGGTGTAGGTTCTAAGTAAAAACAATAATGATGGTTTATTATTCTCTGGTGTTTTTAGTTAACGGAAGATATTCGTAGAAAGCGCCTTGAATAACAGCCCTTTGAGAAGAGAAGTTACGACTTCGTCAAACAATGAATCTCTCGGCTTTTATGGTTCCTGTGCCACATTATTAATGTTCCCATTGCTTTTTAATCGTGTATCATTTCTGGTGAGAACATAGTTTTTTTGCCAAAATGTAATTTTATTGCAGTATGCTGCAGAATATCTGAGGGTATATTACAGATAGAAAACATATCGTATTAATACTAAACTACTTCCGAGATGTCCAGTTCTGATTGAGTTCGAACTGGTTGCCGGGTCTGCTATTTTTTTCTCAATGCGGCTATTAACACACCGAACTTCTAGGTCGCCGGCGTATTTATTACAATACAGTCACACAGTGCAAGTCATTATCTTTTGAGGACATGTGATTCAAATACTACATAACGCGAATAGCCTAATATTACCTATTTGGTGCCCAGCCTGTTGCCCCGAAAATGAAAAAAGTGTTCGGGCTATTGAGAGAAGTTTTGTAAATACTCTGGTGAAATTAGAACTGCTGAGTATTTGCTATGTAATAAACATTTCTGACATTTTAGATATTATTTACTGTTTACCATCCTGCATTTCTCAAATATCTCTTATTGTTTGCTAAGAAGGGCCGTGAAACACTGCAAATCTGAGGTAAATATACCGAAAAGGAGCTACAACATTGATACTACACTTTCACTACGAACGATTAATATTGTGATAAGATATTTCAAATAATATTACTAAAAAGATTAAATATTCCACATACAACTTTCGTAGGAACAGGGGAAGAAATAAATTTATTAACAAATGATTATTGCTTGTGAAGGGACTAACATAGAAATAAATACATTCAGCGTTTGTTTTGGAAACAAATAAGGAAAGATCCTGTGGAATATTGAAGTTTCCGTATAGAATTATGAACTCAAGTTTTGGACAAAGTGTTAGAAACAATTTTTAACTATATAAATAACTCCGTGAGTGATATAATATGCTGATTTACCGAAAATATTGTGTAAGAACGACTACGTCAAATATGATGTATGTCACGAGTGTGTAATGTGAACATCTACCGGTTAAATAGTATCAGGAAAAATTGTCATTGCGTAGAACTTGGAACACTGTTCAGCTGACAAACAGGTGCAAAATATGAAAAAAAAGATTTTAGATTATTAAAAGATCTAGTCCAGTCGTGGTATAGAGGAAGTGCCTTTGAGTAGTAATCAAAAGGTCCTGTGCCCGATTCGAACCTAGCCACTGTTTACTTTGTGAAGAAAAAAATTATCAGCAATGCCGTCCCAAACTTTCGGCATAAGAAGTCACTTTCGCTTTGCCAATAGATTTGTCAAAGAGGGTGAAGGAGTAAACAGAGGTTGAGGACACTTTCTCTCCCCTGGGCTGGGAAACTGCCCCTAAAAGGTGGAAGAATCAGCAATGATAATCAACGGCATGAGGATTAAGGAGGTTATGTAAACCATTGATTAAAGACTCGTACTGTGTATCTACCGGACATGTGGCTTGTAATTGAAAAACTGACGTAATGCACTTTCCATTGGCAAAAGATTCCAGATTAGTCCGTCACTCGGATCTCCGGGATGGAACTGGCTAGGGGGAGGTGACCACGTGAGAAAGTGGGATAGCGAACGAAGGGACAACATTCTACTAGTCGGCGTGTGGAAAGTCAGAGGTTTAAACATAATAGGAAAGAGAAAGTCAGAGGCTCAGACTAGATGCAGTGGCGATCAGTGAGCTAAAAATCGAAAGAAGATAAAGATTTCTCCTGAGACGAATATAGGGTAATGTCAACAGCAGCAGTAAATGCTAAAACTGTTGTAGGATACGTTATGAACAGGGCAGAGAGTGAGCTACTGTGAACAGTACAATGGTAATGTTGTTCTCGTTAGATTGGACTGCAAACCAACGTCGAGAATGGTGATTTAGGTATACATGCTGACGTCACAATCAGGACATGAAGAGAGAAAGAAAGCGTATGAGCATATTGGACTGGTTATTCGGTATTGTGAACACTGAGCTGACAAAAGACGTGGGATAGCGACAATCACATACACAGATGGGGATAGTACCGCGCACACAGGGTACAGAAGGGCAGTGTATTGGCGCAGCTGTCATTTGTACTGAGGTGGTGCATGTGAAAGGGTTTGCGACCTAATTATGGCAGACTTTGAACGCGGAATTGTAGAGCTGCACACTGTCATGAGTGTACCGATGATAGCAAATTTCAGGCATCAACTCTCATCACGGACACCACAGTGGCCGACGACTTTCACTCAGCGAGAGAGAACAGCGTCGCTTGCGTAGAGTCGTCAGTGCTAATGCACAAGCAACACTGCGTGAAATAACCGCAGCAATCGATGTGGAACGTACGACGACCGTCTCTTCTATTACAGTTCGGCGAAATCTGGCGTTAATGTGATGTGGCAGCAGACGGCGGAAGCGGGTGCCTTTGCTAACAGCACGGAGCGCCTCTCCTGAGCTTATGACCATATCGGCTGGACCACAGATGCCTGGAAACCCGCGACCTCGTCAGGTGAGTTCCGATTTCAGTTGGTAAGAGCTGGTGGTAGCACTCAAGTGTAGCGCAGACCGCACGAATCCATGGAGCCAAGCTTTCAACAAGGCTCCATAGTTGTATGAGCTGCGTCTATATGGAATGGACTGGTTCCTCTGGTCTAACTGAACCGATCATTGACTGGAAATAATTATTTTCGGCTACTTGGAGACCATCTGCTGCCTTTCATGGGCTTCATATTCCCAGAAACTGATGGAATTTTTATGGAAGACAATGTGCCATGGTACCGGACTGCAATTGTTTGTTCGCGATTTTTCTGAAGATCATTCTGGACTATTCGAGCGAATGATCTGGCCACCCAGTTCGACCGCTATGAACTCCATCGATCGTAGATGGGACGTAATCGAGAGGTCAGTTAGTGAACAAAATCTTGCACCGGCAACAATTCCGCAATTGTGCACGGCTATACGGTCAGCATGGCTCAGTTTTTCTGCAGGGGACTTCCAACGACGTCGGGTACAAGGAGATCCGACATGACTGCTACACAAGCGGCAAGACGCAGTCAATACCTTCGCTGCGCAGTGCCGATGGTACTGTTATCGACGACTGTGCCGCTAAAGCGCAGTTATTGAACACAGTTTTCCGAAATTCCTTCACCAGGGAAGATGAATGGAATATTCCAGAATTTGAAACACGAACAGCTGCTAGCATGAGTTTCTTAGAAGTAGATACTTTAGGGGTTGCGAAGCAACTCAAATCGCTTGATACGGGCAAGTCTTCAGGTCCAGATTGTATACCGATTAGGTTCCTTTCAGATTACACTGATACACTAGCTCCCTACTTAGCAATCATATACAACCGCTCGCTCACCGATAGATCTGTACCTACAGATTGGAAAATTGCGCAGGTCGCACCGGTGTTTAAGAAGGCTAGTAGAAGTAATCCATCGAACTACAGACCTATATCATTGACGTCGGTTTGCAGTAGGGTTTTGGAGCATATACTGTATTCAAACATTATGAATCACCTCGTAAGGAACGATCTATTGATACGTAATCAGCATGGTTTCAGAAAACATCGTTCTTGTGCAACGCAGCTAGCTCTTCATTCGCACGAAGTAATGGCCGCTATCGACAGGGGATCTCAAGTTGATTCCGTATTTCTAGATTTCCGGAAAGCTTTTGACACCGTTCCTCACAAGCGACTTCTAATCAAGCTGCGGGCCTATGGGGTATCGTCTCAGTTGTGCGACTGGATTCGTGATTTCCTGTCAGGAGGGTCGCAGTTCGTAGTAATAGACGGCAAATTATCGAGTAAAACTGAAGTGATATCAGGTGTTCCCCAGGGAAGCGTCCTGGGATCTCTCCTGTTCCTGATCTATATAAATGACCTGGGTGACAATCTGGGCAGTTCTCTTAGGTTGTTCGCAGATGATGCTGTAATTTACCGTCTAGTAAGGTAATTCGAAGACCAGTATCAGTTGTAAAGCGATTTAGAAAAGATTGCTGTATGGTGTGGCAGGTGGCAGTTGACGCTAAATAACGAAAAGTGTGAGGTGATCCACATGAGTTCCAAAAGAAACCCGTTGGAATTCGATTACTCGATAAATAGTACAATTCTCAAGGCTGTCAATTCAACTAAGTACCTGGGTGTTAAAATTACGAACAACTTCAGCTGGAAAGACCACATAGAAAATATTGTGGGGAAGGCGTGCCAAAGGTTGCGTTTCATTGGCAGGGCGCTTAGAAGATGCAACAAGTCCACTAAAGAGACAGTTTATACTACACTCGTTCGTCCTCTGTTAGAATATTGCTGCGCGGTGTGGGATCCTTACCAGGTGGGATTGACGGAGGACATCGAAAGGGTGCAAAAAGGGCAGCTCGTTTTGTATCATCACGTAATAGGGGGGAGAGTGTGGCAGATATGATACGCGAATTGGGATGGAAGTCGTTACAGCAAAGACGTTTTTCATCGCGGCGAGATATATTTATGAAATTTCAATGACCAACTTTCTCTTCCGAATGCGAAAATATTTTGTTGAGCCGAACCTACATAGGTAGGAATGATCATCAAAATAAAATAAGAGAAATCAGAGCTCGAACAGAAAGGTTTAGGTGTTCGTTTTTCCCGCGTGCTGTTCGGGAGTGGAATGGTAGAGAGATAGTATGATTGTGGTTCGATGAACCCTCTGCCAGGCACTTAAATGTGAATTGCAGAGTAATCGTGTAGATGTAGATGTAGATGTAGATATTAGAAGGTATCCCAAGATTTCTGTAACCTCAGTGTTAATGGAGATGAGATTCCAATAATCATGGGGGACTGGAAGACGGGTGTAGGGGAAGGAATAGAGGAAAGTATTACGGGAGAATATGCGTTAGGCAGTAGGAATGAGAGACGAGAACTACTGAGCTCTGCAGTTAATTTCAGGTGATAATGCCATAATGCCAAATACCCCCCCCCCCCCTCCCTCCTCCATGAACCATAGAACTTGCCGTTGGTACGGAGGCTTGCGTGCCTCAGCGATACAAACAGTCGTACCATAGGTGCAACCACAACGGAGAGGTAACTGTTGAGAGGCGAAACAAACGTGTGGTTTCTGAAGAGGGGCAGCAGCCTTTTGCAGTGGTTGCAGGGGCAACAGTCTGGATGATTCACTGATCTGGAGTTGTAACAGTAACCAAAACAGCCTCTCTGAGTTGGCACTGCGAACGTCTGAAAGAAAGGGGAAAATACAGCCGTAGTTTTTCCCAAAGACATACAGCTCTACTGTATGGCTAAATGATGATGATGCCATCCTCTTGGGTAAAATATTAAGAGGTAAAATAGTCACCCATACGGATCTCTGGGTGGACTACTCAGGAGGATGTCATTATCAGGAGAAAGAAAATTGGCGTTCTACATATTGGAGCATCAGAACTCTTAATTGAGTAGGTATGGTAGAAAATATATAAGAGAAAGGGATAGGGTTGAGCTGGATATAATGGAAATTAGTTAAGTTCGGTGGCAGGAGGAACAGGACTTCTGTTCAGGTGAATACAGCATTATAAATACAAAATCAAATACGGGCAATGTAGGTGTAGGTTTAATAATGAATAAGGAAATAGGAAGGCGCATAAGTTACTACAAACAGCACAGTGAACGCATTATCATAGAAAAAGACACAAAACCAACATCCGCCATAATAATACAAGTTTACATGCCAACTAGCTCCGCAGAAGAGGAAGAGACTGAAAAAACGTATGACGAGGTAAAAGAAATTACTGAGATAGTTGAGGGAGACGAAAATTTAATAGCTATGGAGACTGGAATTCGATAGCAGGAAAAGGAAGAGAAGGAAAAATATTAGGTGAATGGGGGCTGTGGGAAAGGAACGAAAGAGGAAGGCGCCTGGTAGAATTTTTCAAAGAGCGTAATTTAATCATCGCTAACATTTGGTATAAGCATTATGAAAGAAGGCTGTGTACGTGGAAGAGACCTGGAGGCACTGGTAGGTTTCAGATTGATTATACAACGATAGCACAGAGATTTCCGGATCTGATTTTAATTGGAGGCCATTGTCAGGGGCAGATGTGGATTCTAACCACAATTTATTGGTAATGAACGGTATATTAAAACCGCAGATATTGCAGAAAGATAGGAAATAAAGAAGATGGGACTTCGATAAACTGAAAGAACCAGAGGTTGTTGAGAGTTTCAGAAGGATAATTAGAGAACGATTCACATGAACAGCATAAAAGAATACAGTAGAAGAAGAATGCGTAGGTTTGACGGATGAAATAGTGAAGGCAGCATAGTATCAACTATGTAAAATGAGAAGGGGGAATAGAAATTCTTAGGCAACGCAAGAAATATTGAATTTAATTGATGAAAGGAGAAAACTCAAAAATGCAGTAAATAAAGCAGGCGAAAGGGAATTATTACAGAAATTGAAAACTCTGTGGATGAAGATGAGATGAGAGATATGATACTACGTGAAGAGTTTGACAGAGCGCTGAAAGACCTAAGTCGAAACAAGGCCCCGGGACGAGACGACATTCCGTTTGAACTACTGGTAGCCTTGGGAGAGCCAGACATGACAAAACTCTTCCATCTGGTGAGAAAGATGTATGAGACGGGTCAAGTACCCTCGCAGTTGAAGAAGAATGTGGTGATTACAATTCCGAAGACAGAAGTTGCTGACAAGTGTGAAATTTACTGAACTATCAGTTTAATATTAGGGGCAATGTAGGTGCAAAATACTAACACTAATTTTTTACAAAAGCATGAAAGGACTGGTAGAAGCAGGCCACGGGAAAGAGCAGTCTGGATTCAGGAGAAATCTAGGAGCGTTTGAGACAATATTAACGCTAAGACGTCTTGTAGAAGATTGGTTGCGGTCAGGGAAACATACGTTTATAGCACGGTTAATGTACAGGGTTAGAACATACACAGATACCATAATAGGCAGAAAACAGACAGTCCAACAAAAGCAACTCACCAAAATGATAAACTACGCAAACACCTACCAATCCCACCACCAATACAACATACACACCTTTCACGAAAGAGTGATTAGTCTAACAGACATAAAATTATCTGAAAAAGAAAGCAGCCTACTTGAAAAGGGTCCCAAACATAACATTAACACAATGAAGTCACACAGGACAGTAGAAAATATCGTAACAGAAGCTCAAAACATCATAAAGCAACAAGAAAAACTAAACACACCTGAATTCAATGCAAACCTACCAAAAGAACTAAATGCTGAGGAGATATGAGGCCTAATCAAAGAAACTAAAACCACCATAAAAGAAAACCGTAGGACTGCTGAAGAAAAAACCTACAGAAAACTAGAGAACAAATTAACACAATACAATGCCATCATCACAAATTCTAACAAAGGTAATTCAATAGTAGTCTAAAACAAAGATGAATGCATTTACAAAACATTAGAATTCATCCAAAGCAGCAACATCACAGAATTAATAAGTGACCCAACAAACCGATGCCAAAGTAAGTAACACAAAACCCTGAAAAACATAGAAACAATTTTCACAGACACACAGATTAAGAGAATGATACAGAAAAATCCCAAGGCCCCCACCCTAAAATCATTGCCTAAAGTTCACAAACCCAGAATACCTATACGTCCATTGATAAACTTCACCAAAGCACCAAAATACCACTTAGCCAAACACACACACATTCTGCTACAGACAATATACAAATACACTGAAAACAGAGGTCTAAAGAACTCAAGTGACTTAATAGAAAAAATAAGAAATGCAAACATACCAAACACAGCATCATTGGTTTCATTTGACATAATTTCAATGTACACACACACCCCAACAGAAGAAACCATCAACATCATAGAAAGAAACCTCCAACTGCAAGGAAACATACCCACAACAAACATACAAGTAATATCGGACACACTCAGGCTCATCACAGAGCCAAACTACTTCGCATTCAACAACAGATTTTACTCTCAACAAGATGGACTTCCCATGGGATCCCCAATCAGTTGCCTCCTAGCTGACATTTTCCTCAATCAGATAGAAAAACAAATCTTTGATAAAATAGTAATACCAAAACAGTACAATATAATATATTATGTCGATGAAATAATCTGCTTAATAGATAAACCACAGTCTCGCACAAAAAACTTAATGAGAACTTAAACTCCCAAAAATACAATTCACCATTGAAACACAAGCAGGTGAAAAACTTAATTTCTTAGATCTCTCCATACACAAGAGAAACAACAAACATGAATTCACAATCTACAAAAAAAAACCCACAGTCATCAGCACCATTATTGATAACCAATCCAGTCACCCCATAACTCACAAAGATGCCAGCTTTAGATATTTACTTCACAGGCTGAACAAAATACCCATGAACAAACATGATTACATACAAGAACGGAACAATGTAAAACAAATTGCACAGGAGAATTGATATGATACAAAGAAAGTCGACAAAAGAAAGCACAAAATACAAAAACCAACAACACATAACCATGAAACAAACACACATACAAACACAAATCCGCAAACAGTAAGCAACATATGGCACATAATGATTTACAACAGCGAAGTCACACGCAGGGTGGGTATTATACTAAAGAAACAAGGACTTAACATAGCATACAGGACACAATACAATGCAGACTTGCAAGAAAAACCACCAACACTGACAAATACAGCCAGTCCGGTATTTACCGACTTACTTGCAACTGCTGTCAATCTCTATATGTGGGCCAAACATGTAGGAACTTCAGAACCAGGAAAACAGAACACCTCAGAGTACTGAAAAGCTCACACTCAACATTTGCAGACCACCTGATAACACACAATCACCACCCAATGAACACTGAAACTGACTTACACATCCTAAAAACTAGCAGCAGCCGAAACCAAAAATTAGAACAAGACTATCACATTCAAAAATCAATAGCCCAAGGGAAGAAAGTAGTCATTGAATAGACATCACTGTGCAACAAAACCCTCTTCGCGACTATAGAACTATACAAATAATTCTCACACCACACACCAAAACCACTCATGGCGAAAAAAACCTTCTACCTCCCCCTCCCTCCCTCCCTCTCTATCTCTATCTCTCTCTCTCTCTCTCTCTCTCTCTCTCTCTCTCTCTCTCTCTCAATCGGTCGATCTATCTCTCTATCCTTCTATCTCTCCCTCTCTCTCTCTATCTCTCTCTCTATTCACCTCTCTCTCTCCCTGTCTATCTATCTATCTCTGTCTCTACCCCAGTACTCAACACACACACGCAAACCTACACAAACCAGACAACACTGACGCCAAATACAATTCAAACTCGGGCGCCTCGCCCAGCAAAACACGCTACGAAACAAATGAACACCACACAGCCACAACAAACGTAATGGCAGCAAAAACTCTGGCCATGTTTTGAGTAATCGAAAAAAGTGCATTGCCAAGCGACCATAGGTTAAGAAGTAAGCCTATTTACCCCGCCAACAACACAGGAGAACGCACCACAACATAAAAACTGTAAGTTACACACAGAAAACGTGGTACAGTCTCATTCCCGTTCGAAAATGCATAACAAACAGAAAAATAAATTAAGTTATGCTGTTTGCAGATGGTGAGTTATATATTGTGTAGCAGAATAGCTACAAAAATAAATGGACCCACATTTCGTCAATTAAGTTATAACTGAAACCTTTACATAGTGTTGTAAACAACACAAATGTTATTATGTAACAACAATTTTACAGTTAAAAATAAAAAAAATTGAACCCACTGAAGATAGCACAAAAGTGCTGAAACATGTATAGGTGAAACAAAACAAAAAAAGGTGACTCGCATAACGCGGAACTTCTTATCCCCGTTGTTTACAACGTTCACATAAACCAGACGACAGTTATAAGAGTCGACGGGCATGAAAGGGAAGCAGTGGTTGAGAAAGGAGTGAGACAGGCTTGTAGCGTGTCCCCAATGTTTTCCAGCCTGTAAAATGAGCAAGCAGTGAAGGAAACAAAAAAGAATTGAATAGGAATTAAAGTCCAGGGAGAAGAAAGAAAAACATTAGGGTTTTCCGACAACATTATAATTCTGTCAGAGACAGCAAGGACTTCCAAGAGCAATTGAACGTAATGGATAGTGTCTTTAAACGGGGATATAAGATGCCCATCAAGAAAAACAAGACAAGCATAATAGAATGTAATAGAAATAAATCAGATAGTGCTGAGGGAATTAGATTAAGGAACGCCACCTTGAAGCAGTAGATGAGTGTACCCACGTATGGAAGTGAAACATGAACGGTAAACAGTTTCGACAAGAAGAGGAAAGGAGCTTTGCAATTGTGGTGCAATTGAAGAATGCTGAAGATTAGATGGGTAGATCACATAACTAATGAGAAGGTATTGAACACAGTTTGGGAGGTTGCAACAATGGATAATTGTACTGAAATGCAGGAGGATCTGCAACGAATTGACGCATGGTGGAGGGAATGGCAATTGAATCTCAATGTAGGCAAGTGTAATGTGCTGCGAATACACAGAAAGAAAGATCCCTTATCATTTAGCTACAATATAGCAGGTCAGCAACTGGAAGTAGTTAATTCTATAAATTATCTGGGATTACGCATTAGGAGTGATTCAAAATGGAATGATCATATAATGTTGATCGTCAGTAAAGCAGATGTCAGACTGAGATTCATTGGAAGAATCCTAAGGAAATGCAATCCGGAAACAAAGGAAGTAGGTTACAGTACGCTTGTTCGCCGACTGCCTGAATACTGCTCAGCAGAGTGGGATCCGTGCCAGATGGGGTTAATAGAAGAGATATAGAAGATCCAACGGAGAGCAGCGCGCTTCGTTACAGGATCATTTAGTAATCGCGAAAGCGTTACGGAGATGATAGATAAACTCCAGTGGAAGACTCTGCAGGAGAGACGCTCAGTAGCTGGGTACGGGATTTTGTTGAAGTTTCGAGAACATACCTTCACCGAGGAGTCAAGCAGTATATTGCTCCCTCCTACGTATATCTCGCGAAGAGACCATGAGGATAAAATCAGAGAGATTAGAGCCCACACGGAGGCATACCGACAATCCTTCTTTCCACGTTCAATACGAGACTGGAATAGAAGGGAGAAGCGATAGAGGTACTCAAAGTACCCTCCGTCACACACTGTCAGGTGGCTTGTGGAGTATGGATGTAGATGTAGATGTAGACAAGAAATTTGTGGCACAGTTTGACCCAAAGAAGGGATCGGTTCATAAGACACGTTCTGAGACACTAAGGTATTACCAATTTAATACTGGAGGGAAGTGTGAGGGGTAAAAATATTAGAGAGAGACCGAGAGATGAATTCAATAAACAGATTCAAAAACATGTAGGTTGCAGTAGTTATTCGGAGAAGATGAAGCTCGCCTCAACAAATCAGTCTTCGCACTGACGACCAGAACATCGAACAACAACGACGAATACTCTGTTCAAGAATCAGAAGATGGAAAAGAACCGGAGGTACAGGAAGATTCGAGCTGTGTTTTATCATGGTCAACCAGGCACTCAGAAATCAGACGGATTGTAAGGCCTACACAGGAGAACATGCAGACCTTAACGATAATTTAATAATCATGGAAAGTAGACTGAAGTTAAAGAGAATAGTATGGAAGAAACAGTATGGTTCAAATGGCTCTAAGCACTATGGGACTTAACATCCGATGTCCTCAGTCCCGTGGAACTTAGAACTAACTAACTAACCTAAGGACATCAACACATCCATGCTTGAAGCAGGATTCGAACCTGCGACCGTAGCAGTCACGCGGAGAGACAGTATGGGAGGGAGTAGCATACTGAAGTAGTGAATAACGATTAGACGCGCTAAGCAAGTGGTTCTCTTGAAGAGGAGTAAAAATCTGTAAAGAGGGCAATCACAGGTGTTCGACAGTCAGCCACTAGCACAAGGAAGGCAACAGTGAAGAAACATTAGGTAACAACCGGCCGGTGTGGCCGAGCGGTTCTAGGCGCTTCAGTTTGGAGCCGCGTGACAGCTACGGTCGCAGGTTCGAATCCTGCTTCTGGCATGGATGTGTGTGATGTCCTTAGGTTAGTTAGGTTTAAGTAATTCTAAATTCTAGGGGACTGATGACCTCAGAAGTTAAGTCCCGTAGTGCTCAGAGCCATTTGAACCATTAGGTAACAGAAAAAATACTTCAACTGATAGACAGAGGAGCATCGAGTGACATTATACTGAGTGCACTATCCGAAAATTACCTCGAGCAATTAAACAGAGACGCTCAGTCCGAAACCGCGCGACTGCTACGGTCGCAGGTTCGAATCCTGCCTGGGGCATGGATGTTTGTGATGTCCTTAGGTTAGTTAGGTTTAAGTAGTTCTAAGTTCTAGGGGACTGATGACCACAGATGTTAAGTCCCATAGTGCTCAGAGCCATTTGAACCATTTTTTGAATTAAACAGAGAACCGACTCGTGGAGATAACATCTTGGACCTACTGATAACAAACAGACCCGAACTTTTCGACTCTTTAAGTGCAGAACAGGGAGTCAGTGATCGTAAGGCCGTTGCAGCATCCCTGAATATGGAAGTTAACAGGAATATAAAAAAAAGGAGGAAAGTTTATCCGTTTAGCAGATTTCAGACTACCAAACAGATCAAAACGAAAATTCCTGTTCCGACACTGACAATGTTGAGTTTAAGGCTATTGTAAAATGCGTTTTAGATAGGTACGTGCCGAGTAAAACTGTGAGGGACGGGAAAAACCGACCGTAGTTCAACAACAAAGTTAGGAAACTACTGCGAAAGCAAAGAGAGCTTCACTCCAAGTTTAAAGGCAACCGAAACCTCTCAGACAAACAGAAGCTAAACGGTGTCAAAGTTAGCGTAAGGAGGGCTATGCGTGAAGCGTTCAGTGAATTCGAAAGTAAAATTCTATGTACCGGCTTGACAGAAAATCCTAGGAAGTTCTGGTCTTACGTTAAATCAGTAAGTGGCTCGAAACAGCATATCCAGACACTCCGGGATGATGATGGCATTGAAACAGAGGATGACACGCGTAAAGCTGAAATACTAAACACCTTTTTCCAAAGCTGTTTCACAGAGGAAGACCGCACCGCAGTTCCTTCTCTAAATCCTCGCACAAACGAAAAAATGGCTGACACCGAAATCAGTGTCCAAGGAATAAAAAAGCAACTGAAATCACCCAACAGAGGAAAGTCCACTGGACCTGACGGGATACCAATTCGATTCTACACAGAATACGTGAAAGAACTTGCCCCCCTTCTAACAGCCGTGTACCTCAAGTCTCTAGAGGAAAGTAAGGTTCCAAATGATTGGAAAAGAGCACAGGTAGTCCCAGTCTTCAAGAAGGGTCGTCGAGCAGATGCGCAAAACTATAGGCCTATATTCTGACATCGATCTGATGCAGAATTTTAGAACCTGTTTTTTGCTCGGGTATCATGTCGTTTCTGGAAACCCAGAATCTACTATGTAGGAATCAACATGGATTCCGGAAACAGCGATCGTGTGAGACCCAACTCGCTTTATTTGTTCATGAGACCCAGAAAATATTAGATACAGGCTCCCAGGTAGATGCTATTTTCCTTGACTTCCGGAAGGCGTTCGATACAGTTCCACACTGTCGCCTGATAAACAAAGTAAGAGCCTACGGAATATCAGACCAGCTGTGTGGCTGGACTGAAGAGTTTTCAGCAAACAGATCACAGCATGTTGTTATCAATGGAGAGACGTCTACAGACGTTAAGGTAACCTCTGGCGTGCCACAGGGGAGTGTTATGGGACCATTGCTTTTCACAATATGTATAAATGACCTAGTAGACAGTGTCGGAAGTTCCATGCGGCTTTTCGCGGATGATGCTATAGTACAAAGAGAAGTTGCGGCATTAGAAAATTGTAGCGAAATGCAGGAAGATCTGCAGCGGATAGGCACTTGGTGCAGGGAGTGGCTATTGACCCTTGACATAGACAAATGTAATGTATTGCGAATACATAGAAAGAAGGATCCTTTATTGTATGATTATATGATAGCGGAACAAACACTGGTAGCAGTTACTTCTGTAATATCTCTGGGAGTATGCGTGCGGAACGATTTGAAGTGGAATGATCATATAAAATTAATTGTTGGTAAGGCGGGTACCAGGTTGAGATTCATTGGGAGAGTCCTTAGAAAATGTAGTCCATCAACAAAGGAGGTGGCTTACAAAACACTCGTTCGACCTATACTTGAGTATTGCTCATCAGTGTGGGATCCATACCAGATCGGTTTGACGGGGGAGATAGAGAAGATCCAAAGAAGAGCGGCGCGTTTCGTCACTGGGTTATTTGGTAACCGTGTTAGCGTTACGGAGATGTTTAGCAAACTCAAGTGGCAGATTCTGCAAGAGAGGCGCTCTGCATCGCGGTGTAGCTTGCTGTCCAGGTTTCGAGAGGGCGCGTTTCTGGATGAGGTATCGAATATATTGCTTCCACCTACTTATACCTCCCGAGGAGATCACGAATGTAAAATTAGAGAGATTCGAGCGCGCACGGAGTCTTTCAGACAGTCGCTCTTCCCGCGAACCATACGCGACTGGAACAGAAAAGAGAGGTAATGACAGTGGCACGTAAAGTGCCCTCCGGCACACACCGTTGGGTGGCTTGCGGAGTATAAATGTAGATGTAGATGTAGACGAGAGAAGGAGGTACAAAAAATTTCAGGGAAGGATACAGCGAAGACAAATAAGATAAATCACTTTGGAATGAAATAAATAGGAGATGCAGGGCAGCCAAGGCCAAATGGCTGCTGAAAAAGTGTGAAGAAAGAGAGAAAGAAATGATCGTCGGAAGGACTGATCTAGCATATAGAAAGTCAAAACATCCTTTGTTGAAACTGAAAGCAAGGATGCTAACATCAAGAGTGCAAAGCGTACGAGTATTCCACTGTTAAACGCAGGGAACAGAGCGGACAGGTGAAAAGAGTACATTCAAGGCCTCTATGAAGGGGAGGACCGGAGGACCTGTCTGGTGAGATGACAGACGTTAGTTGGTAGCGTGTTCAATATATACGGTACAGTGTTAAAGATTAATATTTCTTTTATTAACCCCATTCCCTGAAATGGTACAACATGCATATACTATATTTATAGATTTATTTATTGCTATTCAAGAATTCATCTGTGGCATAGAAGGAGTTGTCAAGGAAATATGATTTCAATTTATTTTTGAAGCTATTACTGTTGTGTCTAGACAAGACAGCCTAGACACAATGAGAGGAAGCCGAAAGGCACGCGCTTAAACTCACGCAGACTGGCGTGAGGTCTGAAACAGGATACGTAACGAATGCTATAAAGAAAAGTACGTAGCTTCTGGAATACTTAACTTTAATCCACATTTGTAGAACATCGCTCTTGATGATACATTAATAGAATCTCAATATCTATACTGGTAATGGCGCCTTGCTAGGTCGTAGCAAATGTAGCTGAAGGCTATGCTAACTATCGTCTCGGCAAATGAGAGCGTAGTTGTCAGTGAACCATGGCTAGCAACGTCGGCTGTACAACTGGGGCTGAGTGCTAGGATCTGTCTCTAGACCTGCCGTGTGGCGGCGCTCGGTCTGCAATTACTGACAGTGGCGACACGCGGGTCCGCCGTGTACTAGCGGACCGCGGCCGATTTAAAAGCTTCCACCTAGCAAGTGTGGTGTCTGGCGGTGACACCACAATTACTGCTGTCTGTCAGACATTTTATTTCATGCAGTAATTTGTCAAAAATTTTTGTAGCAGCATATTTTACCCCTTTCTGTGCCAAAGATATGTTGAGTAAGGGATAGTGTAAGTCTTCCTTTTTTCTGGAATTATAATGAAGAATGTCACTGTTGTTTTTAAACTGCTCGAGGTTGTTGAGAACAAATTTCATAAGTGAGTAAATGAACTGTGAGGCAGTTGTAAGAATTCCCGATCTTTTAAAAAGATGCCTACAAGATGTGCGTCTATGAACCCCGCACATTATTCTAACCACTTTCTTTTGAGCACTGAATACTTTTTACCTAAGTGTTGAGTTACCCAAAATTATTATTCCTTACGAAATCCGAGAGTGAAAGTACGCGAAGTAGGTTAGCTTACTAATTTCAAAATTGGCAATTACTATGATTGCAAAAGTTGCTGAACCTTGTCGCTTTAGAATCTCCAAAATATGAATTTTCCAATTAAGATTCTCATCTATATGTACACCAAAAAATGCCCTACCCTGTTTACTGACTTCCGTTGATGCGCTGTATTTATTGAAGGAACTGTACTTTCTGCAGCAGAAAATTGGATGTACTGTGTTTTCTCAAAGTTTAAAGCAAGCCCATTTGCATAAAACGAATTAATGACTTTTCCAAAGACCTCATTTGTATCATTTTCAATTGGAGTCTCTTTTACTGGATTAATAACGATGCTTGTATCATCAGCAAGCAGTGTCAGTTCAGCTTCTTGTTTCAGATAAGAAGGGATGTCGTTCACATATATCAAGAGAAAACTGGTGTCGATAAGGAAGATTTCGGGGATTCAGTATTAGAATCACAATTTAAAAGAGCTCTGGAATACTTGAGACCAAATAAGGCAGAACGGATAAATAACATTGCATCGAAATTTTTAAAGTCACTGATGTAAGTGGAAACAAATGGACTGTTCACAGTGGTGTGTAAAATGTATCAAACTGGAAGTATACCACTAGACTTTCGGAAAAACACATCCACACAGGAACCGACAAATGTGAGATTATCGTACAACAGGCTTAACAACTACCTCATTCAAGTTGGTGACGAGAAAAATATACAGAAGAATGGGAAAAAAATTGGGGATCTGCCAGGTGACGACCCGTTCGGCTTTAGGAAAGAAAGGTGAAGGCGTTTAATGATGGGAAGAGGACTGCAGAAAATCAAGATACACTCATACGAATTGTCGACCTAGGAACAACGTTCACCAGTGTAAAATGCTGCAAGCTGTTTGAAAACCTGAGAAAATCAGGGGTAAGCTGAAAGGGAACACGGAGATATGGAATATGCACAAGAAATAAACTGAAAAACCAAGCGCAAAGAGCTCGGATTAAGAAAAGGTGTAGGAGAGGTATGTTGTCTTTCGCTCCTGCTGTTCAATATATACATCGAAGAAGCAATGACGGAAATAAAAGAAAAACTCCAGAGCGGGATGAAAGTTTAGGGTGAAAGGATGTCACTGATTAGATTGGCTGATGACATTGGTATCATCTGTGCAAGTGAAGCAGAAGCACAGGACATGAACTGAGAGTAATCCGGAAGAAGACAAAAGCAATGAGAAGTAGCAGATATACAAATAGCGAGAAGCTTGACATCAAAATTGGTCGTACAAAGCAGACGAAATTAGGGAGTTCTACTGAATTGGAAGCAAAATAACCCAAGGAGGATATAAAAATCAGGATAGCGCAGAAAAATATTGCATTCCTGGCCTAGAGAAGCCTACTGATATCAAACATTGCGTGTAATATGATGAACATACGTTTGGAGCACAGCAGACGCTGGGAAAACCAGAAAACAAGAGAAGTGAAGCGACTGAGACGTGGTACTACAGACGAACGTTGTAAATTAGTTGGACTGGTAAGATACGGAATGAGGCGGCTCTCTGCAGAATGGGATAAGTAAGGAACATATGTATAATACTTACACAAAAGAAGCGACAGGATGATAGTACGTGTTAAGACATTAGTGAATAACCTCCGTTATACTAGAGGGACCTGCAAGCGGTAGAAATCGTAGTGGGAGTCAGAGATTGGAAGACACCGAGCAAATTACTGAAGAACTGAAGTGCAACTGCTACTCTGAATTGGAAAGACTAGCGCAGGAGGACCGCATCAAACCAGTCAGAAAACTGATTCAAAAAAGAAGGTTTTGTTCTAAATAACGCACATATTTAACGTTTAAAGATGTTGCTGCACTAGAGACAAATGGTTCAAGTGGCTCTGAGCACTATGGGACTAAACACCTATGGTCATCAGTCCCCTAGAACTTAGAACTACTTAAACCTAACTAACCTAAGGACATCACACAACACCCAGTCATCACGAGGCAGAGAAAATCCCTGACCCCTCTGGGAATCGAACCCGGAAACCCGGGCGCGGGAAGCGAGAACGCTACCGCACGACCACGAGCTGCGGACGCTAGAGACACAATGCGAGGGACAATAAACTTTGGCACTTCGCCTAGCAACATCAGTTCAATTTAATCCTCTGCTCCTCTCCTCCCTATTTTTGGAGAAATGGTAATGAAGCGCTTCATGAAGAGTTGTCTGGTGTTAAACGAAGACCTGTTGACTCGGACGCAGTTGAAGAACAAGATAGTCACAATTAAGAAAGACATTTACGACAACCTTCTGTCATTTCATTCACTGATTCTGCTCTCCACTTACCTGTAAATTCTGTTCGCACAAGACACAAGACTATCACTTGAAAATCTACAAAGAGGTACGTGAAACATAAAACGAAGTAGCAGTAGCCAAAATGCTACTGGGTTTCATTGTTAATATATTTCAACAGACTTAATGATACAAATGTTTATTGTACACAGTCTAAATCGCAATTATTTCATATTTGTAAGGCTTTTGTTTTTCATAAACCATATTCAGATATGGTTAATACAGAAATTCACCAACGCTTTATCTACGTAACTAAACATATCTTTACTTTGGTCCTGCCGGCCGCGGTGGTCTCGCGGTTAAGGCGCTCAGTCCGGAACCGCGCGACTGTTACGGTCGCAGGTTCGAATCCTGCCTCGGGCATGGATGTGTGTGATGTCCTTAGGTTGGTTAGGTTTAAGTAGTTCTAAGTTCTAGGGGACTTATGACCACAGCAGTTGAGTCCCATAGTGCTCAGAGCCATTTGAACCATTACTTTCTTGTTCTTCCGCTCTTATTATTCACTCTTGGTTCCTGAACGTGTTGTATATTTCTCTTTAGCTTATATCTACATTCCTGAGATTTTACAATATCTTGCAATATTTTACGTTTTCGAATAATTCACAAATTCTATCGCACCATTCTTCTGTATATTAATTTTGTTCGCAACTTGAGTGTATGGCCAAAAATCTAATTGTGTGACAGTTCTCAGGTTATTATGCCTTTGAAACTTTCAGGATTGACTGAACGATATTGTTCATTTCATCCTCATGATGGACACGCATGTCGCTGAAATAAGACTTGCACTAGGCGGTCGAACCCAAATGGGGCCTCCCGGCCAACAATGCCATAAGATCATATCATTTTTTTTTTTTCCAAAAAAGCGATCGTATGTCCTCACAAAGATTTTATACACTCAAACATCGCAAGAGTTGAAACTTCCTGGCAGATTAAAACTGTGTACGGGACAGAGACTCGAACTCGCAGGAGAGCTTCTGTGAAGTTTGGAAAGTAGGAGACGAAGTACCGGCGGAAGTAAAGCTGTGAGGACGGGGCGTGAGTCGTGCTTGGGTACCTGATGCCGACACGGTAGCTCAGCGTGTTCGGTCAGAGGGCTGCGTGCTCTCTGTAATGAAAAAACTGAGTCAAGGAACCAACTATCAACTTGAAAGGATGTCTTGTGACGTCCGCCCAGACCAAACGCAACGAACTATATCGAGGGGGAAAAAAAAAAAAAAAAAAAAAAAAAAAAAAAAAAAAAGGATGTAGAGCACTTGCCCGCGGAAGGCAAAGGTCCCGAGTTCGAGTCTCGGTCCGGCACACAGTTTTAATCTACCAGGAAGTTTCGCATCATCGCTCACTCCGCTGCAGAGTCAATATCTCATTCTGGGATCGTAAGAGTTATTTTAGGTAGTGTGTCTTTGAAGTCCTTTTGTTTCCTTGCCGCCCCTTCCTCGCATGAGTATTATTGTCAGATTAGCGTAACAGTACAGAGAACTGCAACTTCCACGTAGCGTGCACTGTTACGGAAAGTTTTCGTCAGAAAGTACGTTATTCCGATTGATTTTCAAAATGCGGCCTTGTGTTGCTGAAACTAGCCAATAAAGTGTTCATGTAAAGCAGTGAAATGCATTCAATATTGTTTTACGTGGTAAGTGATTGGTGAATCAGTGCGCGACAGAACTGCCAAAATCACTTTAAACTGCAAACATTCATCACTACTGAGAAGACACTTCTTTGTTATCCTGTGCGAGCAAATGGAGGAAGGAGCAAAAATGCAGCTAACATTCAATCGTCTAATAATAGTGCGAACTGCGACTATTAGGTAAAGGAATGCAAGATAGTTTTAGTAAAGTCTGCCTACCTTACAGCTGGTGCAGAAGGTCCAGGCTGAAGCTCTTTGATTTATTAAATCACTTAAAGACGGGATATACAGCCCAGTTACCTGACCAGAGACTGTGATGGCATAAAATGACGTCACAATGGTCGCTGAACAAGCTCGCAGCCCTCTTGGAAATTTGTCAGGCAGTACGGGTGTGCCGACAGTGCACGCACGACGACGAAGCGAAGCGATCACTGCCGGTGCAGTTCTGCCATCTTCGATACTTTTCCAGTAGTGCGTGCGTTACTAGTGCGCATGCGTGGGCGCGGAACATTGAGACTGCAGTCACAGCAGCCAGGCCATCCAGCGATTCTACCCCGCACGCGGTCTGCCAGTAGGTATGTTTTGTCTGTTGCCTCCATCCCGATCACAGTCGTTTGTACGAGCTGGATGAGGCGACGGGTCGGCAGTAAACAAACTATAGATGAGACACATTGCAGCCTAGCGGTATTTGGCTGCGTCTGTGACGTGAAACTGGTGAACATGTATCTGAAAGGCAGTCGTTATTGTGCGGATAGAACGGACCAAGAAAAGAGGTAATTAAACAAGAATCAGTACTAGGAATCTGTAACGATATCAGTTTTAAGCGTAATGGAGATGGTAGTGTTGAAGCGATTGCACGAGTATCTAAGGATGAAGAACTGGGTGTAATATAGTGATCACTTTCGTAGGGTGCGGAAGTATGAGTGATTCCCAAGTGTTGATAGATTTGTTTCATAATATTGGGCAACAGATACCACCAGTTAAATGTGAAGTAAGTACAGTTAAATGTGAATTCAATGCAGTTTAATTTGGTATGAAAACCGGTGTGGACTCAGTTAAATATGAGACGAAATCTTTTAAAGTGGAGCTGAATACTGTCAGATCGAATTCAAGAATGTTTTGGAGGTTATCAAAGTCGAATGCATCAACAGAAAAAGTAACCTGTGTTATAGAGGAGATCGCCAACGATTGTCATGACAAGACTGAAGAGTTAGCCAAGTACTGTATAGACGCTAGAATCTTTGTAGCGCAAAAGTTCGAAGTCACACAAAGTTACTGTGATGAGAACCATGAAGTGGTTAAAGCGGATGCAAGCAAAAGGAAGAAATGCGTGGGAGTTGACCATTATACAGGGTGAATCACCTAAAACTTGCACCGCAAATATTGCAGAGATGGAAAGTGCTATTGATGTGCGGTTTCACGGAGTGGATTGGCAGTCAGGGACACGTATTGTTAGCCAATAAATAGATTGTAATAATAATTAGAAGGTGTCTATTTTGAGAAAACATACACTTTTAAGTGCAACAATGCCTAATCACATTAGTAAAGTAAACGTAGGGTAAATTAGAATGTCAGTGGCGGTGGTTGCAAGATTCTAGTGTCAGCCATATTCGAGGTTTCGTATTTTGAAAAGTTTCCGCACCGGCCCTTTTCTGTGCCTTTCAGCCCTCGTAGGTGCTACGTACGATGTCGTTATCTTTGCTTACAGTGTGCCTGTATGTTCCTTGAATGCGTTGCGACTTGCTAACCAGTGTCTAACAGTCCCAGCAGTAGGCAGTGAGTGAACGATGAGATCTACCAACGCAGAAGAAACCGACCTGCTCATGGTGTATGGAAAGTGTACGAAGAGTGGAGTTCGTTCTTGTGCAGTGTATGCGGCAATATATCCCAGTAGGCGTCAACCGTATCGGCAGTTATTTACCAACCTCTTCAACAAGTTAATTAGAAGCGTTAGCATAACAGGTAGACAACCTAACGGTAGGAAACAAGTGACGACAGATGAGAGGGAAATGGATGTTCTTACTGCTGCTGAAGTTGATCCGCACTTTAACTAGCGCGCAGTCGCACGAGGAAGTGGCATGAGTCAGAAAATTGTCCTAAGAATTCTCCATCGACATAGCTTCCAGCCCTGTCACATATCTCTCCATCAAGAGCTACTTGGAAATGATTATGAGAATGGCCGAGCGGTTAAAGGCGCTACAGTCTGGAACCCCACGACCGCTACGGTCGCAGGTTCGAATCCTGCCTCGGGCATGGATGCGTGTGATGTCCTTAGGTTAAAGTAGTTCTAAGTTCTAGGGGACTTATGACCACAGCAGTTGAGTCCCATAGTGCTCAGAGCCATTTGAACCAATTTTTGATTATGAGAACCATATTACCTTCTGTACATTGTCATTAAGACCGGGTACTCCAGATGTATCATGTATCTTGTTTAGTAGTGATAAAGCATAATGTATCTTGTTTAGAGATGAAGTCACATTTACCAATCATGGCCAGGCAAACCGCCGAAACATGCACTGTTGGTCTGTTGACAATCACCGTTGTCTTCGTCATGTGGAACGTCAGCGTCCGTGGGATGGACGCGTGCCAGAAATATGAAAAGTGCTTTAAACTGTAAAAATGCATCATTACTAAGAAAAAACATTTTTTATCTGTTGTGAGCAACTGAACTAAGAGGAAAAATCATAGGTGAACATTCATAATCTAATAATGTTTAACTGAGACAGTTATGTAAAGGAAACTATGACAGCTTCAGTAATAACCTGTTACCTTACAATAGTAACTTTAGTAGTAGTGTGTTCGCCACAATTCCTGTGCTGAGATTAGAAACTTCGAAGGAACTGAACAATAATATAGCGTTCCCTCAGTCAGTGACTTCATCAACAATTGCAAATTTGCGATGTATTCCCATGCATACATTTCTACAGATGTACAGTCACTTATGAATTATGTGGCCAGTTTTTAATTGCTTAGAAGACAGAAGAAGACCCAGCGTATTATTTCAGAAAGTTTGGATGTATTTCCAGTGACGATAAAGAACAAATGGTAGACTTCTTTCTGAGAAGACATTATTGAAGGAAAAGCTACTCTTTTTCATAGAAACGGGATACAATTAAAGAGCCTAAGACAGTAGGCGACGAAGTATGAAGTCAGCAAGGATTATAGATACTTAATTCGTAACCCTGTGTGGGCACAACGTTGCAGATCTCTGTGTGCACTGGCAGACACCAGTCTGGTCTGCTTTCTGAAGTGCACTATAGGCCGTTGTCCAAGATGCCACTAACGTGATGCTAAAGTGATTTAGCAACAGACGGTAGTGTAGAAACAGTAATGGTGGCCTCTATGTGCATGTCACTTACGGGACGAGTAATTTTGAGACGGTTCAAAGATAACACTATCGTCCATTGCGTGTTACACAATGTTATTTCGCGCAGACATATTGCGTGATAACCTGTCACATACTGGCTTTCATTTTTGATTACGAATGCTTCTCAAACGTGACCCCTGGGGTAGGAAGGCAAGAATGCTTGTCCATGTGTAGCAAGAAATATTCAAGACTACGTAACAGCTCAACAGAAGCCTCTTACTTTGCCTACCAATTTACCAACCGTGTCGCTCAATTATGATTTCTGGGAATTCACCGGTCAGTGGACAGTTCAAGGAACTCGTTCAACTGAAAAGTTTTGCTGAATGCCGGACGTTACCTAGAAATTCTACAGAGCGCGGGTTGGCCTGTCTTGCTAGAAGCCGCATGCTGTATTTTCTGCTACCACAGTGCGCAGAGGTATTTACTAACAGTGATATTTTTAACTTAATAGTGAGTACTTTTATTTCATGCCAGCGTCTTGATGGACGACAGGAAAAATCTCCAAGTTGGTGTTATACTCTAAATAGCCTCGAAACTTTTCTTGCCACTCAGCAAACTGGAGTAGACTATAATGTGAAATCTGGGAGAAGGTATAATTTAACATTTTATACACACATAGATCGCAACCATCTTTTTCAAGTCTTTAAATAGCTCAGCCAATTCTCCGGTTTCGGGAAAACAAGGTTAACATTTCCTGCAATACGACTACCACCATTGCAGCGTGGTACATGGCCACTTTAACGCACATAAATTTGTTACTTAGACCGCTGAGCTGTGTGTGGTAGAAATTTCGTTCACATCCGCGATTTCTTCTTGTTGTAATTATCTTGAACGGTAATAGATTTAAACGTAAAGTCTTTTGTAACAATAACAATTGTTACAAAAGAGGCAGGATTCGAACCTGCGACCGTAGCGGTCGTGCGGTTCCAGACTGTAGCGCCTTTAACCGCTCGGCCACTCCGGCCGGCAAGAAAGTAATGGTCACACTAAATAAAAATAGGCTTAAGGTAGGGGGCAGTCTTTCCGTCCCACCGTTCAACCTGAGCATCGAAGAAGAGAAATCAATAGAATCAGGAGTGGGATTAAAATTAGTTGGTTAAATGATGTCACTGATCAGATTCGCTGACAATATTGCTACCATTAGTAAAAGAAGGGAACAATTACATGACCTATTGAATGGAATGAAATCTACTAAGCACAAAAAATGAACTGAGAATAGACTACAGAAAAATTAATAAGGAGAAGCAAAAATTAGAACAGCGATAAACTTTACAGAAAAATTCGGTGCTACGTACTAAACGAAATGAAGGAATTCTGCTACCTTCTAAGCCAAATAACGCATGGCAGACGAAGCAAGGATGACATGAGAATCATACCAGCACACGAAAAGCGAGTATTCAGAGTTGAAAGAAGTATACTGGTACTAAAATTCAACTTAAATTGAGGAAGAAATTTTTGAGAATATGTGTTTGAAACATAGCTTTGTGTGGAGAGAAAATGGGAGCAGAAAAGAGTTGAAGTATTTGAGATGTGGTGTTACAGGAAAATGTTGAAAATTAAGTGGACTGATAAAGAACGAGGAGGTTCTCTGCAGCATCGGTGAGGAAAGGAACATTTGTTAAACACTAACAAGAAGAAGAGACAGAGTGTCAGGGCACATATCAAGACATAAGTGAAGAATTTGCATGTTACCTGACGGAACTGTAGATAGGAAAAGCTGCAGGGGAAGACAGGGTGGAAAAGGGCCAAAAAATAATAAGAGGACGTTGGGGTTAGGCTGGCACAGCAGAGGAAGGCTTCACGATCTACACCAAGCTAGTCAGAAGACTCATGGCAAATAATTCATAATAACGACAATAATTACAATAACAATAATAATAATAATCTACATCTTCAATATTATAATAAAAATGATAATGATAATGATGATAAGTGATTGAAAGAAGAGTGATATATCTGAAGCCAAATGCGAAGCAGAAGAACGAGTACGATGCATTTTACTTGAAGCTTTAGCTGTGAGGAGTTTTCGGCATGGTGGGTGACACATTAATTAAATGTTGAGTAAAACCTAAATTCTCACGAATATTTTGACGATTTTATAAGAACACCTTTGACTTTGTATGACTGTTTGTTACCGTGGAGTGTGAGTGCTTATCACTTCTCCAGAAACGAAGCTGCTGCTACTGTTCAAATGACAGCCGCTACACAAAGTTTTTCCCTATTCGCCCCTTTTTTCTGGTCTTCGTTTATGTGTGCTACGAAGCTGTGGCTGCCAGTCGGTGCCACAGAACCAGAAACTGCTAAGCAAGTTTCATTTACGTGGTGCGGACAGTAAACTAGTAACTGGGAATGATTTACTATTTGAATATTGATTTAATATTTACGGTTACTGATAGATTTTATTCTGTTAGCGATCACATTATCGAATATTTATCGCTGCCTATGTTTTCTAGGAACTGTCTTCTTCCTCACCAACAATAACGGAATTAATATAACTCACTACCTGTCAGACATTATATGACGGATGGATCAATGTTCTTGCTCCAAGCTGTAGAGCATTCGAATAACGAATTTTTTAATAAACGAGGAAGTAAACCATTCAAATATTCTGACTGATGTACTCTATTTAACTGCTTAGTGAAATTTGCACCCATCTCCAGTTAAAATGTTGGATAATCCCCTAAAAATGAGAGTAAATGTTCTGGAAAAAGACTGAAGCAGTCTTCTGATAAACGAAATGAAAACAAAGAAGAACGAAGACGGCAACTTCTTCGCTAAACCGGCAACATTTTCCAACGTAGATATTTTATGTTCAAAAAGGTAACAAATATATCTAGGTATACCAAAATGACCTAATGATGAAATTTTACTACAGTACAAAAAATTTAGTGTTTCAGGTATTATAGTCACTTAAAAGATACACAGCAACTGGAGTCTCATGATCAAACCAATTCAGCTAATCTTGCTGACCAAGAAGATAAAAATCTGGAAAGAAATCGGAACTGTAAAAGAAAAAGTGTCACCTAAATTAGAACGATGTATCGGTTGATGAGAGTACCTTGGTAACGGAAAAAAGCGAGCTGATGGGCTAGACGACGATGTTGATTACATTTTTCTATCCTCAGATTCCACTGGTTTTCGTACAGAAAGAAATGTAAGGATAAAAATATGCCTCCGGTGATAGCGCACTGGAAGCCATAGATACGTATTTCTACATCTACATCTACATGGATACTCTGCAAATAACATTTAAGTACCTGGCAAGGGTTTCATCGAACCACCTACACAATTCTCTATTATTCTAATCTCGTATAGCGCGCGCAAAGGATGAACACCTATATCTTTCCCTACGAGCTCTGGTTTCCTTTATTTTATCTTGGTGATCGTTCCTACCTGTGCAGGTCGGTGCCAACAAAATATTTTCGCATTCGGAGGAGAAAGTTGGTGATGGGAATTTAGTGAGAAGATTCCGTCGCAACGAAAAACACTTTTCTTCTAATGATGTCCAGCCCAGATCCTGTATCATTTCTGTGACACTCTCTCTCATATTTCTCGATAATAGAAAACGTGCTGCCTTTCTTTGAACTTTTTCGATGCACTCCGTCAGTGCTATCTGGTAAGGATCCCACGCCGCGCAGCACAATTCTAAAAGAGGACGAACAAGTGTAGTGTAGGCAGTCTCCTTAGTAGGTCTGTCACATTTTCTAAGTGTCCTGACAATAAACGGCAGGCTTTGGTTAGCCTTCCCCACAACATTTTCTATGTGTTCCTTCCAATTTAAGTTGTTCGTAATTGTAATACCTACGTATTTAGTTGAAATTGCGGCTTTTAAATTAGAATGAGTCATTGTGTAACCGAAGTTTAACGAGTTCCTTTTAGAACTCATGTGGATGACCTCACACTTTTCATTATTTAGGGTCAACTGCCACTTTTCGCACCATTCAGATATCTTTTCTAAATCTTTTGCAGTTTGTTTTGGTCTTCTGATGACTTTATTAGTCGATAAACTACAGCGTCATCTGCAAACAACAGCAGACGGCTGCTCAGATTGTCTCCAAACTCGTTATTGTAGATAAGGAAGAGCATAGGGCCTATAGGGCCTATAACGCTACCTTGGAGAAACGCCAGAAATCACTTCTGGTTTACTCGATGACTTTCCGTCAGTTACTACGAACTGTGACCTCTCTGACAGGAAATCACAAATCCAGTCACATAACTGAGACGATATTCCATAAGCATGCAATTTCACTACGAGCCGCTTGTGTGGTACAGTGTCAAAAGCCTTCCGGAAATCCATAAATACGGAATCGACCTGAAATCCATTGTTAATAATTCTCAACACTTCATATGAATAAAGAGCTAGTTGTGTTTCACAATTTTCACAAATTTCACAATTTTGCAGAAGTTCCAGGATTGGTATTCTTTCGTGAAACCTACGCTGTTCAAAATACCTGGACTAACTGTATGGACACAAAAAGCAGTTATGTAGGAAAATCCAAATAGTTCGTACCGGCAAATGAGAATTTTTCCCTTGGGCGCTGTGGAAAGACAGCTATTATTTATTCGAACACCTGCACTTACTCGTACTGCCTGGAAACGGCAAAACCGATTTGATCGCTTTGCAGCACAGTTTCTCCGTAAAACCTGTCTTTCAGATTCGCTTTAACACTGAGACGGCAAGACATTGGCGGCAAAAGAAAGTCTGCGAGTCGGCTTTTTTGCCCTTTCCTCTCCGGCGACCACACGCCGAGGCGGCTAATTAAATTCCGCGGAATGTAGTCCCTGCCGGAGACCAGCACGGTGCCGATAGCGTATCCCGAGAGAGTAATTAGGCGGGCGCTGCCCAACAGGTGTTTGTTTGTGTCATTCATTAGGGGCCGATCGCCTGCCGCCTGCCGCCTTGTATTTGTGCTTCCCGCCACGCACCTCGCCTCCAGACAATGGCCGCGCCGCGCGAGGCCGTGCGAAGCAATCAAGCACCGGCTAAGTACCTGCATATTCTCGATTAGCGGTACGTCCAGCACAAAAGGCTGCTCCATTTCTTCCGACCCTCTGCGGTTTCATTTTATTGCACTGCGCTTCCAGAGAGCTTCCTGTTCTCTGTCGAAACAACAAAGACGAGTGGAGACTATAGTCTGACAAACTGCACAGTTCATGCCTTAACAAGAAGAAACTGGGACTGACAACACTCGCGCACACACACACACAAACTGGCACACACACACACACACATACACACACACACACACTCAAAGAAAATACAGGCGCTAGAAAAAATATGGAACCACCAAAAACAAAACACATTTCCGTCCCCAATAAGGTGTAGGAAAGTCATTGCCAATCAAAATGGCTTCCAGACGTCTCAGAATGCGTAAATAAAGATCCTGCACGGTTTTCAGCCGAATCGTGTACTTTTGTCCCTGTAAAATAGTCCCAAGCTCTGGTAACGACGATGAAGGCGGACAACGATCACGCACACTACTCTCTGAAGTAAGCCTCAGAGATTTAGTAACACTGAGATCAGCTGACGGTATTGGCGAAGGGAAACACGGAAATTCATTCTCGTGAAGTCTAGTTTTGGAATTCCACGTCGCCCTGCAATGTTCAGCTTACGGAGCTCCCTTCGTGTTGTTTTGGTACTGACAGAGTTGGCGAGGGCGACATTCAGTTATGCAGTCATTTCAGCAGGTTTGTGACTTAGCGGATGATGCTTTTTTTCTTAGGTGTACCCGGCATAAACCTTCGATACAGTGCTTCTTGAAATACCAAACATTTCGGCTTCCTTCATTACGGAAGGTCGCACCAGACGGACACCAACAATTTGCCCTCGTCAGAGTTCACTTAGCTCCGGCAGGATGCACTCGCATTTACGTAGAACGCTGTTGCGAACACTACTTACACTTGCAACGTACTGATCACGACGCACAGTTTCCGTTCGTGGTCAAACACAACGGCACGACGTTAAGGCTTGGCTAGCTCCTGCATTTCTGTTCAAGCATGCAACTCCCGTGGTGCTTCCACGTTTCTGTCCAGCCCTGTTTACGTACAAGGTTTAACATAAGGTATCAGAATATCTCGATAACTATAAATCCCGTAAGGATATAAAGCTGACCAAATTCACATGAATTACGGGGTACCACTAGGTGACAATGTCTTCTTATTACTATAAGATGCTATTGTCGCTGAGGCAGAGGGTAATTTTGCTTTTATTTACTTGCATTTTTGAGTTCTGAGCTTTTCCTTTTTTAGAATAAGTAAGTTAATCAAAGTTACAAGCACAAGTAATAGCAAACAGACGGTTTACGTGGAAATTATAATGGCTTCTCCACAAGATTATGTCTATGAAAAAATTAATGTCGAATAGAGCGTTCTTTGGTCCGTGTTCACGCATTCTTCTGAAACAGTACGATTTTTGAGGTGGACGTTTATTACAGACGCTTCTGTTGCAAATCCCTAAGCAAACAAGTGTTCTTCTAAATTTTTCTTTTGGCTCTGACCCCATGTGCGATTATTCCTTCCTTTACCGCTATTTTAGTCTCTGCCTGGCTGGTGTAATGCCTTTTTAATGACAAAGGCAACAAACTACGGGACATGCCTTAGTGCATGGAGTGGAGTGACCAGGTAAATTACACTGCATGATTTTCGCATAGGTCCTTGGTCTCTTTCTGAATACTACGACATCTAACCCCAACATTATAGGAAAACTAGGCAAAAGTCAAGCAAAAGGATGTACCCCACGAATGAAAATTAAAATAGAGGCTGCTACTTACATATCTTGTTGTCCTGATGACTCTTTAGCATCCTATCATCCTTCGGAAGGGTGCTGCTACAGAACCGCGGTAAAGGCTGCTGCCTCCTGGTTGCCTTTCGTCATCTCCATCTTCAGCACTCCTCCTGGCGCCAATTGTAACAGGAGAAAATTTGGAGGCCTGTGAGTGTGGTTCCAAGTCGAACATGGGATTGAAATGCACAGCAAAAGAAGGTGCTGGAGAGAACAGAATAGTTTTTTATTAGTTTATGCAACATGACTTCTCCATGTAACTAGAGGTGGACAGGCACCAGGATGAAAATGAACAATTCTTTACTTAATCCACATAATTTTAACAATCATTCGTGTGCGTTGCTGTCGTCACATAATATTCTGGTGCTGTAGCGGCAGACATAGCGATGGCCAAAGGCGTTGCGACGCAAGCTCCTTACACGGTGGTGTGCCGACTCGAATGCTGACTTGGTGGCTACGGACCAGGGCAGCACACGTGCCTCACCTATGGAGTGGCACAAGGCAGCCGGCAGCGTCTTCTGTCAACAGACACCCCTCTGCCTCCAAAAAGTCACTTACATCCCTTTGAGCTTCATTAGTATCAGGTTTGGAATGACCCAAAACAATGTAATATAATTATTCTGTCCCATTTTTTCATGTTTTACATTAATCCACACACATAACTTTCATTGATTACACATACAATACAATGGAGTGGAACAGGCAAATGAATAAAGAATGTTACACAAAGATAGATAAATTTCGAAGCAAACTCTTAGCACATACATATAAAAATACTCCCATTTGGTTTTATTCCAGGCAATATATAAGCTGAGATCCGCATAGCGTCATCAGAAGGTACCACATCATTTGCAAGTCGTATGCTTGGCCCTCCACTTGTAACTGATGTCCTATAGGGCTTGGAAACAAGGTTTCCGTTTTGTGCTATAGATTTGTATAGCGTGGATAGTAAGTTTGAGGCATGGAAGTCACTGCTGCAGATTCTGATGTTGCTTTTTGATGACAGCAAGTGACAGTACATTCAACTGTACTATCGTTGAGCCTAGGCACCCTGGGCTTGATCGTCAATTGAATCATAGTTCATGTCACCATTGAGGGTAGACTTATAAAGTATTCCATCAGGAGGAACCTGAAATCAGGAGCTAGTACTCAGTGGTCTTCAGTAAGATGTGATTTACGATATAAATCTACAATTTAATGACGCTTCTATTCTTGTTCTGGCCCTCTCCATTTTCAGTAAAGGCAATGAGAGTGGGGGTCATTACAGACTGAGGAAATTGCAGTACATAGTTCAGCAGACTATAACTATTACCATTTTCACTGCCTTTCTGTCTTCTTAATACGTTCACCTTCTTCCATTCTATTTTTCTGTTTTGAATGCAAAAACTGCTTCTAAACTGCACAATCCTAACTCACCAAGTCCCCTGATCACGACAGTTTACAAAACGTTTGGAATCAAAGAGATTCACAATTGTTTACAAAACGTTTGGAACCAAAGAGATGTAAGCACACTTGCATCTCTTTGCATCCAATGAGAAAACACTGCCTGTTAAGCAGTTTTTCAAATAACTGCTAGGAAGCAGTTTAGATCAATATACACACTTTTATATCTTTCCGACCTAATTTATTGGTTATTAAACTACAATGTGGTGCATATATGTCCAAATATTCAGTATAACACTTACACCCTTTCGCTGCTAACAGTCACAGTTAAAACGGCACTGGGGTAACGTAAGACGCTCTTCTGTTCACCTAATCTGTGAAATAAATGCGCTCTCGAACACTAGGATAGTCCATGGTTATTTTGAATCGGAAAATAAATCATCTCTCTGGAGAGTACCTTGCTTTCAGATAAGAAACTGATGCGACACTATGTTTCTGTACAGTCTGCGGCTGCAATACGAGGGCAGCCCTCATAGGAAGCCCCGTATGGCGGACACACATGCTGCCGATGTTGTTTCGGGTACGCTGTAGAAGATTCGCTGGGAAGCCCTCACACATTCTCCGTGGAATCCCGATCTCTCCCTACGCGATGTCCTTGTTTTTGATGCCACGAAGAGAGACATTAGTGGGCGATAGTTTGCTTCGGACAAATATATGCACGCCTGGTAGAGTCATGGTTCCGTAGGCAGCCGGAAACTTTTTTCTATGTAGGCGTTGTTCGTATTTTCTCACAATGGGATATATGCGATTGCTTTTGATATAATAAACAGTGTGCTTAATTTTTTTTTTCTTTCCCTCTCGTTTTATTTGACGACCCCTTATAGAAAGGTCAGCAAATCAAGATCCGTTACCTTAAAAGGAATCAACGAAAGGAAAGCGTTAAGCAATATTCGTATAAACCGAATAGATCAGGTCTCTAAAGCTGTCCACTGCAGCGTTAATATACGCAAATGCTGTTCTTTCGTTCTTAAAATTAGTTCCGTAGTTGAGGTCACTTTCCCGTTGTGTGCGGACCAGCAATTTACTGATTGGGCCGATATTTGACCTCACCTGCAGCGGTGCTCATGCACCGTGGAACGCCCCACAGGCCTAACTGTCTGCTAATAATCACTGTGCAAGGCGGCCGGCTGCTGGGGCGGAACGATCTTCGGACGCTGTTTCACCTCGACCCGTGGCCGCGCTCCTTCTCAGCCGGGCCGTGACGAGATCGGGTAACACTTGAGCCCACCACGAGCTACTGCACGTCGTCCTGAAGGACCAAAGCTTTTTTCTGTTTAATACCAGTTGAGTATAAAATTATAACCAAGAGGAGACCAAACTTGGATTGATTCTTCGCAGTTAACAATTTCGGTTGGCCGTCTCAGGCAAAATCACTAGCTCTTAATGCTCACGTAACCAGATCGAATTTCAGTCCCTGCTCAGACAGTAAACGTTGGTAACAATTCGGAAATTCCGGAGCGCCGTCTTGAGTAATTTCGCAGAGGAGATGGCTTCCCACTGCAGTCCTGCAGTCTGTAATGAGGCGTATGTTGTTGTCAGTATCTTTATGTAAGAGTATAGAGAGAAGACAAGAGACAGTGTGAAACACAATGGCAACGCCTACTCTAGTCCCCCAGAATAGTGCGAAGCAGTGAGTCCACTTTATGTATCCATCAACCTTACACATTGTCATCTCTCTCTAGTTAGGGAGGCAGAGATGAGGGCCCTTTTCTTGCCAGTTAAGCACTAGTGCGGAATATCTCTCCTGCCACCAGTATTCAACCAGGAGTCGAGTGCCATCGCACCAACGTACATTGGCGGTCACACCTACTGAGGCTACGAACGAAAATAATTCGCCCACCGAGCAAGGAACAGGTGCCGACTCCTGATCATCAAATACTTCATATGTGAAACTTCCTAGCAGATGAAAACAATGTGTCGAATTGGGATTTGAACCTGAGACCTCTGCCTTTCGCAGGCAAGTGTTTCGCCAAGTGTGTTGGCCGAGCACGACTGATGCCCGCCCCCCCCTCCCCTCCCCCCCCCTGAGAGCTGTCTTTTCGCAAGTACCTTATCTTCCAAACTTCACAGAAGGCACAAGGTCTTCTGCATATCTTTCGGAACTAGCACCCCTGGAAGAAAAGATAATCCGGGTACGCTGATTAATCACAGCCTTGGGGAATGTTTCCAGAATGAATCCGGCACACAGTTTCAATACGGCAGAAATTTCTTAATCAGTGCACAATTCACTGCAAAGTGAAAATTAATTCTGGGGATTACATATGTATCCACACCTATTGATAGGTATATACAGAAAGCTAGGTTTACAGGGAGCACGGAGGATACTTCATTCCAAAGTCAACAACATCCGCCCTACTTTGTCCACGTATGGTACGAATGAAAATTCTCCATGGCCGGTACGCGAGATTTTCCATGGAGCCGGCTATAGCTAACCGGACACCACAGCGTTTCGTGTGAACAACTCGTCGTTCTTGTCGGGGCCGGTTCAAGGTGACGCGGGGGCCGCAGTATTGATGAACTACGGGGCACTCATTCAGTAGTGTGTGTGTGTGTGTATATATATATATTTAACTGGGGACCTAGAAACGACGGAGAGGCTTTGTCCCGCCATAGCCCTCAGTGGTTCACAACAGGTTACAGCAGTCCACCCACCCCACCGCCGCCCCATACCGAACCCAGGGTTATTTTGCAGTTCGGCCCCCAGTGGGAGCCTCCCGAGGACGTCTCATACCAGACGAGTGTAAAGTCAAATGTCTGTGTGGTAGAGTGATTACGGTGTACGCATACATGGAGAGGTAGTGTTTGCCCAGAAATCGCCGACATAGTGTAACTGAGGCGGAATAAGGGGAAACAGCCCGCATTCGCCGTGGAAGATGGCAAGCCCACAGGTTGACCGGCACACTGGACCTCAACTCTGTAATCTGTACTCACATTATTTTTAAACGTGTTATTTTACTATCATACAATATGTGAAGCTAACGTCTGGTAACATCTTGATCCAATAATTTAAGCACTAACATATGCCATGTACTGATTTCTTACGCAATATGTGACCAACATAATAAACATTACTCAAGTCGCTAAAAATATGCGTCAGATAACTTACTAGATCCATTCACGTTAGTTTACTAACACTGAGGCAGATTTCAGCACTTACAAATTAACTTAAAATTAGTGAGTGGAACATGTCCAACGAACAGTTGCCCGACTTTGGCAGTATCCTGGCTATTAGATTGTTTGGATCATCTGTGCAAGTCGTACAGGATTGTAGGACATACGTGAGGGCATCAGGGAATAACTTCCGTGATACTAGGATCAAATGGCTCTGAGCACTATGGGACTTAAATTCTTAGGTCAGAGGTCATCAGTCCCCTAGAACTTAGAACTACTTAAACCTAACTAACCTAAGGACATCACAAACATCCATGCCCGAGGCAGGATTCGATCCTGCGACCTTAGCGGTCGCGCGGCTCCAGACCGTAGCGTCTAGAACCGCTCGACCATTTCGGCCGGCCGTGATACTAGGTCGTAGAGGTCAAAAATTGTAGGGGAATACAGAAAGAGGAATATAGAAAACAAATCTTTGACGATGTCGACTCTTGGACATTAAGCTGGAAGGTCTTTTGGAACCAACTGAAGTGGAAGGGGGCATCTATGTTGCTAAGACAATTAAATTAACTACTTCTATTCCTTTCAGTTTCTCATTCAGTAAGAGTCTTCGTTTAGCGTTGTATCGGTAAGTTCACTTATGTCGCCATGTTATATGCTTTCGGTTTGTTTATTTGTGTTTTCTAGAAGCAATTGTCATAGGAATTACATATTTGTGGGGTTTGGTAGTATCTACATTTTCATGACGTTGTAAACTTGTGGTAAGTGGAGCATTTAAAATGACTGTAATAAATTTCAAAAGACTTTCGTCAGTTCGTTGTGTTTAGGAGAAATGTTTGGTACGCCGATAGTTTTCACGCCTTCATTGGCGGTCACATACTTTTATACAGTATGATTATTGTAACAGATTGGATGGGAGCCAGGTGGCAGATGGAGTTGTTACTGGAAGAAATGTACAGCGAAAAACCGAGATAAACGTCGTATTTTCTGAGAATTTAACTGAAAACTATTCTTACTACTTGTATCGAAGATATACACACATCCTGATGCAATAATTTAGCAAAGAACCCGAGGTATCTAAGGAGTGTGCTCAAGAACTTCGCAAACGTACCGAGTGATTTAGGGTGGCAAATAAGTGAATTAAATTAATCGTCAAATGGAACTAATTTGTTGCTCCCTAACCACCGGAGGGCGAGTACTCAAACATACGTTAAATTAATGACTCGACTGCTAAAATAGGGGGTCTGGTTGTGTGCTGTTTCATTATGCCCTAGTTGAACGTTTGAAATCATGAATGCCCTGCCTAAGGAAAATCAATGAATAAGTTGAAAGGCAGAAATAAATGCGTGGTATTAAACAAGAGGATGTAGTAATTGTCCGTTGGGACAAGGAAGTATCCTGACAAGAGAATTAAGATGCACTCTCAGTTACATTTAGCACAATCAAGCTTTACGCTGGCCAGTATTATACACAGTGAAAGCAGATCCGATTTGAGGTAACTGACCCAGAGCTGAGCAAGCACGAAGCATGCAGGTAACGACTGAGGTGTCCCAAAGGCATTGTTCACTGCACCTGGACAGTTTCCGAACAATTAACCAGGTAACTCAAGTCTATTCACAGTCACAAATTCTGTAACAATCTCCTATACTGGACCTTAGTGATTGCACATTCCCAAAGCACGAAAGTATTGACCTGAAAATGAAATGTCCACCACGATATGACTTACGGCACATGCGGCTCACAGCTGTACAATGCCTTACTACCCTTACCCTGTCAGCTACGAAAAGAAAAAGCCCTTTAAACCTACTCTGCTTGCTCCACCCACCAGTCTACCACGTGATCGACTATGCAGGTAACAATAATATCTGCATGGATGACCACCACCCTCTTAGACATATGTTCTTACAACTTTTAAAATACTCCTAATAAATGCATGATGTACGTTTGGATAACTGCACTTGAATATCGTTTCATTGCGCACAAATATTACCATGTAATTAATTTCCCATTACATTTTGTACAATGCGTGAATCGGAACAGCAGTTCAACTCCATTCTCTCTTGCCAGTTCCTCATTGCATTTCGAGCAATTCCTTTATACACATTAATTCGCAAATTTCTGATTAAATTCACATAAACAATTAGAACCTATAGTATAAACAATTCATATGAAGGATAGGGGCAAACAGCCTTGCCGCAGTGGTTGCACCGGTTCCCGTGAGATCACCACAGTTAACCCCGTGGTCGGCACTTGGATGGGCGACCATTCAGGCTGCCATGTATTGTTGCCATTTTTCGGGGTGCACCCAGCCTCATGATGCCAATTGAGGAGCTACTCGACCGAATAGTAGGGGCTTCGGTCAAGAATACCATCATAATGACCAGGAGAGCGGCGCACTGACCCCACGCCCCTCCTATCCGCATCCGCCACAGAGGATGACACGGCGGTCGGATGGTCCCGGTAGGTCACTCATGGCCTGAAGATGGAGTGATATGAAGGATAACATTTTTGTGTAACTGTTTTGGCACTCAGTAATAATGCAGTACTGTTTTATTTATAACAAATTATTGGTCTGTTTATCAGTATGTCAAACACACTGTAAGATGGCCAGAACTATGCTCCTTACATGAAGTTATTAAAGATCACCTAACTCACGTTGAGCGAACAGTAGGGCTGAACAAAAATGACTGCCAAGGCACAATGCATCTTGTAGAGGGTGTAGTATGGACATATTGAAATGTCGGGTGATGGTTTAAAAGTAATACATGCGACGTGAAAACTTTGTGGAAACGCGTCGATTCACTGGAGGCTAGTTTATCCCTGATAAGTACTCAGAATTGCCCATGGCCGCCGGGGGAGAGGCGAAGGGAAGCGACAATAGGCAGCTTAGGGCGGCTCAAACTCTGAGGAAGCAGTAACGGGGTGTGGCCTCCAGCTGTCATAAGATGAGTGACAGTGAGGGGGTGGTTGACCCCATGCTGGTGTACCGGGAAGCAGACAGAGAACTTGTATGCCTGTTGATAAATGTCCGTCATCCCATTTTCAGTGAAATATGCAAGAAAGCCGCGCAAAGCTACGGTGGAGCGGTCAACAGAGGTCAAAATATGCGTGTTCGTGACTATAGCAACTTCACGCTGAATTCACGGTCCGCAGAGTCTGAAGCAAATCAGGTGAAGAGCGGAAGAATGAAATACGCCGGCCACCAATGGGAATGTAGGACCAAGGAATTTGAAGTACTCTCCTGGGAGTCAGAATTTCGAAAAAATTGGTGTTTTATGCAGATGCTAAGCTTGACGGGTGGCCTGGGAGGAGCTAAATAGCAGAAGTTGAGAGGAAGGGAAATTTTGTGGGAATTTGTTCACTTCCCAGAGCAGGCATTGGTCGGCGCTGGGAAGCAACGCATAATTGACACGACTTACGCTGCAATTGGCCTAAGTGATTTTGCTGGAGGGGAAACCGAGGCGAAGAGTGGACTGTGAGAAGTCTTTGTAGGGGTCTTCCGTTCCCAGCTTGCCTAGAGTGTGGACGTGGCGTTCTTGACTCAGCTTGCCACAGCAAGAGTGAGCATCTCTGCAGTTTAGGACTTAGCGAAGGGAACGATTGAGCTTGGAGATAGAAAGTTTTGGTTCAGCTATGTACTGAGCAAGATGGCTAGGAGTGAATAGACGAGTGCAGCCTTGCAGAACCCTGAGGTGGGCCGACATCCGCACAACGACGCCGCTCCGCCGCTCCGCCACGCTGTATTCGGTGATATTGCGCCCGCTCCGGCCACTGATTAATTTGTTGGATCACGTCGGTAAAGTTTCCACGAGGGTTTCATGGGCCGTGTATAGTAGAATTCTTCTCGCACTTCGCATTACGCCTGGGTCAGTCGATAGGAATTACTTTTGAGTATCGCGCTTTACTCCACGCAAACGCAATTTATTACCAGTGCCTGTTAGGAGAGTCATGTAATGTCATGATTGAAGGTCTTGAGTTAAAATAAATTTGTGCTAATCGACTGCATCTATTTTCAATCAAGTAGTTGAAAACCCACGTCACTTTCTTAATTACATTTATGTTCAACATTTGCATCTGGTGTTCAATAGCTGAATATGACATCAATGTGCAACGTTTTTTAATTAAAAGTGATCAATTCTAAATCAATTAATGTCAACACTGCCACTGCAGTTCAATCAGGAGTCACAGGGCCTTATTAGTTGCTTTGCGTTATCCGACATTGCGGCAGTTTTGCACTCTCTGTTGATCTGTTAGTCAATTACCTGGGGCGAACACCCACCAAAACCAGATAAGTGACGGGTGGGGTGTTACAACACAGTCAAGTAACACTCGTGTGATAAGCTGTCGGCAGCCTGAGTAACCACTTTTCGCACCGCGGAGAGTCAGTGAGGTTGTGGAAGGTACCGAAAGGGTTGTGGGGCTATGCCGACTGCAGTACCTCGGCCAGCTGCGGTAGGCACCTCACTTGAGGATCCAACACGCTAACAGCCCACGGGTTCTCGATTGGTTTTAAATCCGGTGAGTTTGGTGGCTGGGAGTCTCCACTAAAATCTTCGCGGTGCTCTTCGAACGATACATGCACACTGCCAGACTGACCAGATCACTCAGGGAACGACACGAAAACGTTCCCCACACCGTGACGCTCCTTCTCCGGCCTGGACCCTTCGGCCGACTGTTGTTCCAGGACCGTACGCGGCAACGGCAACTGTCTGGCGGAGCACAGAACGTGACACAGCTCAAAAGGCCACATGTCGCCTCTCAGCGGACGCCCAGTTACGGTATTGGGGTGCAAACCCCAGCCTTCATCGCCCATGAACAGCACTCAGCGTGGGTGAATCAACAACGCGCCTGCTGCGGAGGCCCATATGCATCAACATTAGATGAACGGTCGTTGAGGAGACACTGTTGGTACCCCTTCGTTCACCTGCGCGGTCAATTGTTCAACAGCTGCACGTCTGTTCGCCCGTACACATTTTCGCAGCCACCGTTGACCACAGTCACCTATGACCCAGAATGCACCACGGTTGCCTCGGCACTGGTTTTGGACAGGACCCTTTTGCCAAGCAAGTTATACCTTAACCACGGCGGCATGACACTGCATTACGAACTTAGCTGTTTCGGAAATGTTTCCACCTTTGGCCAGAAACCCAATGATCACAAATCACTTCTTTCCGCATTACGACAACGACTGCACTCTGTTCCTTGCCTGCCCCACACGCTTTATATACCCACCACTGCTGGTGCTGACACCAGCCGCCTGTGAGTGGTTACTGGACGTTGATGTCGGACATAGGTGATAGTCACATTAATCCGACTCATTTTATAGCTCAAGTATTCAACAGTGTATTGTATGCATATTTAATATTTCTTTGTTATTTGCTGCTTTTACGAAAAACAATTTTGCAAACAGCGCCAATAAGTTTCAAAGTATTCCTTGTTTAAATATGGTACCAATTTTATTGAACTTTTCTCCTTGTGGTTGTTGCAAATGCTGTTATCAGGGTTTCTGTAGCCTTGTCTGAAAGTGGATTTCAAGTTTTTAGTGAAAATATGAAGTCCGAGTCTTGATACAAAATCTCGTCCACGACCGCCCCTCCACTCTGCTCCCCTGCTCCCCCCGCGTAAATCCAGCCGGCTTGAGCTCACTGGCTCACTGGATTCCCACCCATCTTCTAGTTCGGCTCGCTGCGGTCTCTCGGACCTCTCAATGGCTCTTCTTTACCTCTATGGCCCGGCCACTCCACTAGGCCACTACACCACAACTTGCCAGTCACACATCGCTCATTCGAACCTCCAGTTCCTTGATCAGACAAACCGTTTTAAACTTCACAACTGGCTATAATGAACCATCGTCAGCAATAAGATGAAGCAATTAAGTGAAAATTTAGTGGTGCTGTTTGCTCGACGAAACCCTTTATTCTGCAAAATGCTCATCGTATTGAAATTAAACGCAGTAGGAAGTGAGAGTGTCCGGGAGGTTACGTGAGAACGAGTCACGTGACAACAGGTTCGACAGGCTAATACACACAGGAGTTGGACCAAAATATGGACACATAGCGAGAAATGTATGCTTGATCAGGATTGCAGATGCTAGCAAAACCTGCAGGTTCCGCTGTTGTATCCTGTGGTATATTCTCATTACGTTGCAAGTGTCAATCGCAGTGAGAACAGTGTTAGTGTTCTGTTTATTAGTGAGTGCATTATGTCGGAGCTGAGAGACTTCGAACGGGGCAGATCGCTGGCGCTCATATGGTGAGTGCTTCCGTAACCAAAATAACCGACGTGTTTGGTGTTTCAAGAGACAACGTATCGTAGATGTATACCGCATTCGGGGAAGCGGAAAAACATCATCCGCTGCCACAATGCGGAACTAATGTGTGTTACATGATCGTGACGGACGGTCACTGAACAGGAGTGTGACGAAGTGTAAGAGGACGGGAGCAGCAAAAGTCACTGCAGAACTGAAAATGGTACTCCGGGAATCCTGTCAGTACCAACGTAACACGAAAGGAGCTTCATAACCTACCAATGGCAGGGTGAGTTGGAATTCCAAAATTCCTAAACATTACTGCAGATGCCCGTAACAGGTATATTGGATGTTGAAGCAATAAAATCTGAACTACGTTGCAATGGAAGAAAGTTACTTTGTCGGACGAGTACTGGTTCAATCTTTTTCCAACATTTGGACGAGTTAACGTTCCGGCGAGAAACATGGCTGATGATTCGGTGACGAGATGGGCAGCCACATTCCATGAGTTCCATGGCTTCTCTGCCGGCCGAAGTGGCCGTGCGGTTAAAGGCGCTGCAGTCTGGAACCGCAAGACCGCTCCGGTCGCAGGTTCGAATCCTGCCTCGGGCATGGATGTTTGTGATGTCCTTAGGTTAGTTAGGTTTAAGTAGTTCTAAGTTCTAGGAAACTAATGACCTCAGCAGTTGAGTCCCATAGTGCTCAGAGCCATAGCTTCTCTTCAAAGTCGCATTAGTATTTGGCTACGATAACTTGACGATTTCGTTAGTGCTGCCAGAAGCGGAGAAAATCGGCACTACTTGAAAGATATTCTTTTGTCCCCGAGCGCTGCCACGTTCAAGCTTCTCCTACACGCGAAGTGTTACGAAAGGCTTGTGTACACTAGTAAGTAACTTCTGTATAGACTTGCTCTTGTGTTTACATTATAACAAAAACTTACTCAAGAATACTTCTTCAAGATACTGACAAAAGTGTATATTAGGAACATGTTGCAAGTACTAGTTGAAGAAGTGCAGTTATTCTTAAGAAACTGGGTAGTCGCCACTGTTGTTTCATTATTATTAATGAATAGAAATTGTGACGAAACACAAAAATAAAATGGAGAAGAAAAGGTTAGAAGAGTACATATTGATGTTACCAAGAAACACAATTCAATTAACTAAATTCAAGGACTTCACTCAGATTAAAAAACTTTGTGGGTGTCGTATGCAAAGTTCAAACAATATTTGTCTATTCTGTAAACAAATAAACAAGGATGTCGTGCGGTATCCCAGCAAGAGACTGCCCTTTAATTACTCTTCGATTTTCGTGAGCGGTATTTACTACTATTATCACAAATGCAAGGCATTTATGTTTACGTAACATTAAAAAATTAGCAAAAATTTAAAGAGGTCTGTACTACCATTTTACTTTCTCTTCTGGTGAAACAAATGTATGGTAGACGCATTTCGCAGTTCCTTGACCGGGGGTGGCAATTATATATGTTTAGGGGCTCTAAAGGTACATTTGTTTCGAACCAACTATCTTTCTGTCAATCTGCTTTTCAACACTAACATTTTCACGCCGGTACTAAACACACAGAACTTCTGAAATTAAAAAAAAAAAAAGGCCATGAAATGCCAAATTCAGCAAGTACTTGCAGCAAGCTGAAAGAAACTAGAACGAATCTTGACGCTGGAGTGTGTGCTGATTTGAAACTTCCTGACAAATTAAAGCTGTGTGTCGGACCAGGGTCCGAACCTGGAAACCCGATCTCGCACACAGTTCTAGGCAAGAAGTTGTTTCCGCCAACATGCGAACTTCTTGAAATTGACGAAACTAGCAGACGTGGACGGGAAGGAGAGGGTTGGTGAGGAGGGGGGAGGGGGGGGGGGGGGAGAGAGAGAGGTTGTACGTATAGTGTTTCCTAATATTCCATCCAATTCTGTGATTGCCTGGATAATGCGCCACACTACAGCAGAAAATTCTTGGTTTCAAGATTACAATGCTAGAGTGGTTGCGAGACAGGCAAATAAATTGCTACGACTGATTGAGGACGGCTGAAATGTTATTTAAAATACAGGAAGAACAAACGAGCCGTGAAAGTGTACGTCGTGGGTAAAATCGCTGAGAGCAGACGCAACGAGGAGTCCGTATACCGCACTACAACTGCGATCTACATCCGATAGAACTGACACGGGCCAAAATAAAACACAGTTCCAGTGAGAACAATGTCACTGATGACATGTCGAAGGAAAGATTGCGGGAAATGCTTTTAAGTTTCTGCACAGGACTGCTAAGGTAACTGCAGCAACGTGCAGCAGCTGGAACAAGGGTACTGGGCATGAGATGCAGCAGCTGGAACATGGGTACTGGACATGAGATGGAGTAACGATAATGGCCATCGATTAAGTTACCATAATCCTGTCAAACAAAGATAATGATAATCTTGAATCGAGCACAAATGCCAATGTCCTTTCGTAAACATCATTTTGACAATTCTTTCACGCACGCTCAATTACACTTTGTAAACATTTCTACTGTGCTGTGTTTAATAAATACGATGTTCCAACAGATTCAAAAATCAGTTTTTTACTTTCGTTTCGCAGTTTCGTAAGTTGTGCATTAATCTACTTTCATTTTCCATTATCTTAGATGAATAAATAATACAGAAGCTGTAGGTAAAACTCATGAAGATGAACATGTCAACAAATTAGGCGATTTCCGATCTACTGGAAGTGTCACTTTAGCAGGCAATAACCAGGAGTGCCGCCTCCGATATTGTGTTAGGCACAAACCGAGAGTACTGGGGCCAGCACTACACGAAGCCCTCACCTGTCCTGTCCCTTGGGAGCCGTCTGGGTTCAGAGGTCATCCTCAGTTCACACATTTCACGGACAGAATCTCAGCGAAAGTGACCAGACACCCCTATATGTGGAATCGACGACTATTTGTCACGACAGGCAGACCCGACAGTATTCAAGAAGACAACGTGTACTGAGTCGTCAGAAGAGAAGTAGTAACACCAGAATGGTGGTGAATCCTAAGAAATTTTGGTCTTATGTCAAAGCGGTAGGTGGATCAAAACAAAATGTCCAGACACTCTGTAATCAAAATGGTACTGAAACAGAGGCTGAAAGACTAAAGGCCGAAATACTCAATGTCTTTTTCCAAAGCAGTTACACAGAGGAATACTGCACTGCAATTCCTTCTCCAGATTGTCGCACAGATGGCAAAATGGTAGATATCGAAGTAGATGACAGATGGATAGAAAAACAATTAAAATCGCTCAAAAGAGGAAAGGCTGCTGGACCTGATGGGATACCACTTCCATTTTACACAGAGTACGCGAAGGAACTGCCCCCCCTTCTTGCAGCGGTGTACCGTAGGTCTCTATAAGAGCGTAGCGTTCCAAAGGATTGGAAAAGGGCACAGGTCATCCCCATTTTCAAGAAGGGACGTCGAACAGATGTGCAGAACTATAGACCTATAGCTCTAATGTCGATCAGTTGTAGAATTTTGGAACACGTATTATGGTCGAGTGTAATGACTTTTCTGGAGACTAGAAATCTACTCTGTAGGAATCAGCATGGGTTTCGAAAAAGACGGTGGTGTGAAACCCAGCTCATGCTATTCGTCCACGAGACTCGGAGGGCCATAGACACGGGTTAACAGGTAGATGCCGTGTTTCTTGACTTCCGCAAGGCGTTCGATACAGTTCCCCACAGTCGTTTAATGAACAAAGTAAGGGCAAATGGAGTATCAGACCAATTGTGTGATTGAAGAGTTCCTAGATAACAGAACGCAGCATGTCATTCTCAATGGAGAGAAGTCTTCCGAAGTAAGAGTGATTTCAGTTGTGCCGCAGGGGAGTGTCGTAGGACCGTTGCTATTCACAATATACATAAACAACCTTGTGAATAACATCGGGAGTTCACTGAGGCTTTTTGCAGATGATGCTGTGGTGTATCGAGAGGTTATAACAATGGAAAATTGTGCTGAAATGCAGGAGGATTTGCAACAAATTGACGCTTGGTGCAGGGAATGGCAACTGACTCTCAATGTAGGCAAGTGTAATGTACTGCGAATACATAGAAAGAAAGATCCTTTATCATTTAGCTACAATATAGAAGGTCAGCAACTGGAAGCAGTTAATTCCATAAATTATCTGGGAGTAGGCATTAGGAGTGATTTAAAATCGAATGACCATATAAAATTAATCGTCGGTAAAGAAGATGCCAGACTGAGATTCATTGGAAGAATCCTAAGGAAATGCATTCCGAAAACAAAGGAAGTAGGTTACCGTACACTTGTTCGTCCACTGCTTGAATATTGCTCACTAGTGTGGGATCCGTACCAGATAGGGTTGATAGAAGAGACAGAGAAGATCCAACGGAGACCAGCGCGCTTCGTTACAGGATCATTTAGTAATCGCGAAGGCGTTACGGAGATGACAGATAAACTCCAGTGGAAGACTCTGCAAGAGAGACGCTCAGTAGCTCGGTACGGGCTTTTGTTGAAGTTTCGAGAACGTACCTTCACCGAGGAGTCAAGCAGTATATTGCTCCCTCCTACGTATACCTCACGAAGAGACCATGAGGATAAAATCAGAGATATTAGAGCCCCCACAGAGGCATACCGTCAATCTTTCTTTCCGTGAACAATACGCGACTGGAACAGAAGGGAGAACCGATAGAGGTACTCAAGGTACCCTCCGCCACACGGCGTCAGGTGGCTTGCGAAATATGAATGTAGATGTAGAAAGACGGGCGCACGGCCGTTCCCAGCAGCCACCATGTCAATCGTCAACTTATCGCAGACAAACAGTACTGTCAAGGATTATGTGATAATTTTAGCTGATCAACTGCATCGCATGGTACAATGCTTGTTCCTTACTGATGACGCCCTGTTCGAAGGCGACAAGCACCCTCAGCTCTCACTGTCCAGGCTTAGTTTTGTGAACGCGAGGATGAAGTGTCGCATCCCACCATAGTCACGAGATGTCAATATTATTGAGCCCTTGCAGTCTACTTTGGAGAGATGGATCTGAGCACTGTGGGACTTAACTGCTGTGGTCATGAGTCCGCTAGAACTTAGAACTACTTAAACCTAAGGACATCACACACATCCATGCCCGAGGCAGGATTCGAACCTGCGACCGTAGCGGTCGCGCGGTTCCAGACTGTAGCGCCTGGAACCGCTCGGCTACTCTGGCCGGCACTTTGCAGAGACGTGCACGCTCCTCCACCATCGTTACCTTAACGTGGCTCTATTTTTGAGTAGAAATGTGTAAGATTCCATTGCAAATCATAAAGGACCTACATTTATCGATTCCGAGACGACTGGAAGCTTCTCCTACACCGTATTAGGTATGGTAACGTGTTATGGTCCTGGCGTTGCCCAAACTCTGCAGCTCTTGTCAGATCTTCCTGAGTATGTAAGACAGACGTATCTTTACTACGAACTATTTGAAACGCACATCGTTGTTACGCTGTGGCCATCCTGCAGGACACAGGCACACAGCAATAGTTACCTATGTATTGTAACGGTATAAGCAGTCAAGAACGGTCGCAAACAGAAGACTCCGCAAGCAAGTCGCCGACTTTCGTTTTCTTAAATAGATGCAGATGCTATTCCAGCGCACTTTACTTTATGGTTGGATCGTGGGGCGACAATAATTACGTTGTTAGACGTAAAGCGACTCGCCGGCCGAAAGAGGGAATTAATGCGGGAGCACGGAGGGCGACGTGTCGTGGCCGGCGGCTGTGATGCATTACTTTCACTGCGCCCGCGGGCCGCGCGGCAGGAATTAAAAAGGCGGCCGTGCGGTGCCACTGTGCAGCGCGACCCGCGGGCGGCCGGCGTTCTTCCGCGGAGGCGGAGGCGGAGGCGGGCGTGGGGCATGCAAATGGCTTCCGCGCCAGATAGCATCGGCCGTCATTAGCATCGATATACATGCAAATGCGCTGCACCGACAGCGTCCGGCTTCCCGACGCCTCGGCGGCCAGGCCTCGGCGGCTCCTCCTCGCTTCGACGTTTCTCTGACTGACACGCGGTTCTTCGGAAGCAAATGCGGTAAGCGACTAGCTCCTCGTCTGACCTACGAGGGCAAGGTGATAGTGTTGTCAGCTCAGCGCAGAGAATATGTAACGGGTGATCAAAAACTCAGTATAAATTTGAAAACTTAATAATAAACCACGGTATAATGTAGATAGAGAGGTAAAAATTGACACACATACTTGGAATGACATGGGGTTTTATTAGAACAAAAAAAAAAACAAAGTTCACAAAATGTCCGACAGCTGGCGCTGGACAGCAAAACGTGAGTGACTGCGCCTGACAATCGTGTATAAAAGGAGTTGTAATGACAGAGAGAATCAGATACGTCAGCAGTCACAGCATGTTGACGTTACCTGCAAAGGCGCCTTTAGTGAAGCTGTATTATCAGAATGGGGAATGTGCTAGTTCAGCGTTACGATCCTATCGCCATAGGAAGGGGATTCGAATGGGTAAAGGTCCGTTGACAAATGCAGCTGTGGCGAGAATGATTTCGAAGTTCAAAGCCACGGGTCGTTTAGACGATAGACCCCGTAGTGGCCGACCGAGCACGAGGCGTAATGCTGCTGAGACAGTTCGGGAAGAAATGGAGACTGCAGCGGGATCGTCTATGCACGGGGAAGTCAGCGCTCGTGCAGTCGCACGTCGCACCGGCATTCCATACATTACTGTTTGGTTGGCACTTAGGCGTACCCTCCGATGCTATCCGCACAAAATCCATCGGCACCGTGAACTATTACCTGGCGATTTAATGAAGCGGAGGGCATTAGCGGTGTGGGCGTTTCAAAAGATGGCGGAAGACAACGATTGGTTGAGTAACGTGTTGTGGACCGACGAAGCTCATTTCGCGCTCTGAGGGCCTGTCAACGCCCAGAACTGCAGAATTTGGGCTACCGAAAATCCTAGAACTGTCGTGGAAACTCCACTGCACGCCAAGAAAGTCACGGTATGGGTTGGGTTTACCACATCTACCGTTATCGGGCCTTTTTTCTTCGAGGAAATGCGTGATTCTGGTTTTGTAGCTGCTACCGTGACGGGTGGGAGGTACGCCTATATGTTACAGAATCGCATCATCCCCAGACTGGCTGATAAACACCTGCTGGAACGTACCATGTTTATGCAGGATGGCGCTCCACCCCATATTGCTACACGCGTGAAAGATCTCTTGCGCGCGTCGTTTGGTGATGATCGTGTGCTCAGCCGCCACTTTCATCATGCTTGGTCTCCCAGGTCCCCAGACCTCAGTCCGTGCGATCATTGGCCTTGGGGTTACCTGAAGTCGCAAGTGTATCGTGATCGACCGACATCACTAGGAATGCTGGAAGACAACATCCGACGCCAATGCCTCACTGTAACTCCGGACATGCTTTACAGTGCTGTTCACAACATTATTTCTCGACTACAGCTATTGTTAAGGAATGATGGTGGACATATTGAGCATTTCCTGTAAAGAACATCATCTTTGCTTTGTCTTACTTTGTTATGCTAATTATTGCTATTCCGATCAGATTTTTTTCGTTCTAATAAAACCCCAAGCATGTGTCTCAATTTGTACCTGTCTATCTACATTACTCCGTGATTTATTCAGTTTTCAAATTTATACTGACTTTTTGATCACCTGGTATATATGAATGACTTCATTTTTCTAATGCCAGGACCATACTCTACAAAGCATTATCCCAGTTTATTATTTTGTATGCAATAGATTGTAGGCAGTTGATTTAGTATAGGTATTTGATTGTGTGAACAATGTAATAATTTTGCATAATTTGGAACGTTACGGAATTAGGGAAATAGCTCAAAGCTGAACATTGGAACCACATATACCTGTAGAGTAAGAAGCACGAAGCTGCCCCGCAGTGTCTAAAAAGAGGGAAGAAATGTGAATGTGTTACTGTAAAGAAGGATGACGTAATGAGAGGTGGGAAAGCGGCTAGCCACAAGGTTGTGCTGTAGGTCTGTGCCTCTTCTTGATATACGAAAGGCGTTCAATAAGTAATGCAACACTTTTTTTCCTCGGCCAGTTTCAGTTGAAAGAATTTGCAACATGTTGTGGGATATCGTGGAATATTGCTGCTTCAACCCATAGCTGGTGGTGCTACACGTAGCCTCCAAAATGATGTCTGTGACGGAGGTGGGTTCCAAGCAGAGAGCTGTTACTGAGTTTCTTTCAGCGGAAAACCAGCGCCTCCAGAATGTCTACGGAGCCCTGGCGGTGAAAAAAATCACGGTGAGTCGTTGGGCGAGGCGCCTGTCATCATCTCAAAAAGGTCTTCTCCGGTCTCCGGTGTGTCGGCCGCCCTCACAGGGTTGGGACTCCAGCAACGCTGGAAAGCGCGGACACTCTCATCCGAGGTGATCGACGGATCACAGTCAGACTCCACGCTGCACAACCTGACTTGGTACTGCCGATACAATCGTCCAAAAGTACTCAAAGGTGTGTCCACTGGCTTCCTCGCTGCCTAACGTAAGAGAATAAAAGGAACGAAGGACCATCTGTGCGGAATTTCTTGCACTTTACAGTAATTTTTTTGTCGAACGTCATCACAGGCGATGAAAAACAGGTTCATCACTTGGAACCGAAAACAAACCGGCAGTCCGTAGGACTATGTCACACCACCCCTCCTCCTCAAAAGAGGAAGTTCAAACCCTCACCCTTACCTGGTAAACTCACGGCGACGGTCTGGTGGGACTCTGCACAGGTTATTCTGTTTGATGTTCTCCCTCATAGTGCAACGATCAACCACCATCGGGAAACTGAAGAAACAAATTCAGTGCGTTCGTCGCCACAGAAATGCAAGTGAACTCCTTTTCCCTGACAACGCAAGGCCTCACACAATTTCGCGCACCTAAGTCGAGTTCACAAAATTTCATTGAACTGTCCTTCCTCATCCACGCTACAACCCGAATCTCGCACCCTCCGACTTCCTCAGTGTGGTCCAAATAAGGCTATATTCTGCGCCAAGCAATACGTGGATGATGGAGAGGTGCAGTAGCACGTTACTCCGACATCGACGAGTAGAGTGGTGCCATGCTGGCATATAGGCCCTCCTGGAAATGTTGCTTAACGCCGCCGCAGTGAACGGAGATTATGTTGAAAAACAGGGTTTTGTAGCCAAAAATGTGTAAAAATTCTTAATAAAACCAGTCTGCTTTCAGAAGTAATGCGTTGCGTTACGTGTTGAACGGCCCTCGTACAAATACGGAGTGTAACGGGTACAAGCGCACATAATTTTGTATGTAGTACCTTAATGTGCGCATATATCAGTGCGCTGGTTGCTTTTCTGTACGTCGAAGAAGCTTCCATGAACGCGTAACACGTCACGAGCTGGTGTTTTCTGCACGGTCCTTGTTGTGGACTGGCAAGACAGCCAATCCACTATGACAGGTAGCCGAAAGGCACGTGTTTAAGCTCACGCAGGCTGGCGTGAGGTCTGGAACAGGTCAGGGATATGAGACTAGCAAAAATAGTACGTAGCTTCTGGAATACTTAACTTTAATCCATAACTGGTGAACATCGGTCTGACGGTACATGCATCACAAGATAAATAGCAAATGATAATGGCGCCTTGCTAGGTCGTAGCAAATCACGTAGCTGAAGGCTATGCTAACTATCGTCTCGGCAAATGAGAGCGTAATTTGTCAGTGAACCATCGCTAGCAAAGTCGGCTGTACAACTGGGGCGAGTGCTAGGAAGTCTCTCTAGACCTGCCGTGTGGAGGCGCTCGGTCTGCAATCACTGACAATGGCGACACGCGGGTCCGACGTATACTAACGGACCGCGGACGATTTAAAGGCTATCACCTAGCAAGTGTGGTGTCTGGCGGTGACACCACAGTCCTAACTGCACCATTAAGTGAATTACACGTGCCAGTACAATGTAACCGTTTTGTGTCTAACCTTTTAACAACGGACCTGTTAACGAAGGGAAATATTTGGTTACTACTTGTAATATCTGTCACTATTATTATGAAAATGACGTAAATAACGCGTCCTCAGTCACCAGTCCGCCCCCCTTAGCTGAGTGGTCAGCGCGACAGATTGTCAATCCTAAGGGCCCGGGTTCGATTCCCGGCTGGGTCGGAGATTTTCTCCGCCCAGGGACTGGGTGTTGTGTTGTCCTAATCATCATCATTTCAACCCCATTGACGTGCAAGTCGCCGAAGTGGCGTCAATTCGAAAGACTTGCACCCGACGAACGGTCTACCTGACGGGGGGCCGTAGTCACACGATATTTCATTTCAGTCACCAATAAAAATATCTGCGCTAATACCCGTTGCGTCCTGTATACGTATAGCACTAATGCACCAGTAAATTTGACAGACGGTACAACTTTTTTTAACTTTCCAAATTGTACTAGTATTATTGTGAAAAACGTGAAACATAATGTAAATGATCTAGCTTACAAAACACCCGTTCTACTAACACTTCAATACTGCTCGTCAATCTGGGATCTGTACTACATAGGATCAATGGAGGAAATAGACAAGATTTAAAGAAGGTCAGCTCGTTACGTTACAGGTTTATTCAGTACGCGCGAAAGCGTCACGGAGGTGCACAAACAACTTCACTGGCAGACGCTGCAAGGGAGATATTCTGGACTGAGATATGCTGTACTATTAAAGTACCGAAAGCCCATGTTCCTAGAAATTCAACCAGTGTACTGCTTCGTCCTACGTATATCTCGCGGAAAGACCATGAAGATTAAATTTGAGAAATACAAGCCCACACAGAAGCTTACCGTCAACCGTTCTTCCCGCGAATCATTCGCGAATGGAACAAGAAAAATGCGGAAGTAACGCTGGTACACAAGACACCCTCAGCCACACACCGTAAGCTGGAGTGCGGAGTATAGATGTAGGATGCAGATGTGAACAGCGTAATTGGTAGCTTTCAGAGAACAGCCTACCGGTTAACAGCAACAAAACGCAAAGCACGCAGTTTCCGTTCCGTTCGCTTCTGTAGTGAGAATAATGCTTAAACGCTTCAGAGCGCGCTGTAATCAGTCTACTATTGTCATCACATTCGCTAAGGCTGAGATGCGTGCAGGACAGCAATATATTTTATATATTTCACGTTTTATACTGATTCTCTAAATATTGTTAGTAGGCTTTCGCAGGCTAATCACGTACACTTCCAAATGTCTGCCAGTTCAACTGTGTCGGTGTTTCCTCCACGCTCTCCCGTTGAGTCGAATAAACTTGTCACGATTAGTGCTGCCCTCCTTTGAATTCGTTCAATAGTTTAGCATACCCAAAAATTGTCACACCAATGTATTTGTGTAAATTCACCAATTCCATTTGTGACTCAAACCGATTGTAGTCGTAGCATACATCTCTGAGATCTATGAGGTGCATGTATTTACATTTCTGAACACTTAAAGCATGTTTATAATCTTTCCCTGACTTTGAAAGTGCATCAAGTTATAACTTCATATTTCTGTATTTTTTTCAGATAGTACTTCATTATAGATAACTACATCAATTGCGAAAGGTCAGAGGTGAATGTTTCATGAAAACAAGCCTTCTGTCAGCTTCATCTGAGGTACAGTTTTGTTTCTACGGCTTTTTAAAGGTATTGCTTATGTTTTGTTGAAAAGGGTAAGCTGCTGTAGAGAATCTTCATGTTGTTGTTGTTGTGGTCTTCAGTCCTGAGACTGGTTTGATGCAGCTCTCCATGCTACTCTATCCTGTGCAAGCTCCTTCATCTCCCAGTACCTACTGCAACCTACATCCTTCTGAATCTGCTTAGTGTATTCATCTCTTGGTCTCCCCCTACGATTTTTACCCTCCACGCTGCCCTCCAATGCTAAATTTGTGATCCCTTGATGCCTCAAAACATGTCCTACCAACCGATCCCTTCTTCTAGTCAAGTTGTGCCACAAACTTCTCTTCTCCCCAATCCTATTCAATACCTCCTCATTAGTTACCTGATCTACCCACCTTATCTTCAGCATTCTTCTGTAGCACCACATTTCGAAAGCTTCTATTCTCTTCTTGTCCAAACTGGTTATCGTCCATGTTTCACTTCCATACATGGCTACACTCCATACAAATACTTTCAGAAACGACTTCCTGACACTTAAATCTATACTCGATGTTAACAAATTTCTCTTTTTCAGAAACGATTTCCTTGCCATTGCCAGTCTACATTTTATATCCTCTCTACTTCGACCATCATCAGTTATTTTACTCCCTAAATAGCAAAACTCCTTTACTACCTTAAGTGTCTCATTTCCTAATCTAATACCCTCAGCATCACCCGATTTAATTTGACTACATTCCATTATCCTCGTTTTGCTTTTGTTGATGTTCATCTTATATCCTCCTTTCAAGACACTGTCCATTCCGTTCAACTGCTCTTCCAAGTCCTTTGCTGTCTCTGACAGAATTACAATGTCATCGGCGAACCTCAAAGTTTTTACTTCTTCTCCATGAATTTTAATACCTACCCCGAATTTTTCTTTTGTTTCCTTTACTGCTTGCTCAATATACAGATTGAATAACACCGGGGAGAGGCTACAACCCTGTCTCACTCCTTTCCCAACCACTGCTTCCCTTTCATGCCCCTCGACTCTTATAACTGCCATCTGGTTTCTGTACAAATTGTAAATAGCCTTTCGCTCCGTGTATTTTACCCCTGCCACCTTCAGAATTTGAAAGAGAGTATTCCAGTCAACAGTGTCAAAAGCTTTCTCTAAGTCTACAAATGCTAGAAACGTAGGTTTGCCTTTCCTTAATCTTTCTTACAAGATAAGTCGTAAGGTCAGTATTGCCTCACGTGTTCCAGTATTTCTACAGAATCCAAACTCATCTTCCCCGAGGTCGGCTTCACTAGTTTTTCCATTCGTCTGTAAAGAATTCGTGTTAGTATTTTGCAGCTGTGACTTATTAAACTGATAGTTCGGTAATTTTCACATCTGTCAACACCTGCTTTCTTTGGGATTGGAATTATTATATTCTTCTTGAAGTCTGTGGGTATTTCGCCTGTCTCATACATCTTGCTCACCAGATGGTAGAGTTTTGTCATGACTGGCTCTCCCAAGGCCATCAGTAGTTCTAATGGAATGTTGTCTACTCCCGGGGCCTTGTTTCGACTCAGGTCTTTCAGTGCTCTGTCAAACTCTTCACGCAGTGTCTTATCTCCCAGTTCATCTTCATCTACATCCTCTTCCATTTCCATAATATTGTCCTCAAGTACATCGCCCTTGTATAAACCCTCTACATACTCCTTCCACCTTTCTGCCTTCCCTTCTTTGCTTAGAACTGGGTTGCCATCTGAGCTCTTGATATTCATACAAGTGGTTCTCTTATCTCCAAAGGTCTCTTTAATTTTCCTGTGGGCAGTATCTATCTTACCCCTAGTGAGACAAGCCTCTACATCCTTAGATTTGTCCTCTAGCCATCCCTGCTTAGCCATTTTTCACTTCCTGTCGATCTCATTTTTGAGACGTTTGTATTCCTTTTTGCCTGCTTCATTTACTGCATTTTTATATTTTCTCCTTTCATCAATTAAATTCAATATTTCTTCTGTTACCCAAGGATTTCTATTAGCCCTCGTCTTTTTACCTACTTGATCCTCTGCTGCCTTCACTACTTCATCCCTCAGAGCTACCCATTCTTCTTCTACTGTATTTCTTTCCCCCATTCCTGTCAATTGTTTCCTTATGCTCTCCCTGAAACTCTGTACAACCTCTGGTTCTTTCAGTTTATCCAGGTCCCATCTCCTTAAATTCCTGCCTTTTTGCAGTTTCTTCAGTTTCAATCTGCAGTTCATAACCAATAGATTGTGGTCAGAATCCACATCTGCCCCTGGAAATGTCTTACAATGTAAAACCTGGTTCCTAAATCTCTGTCTTACCATTATGTAATGTATCTGATACCCTTTAATATCTCCAGGATTCTGCCAGGTATGCAACCTTCTTTCATGATTCTTGAACCAAGTGTTAGCTATGATTAAGTTATGCTCTGTGCAAAATTCTACAAGGCGGCTTCCTCTTTCATTTCTTCCCCCCAATCCATATTCATCTTCTACGTTTCCTTCTCTCCCTTTTCCTACTGACGAATTCCAGTCACCCATGACTATTAAATTTTCGTCTCCCTTCACTACCTGAATAATTTCTTTTATCTCGTCATACATTTCATCAATTTCTTCATCATCTGCAGAGCTACTTGGCATATAAACTTGTACTACTGTAGTAGGCATGGGCTTTGTGTCTATCTTGGCCACAATAATGCGTTCACTATGCTGTTTGTAGTAGCTAACCCGCACTCCTATTTTTTTATTCATTATTAAACCTACTCCTGAACTTACCCCTATTTGATTTTGTATTTATAACCCTGTAATCACCTGACCAAAAGTCTTGTTCCTCCAGCCACCGAACTTCACTAATTCGCACTAGATCTAACTTTAACCTATCCATTTCCCTTTTTAAATTTTCTAACCTACCTGCCCGATTAAGGGATCTGACATTCCACGCTCCGATCCGTAGAATCTTCATAAAAGTACTTATTTTGCACGGTTTATCGTCAACCACTAGTCACTAAAGATAGTGAGGGATTGTTAGAGGCTTACTCCTCAATTTCATTAGTTAACAATTAGTTTTCTGAATTCAAATGTGGTGTTACCTATCTTCAAAACTATCTGCGTGAAGAACATACAAAAACTAGCATCAGAAATGAATACATAAATAAAGAACAAATTGTAGCATTAGTTAATCAACAGTTAATGGTCTGTGAAACAAATGACGTCATACGTCTATTTCAAGGAGAACTGTATAGCATTTTACATGAGATTTTAATTAACTCGCTAATTTAGAATATCTCCAGAATCAATCTCAGAGACAGACGTCGATTTCATAAAATTATTCGTTGTAGTTCCTTGTACAGGGTGGTTAGAAAGAGTCTGAAACGCTCGTAAGCGTGTTGCAGGGTAGGTTGTACTGAAAAGCAATTGTTAAGAATAAATAGGATACCTCGCGGCATTTCCGTGTTAATTAGCACTGAAGTTAGCGAATCAGGCCGTTGCGGACGCAGATTCAAACGGCCCTCTAAGTACAGCAAGTGTCACTTGTTCTCATACTGCAGATGTTATCGGCTGTATCTGGTCAACGTTTACCACGGGTTAGATCTTTACCCCCGTACCATATGCAATTTTTGTATCGCTCTCTTGCCTGGCTGTATGAAACCAAACGAAGAGCACGTTTGGCGTCAGCATCTCTGACAGGACGCTTGAATTTGGGCGCGCAACTGCTTGATTGGTTAATTTCAATGCCAGTTAACTCGGAAACGGAGCAACCTATCGAATTTTTTCTTAATAACTATCTTTCTGCAAAATCGGAACTCGAACGCCGTCATAAGCTTAAGAGACGGTTTCCGACCACCCTTTATAGTATTTGTCGTTGTGTTCCCTGACAGTCAAGAGTTTCTTTGTCTTTGGTTATAAAATTTCTTGGGAGCGGTTACATCTATTTCCTGGCAGTCTAAAGGTGTCTCAATCAGATGCAAACTCCCAGACAAATGCACTTCATATATGTATGACGCAGTGTGATGCTTCTCGATGCATATTCCCATGGCTGTGTGCAAGCACTTGTGCGTAGCAACACGTTGATATTTAGATAGAGTTTAATTCACCACACCCTTTCCAATCACACTGTACGTCGCAGCCCGCGGGAGGGACGCTGCAAAACTGGAGACTCTCTCCGCGCTGAAAACATCTTTTGGTAATTCACTTGTAAACGAGCCGTCAGTCGCCTATAAACTAAGGATAACTACGCGTCTACACTGGGTGAGTTACATCTTACGCGAAGAGTTTCATTCTGCAGCAGCTGATAAACACATTACATTAGAAATATTGTTAGGCTAAGTGCATGCAGACAGCGACCGTTAGTCGAAGTATGTTTTCCTCCTACGTCTTCTGAAAGTTTCTTGAAGGTATTAACGATCTCTTGCAAGTCTTGACAAGGCACTCCTTGTTCTTCTACTCCCAAATAAAAAAGTAGGAGTCGTTTCAGTAAAATATGATTTTGGATATTCACATGTGCCAACGGCCTGGCCGCGGTGGTAACACCGGTTCCCGTCAGATCACCGAAGTTAAGCGCTGTCGGGCTGAGCTAGCGCTTGGATGGGTGACCATCCGGTCTGCCGAGCGCTGTTGGCAGGTGGGGTGCACTCAGCCCTTGTGAGGCAAACTGAGAAGCTACTTGACTGAGAAGTAGCGGCTCCGGTCTCGGAAACTGACATTCGACCGGGAGAGCGGTGTGCTGACCACATGCTCCTCCATATCCGCAACCAATGACGCCTCTGATCTGAGGATGACACGGCGGCCGGTCGGTATCGTTGGGCCTTCCAAGGCCTGTTCGGACGGAGTTTCATATTCACATGTACGCTTTATTAAAATGCTGCGTTTTCTTTTTCCTGTAGATGTAAGATTTGAGGTTTTACTAACCAAATAATGTAACTGGATGTAAACGAATGTGCTTTCCAGTTATCCTTCTTTTCTACAATGTGTTTTGTTAATCTTGTAGCAGAAAATACTAATAAAGCTTGTATCTCTAAGACAACTCCCCAGATGTTTTCACTGTACAGAGGAAGATGTCAGTGTAGAAAGTCATCTGGTATTAGCAGAATAACTTTTCAGTCCGTCTCGATTCACTCGAGTAACAGAGCTCCCCTCAAAATTATTGACGCTCTGTGGCAGAGCCGCTACGTGCGTTATGTGCCACAGTGAGCTAGTGTACAGGGGCGTCACTGCAGGCCTATTTGCTGGCAGTACAGGTGGAAACCCGAAGATAGCTGCGTTTGATGGACCAGCCCAGTTCATCACCATTCCATTGGCGCCCGATGGCACGCCCCGACTGAGAACTTGTTAATCGGGAATGGGCTCTAATTAATAAACCCGCTTCTGACAGCCACTTCTTCAGTAATTGAGCAGGTGTGATGTCATAATTGCCGAATGACGGACGGCTTAGCAGGCGTGCACAGTTAAAATTAAAACGACAAGAGATCTATCTTACACTGTGACAGGCAAAGCTCTTGGCTAGAGGAAGACAATATGTATCTCACGGTTGACGTCCGTTAAAATCCACAAGTGGCGCATTCTTAAGTTGTAAATCTACTGAGGCTCCCAGTTACATGCAACAGGTACCGCACTACACTGAAGTCGGCTATTTTCACCTGTCTCAGCGGCTGGCACAGTGCAGTAATTTTCCACTTTGATCACGTCCACCACTGTAAAAAGCTAAATGCATTCGGCAGCACTTCATACCTGCCACGTACTGCACTTGGAACGATGTCTTACGTGCCCTGATTTAAATACATAGATTGACAAGTTTTTCAACCTCAGAAGAATGAGGCCCAGTAAAAACTTATAAAAGAGCAAATGGATGCAATTTAAACCAATTTGTGTCAGAGCAAACTCCCCACGAAACTCATGGTACTTGGGGCTGCGTACCCGATTGATGCCCCCCCCCCCCCCCCCGGCATAAACGGACAAGTTCAAAATCTGTAGTAAAGTAGTATCGTGCCAAACCCCAATGCAGTTATTAAATCACGTATCACAACAGATTCGGGGCAGAAGTTAGTGTTCTTACATTTTTTTTCGAGCAGGCATCCATTAAAAAAAAAAAAACTACATGAGATATTTCTTTCGTTCTATCCACAAAGATTAAATCATTTCACTTTTAAGGTTGCACTTGGATGTAAAAGGTACAACAAAGTATTCGCTGGTGCATTTTTGAAGCTATTACTTCTACATTTTTGTTTGTAGTAGGAATCACCACTGTTCATGTCAGTAATATAACTGTTCGATAACTATTTATTAACGGGATTAACCCTGCTCCTCACAGGACAGGGACTGAAGGCTGTCATACTGCTGCTTTTCATTCTAAATATTATGTGAAATGTAAAACTTTGGGCTCTAATCGAATAAAGTAAGGAACTTCAATTTAGATTAAATGCTACTTCTGTTAATGAGACTCCTATGTACAATTCATATGACTACAGTCTGTCTTTCGGCCTTGCTGAATCCGATGATTCCAATTCTTGACATTATGGATACGCAAAACGCTAGTCACTTTTATCGCTTAGTTAGCAACAGATAGCACTGTGTAACCTGGATGGGCCGCTTTCGACAAATAATGTAACACTTGTTCACTGCCATTACTTTTCATTGCGTGCGCTGTACTGCCTTTCCCTTTGACGGCATTCGTACCGCAGAATGTGCTTTTACTGCTTCAATGCAGAGGAGTATACAAATATAAATCGTCAAGCAAAAACTGTGTTTTATAACCAGTTGCGCTCCATTTTTTAAAGTATGTATGTATTGTCTGTGTACAACTTCGAAAGGAATAACTCAACGGATGACATTCGCTTCATTCATATTTCAAGCAGACACAATGAATATTTCATTATTAAAGCAATCAAAACACTGAGGCATCACAATTGTAACAAGTGACTGAGGAATAAGAGTACCTTATAGAAACAATTTCACAATAAAACAGAAAATAACTCAAATTGTGGGCTCTTTGCTTCTTCGTCCATTCATGCATGTGACCTTCAGAATCATTTCGATCTGTCTGAGCAGAAAAGTACGTTGTGCTTTCCAGATCACATACACACTGAGGAGCCAGAATATTATAACCACTGTCCACTGCCAAGTTGAAGGCCCTCTGATGGTACTGCAGGTCCGTAATGCGATACTGAACGCACAGCAGGTGAGTGCTGCTGGCGCGAACTGGAGGTGACTAGCGACAATACGAAACGCAAATGAGGGAATTCACTGACATTAGTGACTTTGACAAAGGTCAGATGGTTATGGCCTGGCGCCTGCGACCGAGCATCTCGGAAACGGTGATGCCGGCAGCCTGTTTGTGTTTCACTACCGCGAGCATCTGTGGAAAGTGGTCGAACGACGGCGAAATCACGAGCAGGCAACAGTAACTTAGACGCACGTGCTCCATCACAGACCGTGCTCGTCAGAAGCTTGCACTGTGTCAGATCTGGCGGCAGAGCACAGTGCTGGTGCAGGCAGAAGGGTCTCGGAGCACACCGATCAGCACACATTGTAGAACACGGGGTTTCAGCAGCATCCCTTGCACTGGTATACTCTGCAGCAGAATACTGTGCACCAGTTCGGCTCCGAAGCGCCCACGTACAGAATGTAGACTTCCAACTCAACTCAGTTATGAGAGTAATTAGCGGCACAGTCCGGTTTACAGTGCTTTCAAACATCTGTCCACCATACCTCCGTCGAAAGGCTGCTCTTTGCAACCTCTGTCAGCAAGTTTCTGAAAACAACTCATCCCTCCTCATGACGATTTGCTGTCACTGCCCCGGAAATGCCTCAAATCTAGAAGGCCAGCATATGAAATGGGAGTCCAAATGCTATCCACAGGATTCGACCAGGACGCTTAGTGAAAACGTGAGTGGCAAGCTACAAGAACCCGAAACCACGAACATGTAGACAATCCAATAGTTCCAGTTCCAGGCTTCCACCAACCGAATGACTGCCCAGCGAGACGATTCCCTGGTGGCATTGAGAAGCTCCATCAAGCACCCAACGAGGCACTCCGATGGATCGCGTCCATCAACATCCGAGTGTAGTCTGAGCCGTTTTAAAACTTGTGTATTATATATAATTTCACATGTTCATTTTTCTATATATTTCTTTGTTTTGCTAAATGTGTATTACTGTAATTGATGCACACGATAATAATAATAAATAGAAGACGGTCCCATCGTGTCCCCATCGTGTCCCCATGTTGACTCAACGACATTGTCACCTCGTCGGATGCACCATGTTTCTTGTTACACGAGGTCGATGGTCGTGTCTGTATACGCCGTCATCCAGGCTAACAGCTGCTAGAAAAATGCACCGCGTCACAGACGAAAGCCGGTGGAGGGAATATTATGCTACGCAGGGTATTTACTTCGGCTCCCACGAGACCTATGGTAGTAACTGAGGGCACCATCAGCCGGCCGGCGTGGCCGAGCGGTTCTAGGCGCTACAGTCTGGAACCGCGCGACCACTACGGTCGCAGGTTCGAATCCTGCCTCGGGCATGGATGTCTGTGATGTCCTTAGGTTAGTTAGGTTTAAGTAGTTGTAAGTTCTAGGGGACTGATGACCTTAGCAGTTAAGTCCCATAGGGCTCAGAGCCATTTGAACCATTTTTGAGGACACCATCACAGACCACGTGAACACTACTGCGGACCAACTGCTTTCTTTCATGCTTGATGTCCTCCCACTGGCGATGCCATCTTCCAGCAAGATAACTGTGTGTCAGAAGACCAGAATCGGGTAAACCATGACTTGAGGAGTATGGCAGTGACCTACCATTGATGTCTTGGCCACGAATTCGCCTGATGCAAAGCAGATGGAACACACCTGGTTCTCTGTGGGGCACCATATCCTCGCCTAAAAACTGTGAGCCTGGGACCGGTACTCTGTTATTCTGCGCAGCGGATTAAGCTGAGATGTACTCTTTACCCTGTGGCTCCTGCAAGATGCAATTTATACACCCACACTACTACAGAAGTCAGTCAGACGCTCCTAACGTTCTAAAGAGAAATGCCTGAAAACTTTCAGCAATAAATATCTTCTGGAGTCGTCTGCTGTAAGGAAATGACACAAAAATTCACAAAATTTCTTGTGTAACTAGTGGGATACTTGGGTACTGGAGTAGTGCTAGTTAGTGTATGAAAAATATGAAACTAACGAAAATTATTATTTATTTTGCAAAAATTCTAAGAAATCACAATGGCACTTTTAGTTATGAATTGAACAATTTATATCCTGGTTCTTTTCGGAATGTGAAGTTACCTCTCAAGGATAGGATTCGCTAATGAAATTTCTGTACAAAGTTTAAGATTGTTATTGACTTGGCTGAGGGCCACACCTAATCAATTTGAATATATATCCATTAGAATGTTGCTAGGTACAGTCGAGGCTGTCGCGTGTGAAATGCAGTGAAGAGTACTGTTGTGGAGGAAATATAGGGCTCGCAAGAGCTGTAGCGCACAATACATTAAGCTGCGATGACTGCTGTCTGCGCTGCTCACTGCTGACAAATAAGATAACTCTCATCCTATCTGGATTGACCTTCGCTTATCAAACTCTCCCTATGCCTTGATGAAGTCAATGATTCCTACTCGCCCCTAGTCTAACTATTGGCGTGGTACACCGGTCAGATAACCAGTCCACCGCCATGCCACTCAAAAATTCACTCGCAGGCGTTTAACTATAACTCTGTCCGTTCACACCGCACAATAAGTGTGTTGGCCAACACAGTGAACAACACTTAATCGCAAGGACTCAATATAGAGTGGCACTTCGATTCGCTCTCGACAGAGGTGCTCTCCCAGTGAAGTACTGAGGAGAGACTTGTTCCTAGCTCTTTGAGCACGCACGCTCTCGATACGTGTTCTCGCTCCAAAAGCGACAACGGAACTGACCCTCTCCACGCCAGACATGAAGGGGTATATCTTTCGGTCTCTTACATTACTCCTTCAGCTCAAGGCGTCAGAAATATCGTCTGCCAATTAGCATTGCTCTTCTGAAACGGGAGAATATCGTTTCGTTTAAGGCGACCAATCCGAAAATCTGTAGCATTGGCGTTTGACATTTGTTGTCTCACTGTGAAAATCTCTGAAACTGCGTGCTATGTGTAAAGAATGCGTAGGCTGGCCGCTCCCACACAATGTAGTGGAATTTGCTTTTAAGCCGAACACGGGGTCGTTCCCCCTTTCACTCGGGCCATGCTGTCCGCTCCACAGGCAGTCACCGGCCGACGTACATAGGCTGCGTCGTCCTCTGAAGGGACCGGAGTCCTGTTGTGCGGTTTCTCTCCTGAACTAGAAGCTCCTGTGACCGTTGTGTCTGCAATGTATGTGTGTACGCCAGCCTCGAGTATTTCAACCCCGGTGCGCTTACTTGTTATTTGCATGTCGTTTACATGAATTCATACAACATTGACTTTATCTTATCGAGTTTGGGTTCGAATGAAGTGTCTTGATGCGCGGAATATGATCGTGAGGGTGGAATATATAAGCAATGAAGGTCAGGAGACCACGACGTCTTACAAAACTACGGCCGGTAATTTAAGGGATTTGCGTGAACTGCGATTAGATTTCTGGTGGCACATACCTCGTGAAACCTACCACGGGCTTGTACAATCTGCCACGCAGAATTTGTGCCGTGTAGCTTTCCAAAGTTGGGGTATCGATTATTAAGCATTGTCAAAAAAGTTCTGCTTCATCAGTGTATGGCTCGCCCGTGATTTCTGTGTACCATCATACTCTTGTTTGCTCTCAAAGAAGGCGGAGTACATACTTGTCATTTTGGAAGGTAAATGCTTACAAAACCCTTTAGGTATTCCTCTTAAGGAGTGTTTTTTGAATTGAGTCCCTGTAACACAACAACAGAGTTGCCTAATAAATTTTTCGCACAATGAATTCTGTAACCATAATACAACTGAACCAACCAGAGGTTGTTGAGAGCCTTAGGGAACGATTGAGAAGAACAGAGGAAAGAAACACGTTAGAAGAGGATGGGTAGCTTTGAGAGATGAAATACTGAAGGCGGCACGGGATCAAGAACGTAAAACGACGAGGGCTAGTAAAAATCCTTGGATAACACAAGAGATACTGAATGTAACTGATGAAAGGAGAAAACGTAAAAATGCAGTAAATGAAGCAGGCGAAAGAGAATACAAACGTTCCAAAAATGTGATCGATGGAAGTGCATAATGGCTAAGCAGGAATGGCTAGGATGTATAAGCATATGTCACTAGGGGTAAGATTCATGCCGCCTACGGGAAAATTAAAGAGACCTTTGGAGAGAAGAGAACCACCTGCATGAATAGCAAGAGCTCAGGTGGAGAACCAGTACCAAGCAAAAAAGGGAAAGAGGTGGAAGACTATATAGAGGGTCTATAGAAGGGAAAAGTACTTGAGAGCAATATTAGGGAAATGGAAGAGGATGTAGATGAAGATGAGATGGGAGTTATGATATGCATGAAGAATTTAACAGAGCACCGAAAGACCTAAGTCGAAACAAAGCTCCGGGAATAGACTACATTCAGATGGAACTACTGATAGTCTTGGAAGAGTTAGCTGGGAAAAAACTTTTCCATCTGGCGACTGAGATGTATGAGACGGGACTCAGACTTCAAGAAGAACACAATGATACCAATTTAAGGGCCCTGATACCAAAGGTAAAATTCAGCTACTGAATAATAGAAGGATTTTGATATCACAAAGTGACTCATTACGAGAATTTCTAAAGTATTACCAGACACGATTATTGAATGGAATATAAATAAGAACGATGTTACTGCTGTAACGGGATACTGGCTGAATTCACATAGAGGAGTGGAATCAATTATCACGTTGTAGAACCCTTTGTGAGTGAGCGTATGCCTTAACACGTTACCCTTGACCATCACGAACAATATAGATCAGAAATGAAAGCGCTTGATACAGATCACGCGTGCTAGCTGTGGCTGTGAAGGGCGACAAGGCGACAGCGTGAGCTGTGAGGGATCAAATTAATTACGTCGCTGTGCCGGTGCTGCGAATACGTTACCACCTGGAAAACTGGCCGCGCGCCGACAGCTCCGACCACAGGGATGAGGTTGCAGCTGCTTTCAGTTGCGGTCCGCGTCCATACGGAAAGACCCAACCGAAATGGTGCGAGCGCGAAACGACAAACAAATCCAACTTCGTCACAAGTGGTAACAGACAGGTTCTGCCCGGACTACCGCGACAGTAATACTTATGACTCTCGCGATCACCTACACTCCAGCTGACAAGAAGTGATGGACTCTGGCAGTCTAGAAGCAAAACATGACCGATCTCTCTGGCCGTCCAGAGGCGAGTCCCCGAACTCCTTACCTCGCCTTCGCACCGAAAGATTAGCCCCTTGCCCCCACCGCGCAGGAAAATTTCCAGTTGTTGGAAGACACGGAAACAGCTGCCAATGATACTGTTAGATTCTACCGCTCAGTTCCGCTCCAAACCATTACAACAAATTTTCCTTCTATCACGGAATGTCAAACCAAATTTGGAGTGTGCTCTTTTGCATCATTATAAGTCATATCGGCCCACCAGTCAGATGGCGTTCCTCGGTCTACGTCCAGGAAAGTATAGGCCTGAAGCTGCCTCTGACCATCGGACGGCAGAGGTCCATGTGGGCACAGTACTGTCGACACCCTGGAGACACAGACATCAAAATACTCCGAATCGCTGCAGACAATTCAGCCATCTGGCGTCGTCTGGTGGGCGAGCGGTGGGCTCCGGTGCACTAGAACGATATGCGAGGCGCCAGCCCCTGCGCTATCCACGTCCCAGACCCTTCGCCAAATAAGGCAAAAACGCCGGGCACCTCGTGTGGTCCAAAGAGATCCGCGACCGCTCTTGTCGCCTAGGTAGCCGTCCCGCCACACGTTCACCCACACCGTATAAAGTACGACAGCCCCGACACCCAGGTACCACCTAAAGAAAATCAAAGCTCTTATTTCAGATTTCATTACTCCACTGGCCTTAATTGGCCATTACCTACTGGGAGCTTAACAAGAAAAGTTGAATCAAGGAAAAAAAAATGAAGTGGGACAAATCACCAGAGCTTGGCGTCTTTCCACATACACTAAAGTGCCAAAGACACTGCTACACCTGCCTAATATCGTGTAGAGCTTCCGCGAGCAGAAGTGCCGCAATACGACGTGGCATGGACTCGATTAATGTCTAAAGTAGTGCTGGAGGGATCTGACACCTAGTATCCTGCAGGGCTGTCCATAAATCTGTAAGAGAACGAGGCGTTGGAGGTCTCTTCTGAACAGCACGTCGCAAGGCATCCCAGATATGCACAATAATGTTCATGTCTGGGGAGTTTGGTGGCCAGCGAAAGTTTTTAAACTCAGAAGAGTGTTCCTGGCGCAATTCTCCAGCAATTGTAGACGTCTGGGGTGTCGCATTGTCCTCCTGGAACTGCCCAAGTCCGTCGGAATTCACAATGATCAGACAGGGTGCTTAAGAACGCGTCACCTGTCAGAGTCGTATCTAGGCGTATCAGGGTTCCCATATCACTTCAACTGCACACTTCTCATACCTCTACAGAGCCTCCACCAGCTTGAACAGCCCCCTGCTGACATGCACAGTCCATGGATTCATAAAGTTGTCTCCATATCAGTACGCGTCCTTCCGCTCGATACAATTTGAAACGAGACTCGTCCGACAAGACAACATGTTTCCAGTCATCAACATTCCAATTTCGGTGTTGTCGGGCCCAGGCGAGGTGTAAAGTTTTGTGTCGTGCGGTCATCAAGGGTACACGAGTGGGCCTTCGGCTCCGAAAGCCCATGTCGATGATATTTAGTTGAATGGTTCGCACGCTCACACTTGTTGATGCCCCAGCACTGAAATTCGCAGCAATTTGCGGAAGGCTTGCACTTCTGTCACGTTGAACGATTCTCTCCAGTCGTTGTTGGTCCCGTTCTTGCAGGATCTTTTTCCGGCCGCAGCGATGCTTTTATGTTTTACCGGGTTAGTGATATTCACGGTACACTCGTGAAATGATCGTACGGGAAAATCCCCACTTTATCGCTACCTCGGAAATACTGTGCGCCGTCTGTAACAGAAATCTTGATAACATGTCATTGCATTATCGTGTGGCCGAGCGGTTCTAGGCGCTACAGTCTGGAACCGCGTGACCGCTACTGTCGCAGGTTTGAATCCTGCCTCGGGCATGGATGTTTGTGATGTCCTTGGTTTAGTTAGGTTTAAGTAGTTCTAAGTTATAGGGGACTGATGACCTTAGAAGTTAAGTCCCATAGTGCTCAGAGCCATTTGAACCATTTTGTATTATTGCGAAATATGGGAGAGAGTGTCACGGAAATGATACAGGATTTGGGCTGGACACCATTAAAAGAAAGGCGTTTTTTCGTTGTGACGGAATCTTCTCACGAAATTCCAATCACCTACTTTCTCCTTCGAATGTGAAAATATTTTACTGACACCGACCTGCATAGGGAGTAACGATCACCACGATAAAATATGAGCTCTTGCTGAAAGATATAGGTGTTCGTTCTTTCCACGCGCTGTACGAGATTGGAATGAAAGAGAATTGTGAAGGACGTTCGATGAACCCTCTGCCAGGTACTTAAATGTGATTTGCAGAGTATCTGTGTAGATGAAGATGTAGATGTGGATGTAGCAGCAGTAACGGTTCTGAAAAGTGCGCCAGACATTTTTTGTCTTATATAGGCATTGCCAACCGCAGAGCCGTATTCTGCCTGTTTACATATCTCTGTATTTTAATACGCATGCCTACACCAGTTTCTTTGGCGCTTCAGTGTACATCCACCCGATAATCAAACTCCACCCATACTTTAGTGACCACTCACCGGTGTTACTATACGGCATCGCAATTCATCCAAAGTAGTTGAAAAGTGAGGCACATACAATGAGTCTTTCGAGAACACCCTCAAAGTAACAAAAACACGTACCGTCAGATTACGTGACCTTGTAGACCAGTGGTGCAATGCGAGATCCCTTTGCACTTTATGCTGTAGGATGTACAGTGTCCCACTAGCGACGAAAATCACAGTTGTAACTGAAGTGCCGTGTTGGAACGCAAGGTTCTACTTTCATTCAGGTATAAGACATAGTCTTCCGAAATCTGTTCACTCTTCTGAAACACCCCTTATTTTGTATCCTGTCATATTTATATCTGCAGTTAGTAAATAATGGTCTTCGAATGTAATGATATCACTATTTTGAGCTATAATTATGAACTAGGAGGCTTGTACAAATGTGTGACTCTGTGAGAGTATGGCGTGAATTAACCCAGATTTTAGTATCTGCAGACCAATTTAGTATTTGAGTAAAGTGTGTGCTATATAAAAGTGAGCAAGCATGTCAAACCAGAGAAAGTTTTTGATGCAATCGTGTGAATCGAGCCGGCCGCGGTGACCGAGCGGTTCTAGGCACTTCAGTCCGGAACCGCGCGACTGCTACGGTCGCAGGTTCGAATCCTGCCACGGGCATGGATGTGTGTGATGTCCTTAGGTTAGTTAGGTTTAAGTAGTTCTACGTTCTAGGGGACTGATGACGTCAGATGTTAACTCCTATAGTGCTCAGAGCCATTTGAACCATTTTTGAACGTGTGAATGGAACTGGCTCACATCCTTTGAGAACGCTGCTTTTGGGCTGCCGAAAGAAAAATCTTGATGTATGTGTTTATGACATACAATAAATTTGAAACGTTGTTTAACACTACTCACTTTGGAAAAAATTGACTGATGATAGATATACCGCAACCTATTGGAAATCTTTGCAGTACAGACTAGCCTTGATAGGTGAGACCTGTACGTGCAAGAAAACTATATGAGCTTCATCACCAAGTCCCGTCATTTTCATTCTCTAAAAGGTCTGTAAGTGACAAGATAGGAGCATATCTAAATGAGACTACCCTACCACCACGTGAGCGTTGATGAAACTCAAGGTGAGCCAATTACAGGCTGCATTGCGAATAATCAAACACTGCCCATCGTATACTCTGCAGGAAGATCTTCATCGCCCCTGAAGAGGGCAACCGAGACTTGTCATGAAGATGGAAACGCGTGATAGTTACATCTACATCTACATCTACATCTATACTCCGCGAGCCACCTTACGGTGTGTGGCGGAGGGTACTTATTGTACCACTATCTGATCCCCCCTTCCCTGTTCCATTCACGAATTGTGCGTGGAAAGAACGACTGCTTGTAAGTCTCCGTATTTGCTCTAATTTCTCGGATCTTTTCGTTGTGATCATTACGCGAGATATATGTGGGCGGTAGTAATATGTTGCCCATCTCTTCCCGGAATGTGCTCTCTCGTAATTTCGATAATAAACCTCTCCGTATTGCGTAACGCCTTTCTTGAAGTGTCCGCCACTGGAGCTTGTTCAGCATCTCCGTAACGCTCTCGCGCTGACTAAATGTCCCCATGACGAATCGCGCTGCTTTTCGCTGGATCATGTCTATCTCTTCTATTAATCCAACCTGGTAAGGGTCCCATACTGATGAGCAATACTCAAGAATTGGACGAACAAGCGTTTTGTAAGCTCCACATTATGTGAGCTCCATGATATCGGCCGCTATCTGTCACCAGGCGCTCGCTGTTGGCGGGAGACATTATTCATACAGGCATCTTAGTGTGCTCACTGTGTGCTCAGAACTGAAAAGAGCTACGTGATGCTATCGACGGGCGTACTAGAGATACTGCCCAACATACAGGGTGTTTCAAAAATGACCGGTATATTTGAAACGGCAATAAAACCTAAACGAGCAGCGATAGAAATACACCGTTTGTTGCTATATGCTTGGGACAACAGTACATTTTCAGGCGGACATACTTTCGAAATTACAGTAGTTACAATTTTCAACAACAGATGGCGCTGCAAGTGATGTGAAAGATATAGAAGACAACGCAGTCTGTGGGTGCGCCATTCTGTACGCCGTCTTTCTGCTTTAAGCGTGTGCTGTTCATAACGTGCAAGTGTGCTGTAGACAACATGGTTTATTCCTTAGAACAGAGGATTTTTCTGGTGTTGGAATTCCACCGCCTAGAACACAGTGTTGTTGCAACAAGACGAAGTTTTCAACGGAGGTTTAATGTAACCAAAGGACCGAAAAGCGATACAATAAAGGATCTGTTTGAGAAATTTCAACGGACTGGGAACGTGACGGATGAACGTGCTGGAAAGGTAGGGCGACCGCGTACGGCAACCACAGAGGGCAACGCGCAGCTAGTGCAGCAGGTGATCCAACAGCGGCCTCGGGTTTCCGTTCGCCGTGTTGCAGCTGCGGTCCAAATGACGCCAACGTCCACGTATCGTCTCATGCGCCAGAGTTTACATCTCTATCCGTACAAAATTCAAATGCGGCAACCCCTCAGCGCCGCTACCATTGCTGCACGAGAGACATTCGCTAACGATATGGTGCACGGGATTGATGACGGCGATATGCATGTGGGCAGCATTTGGTTTACTGACGAAGCTTATTTTTACCTGGACGGCTTCGTCAATAAACAGAACTGGCGCATATGGGGAACCGAAAAGCCCCATGTTGCAGTCCCATCGTCCCTGCATCCTCAAAAAGTACTGGTCTGGGCCGCCATTTCTTCCAAAGGAATCATTGGCCCATTTTTCAGATCCGAAACGATTACTGCATCACGCTATCTGGACATTCTTCGTGAATTTGTGGCGGTACAAACTGCCTTAGACGACACTGCGAACACCTCGTGGTTTATGCAAGATGGTGCCCGGCCACATCGCACGGCCGACGTCTTTAATTTCCTGAATGAATATTTCGATGATCGTGTGATTGCTTTGGGCTATCCGAAACATACAGGAGGCGGCGTGGATTGGCCTCCCTATTCGCCAGACATGAACCCCTGTGACTTCTTTCTGTGGGGACACATGAAAGACCAGGTGTACCGCCAGAATCCAGAAACAATTGAACAGCTGAAGCAGTACATCTCATCTGCATGTGAAGCCATTCCGCCAGACACGTTGTCAAAGGTTTCGGGTAATTTCATTCAGAGACTACGCCATATTATTGCTACGCATGGTGGATATGTGGAAAATATCGTACTATAAGAGTTGCCCAGACCGCAGCGCCATCTGTTGTTGAAAATTGTAACTACTGTAATTTCGAAAGTTTGTCTGCCTGAAAATGTACTGTTGTCCCAAGCATATTGCAACAAACGGTGTAACTCTATCGCTGCTCGTTTAGTTTTTATTGCCGTTTCAAATATACCGGTCATTTTTGAAACACCCTGTATCTGTGCAAGGCTCCATCGGATCTTCACTGTGGTTTTCATTCCGCGATCTCTCGTACTGTACTGTCTGAATAGCCCTCGTATTTCGGTGTAACTTGGATCATGGAAACAGCAACCATATCAGTAAACCTAAACATTAAAAAGTAATTATGCTTGAATATAGGTTTATAAGTTTTTTTTATTTTTTTGCAATAGTGATCTTCTTAAGCGGGAAGATCTGTATCTTTGATTGATACTATAAGTTGGTAAAGGAAGCTTTTTGACTTACAAGGCACTGTATTTCTACATCTGTGCAATCTTTGGACTGTCTATATAGTTACTTCGTGTCTATGTGACATCGAAAAATGAAAATGTATCTTTATGATGGACCTCAGGGTTATTTTTGCTGAAATATATTGCAAGTAGCTTTATTATTGTTTAAAATTTGCAACCCTAACGGAAGTACTGATTATACGTACCTTATCTGTAACGAAAAGAAACTGTAAACGGTCAAGTGGCTACAACCAGCAAACAAAACCGTAACGTAATCCTTTGACCCACCTGAAGACAAAGCGCGTAAGCCCTCGACCGCGTCGTAACAGTAAACAAAAAGTGACTCACAAAGATAGTTGCTTAACTTTACCTTCAACAAGTGTGTCATTCAGATATTTCTGTTTCGCTCGTCGTCGTACATAATTTGTACCATTTTCTATCATTCATCAAGTTGTTGAGAATCAGCAGAGACAGCAACAGCCATCTGCTTAAAATAATAACGGGATGCGGAGTACTAAACATGTCGTTTTAATTGACTGATGAGGCAACTTGCCCGAAATAACAGCGGGGAAACCAGTTGCGGGAAAGGCAATCCGCCAGAGTGGAGGTCACGAAACGGGCAGCCGGGTTTGATTCCATCGTTCGCGAAGACTCGCTGCTATTAATTAAATTTACTCCCACTTCTGCCGAACAAGAAAATAAGAAGAGGCTCTTGGTCGGAGCCACCAACCGGTGCTTCGATTTGAGTGCCTTTAGGTTCTGGTAACACGCATTTACAAAGAAACAGCTGAATAGCGTTTCATGACATTCGTTCGGTGAACTAACTGATTTATCCGGGAGGCGTATTTCGTACTTTAAGCCAACCCATTAACTGTTATAGTAAAGCATTAACATTGTAATAAATTAAGTGTGTTTTTGCACGGAAAATTTAGCAGTCACAAACTTGACGTCGCATTGCATCGTGGTTCATGATGCGGCCGTGGACAATTCGCTATACTGACAGAAGCAATCAGCACGTTTTTACTTGTAGAGCCTACGATGTTTAACGAAAGAGGCTGATCTCTGAAACATTTCGACATTTTTTGACCAAACATCAATATGTGTTGCATTTATGTTATCAGAATGACTTTTTACTCTGTAGCGGAGTGTGCGCTTATTTGAAACTTCCTATAGTTGAGTCGGCGTAAGTTGATACCTGACAGTCACATTGGGCTGTGTTTAAAATATTTAATTTGCACTAAAAAATAAAATATTGTTAACACAGACAGGTGGAATAACGTCCTTATTCAAATTTGTTGCGACCGTGAGGGCCACGCAGACGAAAATGAATAAGGAAAAGTTGGATACCGAGCTAAGTGTGATATTTAATGGTTAGATTGCAGAGTTATATCACCGAGGTCAGTCAACACACGGAGAGTTTTTATAAGAAATTTACACACACCAAAAAAGTTTTGCATCACCCCGGTTCCCAGAAGTCCTGGAAATAGACGTTTACTGTGGATATTGCACTGTTCAGAGATGTCACTAAACCCGCCCAAAAAATGTGAACAGCCATGCATGACCAGCGCCGATTTGACGGAGGGGGTCCGACAGCCGATCACTTCCAGACATTCCACCAGGAAGGAGGTACACGGCTCGTGTTGTCTATAGCTCAACCATGCCTAGACAGTCAATACCGCGGTTCGGTCGCGTCCGCATTGTTACTTTGTGCCAGGAATGGCTTTCAATAAGGGAAGTGTCCAGGCGTCTCGGAGTGAGCCAAAGCGATGTTGTTCGGACAGACAGGAACCGTCGATGACATGCTTCGCTCTGGCTGACCAAGGGCTAGTACTGCACTGGATGACCGCTACCTACGGATTATGGCTCGGAGGAACCCTGACAGCAACGCCACAGTGTTGAATAATGTTTTTCGTGCAGTCACAGAACGTCGTGTTACGACTCAAACTGTGCGCAATAGGCTGCATGATGCGCAACTTCACTCACGACGTCCATGGCGAGGTCCAGCTCTGCAACCATGGCACCATGCAACGCGGTACAGATGGGCCACTCAGGATTGGCATCACGTTCTCTTCACCGATGAGTGCCGCATATGCCTTCAACCACACGATCGTCGGAGACGTGTCTGGGAGCAACCCGGTCAGGCTGAATGCCTTAGACACACTGTTCAAAATGGTTCAAATGGCTCTGAGCACTATGGGACTTAACATCTGTGGTAATCAGTCCCCTAGAACTTTTAAACCTAACTAACCTTAGGACATCACACAACACCCAGTCATCACGAAGTAGAGAAAATCCCTGACCCCGCTGGAAATCGAACCCGGGAACCCGGGCGTGGGAAGCGAGAACGCTACCGCACGACCACGAGCTGCGGACAGACACACTGTCCAGCGAGTGCAGCAAGGTTGAGATTCCCTGCTGTCTTGGGGTGTCATTATGTGGGGCCGACGTACGCCGCTGGTGGTCATGGAAGGTACCATAACGGCTGAACGATACGTGAATGGGATCCTCCGACCGACAGTGCAACCATATCGGCAGCGTATTGGCGAGGCATTCGCCTCCATGGACGACAATTCGCGACCCCATCGTGCACATTTTGTCAATGACTTCCTTCAGGATAACAACTTCGCTCGATTAGAGTGGCCAGCAAGTTCCCCAGACATGAACCCTATCGACCATGCCTGGGATAGATTGAAAGGGCTGTTTATGGACGACGTGAACCACCAACCACTCTGAGGGATCTACGAGGAATCACCCTTGAGGAGTGGGACAGTCTTGACAGACAGTGCATTGATAAACTTGTGGATAGTATGCCACGATGAATGCAGGCATGGATCGATGCAAAAGGACATGCTACTGGGTATTAGAGGTACCAGTGTGTACAGAAATCTGGACCACCACCTCTGAAGGTCTTGCTGTATGATGTTACAACGTGCAATGTGTGGTTTTCATGAGCAATAAAAAGGGCGGAAATGATGTTTATGTTGATATCTATTCTAGTTTTATGTACAGGTTCCGGAACACTCGGAACCGAGGTGATGCAAAACATTTTTTGATATTAACCATCTTGAGCATTAGCTGACATTTCTTCTGGCACTAAGATTGAAAATGACATTGTGGAAGCCAAAATACTAAACTGAAGTGTTTGACAACGTTAGTTCGTAAGACGGATCCTCCTTTTAGAGTCGGCGAAATAGCATACATCGAGATACGATGGACGTTCGGAAAGTAGGGTCCGATCGATAGCGAAATGGCAACGATAGTCAAAATCCGTTGACACTTTGCACAGATATGTTGCGCAGTGTCTTCACTATGCCCGTCGATCGCGTCACGTCACTGTTTTCCGTTTTGAGTGCGCAGTGAACACGAAAATATGACGAGAAAAAAGTGTCTTCCCGCATGTGTGAGGGCCTGGTGACAGATATCGTCTGAAGCCATTTAGACCACATAACGTGACTGTCATGCATTTCCTTCTCCGTGACAATTCTCGCCCTCACTCTGTAGGGGCAATGAAGATGCCCCTGCAACGTTTTCGATGGGATATGTTTGCTTACCAACAATACTGCCCGTAATCAGCTCCCATTGCGTTTCGTTTCTGCTCACATGAACCGGTGGGTATGAAGACATTTTGGTACAGACAACGAGCTGTAGACCGGCGTAGAGATTTGGCGGAAAGCGCAAGCGGCTGACATATTATGACGAGGGCACTGGAAAGTTGATACAACGCTACGACAAATGTCTATGTCTGAGCGGCGACTATGTAGAGAAGTAGCTGGAAGGTGTAGCTAACTGCTGCAAATAAAACATTTCTGATTTTCAGTGTGATTTACATTTCGCGACCAATCGGACGTTAATAATCGAACAGCCCTCGTAACTGACCGCGGAACAGACTTCAGCATAGATCACTCAACAGAGGAAACGTCGCAGAACCTGATGAGACACCCGTATTGTGCTTAAAAGTTTATCAAAATGAAACTGCTCCTCTTCTACAAGCAGCTTACTGGAGGTCGTCGGAGCATCGAAGGGTTCCAGACGTCTGGAAACAGGCGCAGGTCCTTCCCATTTTTAAGGACGATCGTCGTGACAGGTACCAGAATTATAGGTTGTATCACTGGTATCAGTCCATATCAGAACTGCGGAACATGTTTCATGTTCGCCTATTGTGATCTTTTCGATGAATGAAAATCACCTCTGTAGGAATCAGCATCGATTATGAAAGCATTACCCTTTTCAAGTCACTCTGTTCGACCATGAGATCCAGAAGGCAGTAAACAGTGGTGCCTAACTTGATGCCGTGTTCCATGACTAGCAGAAGGCATTTGATTCAGCTGAGCATTGTTCACTGATGAAAAGAAACTTACTGAGTCTTCAGCTTTCGGACTTGACTCCGGATTTCCTACTACACTTTTCTGTTTTATTTGCCACTTCTTTTTATTTTATTATCTATATAAATGAACAGACCGAATGTGGCACATGAACTGACATAAATATACCATATAATATTTCAGGATCATATCAAATGTTTTAGTAATAACTAAACACTATGCTGTTTAAGGAGAGAAACTCTGCATAGGATATCGACATAACAAGAATAATAATAATAATAGCAACTAAAAAAGTCTACATGCCACCATTCGCCCCCTGGAGCACAGATGTGTGTTCATCCCCTACTCAGAAGACACGCGTTACTGATATGTTACTATGCAGCACTGGCAGATCATGAATTTTGTAATTTATAGTTCTGGAGCACTGAAAGACCTAAGTCGAAACAAGGCCCCGGGAATAGACAACATTCCTTTAGAACTACTGACAGCCTTGGGAGAGCCAGTCCTGACAAAACTCTACCATCGGGTGAGCAAGACGTATGAGACAGGCGAAATACCCTCAGACTTCAGAAAGAATATAATAATTCCAATCTCAAAGAAAGCAGGTGTTGACAGATGTGAAAATTACCAAACTATCAGTTTAATAAGTCACACCTGCAAAATACTAACGCGAATTTTTCACAGACGATTGGAAAAAGTGGTAGAAGCCGACATCGGGGAAGATCAGTTTGTATTCCGTAGAATAATTTGAAACACGTGAGGCAATACTGACCCTACAACTTATCTTAGAAAAAAGATTAACGAAAGGCAAACTTACGTTTCTGGCCTTTGTAGGCTTAGAGAAAGCTTTTGACAATCTTGACTGGAACACTCTCTTTCAAATTCTAAAGGTGGCAGGGGTAAAATACAGGGCGCGAAAGGCTATTTACAATTTATACAGAAACCGATGGCAGTTACAAGAGTCGAGGGGCATGAAAGGGAAGCAGCGGTTGGGAAGGGAGTGAGGCAGGGTTGTAGCCTGTCCCCGATGTTATTCAATCTGTATATTGAGCAAGCAGTAAAGGGAACAAAAGAAAAATTCGGAGTAGGTATTAAAGTCCACAAAAAATAAGTAAAATCTTTGAGGTTCGCCGATGACATTGTAATTCTGTCAGAGACAGCAAAGGACCTGGAAGAGCAGTTGAACGGAGTTTTGCTATTTGGGGAGCAAAATATGTGATGATGGTCGAAGTAGAGAGGATACAAACTGTAGACTGGGAATGGCAAGGAAAGCGTTTCTGAAGAAGAGAAATTTGTTAACACCGAGTATAGATTTAAGTGTCAGGAAGTCGTTTCTGAAAAGTATTTGTATGGAGTGTAGGCATGTATGGAAGTGAAATATGGACGATAAATAGTTTGCACAAGAGGAGAACCGAATCTTTCGAAATGTGGTGCTACAGAATAATGCTGAAGATTAGATGGGTAGACCACATAACTAATGAGGAGGTATTGAGTAGAATTGGGGAGAAGAGAAATTTGTGGCACAACTTGACAAGAAGAAGGGATCGGTTGGTAGGACATGCTCTGAAGCTTCAAGCGATTACTAATTTAGTATTTGAGGGCTTCGTGGAGGGTAAAAATCGTAGAGGGAGACCAAGAGATGAATACACTAAGCAGATTCAGAAGGATGTATGTTGCAGTAGGTACTGGGAGATAAAGATGCTTGCACAGGATAGAGTACCATGGAGAGCTGCATCAAACCAGTCCCTGGACTGAAGACCACAATGACAAACAATTCTGGAGTACTCTATACTATACAATATTAGACTACAAAGCACTACACTATACAACACTACAGTACATTACTGTAATTAGTATCAGAAACCGACTGGATTTCTCATCTGTCTGGACGGTTAGCCCTCAGCGCTGCTGTGCAAAACGAGATGTATCGAGATAGGGAGATAGCTGTCAGAGGAAGCCCTTCCTGGTCCTCACCGAGTCTCAGCTCATCACTGCTCCCGCAAGATTGTTGTAGGTGGATGTTTCGCCGTGGCGCGTCTCGTTGTTATGAAATATGACCTTTTTTGGTTGCCTAACATCAATGCAGTCTTGAAGTTCCTAAGGTGATATTTTTGCTGACAGGGAATTCAGCTTATGCCATAGTTTCTCAAACCTTATTATATTACAGACTGTTGCATTATCAAAGGCGTTACTGTGCTTGTCTGTAGAATCTTCCTCGATGTCATAGTCTCAGACAACCTGATCAAGAGTGTCGACTGCTATACATTCACACATGTCTGTGGTGAGCCGTCGTATTTGTAATAAGTATGAAGGATATGGTCCATGACCCGACAGGTAGTGTAGAGCTCTCTTGGTCGCTCTTCTTTTTATGTTAGGAAGGAACTGGTAGCCGGCCGTTGTGGCCGAGCGGTTCTAGGCACTACAGTCTGGAAACTGCGCCACCGCTACGGTCGCAGGTTCGAATCCTGGCTCGAACATGGATGTGTGTGATGTCCTTGGTTAGTTAGGTTTAAGTAGTTCTAAGTTCTAGGGGACTGATGACCTCAGATGTTAAGTACCATAGTGCTCAGAGCCATTTGAATTTTTTTGGAACTGGTAGGATCTCCTCCCTGTTTTTGCCCTGTCCCAGCCTTCTTGCCTTTCTCTGTCAACGCATGTCTTCATTTCTTATTCCTTCTAGACAGAATTCTATTTATCGTTATTAACTGCGCGAAATAATGTGATGTAAAATTAATTTCGGAAATAGTCGAAGGGAGTGTATAGGACGGATACTGCTCACGAAATATGTAGATGACCTGGAGGATACCAAGCAAGCTCCGTAAAGCCGTTAGCAGATGGTGCAGTTTACGTAACAAATTCGCAACGCCATGAAATTGTAGCGAATTGTGCGAAAGCTATAGGGGATGGGCACTTGATTACAAGATTGGCTATAAATCACTAGAAATAAATGACTGGAAACAGTAAAATGTCTGGGTGTAACCGTTCGAAGCGACCTAAAGTGGAACGATCAAATAAAACGAATGGTAGGAAAGGGAGATGCCAGACTGAGATTGTGTGTGTGTGTGTGTGTGTGTGTGTGTGTGTGTGTGTGTGTGTGTGTTTGCAGGGAGCTGTTGTTTATGTAAGTTTTGAAATTTATCGTTCGCTTGCTTTTTGCTGAGCGTTAATGGGTATGATAGAGCTCTTGCAACGTGATTTACATTGAGAGCTCATTCATATTGCTCTATATTTGTGGCGTTATGGCTACGCCGTTTTAACACTGCAATTTCCTGATTCAAGCAACTGATACATTGTTTAATAACCTGTCCTCAAATTTCAGATGATTACGTCTGCATATTCCGTATTCCAACATTGGTGTAGAAACTGGTGTGCTCCTGCTCTTTGCTTAAATTTGCTTTCATGATGTTTGTTATTAAGGCATTGTTTCTAGAGAATATAAATAACGCTAGCTGCTAAATGTGTGTGTATATCACTGACTACCGGATCCTTCTCTTGTGTTGTTTAGTGAGTTGCAAAATAGAAAGGGCCACCGGAGAAAGTGCAAATATGACGCATTTAATAAAGGACTAATATAAAAAAGTTTTAGTTCAAAGAGCGGCACCATGGATCTAACAAAAGCTGTTGTAATGATATTTTTTTCACAGACAAGAATATTCCGTCAAGTGGACATCTTTAGATTCCTGAATAACAACACATTAAATATGAGGAAGGTTCCTTAGCGACAGATACTTAACTCGTTTTAGTTGCAGTATTTGCTGCAGGTACTTGTGTCCATTATGTTACACATTTTTCATTTGTCTTCGCGTGCAAAAATCAGCAGTTCATTACAGCGCTAATCATACTGTCCGGCCAAAATCGATCCATAAACTAATCGATATGGTCAGAGCGAGAGCATTACGAAGATGATTGTGTAACGCGGCAGTCACTCGCGCAAAGAAAGCAACTAACAATGTTGGGTAATTTTTGAGAGATCGATGTTTCGGATAAGGAAAGTAAAGTTATTATACTGATTCCATCAAACGTTTCATCATGGACCTTAACTGGCTTAGAGACTGTAAAATTTCCCTTATAATTGACGGATCGTTTTCCACCCTTAAGGTGGCATACATCGTAGACAGAAATTTATGTGCTACACTTTAACTGCAGTGAGATACTGAGTAAGGCAAGCGGTAATTAGGAGGGGCGTCGGTTAGACCAAGGGCCGTGCGAGATCTCTCGGATTGCCGGAGGCCGTTCTGAGACGTAGCACTTCCAGGTAGTGGAGCTGGTACTGAACTCTGGGAACAGATTATGAAATTCTCGCTAAATATTGGTACGAAAGCTATTAAACTAGTTAGTAAGCCTGATGTATTATGCGGCAATGAAAACAGAAAATTAGTTACCTCTTTTTGTAGAAGAGATATGTTTAAGGTAAATAACAGAGTGAACCAATGTTGAATTTTAAAGTTAAATAACGTCGAGTGTCCGTTACAAAGTTCTGAAAGCATGGTGGTAGGTACTATCTCGACAACAAGGTAATTGTCTGAACGGGCGGCCGTGGTGGCCGAGCGGTTCTAGGCGCTTCAGTGCGGAACCGCGCGACTGCTGCGGTCGCAGGTTATACTCCTGCCTCGGGCATGTCTTTAGGTTAGTTAGGTTTAAGTAGTTCTAAGTTCTAGGGGACTGATGACCACAGATGTTAAGTCCCGTAGTGCTCAGAGCCATTTGAACGTCTTTTAATTGTCTGAACCTAAAATTGCCTGGACTTTTTTTCTGTTACCACAAGCTCTTGAATCGTTATCTTTTACTAGAGATTAGAGATTAGTAATATTCTATGCATCAAATGGATCAGAAATTAGATGTTTTCTTGTTGTGATGCTTTCTGTTCCGTTATCTTAAATAGGCTATGATATGAGGGATCAGAGCAGTTATGGCATTTCACTTTTCAATAGTAGCAAGGTTAGTGACCCTATAAAACTCTTACCAATGCTCAGTTAGATTGAAACAAATGACAGCTACCTCTTAATGAACAAAGATGTAAAGTTTATATCAAACGGAGACAAGCTAGTTAGTGAGTAGCTACTAGACTCAGTCATACCTTAAAAATCCATGAGTATCAACGTGCAAAGAAATGAAGTGTAACGATGACATTAGATTAGTTCTTGGTAAATAAAAAGGAGGTTCATATTTATTAGGAAGACGTTGGGGAAATACAATTTGTATACGACAGAGGTCGCTAGCGAAACCTCTGTACGACCTATCCTGGAATATTGCTCAAATTTGTTGGATGTACACTGAAGCGCCAAAGAAACTGGTATACGCATGCGCATTCAAATACAGAGATGTGTAAACAGGCACAATAAGGCGCTGCGGTCGGCAACGCCTATGTAGGAAAAGTGTCTGGCGTAGTTGTAGTTGTTATCAAGGTTTAAGTGAGTATTAACGTCGTCCCACGAGAAACGGGATACAGCATTTCCAAGGTAGCGATTAAGTAAGGATTTTCCCATACGACCATTTCAAGAGTGTATTGTGAATATCAGGAGTCTGGTAAAACATCAACTACCCGACATCGCTGCGGCCGGAAAAAGATGCTACAAGAACGGGACCAACGGCGACAGGAGAGAATCGTTCAGGGTGATAGAAGTGCAACCCTTCCGCAAACTGCTGCAAAGTGCTGGGCCATCAACAAGTGGCCGCGTGCGAACCATTCAACGATACATCACCGATATGGGCTTGTGGAGATGAAGGCCCACTCCTCTACGCTTGATGCCTGCACTACACAAAGCTTTACGCCTCGCCTGGGCCTGTCGACACCAACATTGGACTGTTGATGACTGGAAACATGTCGCCTGATCTTGCTTCAAATTGTATGGAGCGGATGGACGTGTGCGGGTATGGAGACAACCTCATGAATCCTACATGTCAGCAGAGGACTGTTCAAGCCGATGGAGGCTCTCTAATGGTGTGGGGCGTGTGTAGTTGGAGTGATATGGGACCCCTGATACGCCTAGATACCACTCTGACAGGTGACACGTACGCAAGCATCCTGTCTGATCACCTGCACCCATTCACGTCCATTAAGCATTCCGACGGACTTGGGCAATTCCAGCAGGGCAATGCGACATCTCACACGTCCGGAATTGAAACGGAGTGGCTCCAGGAACACTCTTCTCAGATTAAACATTTCTGCTGGCCTCAAAGCTCCCCAGACAACAACATTATTGAGCATATTCGGGATGCCTTGCAATAGGCTGTTCAGATGGTATCTCTACCCCCTTGCACTCTTACGGATTTATGGACAGCCCTGCAGGATTCATGGTGTCAGTTCCCTCCAGCACTACTTTAGACATTAGTCGAGTCCATGCCACGTCGTGTTGCGGCACTTCTGCGTGCTCGCCGGGGCCCTACACGATATTAGGCAAGCGTACCGGTTTCTTTGGCTCTTCAGTGTATTTCAAGCCCCAGTAACATAGGGCATCGAGAAGGGTAATCCGAACGGTCCTCGGCTTCTTTGACTGATTGGAGAGAGTAGCAGAAATGCTGGGAAGTGTTAACTGGTAATAACTCGAAGAGAGAGACAAACTTCCAACAATTAACTTTCTGTGCAGTTCCCTACGTGCTGATCCCATAGAGACAGCGTGGTGTAACGCCCCAAGGACCGAAAACCGCAATTTACGAACTTTGTGGAAACTTAAAGTAGGGAAGTGAGTCATCTTGACAGTGACAGCAACTATTGACGATAAAGTCTACTCTGGTAATATTTTGATTAACACCTACATTGCCGGCCGAAGTGGCCGTGCGGTTAAAGGCGCTGCAGTCTGGAACCGCAAGACCGCTACGGTCGCAGGTTCGAATCCTTCCTCGGGCATGGATGTGTGTGATGTCCTTAGGTTAGTTAGGTTTAACTAGTTCTAAGTTCTAGGGGACTAATGACCTCAGCAGTTGAGTTCCATAGTGCTCAGAGCCATTTGAACCATTTGAACACCTACATTATTCAAATACTGAGAATAGTATACAAAAGAGGGAGATAAAAGGAAAGGATTGTCATAGATTATTTATCAAATATCTACAGAATAAATTCAAAATCATATGGACGAAGGTTAAATCCAAGAAAGTAATTCAGTCAAAGATAACATTCGCCATGGAAGAGAGTTGTAGCCGCACCGAAAAGGAAATTCAGTGCGACTACAATGCAACTCGGACATGGTAATGTTATGTTAGTTAGTTGCTCTTGAGTCGTTCTAGAGTATTTTTGGCGATAGTTGTCTGGATGCAAACACTATTACATTGTTTCAGTTTTGAACGTTTGATAATTCGTGAGGCAGACACTGAAGTATTGTTAATCTTTACCGTTCTCAACGCGACGGTATAGTAAGACGGGTGTTAGACTTCAATTGAGTGATATTGGTTTATCGGACTAACTTAGCCTTCGTACTGATGAACAGTTACAAACATTGAGAGCAATGGATCAAATACAGAAAAACAATTCGTAGTCTTGAGTAGGACACAAGAAAACTAAGACACGAAGAAGGACAAGTACGCCAATTAGTTAAAAGTTGAAACTTCCTGGCAGATTAAAACTGTGTGCCGGACCGAGACTCGAAATCGGGACCTTTGCCTTTCGCGGGCAAGCGATCTATTAACTGAGCTACCCAAGCACGACTCACGCCCCGTCCTCACAGCTTTACTTCTGCCAGTATCTCGTCTCCTACCTTCCAAACTTTATAGAAGCTCTCCTGCGAACCTTGCAGAACTAGCACTCCTGAAAGAAAGGATATTGCGGAGACTGTTGTGGGTTGGCAGGAGAGCCAACACCTTAATAATAGAGGAAGCTGAAAGGCACGCGTTTTATCTCACGCAGGCTGGCGTGAGGTCTGGAACAGGACAAGGAAATTAGAATTTAGAAAAACGGACGTAGCTAGTGGAATACTTAACTTTAATCCGTTAATGGTCAACGTCGGTCTGACGCTACATGAATTACAAGATCAATAGCAACTGATAATGGCGCCTTGCTAGGTCGTAGAAAATGACGTAGCTGAAGGCTATGCTAACTATCGTCTCGGCAAATGAGAGCGTATTTCGTCAGTGAACCATCGCTAGCAAAGTCGGTTGTGCAACTGGGGCGAGTGCTAGGAAGTCTCTCTAGACCTGCCGTGTGGCGGCGCTCGGTCTGCTATCACTGATAGTGGCGACACGCGGGTCCGACGTATACTAACGAACCGCGGCCGATTTAGAGGCTACCACCTAGCAAATGTGGTGTCTGGCGGTGACACCACAGAGACATGGCTTAGCCACAGCCTGGGGGAGGTTTCCAGAATGAGATTTTCACTCCGCAGCGGAGTGTGCGCTGATATGAAATTTCCTGGCAGATTAAAACAGAAGAGCTTCTGTGAAGTTTGGAAGGTAGGAGACGAGATACTGGCAGAAGTAAAGCTGTGAGTACCGGGCGTGAGTCGTGCTTGGGTAGCTCAGTTGGTAGAGTTGCCAGGAAGTTTCATATCAGTGCACACTCCGCTGCGGAGTGAAAATCTCATTCTAGTCAAAAGTTGTCGTCAACATCGCGATTACTGAATTTAACAGAAGTTAATCTTGAACGACATATCGGTGTGTGTGTGTGTTGTACGGACAAACAGTTAACTACAGAAACAAGAATAAAATCTGAGTCAAAAGGTAAATCTTACGTGTCGCCTAACTCTTTAAACATCTTATGTGACTAAGTAAGTACATGAATAATGGATAGTGAAGAGTGATTAGTTTAAACCAGTATTAGGGCGTATTTAAAAAAAAAAAAACCATTTACTCCAACATAAGTTATCTCTGGAGTTACGTCTTACCGTTGTTAACAACTTGACATAGCAACGGAATAGTAGACAGCAAATTTTCATCCTCGCTATGTATGATGTGAAAAACGACCGCAATGATGAAATCAAGAATCAAGATTTCATTTCATCACGGAACTAACCGGACATAAAAATAAAAAACGACTGCAGTTTACCAGGGCGCACAAACTGAGAAGACTGTTGCGGACAGATAACAGAATATTTGTAAGACACGCGAGGAGTTGCGTTGTTACGAGAGTTACTGGTGTGCTGTCCCACGTCACACCGACGGGGACGAACGTCGCTACGAGTCACGTCTCCTCCCGACGAGTGCAGGAGGAGGGGAGGGACGTCACAGTAGCTAAAAGCAGGCACAGGGGCACATTCGTACAAGCTACTATTACCACTACGCTCCATCCATGACTGGAACAAGAACAGAAATGAAACGTACCCTCTAAGACACACATTATACTCATTCGCACAGTACATGTATGGTGTACTAGCATCTGTGCGAAAATCAAATTAAAGCACTTTTGCATTGAACCTTCAATAAACTACACCGGGTTAAGTGTTAAATGGCAAATTACTTCCCGCTAGAGCTTCCGTTTTGAAAATACCAATTAGAGTTGTTACAGGTTTTGATAGACCACTCTTTAGTGCTTCTCTGTTTTTGTAGGTTTAATTTGGGGGCAGATACGTTATGTCAGTTTTCGCCGTAAAAATCCAGTAAACTTTCATAAATAAGACCTTTCAAATACATCCACTGTGAATTTTTAATTCAATTAAGTCTCTGTATTCTAGAGTAACAACGTATTTTTAGGTCGTGAATTCTATCCAATATTTTATTCTTAACACTTCATTAAAGTGTACTCACCATAGTTCATTTGTAAACTGAGTGGACATAACATGGGTCGCACTGACGTATCACTCTTTACTTGCTGAACGAGGTAACGAAAAATCACTGTGAAATCACTAAAAAACACAAATTTGAAAGATTCCAGTTGTTCCAGTTTGTGACCCTAATATTCGAGGTACCAATTTCTGCAATAATAAAGCATAAAACTCGCCTGTGATTCAGCGCAGTAAAAGATCAATTCTACTGTCGCCTTACTACAACAGGTAGGGGACTGTTGCTGCCGATGGGCCACTTAAAGAAAATGTGTAATAACATCTTCGGATTCTTTAATAGATATTTTAGTTTCACTGTAACTAGAACATCATATTTTAAGTTTCATTATAGGAGACACAGAAGTCATAAATATTCACTGTTTATGAAATATTTCAAAAATAGAAACACATGTCATCGGTCCAATCAAAGGCACTGATGCCCTTCATTGGGCCAGAGAGTTTCTGTGATTAGACTGTAGCTGTTAAATACTTCACATATCTAAATAAGTGCGAATATCTTTTGTTTTTTGTATTCTTGTGAGATATTTACTAGCATATGAAACCGAGTAATATGTATTTGAAACCAAGGAGGCCAAAAGTAGAAACGTTGCCTGCGAAGCTAAAAAAAGGAAAAAAAACTTTATATTTTCAAAACACCAACTACTAGAAAACATATAATGAAAACCATTACTTAAATATTTTTCATAGTGAACTATTTAGGTATAAGACCGGACAAAATTCTAGGTGGTTCATTCAAGGCAACTCGTATTGCATCGTACATAGTCTCCGTCCACAGTACGCAACTTCATACTGTGAATGAGGCAAAATGATGTAAACTGCTCGTACTTGCCAATGACGACTGCAGAAATTGAATTACCATATCACTAATACTAATGAATGGCAAGAACATAGTGCAAATCTTAAATTTTTTACTGTTATTTTGTATCTTCGTGGAACAACCCACCACTAAAAATGGCGAGTCTTTGGTAACACAGGGTACACTTACTGACCGCTAGCATGGGCCTACTTCGATATCCACAGAAAAATCGAGCCAGCCCATCGATGGAGCCGGTCCATCGATAGCAACCTTGCCCTAAACAATGTCAAGGATGGCTCTCGACATTTCTGCCATCACACCTTCACTTACGTGAACAATGGTAAGGCATTCGCTTAAATAGTTGTTCGCATATGCTTGATTGGCAACAACTAGCGAATTTATTTTCGTTCAGGAAGATATTGAGGATATTTACCTGAGTCGCAGTCATCCAAATAATACTCGGATTTGTACAAACTGTCCTTGGAAAAGCACGAACACCGCACACTTTACTAATACTGGCAGCTTTCCAAATTTGCCATTAGTAGAGACAGAGCTGCCATTTCTTGGCTTATCAGTTAATATGAACAAAGCACACAACGTACTATGTTTTACATGCAATAACTACGTTTCCCATCGACTGTCGTCTACCATTGTTTATGATCGAGGTCTTCAGTTCACTCAAGGCTGCGGAAGGAAATTGGTGGCAGCTTTGTTTAGAAATCACCGACGTGTTTATTTGCTGCGCTTCTCGAAAACCTCTGAATGCTTAAGGTGGGACGGTCAAACAAAAATTAACCTTCCAGACGGCTATAGTTTCGCACTGTCACTTCCCACTCGTTGCAACGAGGCAGGCTCAGAAGATGGCGTGCGCTAATGGCATTTGACCGAAGCCTTCAGTGATCTTTTTTTGGATCTGCATGAAAGCGGCGTGTCCCTTTATACTGGCCGAACCAGTTCCATTTGTCTTTGTGGCAAAAAGCCGAGCTGGCCGCTGCTACGCGCTCTTATTAACCTGGTTTACTTTGACGGGACAGCTATCTTCTTCCGCTCTCCTATACGCCCTCTCGCCTTTCGAGCGCGAGAGAAGTCGACAAATGAGAGATAAGCGGTTTTAGAGAGGTGCTTCCCTGAGGAATGTTTGCGGTGCATTATATCACACTTAAAGCCGTAATTTATTGCCGTCCAAAACATTAGGAGTGGCTTGTGTCGACATTTATTCGACGGCAGCTGGACCAACATGTCAGCTCCACGTGATACTGCTTTTTGTTTCGAAGCATTTAATAACGTACAGATCAGATCCCACGGATGGAGCTACAGATAACAGAAGATGTCAAACGAAAATTATTAATTGACTGGTACATGGCTAACTAATAAAAATGAATTGTTACGTCCATTCTTCTTTGTCTCACGCTCTGCGACAGAGGTTACCCATAGAATGAAATCGCGTGTATACTTTTTTTAATTTTTTTTTTCGTCAGTAGATGTAAAACGGTTTCAAAGATAACGTTGCTTAATAATCCTCAGAACTCGTGACGCTGTAAGGTCGAAGGAGACAAGAGGAAATTAGGATTTAACGTTCCGTCGAGACAATGCCTTTAGAGACGGTGACATAATCATGGAATGAGGAATATCGGGAACAAACTGAACCTCCCCTTTCAAAGTAACCGTCGTGGGATTCGCCTTAAGTGATTTAGGTCGAGAAAATTTCCAAGAAACTAGTTAGTTTCGTGTTCCACGGCTCATTTTGCACGATAAATCGTAATGATGTGGAAGCCAATTTATATTCACATTGCAAAAAAATGGTTCAAATGGCTCTGAGCACTATGGGACTCAACATCTTAGGTCATAAGTCCCCTAGAACTTAGAACTACTTAAACCTAACTAACCTAAGGACATCACACACACCCATGCCCGAGGCAGGATTCGAACCTGCGACCGTAGCAGCCCCGCGGTTCCGGACTGCAGCGCCAGAACCGCTAGACCACCGCGGCCGGCTTCACATTGCAAATGAAATGAATTTGTAAATATGTCAACTCGTAGACATTTATGTCTTTTTTCCTTTTTAAAAATACAGATATGATTTAGTAATTCCTACCCGCTACCTTTTACACATTGCAATAATGGGAATTCATCTACGGAACAAAAGGAGTTGTTAAGGAGAGTCTTCTTCAGTTTGATTTAAATAATGAAAAACTGCACCAGTTATTTTCTTTTTCGTGCTTAGCAAAACACGTTTCAAGAATTTACTTTCAGCAGAATTTGTTTACAAAAACATTTTCTGTGAAGTTTTCAAGTGTGATTTTCTGCCTCTCTTGCACTACAGGTGTCTTTTGAAGGCTATACTGCAATCGGAAAATCGAGTAAAACGAATCTTGGTATGTTTTTATACATTAATATTGGACTTAGTATTTTTGTTTTCCGCTTACAAGTATTGTGCCTTTTCCATTACACAGAATAGCATACAGAGGCAAATCGTCACTTACGCTATTTAGTTTTTGTAATCAGAACATATAAATATTACAACGCTACAGTTTCCCAACGAGTTTCTGCATAGTCAGAGTTGCTAAAATTTCTGTGGATTATATTATATACATAGAAAGCTGTCAATTATAAAATTTATTTTACCACTACCGACTGCTAAATCATCGATAACATTCTCTCTCTTCTTTTTCTTCCCTGTCTCAAGGTACTACAGCTCTTGCAGAAAAAACATGCGAAGAAATTAACTGATTCGCTATCCAGCTTCTTACTGAGAATTTTTACTCCTAGCATTATGTGGTGTACAAAGACTTCAAGCTCCTCCGTTAAATACACTGTACGTGAATTTGGGAAGTGGTGGAATATCTTAAGATCTTCTATGTTTTCGAATGGGTGTTGAGTTTTTTTTATGTTTTTCTATTACTGATTTTGTAAACTGGATATATGTGCAATAGTTGAAGTGTTCAGTACATCTAATCTGAAAGATTCTGCCACTTTTTCCTATGTAGTAGCTTGGGCTAGTTGAGAAGTTGTCGCCAATAAAGGAGAAATGCGTTTGTCAACTAAACGTTGTACGGCACAAATTACGGACGGTTTTAACCTGAGAATGCAACCATTTAAAAATATGATCCTTCAAGCAACATGCTTCTGAACGAAAATTTTTGTTTATAAATTCGATCTCTAGTAGTTGTGAAAAGAAGCTACTTATCAGACAATGAAGCCTCTCACTACCGGATGTTGTAGTTGCTGATCACTTTTCGGTTTCTTCGAACACGGCGATACAGCCCGGAAGATTCATCACCAACTAAAGCTACTTGTGACTAAACAGTATGTTTTGCAGAAGTGTTTTTTACGAGTTTCAACTAAAGTGAAGGAATCAATACCTGCGCGGCACCTCCCAGCACATTTCCAGGTCCAACCGTTATAGATTGTTCCTGCCTTTGGAAATTTGCAATGTTTGCAACCAGAAGCTGACAAGAGTCCTATCTCTCTGGCTATATTGTAACAAATAGATATCAAGTAGTGATAACTACGTAGCTGTGGAACGTTCTCTTTCTCTTTCCTTTCTTTTCATTGAAGAATAAAGAAGGTTATAAATTCAAGTAACCAATTCTTCTCATGCTAAAATGAGAGTAATTTTTTAGTAGTAACTATGCCACGAAATTCAATTAAAGTACGTAAGAGACCTTCCTGCCACTAACGCGTTAAATTATTCAACACTGGTTCTCATTAGTACACGAAAGCGTAGTGTTTCATTTTCTGTCGCTACTTGCATTAGGCACTGAACTGGCAACACTAACGAGAACATATTGCACTTATTGTCACCACTAAACGTTTCCTTTGTGTGTTTCAGGAAAAATAACTCTTTATGAATCATACTGAAGAAATCACAATTTTACGGTCTTAGGTAATTACGATTCTTTTGGTGACTTGAAGAAAGACAATCATGGACAGCAATTTGGAAGAAAGAAGACGAAATTCAGTTCAGAATTTTGAACCACACGTGTGTAAAATACCATTACGCGTTTGGCACGGACCGTCTGGTATTTCAATATGTAAGTAGGCTGTTTAGGTTTTTATGTTGGTAACGCCACGTAGCGCTCTATATGAAAATCACTGACTTTGCTGTGTGTAGTCTGTGGCTGGTTTGTGTGGTGTCACCGCCAGACACCACACTTGCTAGGTGGTAGCCTTTAAATCGGCCGCGGTCCGTTGGTATATGTCGGACCCGCGTGTCGCCACTGTCAGTGATTGCAGACCGAGCGCCGACACACGGCAGGTCTACAGAGACTTCCTAGCACTCGCCCCAGTTGTACAGCCGACTTTGCTAGAGATGGTTCACTGACAAATTTCGCTCTCATTTGCCGAGACGATAGTTAGCATAGCCTTCAGCTACGTCATTTACTACGACCTAGCAAGGCGCCATTATCAATTGCTATTTATCTTGTGATGCATGTACCGTCAGACCGATGTTCACCAATTGTGGATGTACCTTTTTTGCTAGACTCAATTCCTTTAACTGTTCCAGACCTCACGCCAACCTGCGTGAGCTTAAACGCGTGCCTTTTGGCTACCCGTCATTGTGGATTGGCTGTCTTGCCAGTCCACAACAGTTTGCATTGTTGGAATTTGCTATTGTAGTGTTGGGCAGTTGGCTGTTAACAGCGCGTAGCGTTACGCAGTTGGAGGTGAGCCGCCGGCAGTGGTGGATGTGGGGAGAGAGGTGGCGGAGTTTTGAGAGCGGACGATCTGGACGTGTGTCCGTCAGAGACAGTAAATTTGTAAGACTGGATGTCATGAACTGATATATATATATATTATGACTTTTGAACACTATTAAGGTAAATACATTGTTTATTCTGTATCAAAATCTTTCATTTGCTAACTATGCCTATCAGTAGTTAGTGCCTTCAGTAGTTTGAATCTTTTATTTAGCTGGCAGTAGTGGCGCTCACTGTGTTGCAGTAGTTCGAGTAACGAAGATTTTTGTGAGGTAAGTGATTTGTGAAACGTATAGGTCAATGTTAGTCAGGGCCATTATTTTGTAGGGATTTTTGAAAGTCAGATTGCGTTACGCTAAAAAATATTGTGTGTCAGTTTAGTGTTGATCAGAATAAGTAAAGAGAGTAATGTCTGAGTACGTTCAGTTTTGCTCAGCTATTTGAAAAGAAAATAACATAAGGGGTTTACCAGCAAATTGTACAGTCAAAAAAATAGATAATGTGTCATGATCATTGTATTTACACGCAATTAGTCCAGAAAAACAGCTCAGCATAATTGGAACAGAGGAATGTTATTTAAATTAAGGTTACTTCTGATATCAAGGGACTTATTATAAGCAGACAATGGTCCGGCAATGGGCTCACCCTTATCCCCCCTTCCCCCCCTCTACTATAAATGTTCACAGAGAAGTCTGAGACTGATTTTCTTAACCGTGATCCATTGGCAAAAGATGTTGTGTATTGGCAGAGATAGTCGATGATTTTCCCTGTATGTGGAAAGGGTCCACTAGACATAATATCAAGTTCATGGAAAATATGAATCAATGGCATTAGTGCATATAGACATCAGCTTACAGGTAAAAAATAGAAGCGATAAATTTCAAATTTATCAAAAGTCTCCTTTAATGAAACATGCATCCCAGCTTCCACTCATCATCCTACAGCCTACAAACATCGTCTCTTTTCAATCCCCTTGTCCCAAGAAGACGATGATCAGAACTCAATACAACGAAAACAACAGTAGCAAATAATGCATTTGATTCCAAAATTAGTAACAAAATTCTCGGTGATAAACTGCTGAAGCAATGTGGATTTCTGCCACACCCAGTAACAGATAAATAGACATAAAAAGAAGAGCTCAGTTTACCTTTTATAGGTAAAACTGCCAACAGGATAAGAAACATTTTAAAAGCAAAAATTTGACATGTTTATTTCGCTTGGTTCTCATTTTTGGGATCAGTTGTGTGCTAATAGTCTGAATTCATCATTTGAGTCAAAAAACTGCCACTAACTCGTGTAATATACAAAGCTGTATTCATCTGGATAGTTCAATCACTTATTCCTTTGTGGTTGCCTACTATGTTAACATACATCTGTTATGCGAGTTCAGCTCCAACAAAATAGAAATCTGACTTAAATTTCGGGAATTCAAAGAAATTGCCACAAGGCGAAACAATTTAGTATTTAAATTTCACGAGATAATTCAAAAAGAAATCTTTCTAATGTGTTGAAACGTATCCAAACTATAGAAGACGACCTCTTAAACTGGGAATCCCAAAAACATTTTGTTGTTTTTTTTTTTTGGGCGGGGGGGGGGGGGGCGTCGCGTAATGATGGAAAAAATGTATAGAATTCCAAAGTCGGTTAATAGATTACAGTTTTTCACATTTTATTGCAAATTGTCACCAATCGTTAATAATGACAAATGTTCAAAATAGTTTGTGGTGGTGTTTGGCCAGTCTGTTGCCTCTACTTTTGCCAATAAATTGTAATGTGCGTGCGCAATAAGCATAAAAGCTACGCTGAAGTTTATAGCGCGCTATAGTAACTGGTGATCTAGGAAACTGATCAGTTTGTCACGATGCCTGCTTGTTAAGAAGTTTAACGCTCAGTATACAGAATGTTTTATAACGAAGTCCATTGTTTCTACTGTGCTTCGGTGTCAAAAGTAAAAACTAAACTAGTTAATTGTATCGATTCATGGACTGGCATTATTACAGAGCAAAATATAATTCAGAACATCTTAGAAACGAATACATGATTAAATCTTTCAAAGACCAAGACAATAGATAATATCGAAGCTATAGACACTGCACCATACGGATCATCCAGCTTCTAAGAGATATATTCGTATAGATAAAACTGCGGAAATTGTACCTTCACACGCAAAAACTGAGAAAACGCAAGGAAGCGTCTGCATTATGAATTTGCTTTTATTTCCGCAAATGTTGGATACATAGCTGTATGCCTCATTTGGAATGAATGCTTAGCAAATAAGAGCGTGAATGTTGTAAGGCAATGTCTGTAGATCAGAATTCTGTATAAACAAATGCAATTAAACTGGTCAATCTCACTGAATGTCATGCACTTAATAATTGTCTATTCGGAAAATGATGTAATAAAATGTAATTGAATTATTCTGTTTACTAGAAGAACTCAACGAGCTAAATGTGTCTCCAGAGGGAGAGACTTTGAAACAAAAACATTCTTTGTTTTACGATGTAAAACATTTGGAAGTATGAAATGGAATATAGTTCGTTATGTTTTCAATCACAGACAACTTTAGTGCCAATTACCAATTTTGATTTGGTTAAGCATGACATAATCGATTATTTGGTAGGTTTGAAATATAATTGTCCTAAGCATGATCTACTAGAACTAATGAAATTGGTAAAAAGTTTTCGATGGTATTGAGCTACAGTTACGTAGTATTTTTATTAAGCATACACCGCCATTTGATTGTATTTTACAGTTATTTCTTCTGTACAGTCTAGATTTCGGCTTTAACACTATTATCGAGTACAGTGTTCTTAGGCCATTAATATCATTTCGCTGTCTAATGCGCACGATTACAAATACAGTGTATTGAACTGTGTATTTGTCATTCTGTGTCGCACACAGCCAAATGAAGTTACTGGTCTAAGAACATTTCACTCGATAATGGCGTGAAATTCGAAGTCCATATTGTACATACGAAAAATACAAATGTACTGTCAAGCGGCTGTGTATTCTTTCAAAATAATGATGATAATAATAATAAAAATCGTTTGTGTGGATTCAGTAGTCTTTTACCATATGAACGCAACATGTGAAGTATCTCACACTAAACTCTCATGGTGACTTACGATAACTGCCCTGTGACTGAAACCACCATCTTGAATTATCAAGAAAAATCTTGAAGAGCTTATGGCTTCAGGTTACTGTCGAATTGAACAGTTTGCTACCAGCTAAATATGGAACTCCTCATTTTCACCAGTGGTGGTCACTGAAACTTCAGAACATCGAGATTACTATGAAACCAGGGGCCACTCATCGAGCTACTGATGCCGCATTAAACAAGCAGTCGCATTCATCGCATTAAGAGTAATTGCATCTTTTCCAGCTCTCAGCAAAAGGCCCTTTGTTATTGTTATACTAAAATTGCATGTGATGAATGAAATAACAGAACTTTTTAAATTTTAGTACCTGTTTCTTTTTGTTTGTTTCGTTGTTGCTTGTTTCCATAGCTGACATCGATCTTAGTTTCAGCAAATAGGATCGTTGGGGTAGCGTTCATGTAGAAATATACGTGTTGTAATTAGTACGTTTGTTGAATATATACGCTGTCAATACTACCTTCATTCATAACATTGAGCTGGGATCGCTAAGAAATGTGCTCGTAAGATTGGGTTGCTGAAGCAACGGTTTCTGAAGCCCTGTTGCAGATCAGTCATCAGATAGCCAATATAAGGAAACAATATTCCGCAAAGTAATTCCCCTAGGACTATTCGTCAGTTACACAAAAAGAGACGTGTCAGAAAAAAACCACGTAACGTCAATGAAAACTGTGATCAGCTCGATCATTTCTGTGACAGAAAAGTTGGAGGCTCTTAATGATGTTGTGTAAGTACTTCATAGGAAATGCATGACGTTCTTCTTGTGAAACTGTTCCCTCTTCTGTGACGTCATATCTTACATCCTGTCCCTGTAGCAAGGGCAGACCGTAATTATGATCGGATCGGTATTCCATTCTTTCCCATTATTTAGGCATGTGGTAGCTCTTCGCCAGTCCTGAATATATCCGTCACAGTACTGGATCTAAGTTTAAAAACGGATGCCACGTAGGGCCGAGTGTACAACCGTCACTGACCCGACGTATAAGATTTTACGTTAGTTCAGAAACTGAACTCTGTTCAAGGCTTCGACCCATTCTGTAAAGTTGGACGCACCGAAAGAGCTAGAGTGTTGGTCTAATTTAGCACGAAATATGCTTCGCAGCACCGCTAAAATAGGCTATCGACACAATTATCGCAATTCGATCGCTGATATTAATCATTGTTGAGGCACAGTAATTATTATCGAGGCTGTTGTTTTATAAAGGTAAAGGAAACTAAACGGTAAAAGATTTTTGTTGGAAATCGTACTGGGTCAATATAAAGACATAAAGAACCCAAAAAGAAGCACATGGTAAAGCTGCTACCGTCAACAAGGAATAAGAGCATCTGTTTTAATGTAAATACAGTGTAATAAATTCCACGCTCATTGCATTTTGACTCTTCTTAGTTTCATTTTGTGTTGGTTCTGGAATTTCTTCGTAAACAGACTTTCATTACAAAGTTGTATGACGTGAGGAACACCCAGCGTGATGTTTATTAAGAATGCCTTTGCCTGGTGTTTTTGGCGTTTTTGACTGTACACGTCATAACCCCATCAAATCTCCTGGTGGCGGGAGTGCAGAAATATTTAGGAATCGTCTCTAGTGGATTTTGTTAAAGGTACAAGCTTGTACGCATAACATCGTGATGTCAGATAAGAGTAGCATGCGCATTGCAGTCAGTAAATAGTTTACTTTCGTTGTTTTCAGGAGATACTCTCAACCTTAGTTCTAGCTGCAGCGCAATATGCACGTCCAAGCGAAACTTCAGTTCAAATCATTTATCTTTTAATTCAGAGAATGGGTTCGCTTTCCGTCATCCCCAGCAGACACATCGGAATACCCATATACACCTGTGAAGTAATCGAAAGGGAACAGTACAATTCACATCGCGTAAGGTTCTTGAACACAGGATACTGCCCACCACAGAGGCCCACATGGCTCGAATTAAAAATGTCGTGTTGTCATAACCATCAATATGACCAACACGGCAGAAAAAGTAGCATTGTTTGGAAAAAAAGTTGCGAGGACTGACTGACGTTCGAAACTAAGATGCACTGCACTATGAGCCAGAATGCAGCCCCTCAGCTGCCGAAACAGTCGTATTAAGAGTGTCTAGGGAATATCACGTTGCTGAATGACTCAACGGGACTTATGCTCATTATGTTTTATTCATCAACACACGCGCAGATGTCATAGTAGCTTAAATAGGCGTTGGGTAGTTTCAAACTCAATGGCTACTCTAGCCGAGAGAGCATTTTTATCAGAGATGTTCAATCAATATTGGCTGCTGTCAAAATCAACAACTGGACATTTACGGTAAATATTTTGCATTTTTCGTTTTACTCTGCCACTAAGTGTCTACAAAATGCCTTTAATTAATCACATGAAGTACAAGATGGATCCAATATTTGTTATATGGTTAGTTAATATTATCTGCGCTCATTACCTACTCTTACGGATCCAAACAAAATATTTTGAGTTTCAGCAGCGTCCAAGTGGCGTACCGCTAGTCACATATTTACATGATAATAACAACTTCTGCCGGCCGGAGTGGCCGAGCGGTTCTAGGCGCTCCAGTCCGGAACCGCATGACCGCTACGGTCGCAGGTTCGAATCCTGCCTCGAGCATGGATGTGTGTGATGTCCTTAGGTTAGTTAGGTTTAAGTAGTTCTAAGTTCTAGGGGACTGATGACCTCAGATGTTAAGTCCCATAGTGCTCAGAGCCATTTGAACCATAACAACTTCTTTAATATTTCAATTTATATTTGTAGAAAACAAAACATATTTAGTAGCATCAATGTACTGTAAACCGATGATTGTATTTGAACCTGACTCGATCCGCGAATTTTCGCCAGTCAAAGTAGACCCTAATCCACGGCGACGTAATCTGGGACTAATCTTTATTCAACGAGTATTTCCAAGTTATGTTCATCTAAGGTCAAATGATTTATGCAATCGGCCCATAATTGTATAAACAATAGGCTAACGGGTATTTTATTATTTCCATGACCCATCAGACGGGAAAACGACTTCTCGACATCGCTCAATCTCACTTCCGTGGCATCAAATGCTCCCTTTCTCTCAAGCATGTAACTCTCTACTCGGTACATAATGACGCAAATGAGCTACAGGATCGATGGTTTCCATGTGGCATTATTAATAATCGCTGCAGACGTAATTGATTTACAAGCTTCTTGTCGAATGCTTCGCTTCCTTGGGTCATTGCCAAGTTTGCTTTTTTTCCCCCCTTAAGTAAGTAAGACGAGAAAAATTTGATAATTTCGTTTTCTCTCTCAGCTGCGCGAACATACAATTCACTGCTGCAGTGGTTATATGTTTCGTGTTGACTATCTCATTCTCAGACCCTCACACTTCGTTATTAATGATAACTTGTTATACAACATGGTGCCAAAGCTTTGTACAAGGAAGTCTGAACGTGACAATAAACACGCTCATTGATAAGACAGCCTGTCTGTTTACTGTTACAGTAACAAAATGGTTTAAATGGCTCTGAGCACTGTGGGACTTGACATCTGAGGTCATCGGTCCCCTAGACTCAGAGACACTTAAACCTAACTAACATAAGGACATCACACACATCCATGCCCGAGGCAGGATTCGAACCTGCGACCGCAGCAGCAGCGCGGTTCCGGACTGAAGGGCCTAGAACCGCTCGCCCACAACGGCCGGCTACAGTACCAGTAGACACATAGTTTCACTTTCTTACACAAAGCTATTCGTGTCTTTTGGCAGCATGTTGTACAACTAGTCTCCGTTAACAGCATGGTGTGTGGTTTGACAATGGGCGAGTCAGCCTGCAGCCGGGAAGAACTGCAGCAATAAATTATATATTCAAGGAACTGAGATGGAAAAAATAAATAAAAATGATCAAATTTTCCTCAATGCTATACAGTTTCAGCCCTACCAGGAGAAAGCAGCGTGCCTGGAATCAGCAAGTAGAGAAGAGGTTTCTTATGTCTCTTATTTTTTTGCTGTAAAATCTGCGTATTTTAGCTGGCCATAGTGGACGAGCGGTTCTAGGTGTTACAGTCTGAAACCGCGACACCGCGGGTTCGAATCCTGCCTCGGGCATGGATGTGTGTGATGTCCTTAGGTTAGTTAGGTTTAAGTAGTTCTAAGTTGTAGGGGACTGATGACCTCAGAAGTTAAGTCCCATAGTGCTCAGAGCCATCTGAACCATTTTTTTCTGCGTGTTTTGTGGCCATGATGATGTAACGGGCAGAGCATAAGTGTCCACCCCTGCAGTTCCCGGCTTCAAATCGGAACAGAAGATAGGGGCGGTGACTCCCCCAATTCCCCCCCCCTCTCCCCCTCTCCCATCTCCGCCGCTCCAGGCCCTGCAAGACGGGCCCCAGTTTCACTCAGAGTCTGCTGTGTCTGACGTTTATGGAATTTTCCGGTACGTGCAGTTCAGCCTATTGCAGCCGTCCTGTCAGTACACAACCTACATAGATTGAGATGCATTTACGGGATGCTGGAGCCACTTATCGAATCTGTTGTAGGAGCTCGTACGCAGAAGAGCAGTATTTAACGAGGGGCAGCTCGCTGAAGCGCGACTGGTTGACGTCTGCAGCCCGGACTGAAACGCCGCGACGCGCACGTCAGATGCGGCGGCTATCTGGGCGCTCTGTCCGGCGCTTCGCAGGCCGCAATTTCGCGCTGGCCTGCCCCGCCTCGTATCTGGCCGAGATCGCAGCACGACGCACGCGCTGACTGACGGCCGGGGAAGGCCCGCTGACGTTAATGATGGGTCCTCCCACCCCCACCCCTCCCCCACCCCCACTCTCCCCCCTTCAGCAGCAGTCACCTGTCGCGAGGGCGGAGGCCGCCGCTGTCTCGCCATCTGGTAGCAGACTACCCGCAGCCGCAGCTGCGCAGCAACGCGGAGACGTGTCCGTCGGCAACAAGTGGCTCTGCACCTGTGACAACCGCGCAGCCGTTCCCATAATGCATCAGTGGCTAAATAGATATTGCCTCATGCAGTCTTTCTTCATAGTAATCGGATTACCAGATGAGACGGGTGTTACGATTAATCAAGAAAAGCCCCCAGTTGGGAAACGGGGCCAAAATTAGTTGGTTACTGTCGATTTGCAATTTACGATTTCTTTATTGATTACTTCAACCATTAAAACTCATTTCTTTACCAATTGACCAGGAACAGATCCAAAAAGCTAGCAGGCATGAGTGCCTTTTCAAAACAATTTACTTTACAGCTAACGGCCAAGCCATTTTTCTTAAAACCGGCTTTCATAAAGCATTTAATAACAAAATTAAAACTTTCCTGGTAACGAAACAAAACACCAATTTGCATACAATTTCGCTACCGAACATGTAGGGAGCCACTTCTTTTGAATTTTGACACAATAAGATATTAAATTACAAGTGCTCGCTAACAGGGAGGCAGAACTAGCATTTTGAAAGGATGCCAAGTAGATTAAAACAATCAAAGTAAAGATACAGTCACTCACCTTTTACAATAACTAATAATTTTAAAGCCACGTAATTTTTAAAAAAAACCACCAATGAAAAGCAAACTTAACCTTTTCAAACAGTGGCCAAAAACAGAGTAAAATACAACCATTTAACATTTTACAATAACTAACAACTTTAATACCATGTCCTGCCACCAAAATGTCCTTGGATAGAAATATTTAACCGACCGGGTGTAAGGGCGGCCACAATTGTCTTCCGAAAGATGCTCAGGCTAGAAGCGGACTAACAGACCCACAACGCCTCACATTCAGCAATCACATCGACATCACGCGAGGCCAGAGGAGGAGGAAGAATCAAATCAGGAACCATAATCCCTGCCCAAAAGCACACTTTCTCCCAGGCAGTACTAATAAGAAGACAAAAGATCACTCTCTATAATTACACCGGCGACACGGACAGGAAACTCGAACGCAGGAGGCCACAAGGCACAAAAGACGCTGGTTGCACAAACCAAACTTCTTCAATCAACATCTAAACCTTTAACCAGCTTAACTTGCAGTTTATCAGAGAAACAGCAGGTGAACTCCGATCCAAAGGTTCCTCACAGCCGACCGTGTCCACGTCGCCAGCGTACCCAGCTGGGCACAGTCACGCAGCCACGCGCCCTGTCACCGGAGCCCTCGTCTTCTCTGCACCCACGGCGGCGAAATACCACTCCTCAGGTTAGGCGAGTTACTAGTCCCCCATTCCCGCCTCCAGACGGAAAATTTAAAGACATCCGTTGCCGTTCCCACCAAGTAGTGACTCGGAACCACAGCCGTGGCCCCCGGGTGCTCACAGCAGGAGCTTACAGCCTTCTCCTGTCGACTCGTCCCACTCGTCTCGCACCGCCAGGATAGACCACGCGGCTTCTCGGAACAACAGCCAACTCACCACCGCCACGCCACGCCGCAGTCTCTTCGTACGACATTCTCTAATTCCCGATTTTAAACACCGACCGACCGACTCGTCACCGCTAGGCAACCAACCGGCCGTCCCCCCAGAGATCTTATTCCCTTACACAAGGCTAACAGGAAGCAACGACTCGAAGATCGATAAGACCAGACACGCCGCCAGAGGGGAATCTCAACAGAATCGTACGCAGCATAACGATAAATATGAAAGAATCAATTAACGATGGAATGGAAGGACTCAGAACAATCTTAACAGCGTTATATATGCTGAGAGCCGACACACGGTTCACCATATCAATCATTGATTGAACATTCTCCACCCTCTTCCTATCCCGTTGTGTCCTTCTCGACGTTCTTTGAAAAACAAAGAAAAAGGAAAGAAAGAAACAAAGATTAGCTGTCTACTGTCGATCGAAAGTAACCGGACGCTCCTTCGTAATGCGCGATTGACCAGGAGAAGTCTGCACCTACATCCACAACATTCCCCACAAGCCACATCTGCAGGAAGACAGGTCAGCGCCCCTTGTCAACGCTGATTTAGCCAGCCGCCCATCGGTGGACGCCCAGTTCGGTCAAGACTTCGACAGCACCAGTACTGGGTAATAGGAAAACAATACGTACTGCAAGTAGTAATATAGAGTAAAGTACTTGTCTGTAGAAGGCACAGGAAGCACAGCAATTTCTTTGTAGAATGAAAGAGTTATATTAATCAGTATGTGATATGTATATGTTACAGGCCAAACCCGATTTTAGGATGAACTAGTTTCGCCTAAGTCAAACTTGTTCACCCTGTTACAGATGGGATAAAACAGTTTAGGCTAGGTCGCATCGGTCTTTCCTAGTTAGAATTTATATGCTTTGGATAAACTGGTACGTCTTAGTGTGAACTAATTTCATCTAATTTGTATCTTCTGTAACCTTTCCACATTAAACTGAATGAAGAAATATAAATAAAACAGTCCATATGATTTATTAAAGTTATTTATTAAGTAATCGGTAATGTCACATCTATAACTAGATCAACTTACATATACCCATGTACACAAATCATCTTATCTGCAATTTTCTTATTTACTTATTTTTGCAAGGTTTTCTTTGGTGGCACTTAGAATTCCAGAGTACTTTGTTTTTCTTACAATTGCAATTGTTTGTTGTACAGTTTTTCATGCAACTGCATTTCACGAAGCCTTGCACTGATGCAACAGAATGTTTTGTGGCGTCAGTCCTTAAAGACATTTCAATATCCTGGTTAATATCTCCGAGATCCAAAAACCTCTAAATGCAGACGTTGAAATCAGTTCTAAAAAATAAAAACGAAGGTAAAATAAATATTTTTTAATATTTTATTACACAAAATCATGGAAAATTTTAATAAAATTACACCTGTAATAATGTTTTGGGAGTACGCCATGTTTGGTGCCAACTCTGTAGAGGTCTTTGAAGTATTACTCCAATTATGTTTCGAAGGTCACCTCTGGCTTTACCCCAATGTCATCTGGTGGGATTTGTCAAAGGAACCTTTCATTCTCTTAGCTTGTTTCTTTTTATTTATTTTCTGTCGCAATTTTTCTAGCATTTTTAATGTCGTTTTTGTCAATTTTCAAAATGTTTTCATCATCACTGTCTTCGTACTGTTCAGTTTCGCTGTCATCTTCGATTGCCTTCTTTAGGTCATCTTCATCCTGAACGTCATTTACGATTTCTTGAGGCAACTAGGAAGTGGAAAGTCTTACTCCAGGTTCGATTCCGAATAATGCGTTGTAAGGTGATTGTTCCATGCCAGAGTGATAAGCTCGATTTTCCATGAACTGGACATACCCTGCCGACCAGGTTGGCCGAGCGGTTCTAGGCGCTACAGTTTGGAACCGCGCGACCGCTACGGTCGCAAGTTCGAATCCTGCCTCGGGCATGGATGTGTGTGGTGTCCTTAGGTTAGTTAGGTTTAAGTAGTTCTAAGTTCTAGGGGACTGATGACCTTAGAAGTTGTGTACCATAGTGCTCAGAGCCATTTGAACAATTTTTTTGGACATACCTTAATCTTTCCGACCACTTCGTCTAATTTTTCTCTTTTAACCAAGAGCTTGTCATATTTTCAATGGCTTGGTTTGCACGTTCAACAGAACCTGGACTTTGGCTGTACCTTTGTTTTCAATGCACGATTTGCATTTCTGACCAAACTTTCCGAGTTCGCTTATAACATTATTGACAGATTCTCTGTATTATGAGATTGAAGAATGCACGGCACTCTTACAGTTAGAAATATGTCATTCAAATGATAAGCCACTTCTTCAGCCCTCTTTGATGTTAACGCACGAAGGAGAACAAATTTTGTGAGATGGTCTTGGTAAACTAGAATGAATTTTTAATTCCCGTCTGGTTGTGTTTGGAAATCAATCAAATTGACTTGGCATCTGCTATTCTTTTCTGAATGGAGAACTGGCTTCGAAACTAGCCCTCTTTTATTTTTTGTCTTCTTTTGTTTACAACCATCACACATTGATAAATAGAGGCATATATTTTCTTTGTGACATTGACATATTTTTTTCATGTCTCGGCTAACATCCTATCGCGGCCACCATGACCCACAGCTACGTGAGTTGCGTCAATCACATTATAAAGTTCACCATCTGGAACAAAGTATTTTATATTCCCTTTACATCTTGCAGTGAGTTTTATCACATCACCAATTTTCAAAACAGCAAATCGTTTCAGTCTTCTTTTTTGTAATGATGTTTCTTTTTCCAACTTTTCCGCGTCTTCTACTTGTTTAACCAAATTCGCATATTCGTCTACTGATAATAAATTATAATAAGAAGACTTTTTGTTTCCACTCTGCAAAATTTCCTCCAGAAACTTTTCCCTCCACAAGTTTTGATTGGCTTGTCTACTACACGAAGGACCATCCATGATGAAACGCTTCACAATAATTATGCTAGGATTATAATAAAATCTTTTAAACGCAACAAGCAACTTAACACTAGCACTCGTCGATGCAAAATACCGTTCAAAACAAAGAACAGTGCGAACGAAGAGCGGTTGAGAGGCGCGAGGGACGAGCCAGAGATGATTCGGGCATTCCCCGTTCGTACAGGCAGCGACTTGCGTTCCGACTAGGCAAAATTAGTTCAGACTAGGGCGCACCAGTTTATCCTAAAGCACGTAAATTCTAACTAGGATAAACTGATTCGACCTAGGCTAAACTGTTTTATCCTATCGGTAACAGAATGAACGAGTTTGACCTAGGCGAAACTAGTTCATTCTAAAATCGGGTTTGGCAGGTAATGTGTATATCATTTTGGATTGCTGTTACCCTGTTACCGGTCATCGTAACTTCTCTCCTTCCTTGTTTGTTTTGGTGCTGACCCCCACAAATTTTTGGGTGAAATATCTCCGTGTAATAGGAAGTGTGGAAAGGAACCAACTCTTCATACAGGGTGTTTCAAAAATGACCGGTATATTTGAAACGGCAATAAAAACTAAACGAGCAGCGATAGAAATACATCGTTTGTTGCAATATGCTTGGGACAACAGTACATTTTCAGGCAGACAAACTTTCGAAATTACAGTAGTTACAATTTTCAACAACAGATGGCGCTGCAAGTGATGTGAAAGATATAGAAGACAACGCAGTCTGTGGGTGCGCCATTCTGTACGTCGTCTTTCTGCTGTAAGCGTGTGCTGTTCACAACGTGCAAGTGTGCTGTAGACAACATGGTTTATTCCTTAGAACAGAGGATTTTTCTGGTGTTGGAATTCCACCACCTAGAACAAAGTGTTGTTGCAACAAGACGAAGTTTTCAACGGAGGTTTAATGTAACCAAAGGACCGAAAAGCGATACAATAAAGGATCTGTTTGAAAAATTTCAACGGACTGGGAACGTGATGGATGAACGTGCTGGAAAGGTAGGGCGACCGCGTACGGCAACCACAGAGGGCAACGCGCAGCTAGTGCAGCAGGTGATCCAACAGCGGCCTCGGGTTTCCGTTCGCCGTGTTGCAGCTGCGGTCCAAATGACTCCAACGTCCACGTATCGTCTCATGCGCCAGAGTTTACACCTCTATCCATACAAAATTCAAATGCGGCAACCCCTCAGCGCCGCTACCATTGCTGCACGAGAGACATTCGCTAACGATATAGTGCACAGGATTGATGACGGCGATATGCATGTGGGCAGCATTTGGTTTACTGACGAAGCTTATTTTTACCTGGACGGCTTCGTCAATAAACAGAACTGGCGCATATGGGGAACCGAAAAGCCCCATGTTGCAGTCCCATCGTCCCTGCATCCTCAAAAACTACTGGTCTGGGCCGCCATTTCTTCCAAAGGAATCATTGGCCCATTTTTCAGATCGGAAACGATTACTGCATCACGCTATCTGGACATTCTTCGTGAATTTGTGGCGGTACAAACTGCCTTAGACGACACTGCGAACACCTCGTGGTTTATGCAAGATGGTGCCCGGCCACATCGCACGGCCGACGTCTTTAATTTCCTGAATGAATATTTCGATGATCGTGTGATTGCTTTGGGCTATCCGAAACATACAGGAGGCGGCGTGGATTGGCCTCCCTATTCGCCAGACATGAACCCCTGTGACTTCTTTCTGTGGGGACACTTGAAAGACCAGGTGTACCGCCAGAATCCAGAAACAATTGAACAGCTGAAGCAGTACATCTCATCTGCATGTGAAGCCATTCCGCCAGACACGTTGTCAAAGGTTTCGGGTAATTTCATTCAGAGACTCGCCATATTATTGCTACGCATGGTGGATATGTGGAAAATATCGTACTATGGAGTTTCCCAGACCGCAGCGCCATCTGTTGTTGAAAATTGTAACTACTGTAATTTCGAAAGTTTGTCTGCCTGAAAATGTACTGTTGTCCCAAGCATATTGCAACAAACGGTGTATTTCTATCGCTGCTCGTTTAGTTTTTATTGCCGTTTCAAATATACCGGTCATTTTTGAAACACCCTGTATACCAAAATACGTTTATAGCAAATACAGCAGTTAGTAGTTGTTTGACTAAGTAACTAATGCGGAAACTTTTGTCAGTCATGAAATTTTTCAATTACAAGCCACATATCCTAGTAGTTTCACTCTAATCGTCCATCCAGTCTTCACGAACAGTCAACACGCACCTAAGTGCTATGTGAGAAAATAACTGAGGCGGATTAACAGCTGGAAATGCGATTCAGTTCACGCTGTATAGTAATTGCTGCATGGTATGCAAGACGAATAACGGACTCCGGTAATATCAGGACGGAGGTTCAGAAGTGCACCACAGTGGACCCACGGCCATAGAGTGGCAGATAATGGCGCATTTAACTTACGTTCATTCAGTTAATATTTACTGTAGTATGCTAAAGAGTACAGTTACACGTGAAATTAACTTAAAAGTAAGGTTAACAGTCAGAGATAGGAAAATTGGAATTTCCTGGCCGCACCTGGTTACGTGGGATGCGCTTCTTCCGTTATGTGTACTGGGTACATTGTGACTACTAAATTAAATACTATAGATTCATCGTTATGGTATTAATTTGTTAAGTTAATAAGCTGATATGTTGATACGAAGAAACAAGCAGTCTTGGTTGCAGTGTTAAACTTTTTATTATTTCTCAATGGCACGATTCACCTTTATTTAGGCATCCTCGGAGGACTATCCTACGAAAAGAGTACAAAAATTTCATAACAGAGGCGTGACCCCACTGACTGACGTTGGATTACCAAGAAATTTGATTACATTGTCAAGGGCCCTTTACGTGCTGCGATATTTTATGCACGGTATCGCATCCATCCATTGCTACTAAGTATCAGTAAGTTGTTTAATATTTTTTAGGTAGCCTAGTCTCGCTAAATGGGGTCACGCCACTATTATGAAATATTATATTTCCTTCGTAGGCCAACCCGAAATGCCTAAATATCGGTGAAACGCATCGTTGGCAAATAATAAAAATTTGTTTCTTCAAATCATACATACTGGTTGTTGTACCGGGTCTGTTATGAACTGGCAGTTTTACTGATTTGTTACGTTTAATAATGAATCAGTACTGTAGCAAAAAAGCGAAATGTAGTATTGTTACAATTCTAATACTAAAATCTAAAGACCGAATGTCTTAAATTACAGAGAACATGAGCTCAGTAACTATAGGCCAGTTACTGTAAACTAAGCTAACGCACGCATGGCTGCGCCAGACAAGAGGTAGGGACTATTTCCATAAGAAGTCCACTGCGGGGACAAGTGCGATGAAAATGGAGTTATTTCATCATTTATAGTATTACATAGGAAGACAATGCTTAAATATTTCGCATAATACACTTGAAATTACTTTATAACGCATTGTATCACACAGTTGAGTACATTACGAATACCAGCTTCAAAAACAGGTTGGATAAACAAAGTGAATATCACTGTTCATGAATTAAAGTGGTGTTTGACTGTGAAGCGTGGCCACTGACTGCGCAAATGTTTCCGAAAATCTTACGGCCGAATCCGGTCCGTGGTAATCCAGTCAACAGAGGAGATTCATAGGACAGGGAGCGAGGCGACCGTGATGTATTTATTCAGTGTTACAGAAACAGCCCATGCCTGTGAGGCCGTTATCGTAAGGATGTTTGGACAAATATTTAAAAAATGCTTTCTAATAGTGTTTTCATGCTATTAACACACTAAACTTCAAACAGTGGAATGAGCTATGAGCTGCCTATACCAAAAAATCGTAAAAGCACTCCTAATTACTTGTCGACTGGATACAACTAACTTATTGCTGTACTTTGTTTTTCTATCCTGTCTCGATTTAACATTTATAAATAATTCTTGTCCGTAGTGCGTATATTAGACCACTGCAAATGTTGAAACTGTAGTGTATTTGCAGGCCGTTGTGGCCGAGCGGTTCTAGGTGCTTCATTCCGGCACCGCGCTGCCGCTACGGTCGCAGGTTCGAATCCTGCCTCGGGCACGGATGTGTGTGATGTCCGTATGTTAGTCAGGTTTAAGTAGTTCTAAGTCTTGGGGACTGATGACCTCAGATGTTAAGTCCCATAGTGCTTAGAGCAATTTTTTTTTTTTTTTTGGTAGGGAATTTATAATGATTTAGAATGATTTACCTGCAACCTGTTGTTTTTACAGGGGTTTATTTTCCCAGCATCACATTTCAAGATGCCTGGCGTCCCATCTCAGATGTTTACATTTATTTACGTGTCGTGAACATTGTTATCTTGCTGCCGGCGTTACGAAGTTTAGCAACGGTAATTTTTTAAGACAGCTATTGTAAAACGTCGTAAGTAAAGAAACAGTGCTGTCGACACGAAACTAAAAGTACCAGTAACCACCTGAAGATTTGATAAACATGAACTGAATGTATTCTGAAAAAAGAGTGTTTTGAGGCATGATTTTTTGGCGGGAAAAGAGTGTCATTCATATCAGTGCGTTACCCCGTGAACACTAACGTCACCGACGCAACAGTTTTGATGTTATGCGGTAGGAGCGCTGCTGTGGCGTCACGTGACAAGGCAACCATCGAGCCTAAGAAAGTAAAGTATGTGAGTCAGGCCGCCGTGTCAACCGTGGCGTCAAATCGATAGACCTGCACCAGGCGAACGGTCTACCCGAAGGGGGGCCTTAGCCACACATTTCATTCATTCACCGAAGGTTGTCCATACCAGCCCTAAACTGATTTACTTTCGGATGGAAAGAAAATGTTACTCTATGAATTTTATAGACTAAACTACACTGTCTGACAAGAAACGACCGGTGGCCAGAGGTGGGAGAAGGAAACGGAACTTCATGGGTTGAGGAGATAACTGATGTGATTTCAGTGATAACTAAATCGTGTCAAATTTACAACAACCTTGGCAGTATAAACCCACTTATCAGTAAGACCTTGCACCCATACTGGTCTAGGTGCATGTACTCAAGCGACTGGAAGGATGTCATGAAGCCGTTGCATTATCTCCTGAGGTTACATAGTCCACAACTGGCGTTAATGATCCTTGACATTTTTAATACTAGAACTAGGACGGAGTTGACGTCATAGATAGTCCCATACATGTTTTACCAGTGACTGATATCGGTATCTTTCTGGCCACAGGACTATGCTGTAGCTACAGGAACTGTGTGGAGGGAATACTCGGCCTTTGGTTAGAAGTTTTCGGGAAACTACAGAAAGGGCATAAGACCTAGCAGCTATCGGTATTGTAGTTTTAAACTGTCGTAGCTGTGCTGGCAAAGAACGAAAGCTCCAAGCGCTAACAGAAAGCACTGAAGGTCAAACCGTTATTGGCACGGAAAGCTGGCGAAATTTTTAGAGAGGACCCAGCCGTGTTCAGAAAGAGCAGACTGAATACAGCTGGCGTTTGTTACTAGCAGAAGTAGTTTCCCTATATAGTGAAATTGAAGTAGATAGTTTCTGTGAGTTAGTATGGGTAGAGGCTACACTTGACAACCGGAATAAATTAATAAATGTTTCCTTTTACAGAAACAGACCCCCCCCCCACACACACACACTCAGATGATACAGTTGCTGAACAGCTCAAAGGAAACTTGAGTCTCGTTACAAACAGGTATCCCACTCTCATACTGTTGGTGACTTCAACCTACCCGATATACTGCCGAAAATACGTGTTTTAAGTCGGTGGTGGGCAAAAAATGACTTCGTGTAACGTACTGAATGCTTTCTCAGAAAATTATTTTGAACAGTTATTTCAGGAGGCCACTCGATGTGTAAATGGTTGCAAAAATGTACATGCCTTCTTAGCAACAAGTAATCATAAGCAAATATGGAGTATCGTTACGGATTCTGGGATTAGTGACCACAAGATTCTTGTAGCGAGACTGAAAAACTTCACTAGTTAGTTATGTTAGAGTTACTGTATTAGAGTAATCCAGATATGGTTTAAGCTGTAAGAAATATTATCGACTGCAGTTCAGAGATATATATCGATAAATTAATAGGAGACAGAACTGCTCCCCTCTGGTGCAGAAAACAGGTCAGAATACCGTTGCAGAAGCAATGGAAACAGCTTGCCAAATTTGAAAGGAAGCAAAATCCCTGTGACTGGAAACGTTTTACAGGCCCTCGAAAATTAGCGCGATTTTCGATACAAGACGCTTTTAACAGCTCCCGCGACGAAACTCCGTCACGGATTCTAGCAGAAAAGGAAAAGAGATTCAGGTCATATGTTACGAACACCAGTGGCAAGACTCAATCAATACCTTCACTGCGCGGTACCAATGGTAATTTTACGAATGAAAGACCCACTAAAACTGAATACTAAACACTGTTTTCCGAAATTCTTTCACCAAAGATGACGGAAGTAAATATTCTAGAAATCGAATCAAGAACAACTTCCAACATGAGTAATTTAGACATCCTCGATATCCATTAGGTTCTTTTTAGGGTATACTGATACAATAGCTCCAAACTTAGCAACCACATATAACACCTCGCGCGTCGAAAGATCCGCAGGGTGAAAAATTCACACCAATACCCAAAAAGGAATCCACTGAATTACAGACCTTATACCATTAACGTCGATTAGCAGTGGGTTTTTGCAGCATATACTGTGTTCAAACATTACGAATTATCTTGAAGAAAACGACTTATTAACAAACTGCCACACGGATTCAGAAAATATCGTTCTTGTGGAACACAACTAGCAGTGAGTCCTATCGGCATGGTATTTCAAACTGATTCCGTACTTTTTGATTTCCCGAAGGCACTTGACATCGTTCCTCACAATCTACTTCTAATCACATTACGTTACTATGTAGTATTGTCTCAGTTTTGAGACTGGATTCCTGATTTCCTGTCTTAAAGGTCACACTTCGTAGTAAATGACGGGAAGACATCGAGTAAAACAGAAGTAATATCTGTCGTTCCCAAAGGAATTGTTATAAGGCCTTTGCTGTTACTGATCTACATGCACGATTTAGTAGACAATCTGAACAACCCTCTTTGTTTGTCTGCAGATTATGCTGGCATGTAACGTCCTGTAAAGTAATCGGATTATCAAAACTAATAGCAAAATTATTTATAGAAGATATGTGTGTAGTGTGAAAAATGACAGTTGAGTTCAAATACTGAAATCTGTGAAATCATCACATGAGTACAGAAGAACTCTGCTAAATTTCGGCTCCACGATAAATCACGCAAATCTAAAGGCTATGAATTCAATTAAATGCTTAGCGATTACAATTACGAATAACATACATCAGAACGATCACAGTTGGCGGAAACCGAACAGACGTGCTTGGGGGAAAATGCGGCGACGCTCCCTCGAGTTTTCAGACGTGGTCGATCGGGAAGTACCGACGCTTGTGCCTACCCTCACATTCACATGCAATACAATACCGCCGGCCGCTGTGGTCGAGCGGTTCTAGGCGCTTTACTCCAGAACCGCGATGCTGCTACGGTCGCACGTTCGAATCCTGCCTCGGGCATGACTGTGTGTGATGTCCTTAGATTAGTTAGGTTTAAGTAGTTAAAGTCTAGGGGACTGATGACCTCAGATGTTAAGTCCCATGCTGCTTAGAGCCATTTGAACCATACAATACTGGGCCACTATCACATCCGAATGCCCCACATATCTGGATACTCCACGGTTAAACCAGCCGGCAATATGGAGACCCATAATGAGACCATTTCAAACTGTTAGGTACAGATAACACGAATACACGGCATCTGCGTGATCCCCAAAACGATCACGTAACATCTGATGCCACTCTCGCCTCTTATACATTGCACTAGGCCTAGTAACAACACTAAACTCGAACAACGCTAATGAACTCTAGTGGCCTTTCTATCTGTCACAGAGAAGTGAAGCTCTAATCCTTTCCATACCTGCGATGGCGTTTTCGTTTACTAAGTTACAATAACATCCGACGACGTCTACTGAGTGTTTTTTGTCGGACAGTGTACCTATATACGCTCCTTTCACATTTTTAAAATTTGTCCGTAACATATTAATAGTTATCAGCCTACCAGGGGCCTGGCTTTTATGCAGGGTGATTCCGTAATTACCTTAAAAACTTCAAAGGGTGTTTGAGAAAGGTAAATGTATCAATTTGAGATAATGGGCCTTACACCCCTGACAGTGGAATACCTGCATCTGTGCTGTTATTTTTTAGGTTACAGGGTGCACAACTTACAGAGGTGGTAGTTTTCACCAAAACAAGAAAAAGATAACTATTAAACATGTGCTATAAAGTGCATACCTTAAAAACTATGAGCAGTTGTATCTTTTCTAATGAAAAGGTGGTCTTAGCTCTTAAGGTATGCACTGTAGAGTCCATATTTCCTGATTTTTTTAAATGTTTGGTCTATACTACCTCTTCGAAAAATATGGAAACCAAAGAGCTTGCAATAAAAGAGATGTGTTTCACAGTATCGAGGATGAACAACTGCTCGTAGTTCTTAAGGTACGCAATTTGTAGCCCATGTTTACTAGACATTATTTTGTTTTTGTCCATACTGTCACTTCTGAAAGTTGCCTAACCTACAGTCTTAGCAACAACAGTAGCGCCAGAGAATTCAGAACAAGTTTTGCATATAACTTTTGGAACTTTCTGGAACTGGGTCCCTCACCTCAGAATGATAGATTTACCCTTCTCCGTAATCCCTGAATCATCACTGCGACTTAATTCCGTATGCAGGAACCTGCTCATGTGCATTCTTTGACTATGTCACTTTCGCAGTGGTTTAATGAACCGCAGCATCTATCCATGGTACACTTTCGCATTTTAGTGTATCGTAATTTTACGCATTCTGCGTAACTTCTCTTTTAACTTACAAACTTCATTTATCATGTAGATCTGAATATGGCCTGTGACAGAGGAAACCGGTAGTTTCGTAGTTTCATTGTTGAAACTGTGCCGGGCAACAAGTTATTTTCGATACTGCTTTCAATACGAATGCAGACTGCTCGAAGGTGAACAAAGCTGACAGCTATACACCAGTTTGAAAATAACAAACACAATTTAACAACCGGGTGAGATGGCGCAATGGTAAGACGGTCGATTCGCATGCGAGAGGACACCAGTTCATTTCTCCATCCAGCTTTTCTGCGGTTTTCATAGGTCGCTGAAGGTGAACTGCGGGACGAGTCCTTCGAAACAGCGTGGTTGATTTACTATCACAATCACAATTTGTGTTTTGTTAGTGACGTCGTTTTCGACTGTATGTTAGACCCTAATCCTCCTCCTTTTAAAAAAGTTGACAGAGTAATATTTCTCAAAACGATATTCAGTATTGCATAGCATGAATACTCAGTCTTTCTAGGATAGTGCTTATGTTTTATATTGTGTACCCAGTTTCACAATACACTAACGACTATCGCACATGGAACCGCGCTATCTGACCAATCAATGAAGTGGGCGAATAGTTTGTGAAAAGATGAAAAGTAGCAGTATACAACAGATAATTACGTAACCCAATTTGTGGAGAAACTTAGCCGGACGCATGGATGGCAGAGACTCCAGGAACTTTCCATACTGAACATCAACAGATATGATAAGTCTGAGACGGCGACCTAGTGTCTTGTGACAGCCAGAGCGAGAGCACCAGCAGCAGCGAGTACTGTTTGTATAAAGCGTTTTTGTACTTATTTGCTGCGCTTAGCTTTTAAATAGTTTTTCTGGGAAAACCTAGCGTAGTTTTCGCGTCTCGTATTTCAGTGAGTGTTTCTTCATTATCAGAGTAGCTCATCAGAAGATTATCTTGGGAATTTGTCACCGTATAGAGTAGGGTAAACATAGTCATGTGTAGGGACTGTGGTTGTTGTGAGCGGACGCAAGGAGAATTGGCCACTCTTCGGGGGCAGGAGGCTTTGTCTGTTAGGCTCATCGAGCTCGAGGCGCAGGCGTCGGCTCGTAGTGGCGTTGGGGCAACTGTGGTGAGACCTATGCCTACTTCGGTGGCCTTGGAATCACATGGAACCCCTGATGTCGCTGCGTCTTCCGGCAGTGAGCATCTTACCGGTCAGCCATCACTCCAGGGTGAATGGCGGACAGTGGTGGGCTCGCGCGTGCCTGGCCGAAAGGCGAAGGTGGGATCTGGCCGCGTGGCAGCTGCCTTACCCCTTTCCAACAGGTACGGGGTGCTTCCTAGTGGTGATGACATCGTTTCCGAGCCACCACAGGATGCCTCGCCTGTTGGGCCAGTGGCCGATTCTCCGGCAAGGTCCCGACAGTCACAGAGGGCGGGCCTATTAGTTATAGGGAGCTCCAACGTTAGGCGGGTTATGGAGCCCCTCAGGAAAATAGCGGGTAGGTGTGCTTGCCGGGGGGTCTCGTCCGTAATGTGGAGGAGGCCCTTCCGGCAGCTATTGAACGCACTGGGTGTGACCGGCTGCAGATAGTAGCACATGTCGGAACGAATGACGCCTGCCGCTTGGGTTCTGAGGCCATCCTTGGTTCCTTCCAGCGGCTGGCTGATTTGGTGAAGACAACCAGCATCGCACGCGGAGTGCAAGCTGAGCTTAATATCTGCAGCATAGAGCCCAGAGTCGATCGCGGTCCTCTGGTTTGGAGCCGTATGGAGGGTCTAAACCAGAGGCTCAGACGACTCTGCGACTATAATGGTTGCAAATTCATCGACCTCCGTTATTGAGTGGAGAACTGTAGGGCCCCCCTACACAGGTCAGGCGTGCACTACACACCGGAAGCAGCTACTAGGGTAGCAGAGTACGTGTGGCGTGCACACGGGGGTTTTTTAGGTTAGAGGGACCCCCCCTTGGGCGAAACGATAAAATACCTGACGGCTTACCAGAGAGGACATTATCATCGTTGATAAAGAACGTCCGTCCTCAGAGACCAAAAACAGGAAAAGTTAACGTAATATTGGTAAACTGCAGGAGTATCCAGGGCAAGGTTCCTGAATTAGTATCTCTTATTGAAGGAAATAGTGCGCATATAGTTTTAGGAACGGAAAGTTGGTTAAAACCGGAAGTGAACAGTAACGAAATCCTAGACACAGAATGGAATATATACCGCAAGGATAGGATAAACGCCAATGGTGGAGGAGTATTTATAGCAGTAAAGAATTCAATAATATCCAGTGAAGTTATTAGCGAATGCGAATGTGAAATAATCTGGGTTAAGTTAAGTATCAAAGGTGGGTCAGATATGATAGTCGGATGCTTCTATAGACCACCTGCATCAGCAACCGTAGTAGTTGAGCGCCTCAGAGAGAACCTGCAGAACGTCGTGAAGAAGTTTCGTGATCATACTATTGTAATAGGGGGAGACTTCAATCTACCAGGTATAGAATGGGATAGTCACACAATCAGAACTGGAGCCAGGGACAGAGACTCTTGTGACATTATCCCGACTGCCTTGTCCGAGAATTACTTCGAGCAGATAGAGAACCAACTCGTGAAGCTAACGTTTTAGACCTCATAGCAACAAATAGACCGGAACTTTTCGACTCCGTGAATGTAGAAGAGGGTATCAGTGATCATAAGTCAGTGGTTGCATCAATGACTACAAGTGTAATAAGAAATGCCAAGAAAGGAAGGAAAATATATTTGCTTAACAAGAGTGATAGGGCACAAATCGCAGAATATCTGAGTGACCACCATCAAACGTTCATTTCTGAGGAAGAGGATGTGGAACAAAAATGGAAAAAATTCAGAAACATCGTCCAGTACGCCTTAGATAAGTTCGTACCGACTAAGGTCCAAAGCGAGGGGAAAGATCCACCGTGGTATAACAATCATGTACGAAAGGTACTACGGAAACAAAGAAAGCTTCATCATAGGTTTAAGAGTAGTCGAATCATAGCTGATAAGGAAAAGCTGAACGAAGCGAAAAAGAGCGTAAAGAGAGCAATGAGAGAAGCATTCAACGAATTCGAACATAAAACATTGGCAAACAATCTAAACAAGAACCCTAAAAAGTTTTGGTCATATGTAAAATCGGTAAGCGGATCTAAATCCCCTATTCAGTCACTCGTTGACCACGATGGCACCGAAACAGAGGACGACCGAAGAAAGGCAGAAATACTGAATTCAGTGTTCCGAAACTGTTTCACTGCGGAAAATCGTAACACGGTCCCTGACTTCAGCCGTCGCACGGACGCCAAAATGGAAAATATTGAAATAAACGATATCGGAATTGAAAAACAACTGCTATCACTTAGTAGCGGAAAAGCATCCGGACCAGACGAGATACCCTTAAGATTCTACAGTGATTATGCTAAAGAACTTGCCCCCTTTCTATCAGCAATTTATCGTAGATCGCTGGAAGAACGTAAAGTACCTAGCGACTGGAAGAAAGCGCAGGTCGTTCCCATTTTCAAGAAGGGTCATAAATCAGATGCGAATAATTATAGGCCTATTTCGCTTACGTCAATCTGTTGTAGAATAATGGAACATGTTTTGTGTTCTCGTATTATGACGTTCTTAGATAATACAAATCTCCTTCATCATAACCAACATGGATTCCGCAAACAGAGATCATGTGAAACTCAGCTCGCCCTATTTGCCCAAGAAATTCACAGTGCCGTAGACACTGGCGAGCAGATTGATGCCGTATTCCTGGACTTCAGGAAGGCATTTGATACGGTTCCGCACTTACGTTTAGTGAAAAAAATACGAGCTTACGGAATATCGGACCAGGTTTGTGATTGGATTCAGGATTTCCTAGAAGAAAAATGGCTCTGAGCACTATGGGACTTAACTACTGTGGTCATCAGTCCCCTAGAACTTAGAACTACTTAAACCTAACTAACCTAAGGACATCACACACATCCATGCCCGAGGCAGGATGCGAACCCGCGACCGTAGCAGTCGCGCGGTTCCGGACTGCGCGCCTAGAACCACTAGACCACCGCGGCCGGCTCCTAGAAGAAAGAACACAACATGTCATTCTTAACGGTTCAAAATCTGCAGATGTAGAGGTAATTTCGGGAGTACCGCAAGGAAGCGTGATAGGACCTTTATTGTTTACAATATACATAAATGACTTAGTTGACAACATCGGTAGCTCCGTGAGGCTATTTGCAGATGACACGGTTGTCTACAAGAAAGTAGCAACATCAGAAGACTCGTACGTACTCCAGGAAGACCTGCAGAGGATTAATGCATGGTGCGACAGCTGGCAGCTTTCCCTAAACGTAGATAAATGTAATATAATGCGCATACATAGGGGCAGAAATCCATTCCAGTACGATTATGCCATAGGTGGTAAATCATTGGAAGCGGTAACGACCGAAAATACTTAGGAGTTACTATCCGGAGCGATCTGAAGTGGAATGATCACATAAAACAAATAGTGGGAAAAGCAGGCGCCAGGTTGAGATTCATAGGAAGAATTCTAAGAAAATGTGACTCATCGACGAAAGAAGTAGCTTACAAAACGCTTGTTCGTCCGATTCTTGAGTATTGCTCATCAGTATGGGACCCTTACCAGGTTGGATTAATAGAAGAGATAGACATGATCCAGCGAAAAGCAGCGCGATTCGTCATGGGGACATTTAGTCAGCGCGAGAGCGTTACGGAGATGCTGAACAAGCTCCAGTGGCGGACACTTCAAGAAAGGCGTTACGCAATACGGAGAGGTTTATTATCGAAATTACGAGAGAGCACATTCCGGGAAGAGATGGGCAACATATTACTACCGCCCACATATATCTCGCGTAATGATCACAACGAAAAGATCCGAGAAATTAGAGCAAATACGGAGACTTACAAGCAGTCGTTCTTCCCACGCACAATTCGTGAATGGAACAGGGAAGGGGGGATCAGATAGTGGTACAATAAGTACCCTCCGCCACACACCGTAAGGTGGCTCGCGGAGTATAGATGTAGATGTAGATGAACTGAATAAATGCGTATAGTTGGAGATCGTGTTGTGTAGGTAGGTCTGGTGCCGACATCAGACTGGTAATAACGACGAACTAGTTACAAGGAGACTTAGAAATTCTACACATCATCAATATTTTAGAGAAAATGCATTTTAACACTCAGTGTCTATCTGAATCCTACATGTCTACCGCTTTCGATTATGGATCATCTTCACAGAGCGAAGGTGAAAAAGAGAGCAGGAAAAAATTTATTCCATGTCCCTCTTAGGGTGATACGACCTCAAAACTGTGTTAGTGAGAATCCACAACCAACAGTCAAATACAGCACTTAAGTAGTAATGAACACGTTTCACCGTGATTAAATACTTAACGGCTGTTGGTTGTCAAATGACCAAAACATTAAACATCATTAACAGTTTTACATTCAGGGTAGTGATAATGCAGTGACATAAATAGTTGTTTCTGGGATGACTGTTTACGAATGAATACTTCTGAGAGATCACAACGTAAACTTGTGTCAGAACAGGAGAAGAGGGAACAAGGAATTAAGAATAAACGGAAATGAACTAACTGCCTAAAAAGCCAAAAGGACAAGTCTTGACAACTAGCATTCAGATATATACGAAACTGTTGTCACCTGAAGTACTGTAATATGGGAGAATAAAATTGGCAGATAAACTAGAAAACGAGAAGTGAAATTGTACGGTGTCTGGTTTTAGCTCTATTCTTATCTTACAATGTTTTTGCATAGGCTTTTCCTTTCGAAAACGATATCTCTTGGCGAAATTTAGTAGTAGTGAAACTAGCCTACTTTCGTAGTTGGCGGCTCGACAGTCTATTTATCACGAAGAATTTATTTTATGTCAAAGTGAAACAATCTGAATACTGATGGAATTATAATTTCTTCATAAAGAAGCGCATCTCCGTATCTGCAGGTCAGTATACATTCGAAAAATATATCAATTACACTTCGCATTAGTTCGTAAATCAACAAGAAACCGAATTTATTGACTTTACGTTGATTATACATGACGACTAGGCTCGAAAGGACATTGGATCATTCTGAAACAGAATAAAACTGATATAACCTGATATAGAGACAGAATGCGGCCAAGTTAGATCTAATGAGGTAATGCATGAAGTGAATGATCGACTGTTTTTATGTGCGCACGCTACACGCTCCTGCACATCATCCCGTAATCTCTCAAGAACGTCTCGGAACATCCTGCTACTGATCAGGATTTGTAACCTCTCCCTACGCAGCTCGCGCTGTCCGTAGCAATCACGCATTTTACCAGAGCAAATTACATCTTGCAGCAAAGAACGTAAAACACAACCTGGGTGGTATGCCGGTCATGGTACGGACAAAATAATACGGTAAATAGGCAGTAAGAACAGAGAACTGTCGTCTACATACAGCTAATTGGAAAAGAACTGTGCCATTACAGAGTGAATTAGGAATCCAGGTTGGTCATAAAGTCGCCAACAAGGTATCTTTGGTCTGCAAGCATTATGTAAGTTACAGGCTGTTTCCACGAAATAAAAGCAGTCTGCTGAAGGACAGTTATTTTCCAGGCGTGGACATAAGCAATGGTATAATCGTGCATGGGAAATAGGTAATGTTCACACCTTCTTGCAAAACACTTGACGTGAGCTCTTTTTCTTTTTTGAGTAATCATCAAACACCGCACTGTACGTGCGATTTTTCGCTTAATTACGTAGGAAGCGTGTTCAACAAATGGTGATGACGAGACGTTCTAGGGATACTAACACATAACAGAATTTAGACTCTATACACCCTGGTTATCAGTCTGTTCATTTTTATGAATTATTTCGTGACATCTAGCTGATACGAAATCTGAGAGAGACGCGAAATTTGAACGTTGTGCGAGAAATAATATTTAAAAACGTACAGTCAAATTTCGAAACAAAGCTAAGTTGTAGCATAAATTTTTAGAGATTTTATAGCGTACCTACACTCTGTGGTGTATTTGAGGTCTTACCAATAGAATATAGTTACAAACTGATCGCTGCTGCACGAGTGTTTATTACTGCGTACAAGGACCGAAATATAAGAAGTTGGTAACAAATTTAAGTTTCACTGATATCGAACGTAGTTTTGACTGCCAGTATTTAGATTAAGTACATTTAGAGTGCATAATAAGACGGTTGTCACCTTCAAAACGAGCAAACCTTTAAATGTAGTCTATGTCTGTAATGACTTTGAAATCACACGAATATCGTGTGGCATGACGAAGCGGCAACTTGACAAAATACACACCCTCTAGCTTGCATGTAAAAGACACGTGTGCCATAAACACCAAACACGTTAATTTGAAATACAATTTTTTAGTTACCAAAACGATCACCAATAATAATCAATGACTAACAACACTTTATGGAAACCGAACTCTGTTACCTAACTCACGATAACGCGGTCTGTTTTAAAGTATGCTTAATCGTGACAAAGACTGATTATTACGCTTTACCTATTATTCTGTAACCGATGCAGTTAAAACTTTCATACATGGCAACATCAATTTTTTGTACTAATGTTACGTACGCGTACAGATATAATATCATATACAAAATACAACAGAAGTTTGCAAAACTACTTTGACTATAAGAAAGCCAGCATAATTTTGTCATAGGAAACGAATTTCAATGAAATCACTTTTCATTTAAGCTGATTGTCTGCAGAAGTAGTGCAGTGATTCTGAAACACTGTAGTTACTATTGCTTTTCAAGACAATAAGTACAGTTGAAAACCAGCTGTAAATTTAACTAGATTTGGCTTGCCCTGCTCATGGTTAACGACTCAGGTCAATGAAGTGTCTCTCGATAAGTTTGTTGGTGAACTAAACACACTATAACGTTTCAAAATTTTACTAAGAGGCTGGCATGCTTATTACACAGCTACAAAATATTGTCTGGATCTTACTTTGCGATGCGTTATTTGCGGTGAGAAGTAGTACTTATTAAGGGATCCATTGTTGGCAACAGGCTCTTCTTGATCAACGAGCAGCTTGGGCCACACGGTATTCTTCATTACTTCTAAAAATCTTCTGTTCCCACATACTTGCTTGCCCACTTAAAATTTGCCTGGCCACATATTACAATAAAATTTTCGACGCAAAACACTCCGGCATTTGTGCGCCAACACATACATCTGCCCCACACCATAGTTGCTTCCGAACTACATCTCTGCCTTCACCCCAACGACTGCGCCCACTCGCGCCAACGATGTTATTGTTACGCGATAGATATTCTCTGAGGTCTATACAACATAAACTTCTCTGACATGGCCAGCGTCTTTACTACAATGATTTGACATAAATAATTCTGACTTATACCATCAACTTACGTTACATTTTCATAAAAACTCACTACTGACAAAATTCATTAACACGTACACTATGTGAACAAAAGTATCCGGACACTTCTAAAAACATACGTTTTTCATATTAGGTGCACTGTGCTGCCACGTACTGCCAGATACTGCATATCAGCGACCTCAGTAGTCATTAGACATCGAGAGAGAGCCGGCCGAAGTGGCCGTGCGGTTAAAAGCGCTGCACTCTGGAACCTCAAGACCGCTACGGTCGCAGGTTCGAATCCTGCCTCGGGCATGGATGTTTGTGATGTCCTTAGGTTAGTTAGGTTTAACTAGTTCTAAGTTCTAGGGGACTAATGACCTCAGCAGTTGCGTCCCATAGTGCTCAGAGCCATTTGAACCATTTGAACCATCGTGAGAGAGCAGTATGGGGCGCTCCACGGAACTCACGGGCTTCGAACGTCGTCAGGTCATTGGGTACCACTTGTGTCATACGTCTGTACGCGAGATTTCCACGCTCCTAAACATCCCTAGGTCCACGTTTTCAGATGTGATAGTGAAGTGGAAACCAAGGGACACACACAGCACAAAAGCGTACAGGCCGACCTCGTCTGTTGACTGAGAGAGACCGCCGGCAGTTGAAGGGGGTCGTAATGTGTAATAGGCACACATCTACCCAGACCATCACACAGGAATTCGAAACTGTATAAGGATCCACTGCAAGTGCTATGACAGTTAGGTGGGAGGTGAGAAAACTTGGATTTCATGGCCGAGCGGCTGCTCATAAGCCACACATGACGCCGGTAAATGGCAAAAGACGTCTCGCTTGGTGTAAGGAGCGTAAAATAATAGAAAACGTTGTGTGGAGTGATTAATCACGGTACACAATGTGGCGATCAGATGGCAGGGTATGGGTAAGGCGAATGCCCGGTGAACGTCATCTGCCAGCGTGTGTAGTGCCAACAGTAAAATTCGGAGGCGGTGGTGTTATGGTGTGGTCGTGTTTTTCATGGAGGGGGCTTGCACTCCTTGTTGTTTTGGGTAGCACTATCACAGCACAGGCCTACATTGATGTTTTAAGCACCTTCTTGCTTCCCACTGTTGAAGAGAAATTCGGGGATGGCAACTGCATATTTCAACACAATCGAGCACCTTTTCATAATGCGTGGCCTGTGGCGGAATGGGTACACAACAATAACATCCCTGTAATGGAATGGCCTGCGCAGAGTCCTGAAATGAATCCTATAGAACACCTTTGTGATGTTTTGGAACGCCGTCTTCGTGCCAGGTCTCACCTACCGACATCGACACCTGTCCTCAGTGCAGCACTTCGTAACGGATGGGCTGCCATTCCCCAAGAAACTTTTCAACTTCTGATTGAGTGGAAGTTGTCATCAAGGCTACCGGTGGGCCAACACCATACTGAATTCCAACATTACCAATGAAGGGCGCCACCTACTTGTAAGTCATTTTCAGCCAGGCGTCAGGATACTGCTGATCACGTAGTGTATATTTACAAGAAATGGTTATAAACTCGAGAAATCAAATAGCCGAAAAATGTGTCAGGCACTCAGTTTTAATTGTACAATTTCCAGACTGAATCCTCCATTCCACAGCAAAGTACGTACTGCTATGAACTTTCTGAGAGTTTACACCTTTGGGGACTGGTACCGAAACTTGGATCTTTCCATTACGAGGGCAGCATTCTACCATTTGTACTTCCTACCTCTTTGAAGCCCCAAAGAGATTTGAATGGATTCCCTAGAAACAAGATATTCGATTCTTTGTGTGTTCTTCAAACATTATTGAGTGACCTGGTTTTACCCATACAAAAAAAACAATTCGCTAGCTGACAAAATGAAGCAGCCAGAAGCGGAGGAGAAAACGAAATGAAGCTTCGTGGGTTGGGAGGGTCTACTATTTTCTATTTCAGCGTTTACTGTTTCGAATCAAAATTACCAAGAACTTCTATTACCTGATTTATTAATATGATGTTGCTCCGTCTGGCGCCGATTCGCTTCGGGAGAGTGTCATAAAGCCATTGCACCCTCTTCTGAGGCAAGCTGACCCACAACTGTTGTAACTAGTTCCTAATATCCAGGATACTGGCGCAGAAACGGAGTTAAAATCTGAGCTAGTCCTACACGTATTCTATCGGGGACAGATCTTGTGATCTTCCTGGCCACGAGAGTAACTCAACATCACCGGCACAGTTCATAGAGACATGTACCATGTGTGGCTACCATGTGTGGCCGAGCATTGTCCTGTTGGGAAATGACATCACCATACTGTTGCACGACTGGTTAACACTCGAGCATGCAGTTTGCCTATGACGTATTGTTGTGCCATCTGAGTTCCATCAGTCACTACCAGCCGTGACTTGAAATCAATCCCAAAGGCTCACCACGCCGTGACCCTAGGTGTAACACGCTTTGCCTCTCCAGAGCATTGGAAGAGTGTGACCTTTTCCCAGATCGACGCCGTACTCGCTGACGATGATCATCCAGGATAGAGTAGAACCGCTATTCATAGCTGAATACAACGTTGCATCCAGGCACATGTCCAGTCGACCAATAAAGAGTTGGTGTGGCCTATACGGCGCAATTACGACAATATAGAATATAGAATAACGCAATCAGGACACTGACGACAGAAGAGGTCGGCTATGGTAGTATGTTTCCCCTAATTAACCTCTGTAATGGAGTAGAGAGGGAGTAGAGTCTTCTCGATTGTTTAGCGTTGGTTCTAGAACTGGGGAACAGAGATTCGGAATTTGACGGGGACGGTGGCCAGCGGAAGTAACTAGTTGGAGTAAAACTCCTGATTCCCTTCAAACAATTTTTTTTACTGCCCAAAGCATTTATATTTCAGGTGTCTGGCCAACTATCTCTTTATCACATGTAGAGTCAGCTGGAATCCCTTTCAGCCGGCCGCGGTGGCCGTGCGGTTCTAGGCGCTCCAGTCCGGAGCCGCGCTGCTGCTACGGTCGCAGGTTCGAATACTGCCTCGGGCATGGGTGTGTGTGATGTCCTTAGGTTAGTTAGGTTTAAGTAGTTCTAAGTTCTAGGGGACTGATGACCACAGCAGTTGAGTCCCATAGTGCTCAGAGCCATTTTTTGAATCCCTTTCAATATTATTCAGTCGTGTTACACACGGGCTTCAGCATAACACAGAGACACGTGTACTTTTTGTCATTCATTCTACTGCCCCTAAAAAATTGGCTCCTTGGCCTAACTTATCACTGGACCCTTGGTCTGATTACTATGTCACTGACCCCTTGGCCTCATTCACCAACAATCAGTGGCCTACTAATTAATGGTTCCTTCGCCTAATTCACAGGAGACAAGTGCCTATAGGTTACGAAGCCTTCCGTCCACCTTCCATTCATAACCACCTTCTTTTTCGGGACTTCTGGAATATTCTGTCTTAGTGTCTCCATATTGACCCCCATCTAGCAGGCAGAGGTTCCGGCTGGAGCTCCCTTACAAGTATGCGAGATGCGGGTCCTCTGCTACCCTGTGAAGTGTTTACCTGCGATGACTCTTCTCAGTTGTCTTACGTTCTCTGAACTCTCCTGTGTAGCTATGTGTCACTAAGCAGGGCACAAGCTGCTCAGGCATTGTAACTGAATGTTTTCTCCTGACAGTGTAACACAAGTAAAAAAAAAATCTACGTTCACAAAACCCAATGCCACGCTATTCACTGCAGCCGTTTGTGTTGTTATCAGCAGCCTATGTGTGTGACAGTATGAAACGTCCCCTTAGAACAATTATACATGACTGTGTTTAAACTGACACACAATATTTTTAGCGCAACGCAATCTGACTTTCAATAATCCCTACAAAAGAATGGCCCTGACTAACATTAACCTATACCTTTCACAAATCACTTACCTCACAAAAATCTTCGTTACTCGAACTACTGCAGTACAGCGAGCGCCACTACTGCCAGCTAAATAAAAGATTCAAGCTACTGAAGGCACTAACTGCTGATAGGCATATTTAGCAAATGAAAGATTTTGATAGAGAACAAACAATGTATTTACCTCAATATTGTTCAAAAGTTATAATGTATATAGCAGTTCATGACATCCAGTCTTACAAATTTCAAAACTCCGCCATCTCTCTCCCCACACCCACCGCTGCTGGCGGCTCACCTCCAACTGCGCAACACTACCCGCTGTTAACAGCCAACTGCCCAACACTACAATGGCAGATATTCCAACAACAATGCAAACCAGCCAGAGACTGCACATAGCACATACAGAGTGCTACGTGGCGTTACCAATATAAAAACTTAAACAGCCTACTTACAAGTAATTCTGTAACCTGGCCGCCGCCAGTCTCCGATCAATGGTGCGGGATGACACAAACTGCTACAGTGAATACATCATTTGTTTTCAGGTGGCAAGAGGAGATGCGAAGGGCTTAAGATGCGCTTGGTGCAGAATATGGCGATCCTCCGTTGAGTGATCAGATGTGGTGAACATGAACCTTGACCATGGGTAAGGCCATCCTCACTTTCCAGTACAGTCCAACATCAGGTCACTGTCATATCCAAATGCCCATAAACTTGAGTATATTATGACTGTAGACCCAGGATGATGCGGTGTTCAAACTCTGTCAGTGATGATAACAATGTCTCAGACGAGTCGTAATGCGGAAAGGTTTTTCCACCAAACATAAATTATATGTTTAATATTTCAAGTTTATTTTGTTTGGGATCGCATTTTACGCGGACTTTCCTAATTATTAATAATCTGTTGATTGATACTAGGTAGCCTCAAAATAACATCTCTGCAGAGTTTCATGTTTTGAGGATAATTTTACACTTGCTCTGACAGCACGGAGAAAGAGGACCTCCACAGTCTTGGAAAGCGACACGGGCTGAGTCAGGCTGGAAGCAGCGCAGGTTTTATGGCTATGAGAAAAATGGGACAGTGGGGGCGTTTAGGGCGTTTATTGCCTAGAATTGCGGTCCCGCCGAGAAGCCGCTGGAATGGTTTCCTCACGGCAGCCGTGCCCATGCTAAGAAAGAGTCTTGGGCGAGATGGCGCTGAAAGCTTGCGATCGTAGAGATAGCAGCTTACAAGTGCTCCCACCAGCCCTATGAACACGGATGTATGTGCGAGACTGCCTGCTGCAGATGCGCGCTAAATGTCGCACAACCTCTCTCGCTAGGAGCCGAGGCAATTTGCCGCCACAAGGTTCAAATGCCTCTGAGCAGTATGGGACTTAACATCTGTGGTCATCAGTCCCCTAGAACTTTGAACTACTTAAACGTAACTAACCTAAGGAGATCACACACATTCATGCCAGAGGCAGGATTCGAACCTGCGACCGTAGCGGTCGCGCGGTTCCGGACTTGAGCGCCTAGAACCGCTCGGCCACACTGGCCGGCTCCGCAACACGGCAGTGAAACGATTGTGATTGCCTGAATTTTTCCTCGGAAGAGAATTTAACAATTAATTCTAGAAGTTCTAAGGAACTGAGTACAAGTTGTAGGCGGCTGGATGACAGTTTTGAAAGTTAGACGTTAATACTTCTTTGCAAAGTTGACTAGCGATTCTGATGTGGTGTGCATGCACAGACTCTGACATATTAGTAGCGAGCGAACGCTTGTTGAGAGGAGACGGAAGTGCTTGGATACAGACTGCGATGGAGAGAAGCTGTGAGGCATGAAAGGTCGCAGCCTGCCATGGTCGTGCTAGAACAGCCGGAGGAGCCTTTGGTGTTAATTGACGATTTTTGCTAATATGCCTTTTTGTTGCACTTTGTTTTTGCTTGCTTGCGCAGTCGAGTCATTTTGTTAGATTTTTGCATGCATAAGTTGAAAGTAATATTTGTACCATTGTTATGGCCGGAGATATGTTTATTGAGAATACGTATTGTGTAATAATTAAAGTGTGTGTAAAGTTTAACAGTGTTTAAGTAATTTATTTTACGATAGTAAATTAAAGCCTTTATTGGTTTCTTTCATTTTTTTAAAATTTCACTTATTTGACATTCTTGTTGTGTCGTCTGTTGTCTCAACTCAACAATATCAACAAACTGTACATGATCAAGTCTAGACTCAAGATTAATAATATCAGAATTGAGTTCATCGCGAACCTAAAATTTCCTCGAATTTACGATTTGAATTATCACTAATCTCATCCCGAAAAAAATTAAAGTTCTCTTCCTGTTTGCTACCAGATTCATTGATCTTGTCATTTATTTCCTCACGAAACGACTTGAAATTGCCTTCCTGTTTGCCACTAGATTCTTTGATCTCCTCAAGAAGTTCGTCGTTCATCTACATCTACATCTACGTGATTACTCTGCTATTCACAATAAAGTGCATGGCAGAGGGTTCAGTGAACCACCCTCAAACTGTCTCTACATTTCCACTCTCGAACGGCGCGCGGGAAAAACAAGCACTTAAATTTTTCCTAGCGAGCTCTCATTTCTCTTATTTTATCGTGATGATCATTTCTCCCTATGTAGGTGGGTCCCAACAGAATCTTTTCGCATTCGGAGGAGAATGAAATTTCATGATAAGAGCCTGTCGCAACGAAAAACGCCTTTGTTTTAATGATTTCCACTCCAATTCACGTATCATGCCTGTGAAACTATCTCCACTATTTCGCGATAGTACAAAACGATCCCCCCTTCTTTGAACTTTTTCGATGTCATCCGTCAGTCCCACCTGATGCGGATCCCACACCGCACAGCAATACTCCTGAACTGGGCGGACAAGTATAGCTCAAGAAGTCTCTTTAGTAGATCTGTTGCACTTTCTAAGTGTTCTGCCAAAGAATCGCAGTCTTTGGTTTGCTGTACCCAGAACACTATGTGATCGCTCCAGTTTAGATTATTTGTAATTGTAATCCCTAAGTATTTAGTTGAAATTGCAGCCTTCAGATTTGTGTGACCTAAAGCGTAACCGAAATTTAGGGGATTTGTTTTAGTCCTCATGTGAATAACTTCACACTTTTCTTTATTCAGTGTCAACTGCCGCTTTTCGCACCATACATATATCTTATCTAAATCATTTTGCAATTCGTTTTGGTCATATGATGACTTTACGAGGCAGTAAATGACAGCATCATCTGCAAATAATCTAAGAGGGCTACTCAGATCGTCTCCTATGTCGTTAATATTGATCAGGAACAATAGAGCACCTATGACACTTCCTTGGGGAACGCCGGATATTGCTTCTGTTCATTCGATGACTTTCCGTCTATTACTACTCCGTTTATTCCTATTCTGACAGGAATTCACGAATCCAGTCGCACTCCTGAGGTGATATTCTATAGACAAGCAGTTTGGTTAGAAGACGCTTTTGAGGAACGATGTCGAAAGCCTTCTGGAAATCTGAAAATACGGAATCAATTTGATATCCCCTGTCCATAGCACTCATTAGTTGATGACTATAAAGAGCTAGTTGTGTTCCGCAAGAACAATGTTTTCTGAATCTGTGCTGACTATGTGTAAATCGTTTTCTTCACGGTAATTCATAACATTCATGTGGGGTGTATGTTACAAAACCCTACTGAAAATTGACATTAGTGATATGGGGCTGTAATTCAGCGCATTACTCCTACTTCCCGTTTTGGATATTGGTGTGACTTGAGCAATTTTCCAGTTTTTAGGTACGGAACTTTCTGTGAGCGAGCGTTGTATATAATTGTTAAATATGGAGCTATTGTATCAGCATACTCTGAGAGGAACATGGGAACATGACTGGTATATAATCTGCACCGGAGGCCTTGCCTTGATTTAAGTGATTTAAGCTGCTTTGCTACACCGAGGACATCTACTTCTATGTTTCTCATCTTGGCAATTGTTCTTGACTGGAATTCAGGAATATTCATTTCTTCTTCTTTAGTGAAGAAGTTTCGGAAAACCGTGTTTAATAACTCTGCTTTAGTGGCACTGTCATCAGTGACTTCACCGTTGTTATCGTGCAGTGTAGGTATTGATTGCGTCTTGCCACTGGTGTGCTTTATATATGACCAGAATCTCTTTGTGTTTTCTGCCAGATTCCGAGACAGAGTTTCATTGTGGAAGTTATTAAAAGAATCTCGCACTGAAGCACGCGCTATATTTCGAACTTCTGCAAAACTTAATTTTTTTATCTCATTATTACATTCTCTAATTCCATTATTGGATTTTAAAAAATATTTATTGTTGGATTTTCTCATCTCATCAAGTTGAGTTAGTATTAACATGATTATTGAAAGAGGGGAATAAATTATTATTTTGCTTTGTAGAAACAGAAGCAAAACCTGAATCTCTCATTAAAAAAGCCGGATTGTATTACAATATTTTAATCTCCTGATCTGCATTAGGTCCCTGCAGTTCATCATGCATGATTGGCAAATAATACCCTGCACTCTGATTTTCACAGTATTGTTCGAATGTTCCCTGACTTCGTTGTGTTGAGAAGAATTTTTCACACTATGTGTCAACTTTTCCGATACTCCATTTGGAGTAACCTCTACAGTCTTTGCAAAACAGATATCGCGCACAAATCTGTTCATTTCGCTGTAAAACAATTAACTCTAAACTAGAAAATTCCTGAAATAAAAAGTTTTGAATTAATGCAGAGCAGCTAGCAGGCAACAAAAGTGCTATGCGACAATTACTGAGTAAGTACTGTTGCATAAAATTTTGCAAATGCAGTAGCAAGACGAAGCGTCTCCAAGTGCGAAATCGTCCAACGAAACGAAATCCTGGCAGACAGGTCGACAGCTGAAACTGAATCGTCATTATTTTACTTTTAACCTCGTGTACATTTGTTCTGCTGAAAGACATAAGCAAATACGTGACGTTACATTTTGTACAGTAATACAACACTGGCCATTAAAATTGCTACACCACGAAGACGACGTGCTACAGACGCGAAATTTGACCGACAGGAAGAAGGTGTTGGGAAATGCAGATGATTAGCTTTTCAGAGCATTCACACAAGGTTGGCGCCGGTGGCGACACCTACAACGTGCTGACATGAGGAAAGTTTCCAAGCGATGTCTCATATACAAACAGCAGTTGACCGGCGTTGCCTGGTGAAACCTTGTTGTGATGCCTCGTGTAAGGCGGAGAAATGCCTACCATCACGTTTCCGACTTTGATAAAGGTCGGATTGTAGCCTATGGTGATTGCGGTTTATCGTATCGCGACACTACTGCTCGCGTTGGTCGAGTCCAATGACTGTTAGCAGAATATGGAATCGGTGGGTTCAGGAGGGTAATACGGAACACCATGCTGGATCCCAACGGCCTCGTATGACTAGCAGTCGAGATGACAGCCATCTTATCCGCATGGCTGTAACGGATCGTGCAGCCACGTCTCGATCCCTGAGTCAACAGATGGGGACGTTTGCAAGGCAACAACCATCTGCACGAACAGTTCGACGACGTTTGCGGCAGCATGGACTATCAGGTCGGAGACCATGGATGCGGTTACCATTGACGCTGCATCACATACAGGAGCGCCTACGAAGGTGTACTCAACGACGAACCTGGGTGCACGAATGGCAACACGTCGTTTTTTCGGATGAATCCAGTTTCTGTTTACAGCATCACGATGGTCGCACCCGTGTTTGGAGACATCGCGGTGAACGCAGTATTCGTCATCGCCATACTGGCGTGATGATATGGGGTGCCGTTGGTTGCACGTCTCGGTCACCTCTTATTCGCATTCACGGCACTTTGAACAGTGGACGTTACATTTCAGATGTGTTACGACCCGTGGCTCTACCCTTCATTCGATCCCTGCGAAACCCTACATTTAAGCCGGATAATGCGCGACCGTACTTTGCACGTCCGGTACGGGCCTTTCTGGATACTCAAAGTGTTCGACTGCTGCCCTGGCCAGCACATTCTCCAGATCTGTCACCAACTGAAAACGTCTGGTGAATGACGGCGGAGCAACTGGCTCGTCACAATTCGCCAGTCACTACTCTTGATGAACTGTGGTATCGTGTTGAAGGTGCAAGGGCAGCTGTACCTGTACACGCCATTCAAGCTCTGTTTGACTCAGTGCCCAGGCGTAAAAAGACCGCTATTACGTCCAGAGGTGGTTGTTCTGGGCACTGATTTCTCAGGATCTATGCACCGAAATTGCGTGAAAATATAATCACATGTCAGTTCTAGCATAATATATTCGTCCAATGAATACCCGTTTATCTTCTGCATTTGTTCTTGATGTAGCAATTTTAATGGTCAGTAGTGTATAGTTCTGATTGAGAAGAAAGGAAACGGAAATTAATGACTTTTCCTACAAATCATAAGGAAATCAGTTACCAAGTATCTGACTGCGAGTTTTAAAATATTCTCTAACAGTCTTAACAACTGAACGCAACGGACGTCTTACGTCTTGCCGCTGTAACTGCATGATTAGCAACATCCTATAAATATTACACAAACAGTACTGCGATCCATACTGAGTGCAATGCACGGCCATGATTATTTCAACAACTAATAACATTTTTTTATGGAGAGAGATTGAATGATCAGGATTAGTTTGGTCAAGTAGCCTTAAACGGTATAAAAAAAATAAAGAAACTGTGAAGATACTACTATTCCTCTCAATTTATGCATAGACAGATTTGACAAAATCCCTCCACTGTACAAGCAAGCAAGAACTACGTGCAACAAAAAGGCGAGTAGTTCGCCTTCCGTAGTGTTCGCACAGGCATTGACAATGCGCTGACGCATGTTCTCAGGTGTTGTCGATGGATCACGATAGCAAATATCCTTCAGCTTTCACCACAGGAAGAAATCCGGATACATCAGATCCGGTGAACGTGCGGGCCATGGTATAGTTCTTCGACGACCAATCCACCTGTCATGAAATATGCTATTCGATACATCTCCTATCACACGCGAGCTATGTGCCAGACATCCATCATGTTGGAAGTACATATGGTTCAAATGGCTCTGAGCACTATGGGACTTAACATCTGAGGTCATCAGTCCCCTAGACTTAGAGCTACTTAAACCTAACTCACCTAAAGACATCACACACATCCATGCCCGAGGCAGGATTCGAACCTGCGTAGCGGTCGCGCGGTTCCAGACTGAAGCGCCTAGAACCGCTCGGCCTCTTCGGCCGTCTGGAAGTACTGTACATAGCCATTCTGTCATGCAGTGAAACATCTTGTCCTAACATCGGTAGAACATTACGTAGGAAATCAGCATACATTTCACCATTTAGATTGCCATCGATAAATGGGGGCCAATTATCCCTCCTCCCATAATGTTGCACCATACATTAACCCGCCAAGGTCGCTGATCTTCCACTTGTCGCAGCCATCGTGGATTTTCCGTTTCCCAATAGTGCATATTGTGCCGGTTTACGTTACCGCTGTTGGTGAATGACGCTTCGTCGCTAAATAGAATGCGTGCAAAAAATCTGTCACCGTCCCGTAATTTCTTTTGTGCCCAGCGGCAGAACTGCACACCACGTTCAAAGTCGTCGCCATGCAATTCCTGGTGCATAGAAATACGGTACTGGTGCAATCGACGATGATGTATCATTATCAACACCGACGTTTTTGAGATTCCCGATTCTCGCGCAGTTTGTCTGCTACTGATGTGCGGATTAGCCGCGACAGCAGCTAAAACACCTACTTGGGCATCATCATTTGTTGCAGGTCGTGGTTGACGTTTCACATGTGGCTGAACACTTCCTGTTTCCTGAAATAACGTAACTATCCGGCGAACGGTCCGGACACTTGGACGATGTCGTCCAGGATACCGAGCAGCATACATAGCACATGCCCGCTGGGCGTTTTGATCACAATAGCCATACATCAACACGATATCGACCTTTTCCGCCATTGGTAAACGGTCCATTTTAACACGGGTAATGTATCACGAAGCAAATACCGTTCGCACTGGCGGAATGTTACGTGATACCACGTACTTATACGTTTGTGACTATTTTAGCGCCATCTATCACAAAGCGAAAAAAGTGGTCCAACTGAAACATTCATATTTCTTTACGTACTACACGAACATGTAATAAAAAATGGGGGTTCTTACTTTAAAAAAACGCAGTTGACATCCATTTGACCTATGACAGCGCCATTAGCGGGCCAAGCATAGCCGCATCTGGTTCTCCCTTCAAGCTAGACGAGTTTCGTTTTTTATAGTTTTTTCGTTTGATGCTTATTTCGTGAGATATTTGGCCCGGTCACTATCAATGGACCACACTGTATAAAGCGTGTCGGAGGTGACTACGGAGAAAAGTACGAGCGAATAGACGTTCAAATGTTGAGCAACTGACCGCCCAAATTAGGCAGTGTCTCCACAACGGGACGCCACAGCGGTCTCATGGTTCACGCACCGATGCGGACTGCTGTTCGTCGACGACCAAGACTGGAATTTGCACGCCCCTACCGTAACTGGACGCCCTCTGAGTCTTTCCAGATGTATCAGGTCTTTGTGATCCACGAGACTGGCCATTACCGTGCACGGAGTGAATCGTGTGAAAGTAAACAGTCTGCAATAACTGTCGGAAGGGTTCAGACAAGTAGAGAGAACGTTATGGCCTGGGGAATGTTTTCGTGGTATTCCCTGGTGTGTCTCGCCATTCTGGAGGACACAATGAGTCAACAGCAAGTATGCGTCAATCCTGGAACCACTTCGACCCCTACGTGAGGTTTTGTTTCTCCTCGGCGCGCTGGCATCTATCAGCAGGACAATGGATCGAGTCACGCAACCCACAGTGTCTATGCGTGGTTCGAAGAGCACCCGGGTAAGTTTACGCACTTCTCTGGCCACCAAAATCCCCGGAGTTGAACACAGTTGAGAAACTGTGGGGCCGCCTCGATCGGATTGTTTGCGCCATGAATCCACCACCCAGAAACTTAGCGCAGTTGACCATGGCACTGGGTGTGAAGAAGCAAGCTAGGATGTTTTTAATTCCCCTCTTGTTTTGCCATGTGCCACCTTTAAATTCATTTTTTCATGTTAACTAATTACCATTATCATACGCAAGTGTAATCTGCATTTTCATAATAGAGAAGTGTTGGCCTTCAGTTTTAAAGGGTAGAACACCAGATCTAATTTTGTGCTTAGTTTTGTGTATGTATTTTATTTTCTAATGTATTTTGATTATTCCTAGTTATTACCTTTCTGTTACGGGGAGAGATCAGTATTTGTTTCGTAGCTTAAATTAAATTGTTGACGTGTAAACAAATATAAATTCTGTAATAGTTGTAAACATTTGGAAGACGAAATGATAGTAATCTTTAAGGATTTATTTAGCTTTATTCAAAAACATGTTAGCAAAACCAGCTCTTCATTAATTCCAAAGTAATTAACACTTTTGTCAAAAGTATTGTTTCCGTAACTATATTTGTTAATTTCATGATTTCAACAAATAATTCGGCCTAATTCTTGCAGCAGAAGAAACTGTCAAAAAGAACCAATTTTTCTAGGTATTCAGTTAATTTCATGAGTTAAGTTTTAATTGTAATTTCTGTAAGTTTAACTTCGAACAATGTGTAGTTTCAGTACCTATTATTGTGATGATATATAAGAGCCCGATTTTTTGTCACGAGACAGTCAGTCCACGGCTGAGTTTCAGACAAGTAACCTGTGCTGGTTAGAACAACAACAAGGCTTCAAATTAACCATGAAATAAGTGTCAAACAATTAGGCCATGAATCAAAACCATGATAGTGTCTGCTCCATACGTACCTGATTATTCTTCAAGAACAGGGAACTTTGTGGTTAGGTTTTACTACTCGTAGATGTTCAACAAGAATCTACTGTAGCAGTATGTGGCGTTTCACCTGCAAAATATTAATGAGGCTTATGGAAAGTTTAAACAACAGTGCACTGGCGAAACACAACTGTGCACCTGTCGGCTACGTAATTTGCATTAGTCGGTGTCCGAATCGACAAGCCATTTTTTTAGCCAGTGTAGCAACGCAGTACAGATTTTACATTCGATACAGACCGTACATAATATGAATTAAGACGATAAGTTTACCCTACATAAGAAAATGAAACACATACAGCCATCCTTATGGTGTCATTTATTATATGGCTACCAGTTCGGTACTTCAGTGCACTATCTTCAGGCCTACCTGTTGCTGAAGGGGTTAACATCATCGGTATACACGAAGCATCAGTGGCCATCATCTGTAACTAGTTTACGCAGACTGACCTGTAGCCGCGATGTTGCCTGTCCAACCATCAACTATCTCAACTATCAACTCAGTTGATAATTGATGGTTGGAGGGACCACAGGTTATTTATTTTTTTATTTACACGTCTAGTTCCGTAGGAGCAAATTGAGGAGCAAACCTCCAAGGTTACGGAACGTGTCAGTACATAAAATTACAACATAAAAGTAATAACAGATAAAATGAAATTTTTATGAACCCAAAAAAAGTCACATCCGTAAGTTTAAGTAAACGCAATCAACAGTATAGTCTGCGTTCTTCATAAATGAACGACCCAAGTCCCTCAGATCTCCAGTCACAAGGATAGGCATACAAAAACTAAAATTTACACGATGTCTGTCTTTCCGTACAGTGAAGTGTACTCACTATCCAAGAAATCATTCTGTACTTCACATCAGCTCTGAAGAAACAAAAAATTTTCGTTGATGCAGTGTCTTATTTGACAGCGTCTGTAGAGTTCGATGCGATGTTCCTTCGCAAACTTACACATGCAGACGGCGGATACGGGAACACTACAGCTATGCAGTTTAATGGAAACCAATGAAAATTTGTGCCGGAGCGAGACTCGAGCTCGGATTTCTCTCTTTACGTGCGTTCATGCATGCATGTCCAGAGGAACACTGCAACTACCTTTACAGACTCTGTCAAATACAGACACTGCACTAATGAGTTTCATGCCAAAGCCAAGGCAACCGGACGAGAAAATTAAATAACTGTCTCCCTGTGATGGGTTCATATCATTGTGCGAGCTCTATGGGAAGCAGACATTGGGCCGTAAGGAAATGAGGATAACAGAAGCTGCTAAGGCGACTGCTCACGTAAAGCGGGGTATCCGGGTTCGAATCCCGGCACGGCACAGATTTTCACTGTTTTCACTAAAATGCATATCTGTCGTGGTCCCGTATTCGCAGTTTGTGGATACACTTCCTGAAAAATCTTTGCGGTAGTGAATGTACGGTTACTGTCTTTTCTTCTTCCACAATATACTAACAGGACTAATGTGCATTTCGAAACGTTGCTGACACTACACCGAAAAGTTGCAAACTTGCGACGAGGAATGCTAGAGTGGGGAGTTACGGCGTCAATCCGTAAAATGCACTTTGCACTTAAAAACCACTGCAATTATTCAGTTGATTTGTTTCACAATCCAGCTATCACCAAAATGAGTTTCAGTTGTTTCCATAGTCGAAGTAGCATTTTGGTGGAAAGACTTACGACGACGACGGACCATAGCGTAGTCGTTAGTAGATATGGCACAAAACATGACAGATGTTGAAAGAAGTTTCATTGGTGACTGAGGGTAAAGGAACTAAATGTATGTTAAAAAATTAATCATCTTGCGGTTGAAGCTCTTTTCTTCCGTGTTTGCTTTAACAATACGTATGTTTTTGGATAGGGTCCGCCTTCAGCAAAACACAGATGGTTTTTTAACACAAACCTGTTTCACTGCAGTTACAGCATCTTCAGTGGGCTTTTATTTTTCATCTGTCAAAGATAAAGAGTGTCCTTTGCTGTTTGTATACATGTAGCTATTAGTTTTTAAATCGTGATTACAGATATTTCGAAAAACACATAAATTACGAATTCATACTTTTTTACCACATGGTGTGGTTTTTCTCATATGTTGTGTTTCTACAGTGATCGTTTTGTTACACAGTTTGTCATCTCCAACCACTTATACCTTAAAGTAGATGAATTGTTTAAGCCAAAATTACGATTTGAAAACTTGTTATTTCTATGCCTGAAATTATTTATTTCTATGTGTGTGTAAATTTACATAATGTTTCACTTACATTTTCCTTTTACTCATCTTCATCACTGTCAAACACTGCGTATTGAGTTGCCACTGTCACTGTTTCATTGCTTTACCAGCTGTAAAAACAAACATGGCGGCCAGTGGAAAAAACCGAAGGTGTAAAAACAAGATGGCTGACAGTGGAACAGTTGAAGGTGTTCCTGGCAGTTGTTCTGAATCTTTCAGAGGTGTCTGTGATTTTTTCCTTCTTTTTGTTTTGTGTGTGTGTATGTGTGCGTGTGTGTGTGAAAAGGGAGAGAGAGAGAGAGAGAGAGAGAGAGTGAGTGACGGTAGGTTTATATATATAGTTACAGTGACAGTGGCAACTCTATATGGTGTTTGACAGTGATGAAGATGATTAAAATGTAAGTGAAACATCATGTAAATTTACACACCCATAGAATTAAATAATTGCAAGCATAGAACTAACAAGTTTTCAAATCGTAATTTTGGCTTAAACAATTCATCTACTTTAAGGTATAAGTGGTTGGAGATGACAAACTGTGCAACAAAATCGTTACTGTAGAAACACATCAGAAAAACCACACCATGTGGTAAAAAGGTATGAATTTGTAATTTATGTGTTTTTCGAAATATCTGTAATTACGATATAAAAACTAATAGTTACATGTATACAAACAGCAAAGAACATTCTTTATCTTTAACAGACGAGAAATAAAAGCCCACTGAAAATGCTGCAACTGCAGTCTACATCTACATGTACATCCATACTCCGCAAGCCACCTGACGGTGTGTGGCGGAGGGTACCCTGAGTACCTCTATCGGTTCTCCCTTCTGTTCCAGTCTCGTATTGTTCGTGGAAAGAAGGATTGTCGGTATGCTTCTGTGTGGACTCTAATCTCTCTGATTTTATCCTCATGGTCTCTTCGCGAGATATACGTAGGAGGGAGCAATATACTGCTTGACTCTTCGGTGAAGGTATGTTCTCGAAACTTTAACAAAAGCCCGTGCCGAGCTACTGAGCGTCTCTCCTGCAGAGTCTTCCACTGGAGTTTATCTATCATCTCCGTAACGCTTTCGCGATTACTATATGATCCTGTAACGAAGCGCGCTGCTCTCCGTTGGACCTTCCGTATCTCTTCTATCAACCCTATCTGGTATGGATCCCACACTGCTGAGCAGTATTCAAGCAGTGGGCGAACAAGAATACTGTAACCTACTTCCTTTGTTTTCGGACTGCATTTCCTTAAGATTCTTCCAATGAATCTCAGTCTGGCATCTGCTTTACCGACGATCAACTTTGTATGATCAATCCATTTTAAATCACTCCTAATGCGTACTCCCAGATAATTTATGGAATTAACTGCTTCTAGTTGCTGACCTTCTATTTTATAGCTAAATGATAAGGAATCTTTCTTTCTATGTATTCGCAGCACATTACACTTGTCTACATTGAGACTCAATTGCCATTCCCTGCACCATGCGTCAATTCGCTGCAGATCCTCCTACATTTCAGTACAATTTTCCATTGTTACAACCTCTCGATACACCACAGCATCATCTGCAAAAAGCCTCCGTGAACTTCCGATGTCATCCACCTCATTTATGTATATTGTGAATAGCAACGGTCCTATGATACTCCCCTACGGCACACCTGAAATCACTCTTACTTCGGAAGACTTCTCTCCATTCAGAATGACATGCTGCGTTCCGTTACCTAGGAACTCCAAGTTTTCAGATCGTAATTTTGGCTTAAACAATTCATCTACTTTAAGGTGTAAGTGCAGTGAAACAGGTTTGGGTTAAAAAACCAAACTGCGTTTTGCTGAAGGCGGACGCAATCCAAAAACATACGTATTCTTCAAAATATACTTCAAGTTAATACCAAACAATAGGTCTAGTAAATATTTTACGTGCATTCGATTTATTGTTGCTAGTGTGAAGCGAATGCTATTCAAATGAAATGATTATTCCTCCTCGCAGTATTTGAGTATACACCGTTTGGATACAAATCCATAGAGCGGATGCTGAAAATACAGGGCTGATGCCCGTCCTCTGCAATTCTGTGATCGAGCAATCCGCTTAGACGTTTGTTAAAAATCATTACAGTGTTGGACTGATAGAAGCGGCAGAGAAAATTCCCCGAAGAGCGGCTCGTTTCGTCACGGGTTCGTTTGCTAAGCGCGAGAATGTTAAGAGGTACTTAACGACCTCCAGTGGCTGCCACTACAAAGGAGGTGTTGGGCATCGGTAGGGGTTTAGTGGTCAGATTTCCAGGAACAATCAGACAACGTATTACATCCTACCGCGGAAGTCTCATGAAGTGACCATGACGAGAAAAATCAGAGAAATTTGATCTCATGCTGAGGCTTATGGGCAGTCATTCTTCTCACGTACCATTCTCGAATGTAACAGGCAGAAATGATACTGCTACCAAAAGTTTCCAGTGCTACATATCGTATGCAGGCTTGTGAAGTATGCTTATTGACATAGATTTATCTGTAGAAAAGTAGAATGGGATTCTAAGAAATATTAAAACAGTTATTATTCGCGTTTTTTAATTTATTTTTGAATTCAACTCTTTTCATGTGGAGACTCACGAAATTGAGATAACGCCCACACTTAAAATTTTGGTGCATCACCCTAACTCTTCGTGTGCTTAAGCAGGAGGTGTGTCGCTTGAAAACTGTTCTCTAGCGTTGGTAGGATATCATTTTATACTGTTAATCATTACATAACATCTTATCGGATATGTAAATCATAGCCTCCACAACATGTAAATAATGGGAATTAAAGCAGCGCAGTAAGCTGTGTGGAATTATGTACATTCAGGATTCCTCGTATCTGCGCTGTGACGACGACCTAATCTGCATAATCAGTATTATCAAGGCGTTCGCAACCGTCACATAGTCTTCAAAAGGGTGCCAGACTGGAAGAAATAGACTGCTCTATACGAGACTGTCTTGTAGTTGCTGACAGCATACGACTCAATAGAACAGGAACACTGCCATAGGGCGTCTGCAAGGGCGGTAGGGGGCAGGTGACGTTGCTACAGGGGGAATCTGAACCTCCCCCCACCAACTCTCTGGAGTACGGCGTTTTCATTCACAAACTGAGAAAGTAACCGTCAATTCTCTGGGATATAATAATTTTTCTGTGTCGCCTACAAAATTAAATTTCTGCGTCTCGAAACTGACCAACTCATTTATATAAAAAATAACAGTTTCAGTGTCTTCCCCCCTCCCACTGTAAAAAAATTTCTGAGGACACCCATGTGTGCAACATAGCCATGGACCAAGTTTACCTGTCAATAAATATACAACTGATACCTAGCTATTTGAACATAAATCAAATGATCTTACTGTAGTTAGATTTGATTAGTCTTGTGAACAAGTACCATACAACTACATAAACTCATGTTCAATTCTTTAACAAAATATACTGACGTCACCTAAATGATGTATCTCTTGTTTCAATTATCACAACCTGAGTTTTAGAGAATTACTTTTTCCTCTTAATGCTATAGTACGGGGCAACATTTCTTAATTTTTTTTCCGCTCAACCATCAGATCACACAATAATTCCGTGACACACACGTGTATTTTTTCGAAATTCATGAAAATAACGTTTTTTAAAAGAAATATCAAGAATTAACATCTCTGCGAATTTTTAAAGAAATTGAATAGCATGTGACCTTCGCTGTGGTCTGTCAGAAAGAGCTGGATTAAGCACTGTAGCCTTAATAGAAGGATATCTGTATGTCTATTGTAAAAATTTAGTTTTATTCCTAGCCTGATATAATTTTGAACACGTGACGCTAAAAGAAAGGATCACTATCTACATAACATTTCGAAAAACCACCATCTCCGCCTTTCCCAACGTTTTAAGCTAATTGCGTATGTTCGTTGAAATTAAAACGTTTGTATTAATAGTTCGTTTTACTTTTATATTCCACTGTTAACAGTATGTTCAAATGTGTGTCAAGTCTTATGGGACTTAACTGCTGAGGTCATCAGTCCCTAAGCTTACACACTACTTAACCTAAATTATCCTAAGGACAAACACACACACTCATGCCCGAGCGCGGACTCGGACCTCCGCCGGGACCTGTTAACAGTATTACGAACATAAGTCATGCGACTTAAGAGATACCTGACACTGTGTTTTTGATGTAATATTGTTCCGCTATTTTGTTGCGCAGTGGAGTGGTTGCATAAATAAGGCACTCTAAAGCGTTCTTCTGCAACACACCAGTATTCTGCTTCGGTCTCAACAGTTAGCTTTTACGTTAAAGAAAATTATGGTGGTAATGACAGCGATACAGAGGAAGTGGTCTCGAAAGAAGTTAGGACACTGAATGCATATTTACAAAAAAAACTTATTTATATATGAGATACATGAACAACAGTGATAATGTTCAGTGTGTTGTTGTAGCATAATTCTTAATTCTTCATTCGAAAGCGTGACGAAATACTAAAATTGTAAACCAGTAATACTGTGAATGAAAAAGCGACTGAGGTATCTTACAACGTCAGCTCTCACATAGCTCAATTTGGTGAATCGTACACCACTGCGGAAAACCTTACTCGGTGAGAGAGAATGGGAAACGATTGTTAGATAAAAAGTTAGCAAAACTACTAACTAAGATCCCACTTTCGAATGACATGGTGGCTCAATACATCCTATATTTAGGAATCAATACAAAAAATAAACTTACTTAGTCTGAAATGACGTAAATTTTCGTTACAAATCAGAAGATCAAAACAAACTGCAAAATGATGTAGAAAAGATATCTGGATGGTGCGAAAAGTGGCAGTACATCGAAAAAGTTCAAAGAAAGGCAGCACGTTTTGTATTATCGCGAGATATGGGAGAGAGTGTCACAGAAATGATACACTAGTTGGGCTGGAAATCATTAAAAGAAAGCCGTTTTTCGTTGCGACGGAATCTTCTCACGAAATTACAATCACCAATTTTCTCCACCGAATCGAAATTATTTTGTTGATACCGACATACATAGGGAGGAACGATAACCACGATAAAATAAGGGAAATCAGAGCTCGCACGGAAAGATATAGGTGTTCATTCTTTCTGCATGCTATACGAGGTTGGAATAATAGGGAATTGTGAAGAAGGTTCGATGAACGCTCTGCCAGGCACTTGAATGTGATTTGCAAAGTATCCATGTAGACGTAGATGTAAATCTGACGCTGTACTGGACAATCTTCTTTTATTCAAATCTCTATGAACTGAAAACAGATGCAGCCGCGAGCGCTGTTGTGCAGCTGTATGGGGTGGAAGCAGCCCCCCCCCCCCCCAATTGCCCTTCTCCTCTGACCGTCCCTAAAGCATTGAATTCATCTGCTATTAAGTCCTTGTCTTTACAGTCACAGTGGAATACAGCAGGTGTCATAATACATTAAGGATGATAAAGGGTAACACAAGTCTACTTAAATAATAGTCGGCTGCAAACTGAAGTAAATATGTATATTTTGCTAAAGAGACACAAATACAATATTAATGGCGCCCACATGATTGAACAAGATATGTGGTAGGAGTACCTGGATACAAGATAATTGTTATTTGACTGGGAGACAAAACATGATCAGACAAGCAAAACCACAGACATACATAATCAGAGGACACGTACAAAATGAAGAAATATAACACATTCTGGGTTTCAGCTGTAGCGGAATGGATATTTCCAAAGAAGATCATCACAGAAGTCGTATGAACAAACATAAGTACAAATAAGATGACTGTGAAGAAACCGTGGGAACAGAATAAATACTTCAGTTCACCAATGAATGAAGCATGTACAAAACCGGTTCAGGGAAAGACAGGAATACAGCAGTATGGAAAGCCAAGGCGATATGGACCCCAAAAAACTTGTTGTCCAAAGGACTGATTCAGCGTACAGAAAATTCAAAACGAGCAAGGGCTTCAATATTAAGGGTACTATGGAAATTCCACATTTAAACGCAAAGGAGGGAGATGATGGGTGGAAAGAGTACGCTTGAGGCCTCTACGACGGAGGGTACTTTTCTGACAAGAAAACAATAGTAGTATTGAAAAGCTTGTCTCTTGAATTATTTTCTCGAGGAGAATAGAATACTATGCGCCAACTCTGTTCATATCTGCACCGATGGAGCAAAGGCCATGAAAGTCATAATTAATGAGGCTGTACAGCTTATTAGTCTACAAATATCAGCAATAACTGTGCTAGAAGGCATGCATGATACAACAAACTGTAGCGAGAGGCTGTCAACATGATGAGCACCCTCAAATCTCTGCCATTAAATAATCGTTTAATATTGCGTGAGGGCATGGGAAGCGTACATACATGTCTTCTTTTACGTAATGTCAGGATGTTATCTGGAGGAAAGACACTAGTCCACATATTTCACCTGAGAGAAGATTTAAGTGCTTTTTTAGAACAAACTATTGAATTCGAAGGTCGATTGACCTATAGAAATTTGCTGCTCAAAACTGCCCATTTCAGCGAACTGGAGGTTGCTCCTACGGGAAAACAGCGTAAGTCTACCATCGTTTGCAAAGGGCAATGACATTTCAGAAGAAGAGAGCCCCCCGAGGATTTGAAAACGAAAGAAGTAGAAGAATTAATGTTATTTTGACCCCTATCCTCAAAGCGAGTAAAGAAGTAATGCTATAAAATTAAGAAAAACAGACTGTACACGGTTCAACATTAATCTTCTACTCTCAGTGAAGATACCTTTTTTATTGTATTACTTTAAACTACTTTTATATAATCCTATGTAATTCTATTTATTGTTTACTCCAAATAAAGCAATAATAAACCTAATGTATTTCTTGTAAGTAATATTCTTACAAATAAACTTTTTACTTTTATGTGATATCATTTTGTTAATTCCACAGTTTTCAAAACTAATATCTCGATAACATGTTGGTTAGGAATTCTGTATTAGCAACAAAAATAAAAGAAGTATGCTGGGAAAATTCAATGTATGGAAAGTAGAAAGATGATGCTGGTCGTTAACTATGGCGATATTTACTAACCAGCTAGTTTTTTTTGTCATTTTTATTAACTTTTATAAATTGCAGTTTCATGCTCTGCAACTTCTCTTCTATAAAACTGCGCCCCAAACGGGGCAATTCTCTTATGCTACACGTTTTATAGCGACGAAATGAATGTTTTTCGAAAAGTATGAAACAGTACCCTTTCCTGAAGCAGCTTTTCTGTCGTATCTATAGCTACGACGCCACAGTATGGGTGTAAGTTCGAAGGTTGGCACTACGACACCGACGACAGCGCCCTCTAGCCGGCGCTGTGCGGATCTACGAGCGCCGCTCCAGATTGCACCCATTTGTTCATGAGCTGACGACCAACCAACATTGGTTCATCTTCATAGCGGGCGAGCCAATAACGATTTTGCCTGTGTTAGCTTTGATACATCCGGCTTCGCACCTACGTGCTTATCTTTACCAAAAGTTACGTATATGTCATTGACTAATATTCTCTATTAAATCTATTTTCAAGTTAAAAGCAGTACCGAGGTTTTTACCTCACGTGCTCCTACTCGCTTCCTAGATTCGGTCTGCCCTTCAGTTTACAGGGGCAGACAGACAAAATTTTCTATTGGAAAATTTAGGCTAAAAGCAAAGTGTTGATACCCAATCGATTTACAATTTAATGGTCCACAATTTTGGTAATCAAAGCTTTTTCGATTGAACGCTTAGTTTCACAAGAATTTGGAAAAACTCAGACTGGAGCACCCCTCAGAAATCGGGCCAAAATGAAATTATACAGGTCAACTTAAAAATTTTGCATCTAGCAGAAAAAGGAGCCACTATGAATATGTTAGAAGAATTAGAAATACACACACACACAAAAACAGCACCCTAGACTATATCCTTAACGAACAAACATAGTTAGCTAACACCCCTTTCCCGAAAAATTTCCAAAAATTACTTTCCAGCCTCAAAAGCAAATAATATTAGTACACCTATCTGCTGATCAAGTAGCAAATTTATATGTTAGTATAATTCTCATGATGCTAGATGTGTTTAAATAATATACTATTTTACCTACACAGTTCTATAAAAAAAACTTTATAATTAATTTAAAAATATCAACTCAAAATTTCAATGTCTCTGTACTAGTGTAAAAGGCATTACAGTTGCGTAAATGAAAATATGATCCTTTCCAAACATAGGACATCATTGTCAAATGTTACCATATATCATAGCATCTGTGATACTCATATGTTTGTAAGCTCTTTGTATGTACCAAAACATGTGGTGCGTGGTATAAATCTTCTCAGTGACAAATATAAAGTGTTTAGTGAGAACAATTTACGGGTACAACAATAAGAATGCAGTGGGAATGCATTTACATCTGTTGGATGAATGTTAAGGAAACAAACACTCCAAACCGACGTTTCACGTAAGTCACATGCAACGAAAATCTGTAACGCAACCATCTGTGTGTGGCGTGCTTATAATTATGTATTATTTATATTTTAGGAAAATTAAGCTGTAAAAAACGCACAACATGTCATAAAGAAAGCGTGAGGATGAATCACAACGATTCGAAACCGGTAGCGGTGCCCTTTGAATAAAGGAACTGAAAGTAAATTTGTGGCTGGCTGCTGTCCTAACACCATCAACATTTGTCTTCAAACAACAGCCACGGTCTCCATCATGTCATCATATGACAAAATTGCAGCTACTATTCATATCAGAGGCCTACTTGAATGATTACAACGGTTTCCAGAATTACAATGATTTTTGGAAAGCAGATCTCTAATTTTCTTGGTCTGTTAAACGAGTGAACCAAGCAGGTTCTGAGCGAAAATTTACGTTGGTGCTTTTCCAGTGCTAAGGAAGATCAGGATATATTTATTGTGGCCTACGCAAGAATAGGAAGGTAGACAGAAGTTAGCAAATTTGTTACAAACTATTCCGGGAAACTGTAGCTGTTGAAAGGCATGAGGTTAGGAAGAACTCCGCCATCAGCTGGTAAAATTGTTGTTTATTAAAACACAACCGGTTTCGCGGTTTAATGCCGCATTATCAGGTTCAACAACGTTATCTGAAACCATAATGGAGTCTACCAGTACACAAAAGCAAATCACTATGGTAACGCGACAAAGGTGATGCAAATGTTTTACGTTAAATTAAGAATTTGAACGTACAGTATTAAAGGAAATTAAATTGAAGAAACTGACACTTCATAACATAGGAGTTGAGGGAACGAGAAATTGGGTACATTCGTCAGAGTGTAAAGGAGATAACAAAATAAATGAGTTGCTAGTTTGTTTGGAATATAACAGCAGCAAACAAGCACCATGAAAATGGAGATTTTTATTGATCCTTGTGACGCATAAGGTTGTGAATTTCTCATTTCTGAAGAGTGTGTATGGGCATCATTGTGGTTTGTCGTCTACTCTCAGACGTGCAGTAATCTACCCGACTGCCATCGTCTACGACTATGCAGTTTACGCTCTTTTAGTAGGCATATGGGAAGGCTGACTATCAAACGTATCTGCTAGTCTCATTATAGATCACGGACCATATTCCATGCGCTTGAACAAAATCTGGAGGGAGACAATAGAGGCGTACGCATGTTGCGACCAGACCACAACTTGTAGCGATGAAGTAAAAAGCAGTTCAAGATTTGAGGAATGACGGTGACACAACTTGAATTGCAAACATTGAGAAGGAATTAACATGCAGACAATATTATAGTCTGAATTTAAGAAAGTCAATTCTAGAAATATTTGCGAAATTAAAGGTAACTTGTTGTATCTCGGCAACGGGGGGTGCAGAAAATAACGGAAGACATAATGAAATTACTCACGACATGAAATAATTTACAATAAAATTATGAAGACCGCGCCAGACAAGCCAAAACCACAACGAAGTACGAAGAATAGAATCAATAACGAAGGGCAGTGAACCAATGCAGATGGACGGAAACTCAAAAAAGTACTAACGGACCATAACAGGAAGCAAAAAGCAATACTAGTGAGGCTTGCTTGGGAGATACGGCTGGAATTACACTACTGGCCATTAAAATTGCTACACCACGAAGATGACGTGCTGCAGACGCGAAATTTAACCGACAGGAAGAAGATGCTGTGATATGCAGATGATTAGCTTTTCAGAGCATTCACACAAGGCTGGCGCCGGTGTCGACACCTACAACGTGCTGACATGAGGAGAGTTTCCAACCGATTTCTCATACACAAACAACAGTTGACCAGCGTTGCCAGGTGAAACGTTGTTGTGATGCCTCGCATAAAGAGGAGAAATGCGTACCATTACGTTTCCGACTTTGATAAAGGTCGTATTGTAGCCTATCGCGATTGCGGTTTATCGTATCGCGACATTGCTGCTCACCATGGCCGAGATCCAATCACTGTTAGCAGAATATGGAATCAGTGGGTTCAGGAGGGTAATACGGAACACCGTGCTGGATCCCAACGGCCTCGTATGACTAGCAGTCGAGATGACAGGCATCTTATCCGCATGGCTGTAACGAATCGTGCAGCCACGTCTCGATTCCTGAGTCAACAGATGGGGACGTTTGCAAGACAACAACCATCTGCACGAACAGTTCGACGACGTTTGCAGCAGCATGGACTATCAGCTTGGAGACCATGGCTGCGGTTACCCTTGACGCTGCTTCACAGACAGGAGCACCTGCGATGGTGTACTCAACGGCGAACCTAGGTGCACGAATGGCAAAACGTCATTTTCTCGGCTGAATCCAGGTTCTGTTTACAGCATCATGATGGTCGCATCCGTGTTTGGCGACATCGCGGTGAACGCACATTAGAAGCGTGTATTCGTCATCGCCATACTGGCGTATCACCTGGCGTGATACTTATACGTCTCGGTCACCTCTTGTTCACGTTGATGGCACTCTGAACTGTGCACGTTACATTTCAGATGTGTTACGACCCGTGGCACTACCTTTCATTCGATCCCTGCGAAACCCTACATTTCAGCTGGATAATGCACGACCGCATGTTGCAGGTCCTGTACGGGCCTTTCTGGATACAGAAAATGTTGGACTGCTGCCCTGGCCAGCACATTCTCCAGATCTCTCACCAACTGAAAACGTCTGGCTCGTCACAATACGCCAGTCACTACTCTTGATGAACTGTGGTATCGTGCTGAAGCTGCATGGTCAGCTGTACCTGTACACGCCATCCAAGCTCTGTTTGACTCAATGCTTAGGCATATCAAGGCCGTTATTACGGTCAGAGGTGGTTGTTCTGGGTACTGGTTTCTCAGGATCTATGCACCCAAATTGCGTGAAAATGTAATCACATGTCAGTTCTAGTATAACATACCACGTGATCAAAGTCAGTATAAATTTGAAAACTGAATGAATCACGGAACAATCTAAATAGAGAGGTACAAATTGACACACATGCTTGGAATGACATGGGGTTTTACTAGAAGCAAAAAAATACAAAAGTTCAAAAAATGTCCGGCAGATGGCGCTGCATCTGTTCAGAATAGCAATAATTAGCATAACAAAGTAAGACAAAGCAAAGATGATGTTCTTTACAGGAAATGCTCAATACGTCCACCATCATTCCTCAACAATAGCTGTAGTCGAGAAATAATGTTGTGAACAGCACTGTAAAGCATGTCCGGAGTTACAGTGAGGCATTGGCGTCGGATGTTGTCTTCCAGCATTCCTAGTGATGTCGGTCGATCACGATACACTTGCGACTTCAGGTAACCCCAAGGCCAATAATCGCACGGACTGAGGTCTGGGGATCTGGGAGACCAAGCATGATGAAAGTGGCGGCTGAGCACACGATCATCACCAAACGACGCGCGCAAGAGATCTTTCACGCGTGTAGCAATATGGGGTGGAGCGCCATCCTGCATAAACATGGTATGTTCCAGCAGGTGTCTATCAGCCAGTCTGGGGATGATGCGATTCTGTAACATATAGGCGTACCTCCCACCCGTCACGGTAGCAGCTACAAAACCAGAATCACGCATTTCCTCGAAGAAAAAAGGCCCGATAACGGTAGATGTGGTAAACCCAACCCATACCGTGACTTTCTTGTCGTGCAATGGAGTTTCCACGACAGTTCTAGGATTTTCGGTATCCCAAATTCTGCAGTTCTGGGCGTTGACAGGCCCTCAGAGCGCGAAATGAGCTTCGTCGGTCCACAACACGTTACTCAACCAATCGTTATCTTCCGCCATCTTTTGAATCGCCCACACCGCAAATGCCCTCCGCTTCATTAAATCGCCAGGTAACAGTTCACGATGCCGATGGATTTTGTGCGGATAGCATCGGAGAGTACGCCTAAGTGCCAACCAAACAGTAATGTATGGAATGCCGATGCGACGTGCGACTGCACGAGCGCTGACTTCCCCGTGCATAGACGATCCCGCTACAGTCTCCATTTCTTCCCGAACTGTCTCAGCAGCATTACGCCTTGTGCTCGGTCGGCCACTACGAGGTCTATCGTCCAAACAACTCGTGGCTTTGAACTTCGAAATCATTCTCGCCACAGCTGCATTTGTCAACGGACCCTTACCTGTTGGAGTCCCCTTCCTATGGCGATAGGATCGTAACGCTAGAAACGTCCCCTTAGAACAATTGTACATGAGTGTGCTTAAACTGACACACAATATTTTTTAGCGCAACGCAATCTGACTTTCAATAATCCCTACAAAAGAATGGGCCTGACTAACATTAACCTATACCTTTCACAAATCACTTACCTCACAAAAATCTTCGTTACTCGAACTACTGCAATACAGCGAGCGCCACTACTGCCAGCTAAATAAAAGATTCAAACTGTGGTGTCACCGCCAGACACCACACTTACTAGGTGGTAGCCTTTAAATCGGCCGCGGTCCATTAGTATACGTCGGACCCGCGTGTCGCCACTGTCAGTGATAGCAGACCGAGCGCCACCACACGGCAGGTCTAATGAGACTTCCTAGCACTCGCCCCAGTTGTACAGCCGACTTTGCTAGCGATGCTACACTGACCAATACGCTCTCATTTGCCGAAACGATAGTTAGCATAGCCTTCAGCTACGTCATTTGCTACGACCTAGCAAGCCGCCATAGCATTTGATATTTATGTTATGAAGCATGTACCGTCAAGAGCGATGTTCTACAATTATGGATTAAAGTTAAGTATTACAGCAACTGCGTACGTTTTTCTAAGTTCTCATTTCCTTGTAATGTTCCAGACCTCATGCCAGTCCGCGTGAGCTAAAAGCGTGCATTTCGGCCTCCTCTAGCAACACGGTGTTCGCTCTTCTGCCAACACTTCACAAACTACGGAAGGCACTAACTACTGATAGGCATAGTTAGCAAATGAAAGATTTTAATAGAGAACAAACAATGTTTTTACCTTAATAGTGTTGAAAAATCATAATATACATAGCAGTTCATGACATCCAGTCCTACAAATTTCAAAACTCCGCCAATTCTCTCCCCACATCCACCACTGCTGGCGGCTCACCTCCAACTGCCCAACGCTACGCGCTGTTAACAGCCAACTGCCCAACACTACAATGGCAGACAACAATGCAAACTAGCCACAGACTGCACACAGCACAGCCAGTGATTTTCATACAGAGCGCTACATGGCGTTACCAATATAAAAACCTGAACAGCCTACTTACACGCTGAACTAGCACATTCTCCATTCTGATAATACAGCTTCACTAAAAGCACCTTTTCAGGTAACGTCAACATGCTGCGACTGATGGCGCATCTGATTCTCTCTCTCATTACAACTCCTTTTATACACTATTGTGATGCGCAGTCACTGACGTTTTGCTGTCCAGCGCCATCTGTCTGACATTTTGTGAACTTGTTTTTTTTTGTTCTAATAAAACCCCATGTCATTCCAAGCATGTGTGTCAATTGTTACCTCTCTATCTACATTATTCAGTAGTTTATTAAGTTTTCAAATTTATACTAACTTTTTGATCAACTGGTATTTGTCCAATGAATACCCATTTATCATCTGCATTTCTTCTTGGTGTAGCAGTTTTAATGGCCAGTAGTATATGTAAGATCCTTACTGTTGAAGAGTGAATGGTAACATCATAAATGTTGTGATTAATATTGATGCCCCTATGGATTTTTTGAACTTCTAAATATAACATCATCGTTGGTTACAATGTTGTGCATGCATGTACGAAAGAACAGATATTGTCACTGACAATTACAGCTGTGGTAAACATTACGAAATAGAGTCACATATTCGACTATACATAGACGTGAGCACTTTCCTACATATACACTCGTATTTGTACCGGACTGCAACTCGAAACTGGATTTCCCGCTTATCGCGAGTGGTTGTTTTAACCATTTCGGCTACCTGAGCACGCCTCCAGGACATGTGGAAGTCTGGGCGGTCCTGGAGGCGTGATCGTGTTGCCGAAGTGCTACACTGCACATTCCTCCAGTCGCCTTCATCACTTTTGTATTTCGCACTCCATGGTGGGAGGAACTCGACTGGCTGTGATATATCCTGTCGTTTTTTCCGACCACGCAGTGTGTGTCTGCACCGCCACACTCAGCCGCCATAGGGTGTGGCATGGGAGAAGCTGAATGTGGCCCTAATGGCGTCTGCCGACTGTCGGCAGCTTGCCGAGGTGACTGCAGATGTCACCACTGCTGCGACGCTTACCCGTCTACGTCGTCGTGGTGGCTGTCCTGCGCAAAAGGTGCCCACTGGCGGGTCGGATGGCAGCGTGGAGGAGGCATTCACTGAACTTTCATTACCAAGTGTTGAGGGACTGCTCTACGATGACGTTTTCTCCTGAAGAATGTACAGTCGCCCCAAAGCACAGACCACAGCCCTCACATGCAGCCATCTTGAAAGGACGGTGGTGCGAGCCTCCACTTGTGACCAAATGAATTTGGAAGCTCCGTCGATTTAACAGCTTATAGCAGACAGGCGAGGACTGAGCTGGGCCCTGATTTGAACCATTATTGATTATTAATGCAGGCAGTACGACAGTCAATGCGACGCTGGACGCACCCTTGACGCTCATGGTAGATTGTTCCCTAAACACCGTCAGTCACCGGATGTTACGGAAGAAGTCTCTCAGCCGACGTTGGGCACTATACCAGGAGACTCGGCATTGGCACTGGAGGCACCAGTAACTGAAGACGAAGTCCCGATGTTATCCGAGCGGGAACAGCCAACAAGTCACCTGAACGTGACGGCACCCTCCTCGAAATTTATCGTACTTTCCGACATCTCTTAATGCCCACGTGAACTGTTATGTGCGAAGAACTGATGTCCGCCGCGGTGAGCGTCCCAGATCTACATCTACAACATCTACATCCATACTCCGCAAGCCACGTGACGGTGTGTGGCGGAGGGTACCTTGAGTACCTCTATCGGTTCTATTGGAGTCCCGTATTGTTCGTGGAAGGAGAGATTGTCGGTATGCCTCTCTGTGGGCTATTATCTCTCTGATTTCATCCTGTGGTCTCTTCGCGACATATACGTAGGAGGAAGCAATATAGAAATATACTGCTTGACTCCCCGGTGAAGGTATGTTCTCTAAACTTCAACAAAAGCCCGTACCGAGCTACTGAGCGTCTCTCCTGAAGAGTCTTCCACTGGAGTTTATCTATCATCTCCGTAACTCTTTTGCGATTACTAAATGATCCTGTGACGAAGCGCGCTGCTCTCCGTTAGATCTTCTCTATCTCTTCTATCAACCCTATCTGCTACGGATCCCATACCGGTGAGCAGTATTCAAGAAGTGGACAAACAAGTATTCTGTAACCTGCTTCCTTTGTTTTCGGACTGCATTTCCTTAGCATTCTTCCAATGAATCTCAGTCTGGCGTCTGCTTTACCGACGATTAATTTTATATGGTCATTCCATTTTAGGTCACTCCTAATGCCTACTCCAGACAAATTATGGAATTAACTGCTCCCCGTTGCTGACCTGCTATACTGTAGCTAAATAATAAAGGATCTTTTCTTTCTATGTATTCACAGCACATTGCACTTGTCTACATTGAGATTCAATTGCCATTCCCTGCACCATGCGTCAATTCGTTGCAGATCCTCCTGCATTTCAGTACAATTGCGAGGTGCCGGGGCTAGCAGTATATTTAAATTCTTCTAGATTTTTCATATGAATATCATGCTCTAAGCCCCCCCCCCCTATTTAACTCCGACTTTTGCTGTTGCACATGGATTAAGAAGAAACGCCAACTGACTGTAATCGACCCTGCAAGTGGAGTAGAAAAGAGTTTGGCACATGCAATAATTTAATTGAATAGAAATTAATTAGATAAAGGAAAGTTTCATTAACATAGTGAGAAATGAAAGGGTTGCTTTACCGATTCACAGAATGATGGTTCTGTACAAAATAATAATGTGATTTATTATGACTAAACTCAAAATAATAAACAAAACACATGAAACATTTACAGTACGTCAAATTGGATACTCAAATAAATGTTGTCAATGTGAAGTTGTCCATAAACTAGCTTGTGACGTTTATGACCAAGTGGTATGTGGAGCCAATTCCTTGCAGCTCAAATCTTAAGAGAAACACCCAGCCAACCCAACATTAATTGCTTCTACAGTAGTGAGAACTCAGACAATGTACATCCAAGACAGAACCACGCAAGAAAAGACGGGAACAGGCGCGCTCTGCTGAGCTCTGATTATCACAGAGCAAAATTCCCTAATCTGCCGGTGCTCCGGTCATACATTACCAAACTGTCTTCTTAACTGCAAGAACACGATCTGGCGTACCGGAGGCGATGGCTGGTTGCTTCGACGTTCCGTCGTGGTGATGATAATGTCGCGAGTATAGCCCGAAACAAATTCTCCTGGTCTGGTTGTTCCAGATTAAAGACTTCCTAGCAACACAAATACACCTCTGAGGGAGACGAAGAAGGCTCGCTACACAAGCACTGACAGTACAGTGAGTGATTTTAACAAGAGAAGTCACACAGTAACTGCTCAAGATAGACAACATAGGCGGCTTGTATGCAGAACGCTCAATTGCCAACTGTACTCGGAAAGTTACGTTGAAGTCGAAACTTCAGCAACTTCGTCAAACAGTTAGAATCAAATGAAAGTATATTAGACAGCCAACGGAAGGCAGGCTGTCCAGAGCAGCGAGAGCTCAGTCGTGTAACCTACTCTGACCGAAAGGCGAGAGCCGACCCTCTCAAGAGCCTGAACAAGCCGAACACAGAACATTCCCGCCCCCACGACAGTGGCCGTGGTTAAACGTTCCAATCAGCAACTCGAAAACCGGCGGAAAATTCCACTCTATTGCCGACGCACTACCATTCCACCAATGGAGATTCTTGGCGCCAATTTCTGAGCCGATTTTGCTACGTCACAGAGCTATCCCCTGAGCCAGCCAATCACAGTTATGATTTTGCAGAAAACGCGGGAATTTGCCCGCAAAGACTGCCTGGGAACACAAGTCATTCCCAAGCCTCGCTGGTAGCCGGCCAGAAAGTGTTTTCAGTAAGTGTCTGCGAAGTAACGAAATCTCTAGCGCAGCCGCTCCGTCAGACCCCTGAGGGCATGTCGCTCCCACTCTTATGACAATGTCGGTGTCTGGAAACCACCCACTCGACTCCCTCACACACGTCAGCTTAACCCTTTCAAGTTCAGCAGAACCCGCCTGTCACCGGTCCACCCGGGTGACGAGAGCCGCTGCGTGGGAAGTCCGTGTGTGAAGGAATAGCGACTTTTCACTGCATGCAATTGGAGAGGAAAATCGAATTACTCAGAGTAAGATAGAAATGTGAGAGGCGGCTCATGCTACCTCTCACAATTTTCCATTATTACAACCTCTTGATATACTGCAGAAACATCCGCAAAAAGCCTCAGTGAACTTCCGATGTAATCCACATGGTCATTTATATATATATATTGTGAATAGCAACGGTCCTAGGACACTCTCCTGCGGCACACCTCTCGATATACTACAGCATCATTCGCAAAGAGCCTCAGTGAACTTCCGATGTTATCCACAAGGTCAAAAATGGTTCAAATGGCTCTGATCACTATGGGATTTAATATCTGAGGTCACCAGTCCCCTAGAACTTAGGACTACTTAAACCTAACTAATTTAAGGACATCACACACATCCATGCCCGAGGCAGGATTCGACCTGAGACCGTAGCAGTCACGCGATTCCGAACTGACGTGCCTAGAACCGCTCGGCCACCGCTGCCGGCTCCACAAGGTCATTTATATATATATTGTGAATAGCAACGGTCCTACGACACTCCCCTGCGGCACAACTGAAATCACTCTTACTTCGGAAGACTTCTGTTTTACAACGGTGCCTTCCTAGAGGCCCTCATTGTCTCTATTCACAAACCCCACAGGGGTCGACACACCAGAGACGATCGCCCGTTGACCCTGGTAAATAGCGACATGAAGGCCTTTACATGCCTTTTGGCATGCTGAATTGATGACAGCACGTCACGTCATGTGTTACGATCAGGCTTCGTTAGGCGGAGCGTACAACAGTCGGGCAGCTCTCTGCCACTACAGGGATCTGATTGCCCTTGCTCGAGCTCAGCAACGTACGTTCACGGCTTTGGCATCCTTAGCTTCAGGCAGACATTTGATCGAACCGATCATTCTTCTCTTACGGCAATCCTCCATCGTATAGGATATCCAGAAACTACTGTCGAGGTGGTCACACGCCTCCACCGACATCTCGGATGCTGTATTATGGAAGGCTCTCACAACTTATCCTGATTAGTCATTCAGTGGACAACGCTTTTGTTGCACCGCCTATGCGAACCGTTCGGTCCTCCGCCTTCGAAGTGCCGACAGCACCGCGGCGGTGCTTGCGTGGATGGCGGCTTACGATGAGGCGTCGGGAAGCTCCCGCAATGTACGTAAATCGCGAGCTGCGTGCATCGGTACCGGTCTGCCTGAAGGAATCGTTGACCCGGTCAGCGTGACAGATACCTTAAGCTGCCTCGGCATCTAGTTTACGGCTGATCTGTGGCGCTCTGCGGCCCTCGGATGCAGACGGCTGCTGCATCGGATCAGGTTGAACATGGGCTGCGCTCCCTTGAAATATTGTACTGTATGCGCTATGTCAACACCTACGCAGCGTCGCGGTCCCTCATGTGGCGCAAAATCCTCCGACCGCGCACACCCTGGCTCGCCTCATGGTAGCTTCTGTGGGTTCCTTTATTAGCCAGGGGACGGTCTTCAAAGTCTGTTAAACGTCCCTCGTCTTCCTCAGGCTCGAAGGGTGTGGGTCTTTACCGTGTTCTGGACATAACCCGGTCACGTATTGTTAAGTCCACAGTCGACGATGCGGTGGCGTTGGCCAACCTGCCTTCCAGCTCACTGCTTGATGCATGTGCTCCGGCCACGTTCGCTCCCCCGGTGACCCATTAAGCCGTAATTTCACAACAGAAGACATTATGTTAGTGGAAACCGTGACTCACTCTAACCATAATACAAAAAGAAAACAACGCAATCTGTGTCACTTGCAATGGTTTACCTGAATAACCAGCTACGATCCGTAAGGTAGGTCACCTTCATATCCAAGTAACTGGTACTGTGAACAGCAGATTGTAAGCAGGATTCACAGATAATTTTTCCATTGTCCTTGCTGTACATTACGAATCGAAAACGGCTATTTATGTCGAACAAGGGAGTGACCCACATGGTGTCTGTCTCCATGAAACTACCCCATTTATTACTGCAAGCCTGGAGGATTTATTTGTTAAGTAACATAATACAAAAAAATACGTGAATTACATAATTAGTACTGTTGGAGATTGAGTGAGTGTTTTTAATCTTCAGTTTTCTTCAATTTCTCAAATATTTTATTTACATTTGAGTCATCTTTAATTACAGTAACTTGATACATTGTTAGAAATATCTGATCTGAAAAAGCTGTGAAATGTGTACCATTATGTATATGTTTCGAATTACCTTTTTCAGGAGTGAAACACACACATACACACACACACACACACACATATATATATATATATATATATATATATATATATATATATATATATAGCTGTGTGCGCCGCCATATTGGCGGATAACCTTGAACGAGTTTCGCTCGGCCGCCGCTAGAGCTCGGAGGATCGCGGTTCCAGACTGAAGCGCCTAGAACACACACACACACACACACATATATATATATATATATATATATATATATATGTGTGTGTGTGTTCTAGGCGCTTCAGTCTGGAACCGCGATCCTCCGAGCTCTAGCGGCGGCCGAGCGAAACTAGAACACACACACACACACACATATATATATATATATATATATATATATATATATATATATGTGTGTGTTCTAGGCGCTTCAGTCTGGAACCGCGATCCTCCGAGCTCTAGCGGCGGCCGAGCGAAACTCGTTCAAGGTTATCCGCCAATATGGCGGCGCACACAGCTATATATATATATATATATATATATATATATATATATATATATATATGTGTGTGTGTGTGTGTGTGTTCTAGGCGCTTCAGTCTGGAACCGCGATCCTCCGAGCTCTAGCGGCGGCCGAGCGAAACTGCGAAACTCGTTCAAGGTTATCCGCCAATATGGCGGCGCACACACATATATATATATATATATATATATATATATATATATATATATATATATATGTGTGTGTGTGTGTGTGTGTTCTAGGCGCTTCAGTCTGGAACCGCGCGACCGCTACGGTCGCAGGTTCGAATCCTGCCTCGGGCATGGATACGTGTGATGTCCTTGGGTTAGTTAGGTTCAAGTAGTTCTCAGTTCTAGGGGTCTGATGACCTCAGATGTTAAGTCCCATAGTGCTCAGAGCCATTTGAACCATTTGTATGTGTTTGTGTGTTCCACATCTGCCCCTAAACGACTGGACCGTGGTACACAAACACATATCCCTTGCTGTCAGGGGCAGCAATCTCTGTGGGGTAAAACCCATCTACATATTACTGTTCAGGAATTATGAAGTCGTAAACACTGAGGTGCTTAAAAATCTACCGCATCATGCATGACGTTTAAATTCATTGTTTCTTTGCTCATAACTACATTCGCAACACATTTCGGAGACAGTATCCACATATGCCGCTGAATGTATCTGCACAAATATATAATTGTACGACACATATAGTCGCGCAAGGTAGCCGCGCAGTCTGAGACCTCTTGTCACGGTCCGTGCTGCTCCCCCGACGGAGGTTCGAGTCTTCCCTCCGGCATGGGTGTGTGTGTTGTCATAAGCATAAGTTAGTTTAAGGTAGATTAAGTAGTGCGTAAGCTTAGGGACCGATGACCTCAGCAGTTTGGTCCTTATGACCTAACTACAAATTTCCAAAATTTCCGACACGTAGTTGAAGAGATATGATGTCATAAACACTGAAGCGATTGAAAAAAGTGCCGCAGCATGCATGACATCTTAATAAATTTGTTCCTTACTATTAGGACAGAACAAAATGGCTCTGAGCATTATGGGACTCAACAACTGAGAACTACTTAAACCTAACTAACCTAATGACATCACACACATCCATGCCCGAGGCAGGATTCGAACCTGCGACCGTAGCGGTCGCACGGTTCCAGACTGAAGCGCCTAGAACCGCTCGGCCACACCGGCCGGCTAGGACAGAACATCCAGAATAAAGAGGAAGATGTCGGAGCTTCTGAAGCGTGCTTCAGTGAATGAGAATATCAAAAAATTCCTTTCCATCTATATCGTAAGGCACTGCAAGGTTTCATAATAACAACATACACCTACGTCCCATCGAGAGAATTCTTGGACAACTGACTTACAGACTTGCAAAATATCTGGCCTGCTTCCTTAAACCACATGTTGGTCATATCAGGAATACGAACGATTTCGTCAGTCGAATTAAATGCTTGCGTCTTGGAGAAGGACATTTGACAGTCAAACCTAATGCTGTGACATAATTACGATCGTTCGCATCAAAGATTCTATAGATCTGCTCTCGCAGCTATTAGACAACACACTTGTGGATTTATTTAAGCACATTCTGACGACATCGTGTTTTTATTTATGATGATGAGTACTTTAACCAGGCGGACGGCTTTGCTAAGGGGAGTTAGTTGGCTTCAATTATAACAACCTGTTTATGAAGTACTTTGCCGACATCGCCCTAGATACGACTCCTGCAAAGTCTAGTTTTTTTTTTCGTTACGTCGACTACATGTTCGTCGTCTGGTCTCACGGACGTGGAAAACTGGGAACATTCCTGGGCCACATCAACAGCATCCACGACAACATTGAGTACACGATGAAGGTAGAGACGGGTCGTTCCTTGCCGTTTCTTGACGTCCTCGTCCACTGTACACCAAATGGGTGTCTCAACCACAGTGTTTACCGGGCCGATACCTGCACACTACCAGCTATCACCACCCTTCGCATGAAGTTCTGTTCTGAGGACGATGGTGCATGAGCGGGAGCCGTTTCAGATACTAGAAACTTTTCGAAGGAAGTGAATCACACACAGAAAGTATTCACGGAAAAGGGCTACAACAATCGCCAGCCACCTTCTGTAAGAAACGTAAGCAGAACGCCCCCGAAGCAGAAGGCTGCCCGATGAGAACACTACGAAACTTGAGTTTTTGCCGCCCGGTGGCTTAGCACCAGCGAAGATTACCCGGCTCCTAAAGAAGCATAACTCGATTCGGTCTGTAGGGCCCAGCAAAAACTTGACAACTAACGGGGCCTGTGAAAGCCGATGTGGACCTCAGAACGCCTGGAGTTTATAAAATACGATGTGGGTGTTTTCCGCTGCACAGCGTCGTCTTTTTTTCTGTGGCCTCATGGCTACCAGATTTGTTTCATCATATCGAATATCATGCAGCACTCTGCCTTGGTTTGAATTACCTGCAGGGCGTCCAGGACCTCTTGGTACTGCAGCATTGGAAGTCAGGTAACATTTCAGAATGTAGCGCCGGAAGTGCAGTTGAGGCATATTTATACCAGTCTTACTATTAAGAAGCCACCCATTATGTATAGAGATATCTAGAAGCCATGTAAAAATTGGCCACTACCGTTTCTTTCCTCTGACACTCACTCTATATAACGCTACATTTTCATCCATTCGGTCAGTTCCTCCGATATTTTTGTTGTATTCTCCAATCACATTAGGTAGAGGTACAAGTATTCTTTTCATCTCTTGTCTAGAGTATCGGGCAACGGTGCTGACTGGACTGATACCATGGCTTGTGGAAGCAATTGTTACTGTAGAATTATCTAGCCATCTGGCAACGATTACTCCACTTTCCTGGCTGCTCTTGGAACCAAAATCTCCTCTCTTATTCCTTTTGGACATAGTGTTAGAAGGTATGAGATGACACTCTTTAGGCAGGCGATTTTCACGAATAGTGCCAGTTGCACCAAAACCTCATTGCTTCAGGTAAATGAACAATGTTTGTGATGTAAACAAGTTGTCAAATTAAAACCTGTAGGGAAGACGTTTGTTCTTTTCAGAAAGAGAATCGATCATTTGAATCAAAGGAGCAGCACATTTTCCAAATGCTTTCTCACGTTTTTCATTCCTCTGAGGATCAGCTCCTTGGTATATTTGAAAGTCCACTAGATAACCCATGGTTGTGTTTAGACACCATGCTTTGTACCCAAATCTAATGGGCTTACCTTTCACAAACTGTTTACATCCATTTCTGCCAAAATACTTTATCATGCTCTCATCGTAAGAGAAATCTTGCTCAGGCTGAAAGTGGAGAGCAAACTTTTTTCTTAGCATATTTATTAATGGACGAAGTTTCCACATTCTATCATTAGCATCTATTTTTGTGTTGTCACACGAGTGAATGAATCTCATAATTGTTTCAAACCTGTCCCTTCTCATTGTGCTGTAGACCATTTCATTTCTCATGTCCAGTCCAGAATCCCAGTAATATCTTCTGCTACGTAAAGGATTATAGCCAGAAAGAATTAGAATTCCTAGAAAACCTTTTATCTCTTCACATGTTATTTTTGGATCTGAGCAGTTCTTGAACAAAGCGTACTTCGTCGATTCAGTGAGAAGAAATTCAATTACCTCGTCGTTCCAAAATAATTAGAAGCACTGAACTGGTGTCAAGTTTCTGTATTCACTATAATCACTCTCAGGAAATACAGAATTAACACTACGCAGATCGTCTTTTTTTCTATCTCTGATTACAGTTTTTAAGGTCTGTGACTTTTCCTATTCATCTGGTTTATTATCAGGAGAGAAATTAATCTCAGGTTCACTACCTAACCTGTTTTTACTTGCTAAAACCACTTCTACACCAGCCTGGAGTTGCCTTTGTCCAAGATTATCGACGTTTCCTCCCCCATCTTCTTCCCCAGAATCTTCATCCGAATCCACATTAGCTTCAGGAGGTTCAATAAATATATCTATAGCATCTTCCTCCCCTTCAAGAACAGCCAAGGTCTCATGGAGAGGTAGATCTCTAAAGAGAATGAATCGTTATTTTCACTGTTTTGCCTAGCGTGGCATAGATGCAACACAAAATTAAAACTGTATTTGGAGCCACAAAAATAAGAATTGCATTTTGTAGATAACCATTAACATAAATTTCAGTACTTTTAACATTATAATCAACCATAATTTAAACAAATTGTATTATAATTTACGATAAAAAATTGTACTTACTTCTTATTACAAGACATAATCTCACTCAGAAAAGTCTTCCGTACTTGAAGCTCCAGCCACTGACCACCTAATGCTTGCAGCTGACTGAAACCTATCTAAACATGAACAACAAAGCCTCCTTATCTGAGAGCCATACAGCAATAGCCACTCAGAGCGCAGGTATTGTTGCCAACGAGAGAAAACAATGACACATATATGTTCCGCTAGGCAGAAATGGGCTAAGACTACTGGACAGCGCCGTGTAGAAAACGAGAGATATTTTCGTCTGCAGTATCCTGAAAAATCAGCGGTGGCAGAACATGCTCTAGAAAACGTACAACGTATTGAATTCGACGTGACATTTGTTATTATACAGACTAATAGTTTCTGCGATAGCGTTATAAAAGAAGCGATTGAGACAGAAATTTAAGACAACACCGTCAATAAAGACAGCGGGCGGCCTGCAGATAATCAAAGCTAGGAACACGGCGGGCGCGCGACGAGAACAATGCCATGTATGGCGCTGGAGCGAGCACATGTGACGTCACAGAAGGCAGCGCAGCCATGTAAGGAAGGTAGCGGCCACCAAAAGGCAGCCATTAGTTGACAATAGCCGAGGAGTACCAGGTCGAAAGCTCGTGGATTTTAAACCACTTGACGCGGCTGGAAGTTGGAGACAATTTTATCAGTAACATGCTTCCGTATGAAACCCTCCGGTACCTGAAGGAACAAAGTTCCGCTCATTGTAAAGTCATACAAACTTCAGGGGAATCAGCAGACCATTCAACTCTGACGAATAGCTCTCCAACTTTATTAGTGTCCATAATTTTCGTATAAAAGTCGTGCATTTTTATGCTTCTGCTCTGCTACTGAAAGAATGATTTGCACCGCACAGATAGTAGGGAAGGTGGGAATGTCCTCTTAGAAGCTGTAAATCATTTCTTGTTTTATGCGTAAAGTAACGGCCTTCTGTGGAAGAGATGAGGGTCTTCTTGGCTGTGCCACAGGCCATAGTGTTGTACATCTTGATCCGATGTGCTCGAAGCTGCAATTAACAGTTTCGATGCACGCGCCTCGTCGGTAGTCTATTGTCGGCCTTCACGCTCATTATAACTGGAGAATATTGAAGGCCGCATCCTAAAATTTTATGGATCAAAGAGAAATGGTTCCTTTACACGCACATCCGTCTTCGTCCTCCGTAGCCTCGCGGTGGTCTGCTTATTCAGTTCAGAGTATGTTCACCTTTTTTTGTCTCTGCAAGCTAGAATTGATACAATACTTTCACTTCAGGAATCAAATACGGAGAAATTCAGTAAATATGTTACTCGCGAAGAGTACTTTTTTGTGTCGTTCACTGTTCTTTCAATAAAAGGATCGTGTCGATTCTGTTTGGGATAAACTGCTCACGACATGACGCTAACACTAAGTTTATGATATTAACGGGTATTCTTGGAAAAGATAGTGCAGCTGACAGCGGATATTACACAGCTACTTGGGCAGTTTGACAGTGAGGGACAAACGGTTAGCATTGCTTCAGACACCGCCTTCTGAGACGGGTCCAGCTGCTGCAGGATTAATTTTTCTCTTTTCTGGAAAATCATATGAGGATGTGCGGTCGTTCTTAGAGGCCCTGAAGATGTCGGCGGAGACGGGTGGTTGGCCCGATAGTCAATTATTGCGTGTATTGAGACCACTGGGAGAACCAAAGACATACACTGATAAGTGAAAACATTACGACCACTAACCATCGCGACGTTGGATGCTATGCTGCCTGATAGTGCTGCGAGCACGTGACGCGGTAACAGAAGTATATAAACAGAGCAGACAAAGACTGGGATCACCCTAGCGATGATATGGGTTACAAATGCGGAAATCCATTCATATGCGACTTTGACAACGGGCGGATTGTTATTAGGCAGAGCCTCTGAATGAGTATCTCGAATACGGCGAATCGGGTCGAATGCTGACGTGCTACTGTCGTGAGCATCTACGGGAAGATGTTAAAGGACAGCGAAACAACCACTAGGGGCTAAATGGTTGGACGTCCACGACTCTTCATAGAAAGTGGGGTTCGGAGGCTTGTCTGCTTTGTAAAGTATGACAGATTGGGGCCTGTGGCGTCTCTGCAGAAAGAACGCAATGCTGGTTGGTGCAGGCACAATTGTTTCGGAGCATTTCGTTCGTCGTGCACTGTTGAACACGGAGCTCCGTCATCAAGGTGAACAACGCCTAGAAACGTGCAGCGCACCACGGACGCGGGCTGGTGGGAGCAGTATTGTGCTATGAGAGCAATTCCCCAGCGCTTGCATGGGACATGTGATATTAATCAAAGACACGCTGACGGCTACAAACTACCCGCATCCCTCCATGCTTGATGTCTTCCTCGATGGCGATGTCATCTCTCAGAAGTATAACTGTCCGTGTTTCAGAGCCAGAACCATGTTGCAGTGGTTTGAGGAGTGTTGTTCTTAACTCACGTTGATGTCTCAGCGACCAAATACGCCTGATGTAAGTCCTGTGGAACTCATCTGGGTCGCTGTCGGGCTCCATCACCTCATACGGAAATCAGCAGCTCGATATTTACGCGTATTAAGTGATCCGTGCATAGACATCAAATGCGAAATTCCTCCACAAACCCACCAATGATCTGTCGGATATATGATAAGGAGAATCAGTGATGTATTTCATTCAAAAGACGGACAAAACAGGTATTAAGCGGGTGGTCATAATGTTTTGGCTCATAAGTGTACGTGAGGTATACGGAGGCATTAAGGAATGTAGCAAGATTTTAGCTGTTGAAAACAGGGCTTTTGCAAAGACACAAGAAACAATATAGAGGAATTTTCGAGAATAGTTGATCGCTATTGTGAAGAGGCATGGCGAAACTGTAGAAGATTTCGTCGACGGCATAACGAAACGAAATTAACACACGGGCGTATTGTTGCAGTAAACGCAGTTTCGTTGCAGCTAGCTGGACAGGGGGCGCTCGATGCTTTCCGCTGGGGATTGCATCGGATATGTCAAGAAGCGCCCCCCTCCCCCCGCCCCCCAATGAACCATAGACCGCGCCGTTGGTGGGAAGGCTTGCGTGCCTCAGCGATACAGACAGCCGTACCGTAGGTAGAACCACAACGGAGGGTATCTGTGGAGAGGCCAGACAAACGTATGGCTCCTGAAGAGGGGCAGCAGCCTTTTCAGTAGTTGCAGGGGCAACAGTCTGGATGATTGACTGATCTGTCCTTGTAACACTAACCAAAACGGCCTTGCTATTGTGGTATTGCGAGCGGCTGAAAGCAAGAGGAAACTACGGCAGTAACTTTTTCCGAGGGCAGGCAGATTTAACGTATGGATAAATGATGATGGCGTCCTCTTGGGTAAAATATTCCGGAGGGTAAAATAGTCCTCCATTCGGATCTTCGGGCGGGGATTACTCAGGAGGACGTCGTTATCAGGAGAAAGAAAACTGGCGTTCTACGGATCGGAGCGCGGAATGTCAAATCTCTTAATCGGGCAGGTAGGTTAGAAAATTTAAAAAGGGAAATGGATAGGTTAAAGTTAGATATAGTGGGAATTAGTGAAGTTCGGTGGCAGGAGGAACAAGACTTCTGGTCAGGTGAATACAGGGTTATAAATACAAAATAAAAAAGGAGTAATGCAGGAGTAGGTTTAATAATGAATAAAACAATAGAAATGTGGGTAAGCTACTACAAACAGCACAGCTAACGCGTTGTTGTGGCCAAGATAGACACGAAGCCCACGCCTACGACAGTAGTACTAGTCTATTTGCCTACTAGCTCTGCAAATGACGGGGAAATTGAAGAAATGTATGATGAGATAAAGAAATTATTCAGATAGTGAAAGGAGACGAAAATTTAATAGTCATGGGTGACTGGAATTCGATAGTCGGAAAAGGAAGAGAAGGACACGTAGTAGGTGAATATGGATTGGGGGTAACAAATCAAAGAGGAAGCCGTCTGGTGGAATTTTGTACAGAGCACAACTTAATCATACCTAACACTTGGTTCAAGCATCATAAAAGAAGGTTGTATACATGGAAGAAGCCTGGAGCTACTAAAAGGCTTCAGATAGATTATATAATGGTAAGACAGAGATTTAGGAACCAGGCTTTAAATTGTAAGACATTTGCAGGGACAGATGTGGACTCTGAATACAATCTATTGGTTATGAACTGTAGATTAAAACTGAAGAAACTGCAAAAAGGTGGGAATTTAAGGAGATGGTACGTGGATAAACTAACTAAACCAGAGGTTGCACAGAGTTTCAGGGAGAGCATAAGGGAACAATTGACAAGAATGGGGGAAAGAAATACAGTAGAAGAAGAATGGGTAGCTTTGAGGGATGAAGTAGTGAAGGCAGCAGAGGATCGCGTAGGTAAAAAGACGAGGGCTAGTAAAAATCCTTGAGTGACAGAAGAAATATTCACTTTAATTGACTAAAGGAGAAAATATAAAAATGCAGTAAAAGAAGCAGGCAAAAAGGAATACAAACGTCTCAAAAATGAGATCGACAGGAAGTGCAAAATGGCTAAGCAGGCATGGCTAGAGGACAAATGTAAGGACGTAGAGGCTTATCTCTCTAGGGATAAGATAGATACTGCCTACAGGAAAATTAAAGAGACCTTTGGAGAAAAGAGAACCACTTGTATGAATATCAAGAGTTCAGGTGGAAACCCAGTTCCAAGCAAAGAAGGGAAAGCAGAAAGGTGGAAGGAGAATATAGGCGATGTACTTGAGGACAATATTATGGAAATGGAAGAGGATGTAGATGAAGATGAAATGGGAGATATCATACTGCGTGAAGAGTTTGATAGAGCACTGAAAGACCTAAGTCGAAACAAGGCCCCGGGAGTAGATAAAATACCATTAGAACTACTGACAACCTTGGGAGAGCCAGTCCTGAAAAAACTCTACCGTCTGGTGAGCAGAATGTATGAGACAGTCGAAATACCCTCAGACTTCAAGAAGAATATAATAATTCCAATCCCAAAGAAAGCAGGCTTTGAAAGATGTGAATATTACCGAACTATCAGTTTAATAAGTCACGGCTGCAAAATACTAACGCGAATTCTTTACAAACGAATGGAGAAATTGGTAGAAGCCGATCTCGGGGAAGATCAGTTTGGATTCCGTAGAAATATGGGAACACGTGAGGCAATACTGACCCTACGACTTATCTTAGAACCTAGAGTAAGAAAATGCAAACCTAAGTTTATAGCATTTGTAGACTTAGAGAAAGCTTTTGACAATGTTGACTGGAATACTCTCTTTCCAATTCTGAAGGTGGCAGGGGTAAAATACAGGGAGCGAAAGGCTATTTACAATTTTTACAGAAACCAGATGACAGTTATAAGAGTCGAGGGACATGAAAGGGAAGCAGTGGTTGGGAAGGGTGTGAGACAGGGTGGTAGCCTCTCCCCGTTGTTGTTCAATCTGTATATTGAGCAAGCAGTAAAGGAAACAAAAGAAAAATTCGGAGTAGGTATTGAAATCCGTGGAGAAGAAATAAAAACTTTAAGGTTCGCAAATGACATTGTAATTCTGTCAGAGACAGCAAAGGACCTGGAGGAGCAGCTGAACGGAGTGGACAGTGCCTTGAAAGAAGGATATAAGATGAACATCATCAAAAACAAAACGAGAATAATGGAATGTAGTCGAATTAAATCGGATGATGCTGCGGGAATTAGATTAGGAAGCATAAAAACATAAAAAAAACATAAAGTAGTAAATCAGTTTTGCTATTTGGGGAGCAAAATAACTGAAGATGGTCGATGTAGAGAGGATATAAAATGGAGACTGTCAATGGCAAGGAAAGCGTTTCTGAAGAAGAGAAATTTATTAACATCGAGTATAGATTTAAGTGTGAGGAAGTCGTTTCTGAAAGTATTTGTATGGAGTGTAGCCACATATGAAAGTGAAACGTGGCGGATAGATAGTTTAGGCAAGAAGAGAATAGAAGCTTTCGAAATGTGGTGCTACAGAATAATGCTGAAGATTAGATGGGTAGATCACATAACTAATGAGGAGGTACTGAATGGAATTGGGGAGAAGAGAAATTTGTGGCACAACTTGACTAGAAGGGATCGTTTGGTGGGACATATTCTGAGGCATCAAGTGATCACCAATTAAGTATTGGACGGAAGCGTGGAGGGTAAACGTCGTAGAGGGAGACGAAGAGATGAATACACTAAACAGATTCAGAAGTATGTAGGTTGCAGTAGGTACTGGGAGATGAAGAAGCTTGCACAGGATGGAGTAGCATGGAGAACTGCATCAAACCAGTCTCTGGACTGAAGACCACAACAACAACAACAAAGAAATTTTAGGAGCACATTTGTCTAGGTAACATATTTAGGTGGTTAACATTGCAAGACTACAACATAATGTAAGTATGAGCTAAGCCATTGCAAATGTGAAACACTGTTACATTAATAACCGATGTAACCGCCAGAATGTTGAATGTATGCGTGCAAACGCGCATGTATTGTGCTGTACAGGTACCGGGTGTCTATTTGTGAAATGGAATTCCATGACTGTTGCACTTGTTCTGTCGATAAAGTGGCCGTTAATGCTTGTTGTGGATGATTCTGAAGTTGTCGTCTGACTGTGTCCCGTATGTGCTCGATTGGAGAGTGATCTTGTGACCGAGAAGGCCAGGGCAACATGTCAACACTCTGTAGACCACGGTGGGCAACAATAGCGGTATGTGGGCGAGTGTTATCCTGCTGGAAAATGCCCTCTGAAATGCTGCTCATGAATGACAACACAACAGGTTGAATAACGCACAGATCTGCAGTGAGGCGCGCTCTATAACGAGGAGAGTGCTCCTGCTCTGGGACGAAACCGCAGCCCATGCCATAACTCCAGGTGTAGCTCCAGTGTGTCTAGCACGAAGAGTGGTTGGTTGCAGTCCTTCACCTGGCCTCTACCTAATCAACACTCGACCATCGCTACTATCGAAGCAGAACCAGCTTTCACCACAAAACACAACAGACCTCCGCCCTCTCCCCCAGTGAGCTCCCACTTGAGACCAGTGAAACAGCAAACGACGGGGGTTTGGGCTCGGTGAAAGTGCACGCCACAGGGCGTCTGGTTCGGAGCTGTCCTTGAAATAGCCAATTTGTAACCGTTTGTTACAACTGGTGCTCAAATTCCTGTTGCAGATGAAGTTCGGTGCGCCAGATACGTATACCGAATGTACAGTGGCTACATTCCTGCCTAGTCTCTCTGCAATGTCGAGAAGTGACATTGATCTTGTCGTAGCCCAGCTGCACGACCTCATCTACATCTTTATCTACATCTAAGTGATTACTCTGCTATTCACAATAAAGTGCCTGCCAGAGGGTTCAATGAACCACCTTCAAGTTGTCTCTCTACCGCTCCATTCTCGAACGGCAAGCGGGAGAAACGAGCACTTAAAGTTTTCTGTGCGAGCCCTGATTTCTCTTATTTTATCGTGATGACCATTTCTCCCTATGTTCTTTGGTCCCAACAGAATGTTTTCGCAACCGGAGAAGGAAACTGGTGGTTGAAATTTCATGATATGATCCGGTCGCAACGAAATACGCCTTTGTTGTAACGATTGCCACTCCAATTCACATATCTTGCCTGTAGCACTATCTCCCCTATTTCGCGATACTACAAAACGACTGCCCTTCTTTGTGCTTTTTCGATGTCATCCGTCAGTCCCACCTGATGCGGATCCCACACCGCACAGCAATACTCCAGAATAGGGCGGACAAGCGTAGTGTAAGCAGTCTCTGTGGTAGACCTGTTGCACCTTCTAAGTGTTCTGCCAATGAACAGAATCGTATAAGTTCGCAACAGTGCAGTCCTGACCGTTATAACTGTAAAATCTCTTGAGAGCAAAGACAGCAAGTCCTTCTGTAGCAGCCGGCCGGAGTGGCCGTGCGGTTCTGGGCGCTGCAGTCTGAAGCCGAGCGACCGCTACAATCGCAGGTTCGAATCCTGCCTCGGGCATGGATGTGTGTGATGTCCTTAGGTTAGTTAGGCTTAATTTGTTCTAAGTTCTAGGCGACTGATGACCTCAGAAGTTAAGTCGCATAGTGCTCAGAACCATCCATATCCTTCTGTAGCAACAAAGCTGATACTGAGCGACCGTCAAACACGGATGCTCAAAACGGAAGATCCCTTTCTCTCTACCTCTGGCTTCTCAGTGAAGTTCGGCGCCCTGCCTCGTAGCTGCAGAAGGCGAATCATATTCTCGAAACCACGGAATATTCTTCCTCTGTACAGATTCTTCCGAGCTCCAACCAACCATATTTTATCGTTTGTCGTCCAGCGCGGAAGGTTTACGAGGAAGTACCTATAACCATTGATTATGAATTCATACAACGGTACCCTTCTCTGTGTAAAAATCCTCCGAAATAACCCAGCCTGCGTGATTTCCGAGGTAACGCTTCCTCGTCCCTCTCTGCTGCGTCCAAGATTTTCAGTTTCCGAAGTATTATCCAATTATCCTTCCACCCCGCTACAGTACAGGCCGGCCGCCGCTGTGTTGTGCCTCAGCGCTCAGGTTCCCCGACCGTCCGTCTTGGGTTACTTCCTTGTGTTAAGCAGGACCAACACACCTTTGCGGGCTTTTCCACCCAGGGCCTGAGTTACGCCTGCCGTTTCAGTTCTACTGGCGTTTCAACTTCTGCTTGTATAGGCAATAAATCCTCACGCCGTTTTGATAATAAAGACACTCCATTACCTTTCATGCACTAAGCATTAACAACTATTTACAAGGTGTATGTGGTAATGTCAGTCTTCTTTAAATATTCAAATACACGATGTACGACCTATCAAATGATACCTACTTCGGGTTGTATATCACGGCAAAGTATCTAAATGAGTGCTTGTAAGGTGCGAAATTATAGCCACCTTACAACTATACCGAAAGGAACGGCTCGAAAGTTACAAGCGAAAACCTTTCTGATACCTCTAACAGTGAATACATGCACTGGTACTGTTTTTGCTACGATTGTAGGGTCGGCAACTTTCAGAGGTGATAGTATGGGTCAAAACAAGGAAAAAATGAGGGGCAAACATGACCTCTAAAATGCATACCTCTGGAGCTATGAGCCCTTGTTCATTTTCCTACTGTGAAACACATCTAGTATTCCACTGCCACAGGTACCAGAACGGACTGCACTTATAACTTTAAACTTGTTCGTTTCTGGTACAGGGATCCTTATCTCAAATCGATACGTTCATCCTTCTGCATCAACCTAGAAAATTTAAAACATCATCAAGGAATCATACTGCATATACTCATATATACACTTACAGGCCCTTGTTCCTGTCCTTTGTCGCTCTATAGCGTGATTGGATGGCGTTTCCAGACACGGGTTCCACTGTAGAACTGGTTCCACTAAGTCCCCTCTACAACCTCTATAAATGTGGAACATGTACTGTGAAACATCCTGTATAGTCCACGATCAGCTAACCAACTAGCTAATTACAAACAACTTATTGCACGAAAACCAATGAAGTTTCCACAACATCTGCCAGGCAACTGCCATCTACTTCTTAGACCTCAGAAAAACCTCTGACACTATCAACTTCGACGATTTACTTATCACATTTAGCAGCCTAAATTCCTCAACAAGTGCACTGCTGGCACTAGTGGCTGACCGCGCGCCAGCAATGCGTCATATCCGGCACCTTGAAGTCATAATGAAAGCAGGTAGTATCAGCCGTCCCCCAGGGTTTGGCATTAGGTCCTATAAATGATGTGTCATCAATTTTGTGTTACTGCAAGTACTACACGTGCGCTGATGACCTCCGGTTTTATCCAAGTGCAAAACCAATAGACGTGAGGACAGCTACTAAAATCTCAATACCGATCTGTGTGCACTACCAAAATGGGTGCACGCTATAGCGTTGAAGCACAACCCATGCAATGCTCAAGCGGTGCTGATTCTCGTCCTCGGCTCATTAGCCCGAAACGTCGGGAATCCCTTCCGTCTTTAAGCCTAAATGGGACAAATATCAACTTCTCTTCTTCAGCAAGGACTGTGGGAGCAATAGCAGATGAAAATCAAATTGGACTGAGAACATAGATGCATCTCCCCATGCCTTACAAAAATATAAAAAGCTTGTCTCTCTTGTTCTGAAAAAGAAACATGTACGGCGCTTGGAAATGGTTATGAATGTCTGCGTTCGTTATATCCGTGATTTTCTACTCTTTGATCATATTTTACCATCATACACACAGGTATCCTGGCTGCGTGCAAACAAGCGCTCTGATTTCCACACCACCTATCTTCTCTACTGCCTTATCAGTTAACACTGTCCCTCATATCTCTCCTCGAACTTAACACTCTTGTCTGGAGAACACTGCAGAAACGCCCATTCCCATTAGAGAAAAATTCTTTCTGTCCCACTCCATCGTTCAGTCATTATATTAGAGGACTTAGTAACATCTCCAGCTTCAGTAGACAGATAGGGACATCTACTAAAGTCAATTAGGCTTTCTATTGTCACTATAGGCACTTGTTACCCCTGTACATCCTTCTTCCCAACCAAATCTTCTTTATTACCCAATATTCTCAGCTAATGCAGTATCCTTAAATTTACTTTCTCTAGAAGTCTCTGTATCAGAATACATCTATTTTGTACACTTAGACATTCTTTTTTATCTCCCACTATCAATATTGTTGTTATTGTCATTATTATTATTAGTGGTAGTAATAGTAGCAGTAGTAATAATATTACTATTATCACAATTAGCTGCAGTAGTACAAGTGCTACCAGTACTAAATTCATTGGTTCCTACAAGGGAACCTCCCCATCGCACCCCCCTCAGATTTAGTTATAAGTTGGCACAGTGGATAGGCCTTGAAAAACTGAACACAGATCAATCGAGAAAACAGGAAGAAGTTGTGTGGAACTATGAAAAAAATAAGGAAAATATACAAACTGAGTAGTCCATGCAGAAGATAGGCAACATCAAGGAGGCTGTGAGCTTACGAGCCCCGTGGTCCCGTGGTTAGCGTGAGTAGCTGCGGAACGAGAGGTCTTGGGTTCAAGTCTTCACTCCACCAAAAATTTTACTTTCTTTATTTTCGCAAAGTTAGGATCTGTCTGTTTGTCCATTGACGTCTCTGTTCACTGTAATAAGTTTAGTGTCTATGTTTTGCGACCACACAGCAAAACCGTGCGATTAGTAGACGGAAGGACGTGCCTCTCCAATGGGAACCGTAAACATTTGATCGCAAGGTCATAGGTCAACCGATTCCTCCACAGGAAAACACGTCTGATATATTCTATACGACACTGGTGACGGCATGTGCGTCACATGACAGGAATATGTTGTCGACTCACCTAACTAATACACTTGGCGAATGGGTAAAAAGATTCTTCTACCTTGCCCGATTTAGGGTTTCTTGTGGAAGTGATAATCACTCCCAAAAAGTGATGAAAACGTAAGAGTTTGTCACATAAGGTGAAAATAAAAAGTTAAACTTTTCAGTCGGGGGGAAGACTTGAACTTACGACCTCTCGTTCCGTAGCAGCTCTCGCTAACCACGGGACCACGGCGCTCCTTAAGTGTTGCTGTCCTTGATATTGCCTATCTTAGCACGGACTACTCAGTTTGTATATTTTCCTTGTTTTTTTGATAGTTCCACACAACTTCTTCCTGTTTTCTCGATTGATGTGTGTTCACTTTTTCAAGGCCTATCCACTGTGCCAACTTATAACTAAATCTGAAGGGGGTGCGATGGGAAGGTTTCCTTGTTAGCATTATTTACTCGCATTACCACTTCAGACACTCAAATCATTTTAATAATATTTGTCAAATTAATATCGTTATTTCGTAGGTAATTACGATGTAAAAAAAGAGTTGTATGTAAGAAACACTGGTCCGATGTAAGAGAGCTGATTAAATAAATAAAATATTAATAAGTGCTCCCTGACGCACCCAAACGCGTTCGTTCGTGAGTGCGCCCCCCCCCCCCCCCCACACACACACACAAACAGTCGTTCGGTAGCAAGAAAAGTGTTTACGACCTATTCAAACGCAGTTCGAAAGGAGAGAAAGCTAAATGACGCACCACGTTCGGGTCACTGTCAGCAAACGAAAACGTTGATGAGGTTTAACTTCGAGAAGGCTGACGCAGAAGTTCAGTGAAGAGCTTCTCATAAGTGATAAACATTCCACTGCAACCTGAAATGTACGAAACCATCGTCAAATGCGTCCAACAAGTTCCGAGGAAAACTATTCCGAGAGGACGACAAAATATTGTTAGAAATATACCAAACTCTCTATGAAGAGGACCTATTTGCAGAAGAAGCGATCCAAGCTGGTAAAATATTGCTGGAAGCCATTTCAGCAACTCGCAAAACTAATTGGAGTAACCTGGTAGAGAACCTCGACATGAAGCTGAACGGTAGACAAACCTGTAAAATGCTTAAGAACCGGAGTGGCGACCCTGTAAAATCATAAGACAATTTTACGAGGAGTGTGACTCCTCATAAAGTGGCAACCCAGCTCCTGCAGAATGGCGCTCAGGTTCAGAGAGAGGGGGGGGGGGAGGGAGGAGAAGATGGAGAGAAAGGGCGAAGTAAATGGACACAGAGAGGGGAGAGAGGAGATAGACAGAAAGAGGGGTAGGAGGAGGACATCGACAATAAGAAGTAGAGGAAAAGATGGACCGAGAGAGGGGGGATTCTAATCAATACTAGAACATATATCCGATTCCTATACATATTTAGCAATTACATAGCATTGCCAGGTTCGCTAATAACTTTTTAAAATGCCTTACATGTTTGAGTTGGTACTTTATTTTGGAGAGATACTTTAATGATCCTGTCCAGGTAATGGAACTTCTCAGATTATTCTTTTTCACCTTTGCATTGTCACTAATTGCTTATACGATGCAATGTACTCAAAACTGGACACAATCGTGGTCATAGTTCTAAAATGACACACGTTTTTAACTCATATGCAGCCATACTGGCAGTCGTTCTTCCAGTGTACTGTTTCGAATGGGGCATGAATTGAGAGAATGGTAGTTCTACACCTGCATCTACATACATACTCCGCAAACCATCGTACGGTGTATAGCGGAGGGTACCTTGTATCACTACTAGTCATTTCCTCTCCTGTTCCACTCGTAAACAGAGCGATGGAAAACAGCTATCTAAAAGCCTGTGTACGAATCCTAATTCCTCACATCTTATCTTCACGGTCGTTAAAAAGATGTGCATTGCTAGCTGTAGAATCGTTCTGCAGTAGGCCTCAAATGCCGGTTTTCTAAATCTGCGCAACATTGCTTTGTGGAAAGAGCAGCATTTTGCCTCCAGACATTCCCATTTGAGTTCACGAAACATCTCTGCTCATAGAACTTACCAGTAACAAATCTAGCAGCATGCCTCTGAAATGTCCTGCTTCAATCCAAGCGGCTAGGGATCCCAAACACCGGAACAGTACTCCAGAATAGGTAACACTAGTTTTCTATCCACCGTCTACTTTATCGATGAGCTACACTTCCCCAAAACTATCCCAATAAAACGAAGTCGAGCATTCGATTACCCGCTACAGACATGACTTATTGATTCCATTTCATATCGGTCTGCAACGTTACACCTAGATATCTAACCGACGCGACTGTGTCCAGCTGCAGCCTACTAACGCTATATTCAAATGTTACAGAACTGCCTTTCGTACTCATCCGCATTAACTTAAAGTTTTCTACATTTAGAACAAGCTGCCATTCATAGGGCCAACAACAAATTTTGTCTAGTAAGGAACCCGTTAAGTGCGATGTCGCAAAAGCGCAATGATGTTTATGGCTATCAACGCTCCACATATTGTCTATTATGCAACAACAATATTGGCTGCTAATGGCAACAGAGGGAGCGATAGGAGGTATACAATGGTAAGCACAGCATGAGGTCACGGAGCGTAGTTGAACTGTTTAATCGACGAGTAAATCACGAGAGTGCTACAGTGCTAGTGGTGTTGATACAAAGCATAGCAATGGTAACGACAAACACGTTTCTTAAAGATAAGGCAGTGGAATGTGAGGTATCGTATACGCTCGGCTGTGCGGACTCTGTGCACGAGCAGTACAGTGATGACGATACGTGCTTAACAAGTGAAAGTGATACTGAAACAGGTATCGAGCTACGTAGGTCACCATACTTGTCGAATAGAGCGCCACAAATCCCACCTCCAGTGAAACGTAATGCTGGACAGTAGTTATCCTAAACATAATTACGTGCATGGAAGATCATCCGCAGCACAGTAAAAACGATATATGAACAGATTTCGAATACGTCCGCAGCAATATGACCGTGTAGTGCATAAGAAAAACTAGGGATATTCAAGGGAGCACAAGGCGCACTTGTTACAGAAACTGGTGTTTGCTCATTTCAAGGATGCTTCATACAATTTACAGGCTGTACATTGCTGTGAGCTGCTACGTTAAGCACGCAACATAGATGACTGTCATTCCAAGGGGAGCACTGGATGGTTGCATAACTCAAACAGTGCTGCAGAAGAGGAAGACGTAACATAACAAAATTTCGAACAAAGCGCCAATGTGAGGGTGCGTAGCAAACTGTGGAAACCGCCCGAAAATTTGTAGATGAGACATACAAAGTTATTCCATCGAACAGTAAGAAATTTTTTTTCAACTCCGATAGGTTGAGATTTGATGAGGAAATTCATATGAAAGATCCTGGAAATTAAAGGTACCAAGAGATTTCTATCAAAGTTAACAAACATCAATGCCTTAACGCATTCGTATACAATTATGCTAACTGGTAATCTGGATGCTGAGCTGGTTGAAAAGTTATTTATTGTGCTGCGAGAAGTTGAAGGTGGTGTGCCCCTCCGATTCTTTCTCGTGTGCCAGATATTACAAGGGAAGCACGGAATATTTACGCCAGAGCAAAGCACGAGAGGGAAAATTGGCATAAAAGAAGTGGGACTATGGTATGAGCACTGCTTTCGGCCAATAAGTGGTCGAAATATAATGAAGTACCAAAGAAACTAGTATAGGCATTCGTATTCAAATACAGAGATATGTAAACAGGCAGATCACTGCGGTGCGGTTGGCAGCGCCTCTATAAGACGACAAGTGTCTGGCGCTGTTGTTAGCTCGGTTACCAGCCGGCCGCTGTGGCTGAGCGGTTCGAGCAGCTTCAGTCCGGAACCGCGCTGCTGCTACGGTCGCAGGTTCGAATCCTGCCTCGGGCATGGATGTGTGTGTTGTCCGTAGGTTAGTTAGGTTTAAGTAGTTCTAAGTCTAGGGGACTGTTGACCTCAGATGTTAAGTCCCACAGTGCTCAGAGCCATTTTGAACCATTTGAAGATCGGTTACTGCTGGTACAATGGCAGGTTATAAACACTTACGTGAGTTTGGACGTGGTATTACAGTCGGCTCACGAGCGATGGGACACAGTATCCCCGAGGTAGCGATGAAATTGGTGTTTTCCTGTACGACTATTTCACGAGTGTACTGCGAATACCACGAATGCGGTAAAACATCAGATCTCCGCCATCGCTGCGGCCGGAAAAAAATCCTACAAGAACGGAACCAACGACGACTGAAGAGAATCGTTCAACGTCACAGAAGTGAAAAGTTTCCGCAAATTGCTACAGATTTCAATGCTAGGCCATCAACAAGCGTCAACTTGTGAACCATTCAACGAAACATCATTAATATGGGTTTTCGGAGGCGAAGGCCCACTCGTGTACTCCTCATTACTGCACGACACAAAGCTTTAAATCACGCCTAGGTCCGTCAACACCGACATCGGACTGTTGATGACTGGAAACATGTTGCCTGGTCGGACGAGTCTCGTTTCAAATTGTAGCAAACGGATGAATGTGTACTGGTATGGAGACAACCTCACGAATCCATGGGCCTTATATCTGTTCAAGCTCGTGAAGGCTCTGTAATGGTGTGGGCCGTGTGCAGTTGGAGTGGGATCCCTGATACGTCTAGATACGTACGCTGACGCGTAGGTAAGCATCCTGTCTGATCAACTGCATCCATTCATATCGACTGTGCATACCAAAGGACTTGGGCAATTCCAGCAGGACAATGGGACACCCCACACGTCCAGAATTTACATAGTGGCTCCAAAAACACTTTTCTGAGTTTAAACACTTCCGCTGGCCGCCAAATTCCCCAGACATGAATATTATTGAGTTTATCTGCGATGCCTTCGAACGTGCTGTTCAGAAGAGATCTCCACCCCATAGTACTCCTACGGGTTCATGGATAGCCCTGCAGGATTCATGGTCAGTTCCCTCCAGCACTATTTCACACGTTAGTCGAGAGGATGCCACATCGTGTTGTGGAACTTCTGCGTTCTCGCGTGAGCCCGACACAATATTAGGCAGATGGACCAGTTTCTTTGGCTCTTCAGTGTAACAGTGTGTGACACTGTAACCCATGCCACTTGAAACCACTGGACAAACTCAACCTCCGCATGTTTGTTTTTCCCATTGATATAAAACATATTCTCGCACTATCTGCAGCTACGCTCCAAAGGAAATCCAATTTCATGATAAGCTGCACGACAGACTATTTCGCATTGGGTTGCCTGGTATCACATTCCATCCGTTCTCATCACTCTATTACAGCAATATAATTCTATAACCAATCTTCAAGAGTGGATATCTAGGTGAATGTCCTGCCCGGTTTGTAGCTCCCAAGGAGTTCACCTTCAGTCTGTAAGTGATCACTGTGACGCGCCATTTTTCATTCGGTTCCCTTGGTGCAAGCTAGTAGTTTGTTTTGAACATTTCTTGTATGTCGATGATATCCATTTTGTGAATACATTCATTCCGTGGAAGGTTGATCTGTGCAGCTTCCGGATGCTCATTTTCCTGTCGCCCTCCTGATTCTCATGGTGAATCATTAGCAGCTAATAGTTTTCGCGTCTTAATTGTTAACAGAACACTTTCGAATGTTGTTGTTGTTGTTGTGGTCTTCAGTCCTAAGACTGGCTTAATGCAGCTCTCCATGGTACTCTATCCCGTGCAAGCTTCTTAATCTTTCAGTACCTACTGCAACCTACATCCTTCTGTATCTGTTTAATGTATTCATCTCTTGGTCTCCCTCTACCATTTTTACCCTCGTCGCTGCCCTCCAATGCTACATTTGTGATCCCTCGATGCCTCAGAACATGTTCTACCAAGCGATCCCTTCTTCTAGTCAAGTTGTGCGACTAACTTCTCTTCTCCTCAATCCTATTCAATACCTCCTCATTAGTTATATGATCTACCCATCTAACTTTCAGCATTATTCTGCAGCACCACATTTCGAAAGCTTCTATGCCCTTCTTGTCCAAAATAGTTATCGTCCACGTTTCACTTCCATTCATGGCTACACTTCATACAAATACTTTCAGAAACGACTCCCTGATACTTAAATATGTACTCGATGTTAACAAATTTCTCTTCTTCAGAAACGCTTTCCTTGCCATTGCCAGTCTACATTTTATATCCTCTCTAGTTCGACCATCATCAGTTATTTTGCTCCCCAAATAGCAAAACTCCTTTACTACTTTAAGTGTCTCATTTCCTAATCTAATTCCCTCAGCATCACTCGATTTAATTCGACTACATTCCATTATCGTCGTTTTGCTTTTTTTGATGTTCATCTTATACCCTCCTTTCAAGACACTGTCCATTCACTGCTCTTCCAAGTCCTTTGCTGTCTCTGACAGAATTACAATGTTATCGACGAACCTCAAAGTTTTTATTTCTTCTCCATGGATTTTAATACCTACTCCGAACTTTTCTTTTGTTTCCTTTATTGCTTGCTCAGTATACATATTGAATAACATCGGGGAGAGGCTACAACCCTGTCTCACTCCCTTCCCAACCACTGCTTCCTTTTCATGTCCCTCGACTCTTATAATTGCCATCTGGTTTCTGTACAAATTGTAAATAGCCTTTCGCTCAAATGAGCGTTACTAAAGATTGAACTTGCATTGCGCTATCAAGGGTTTAGATATAAGTAATCCTGTGTATTGCTACAATCACTCTACCACCTTTTCGTACAACAAGTTTTACAATGCGTATCCTACGCAAAAAACCAGTGAGTGGTTTGCGGCATAGAGATATAGAAGTAGGCGTACCTCGCGCTGTTCTCTGGTATAGAGGGCGGAGCACTTAACAGGAAGCGGGGGGAACAGGAAGCGCGCCGAACCGGAACTTCGAGGCGGTGGCGAGCCGAGTGGGGGCTGGCGGTGCGGCGCTTACGTAACGCCCCCGGGGGACCGGTACCGGTCAGGCAGAGCAGAGCAGAGGCCAGATTAAGTTATTGAAAGCGGGAGAAAGTCCGGCTCGGCGGTCGTGGGCGGCGGCGCGCAGGTCCCCTCGGTGTCCCGGCGGGTGCAGCCGCCGCCGCCGCTGCCGGCGTTTCGCAAGAGCCGCGCCGAGCCCCCTGCGGGAGCAACGCCCTGCGCCGCGAGCCGCGGCAGGCCCCCAGCCACAGTAATTGCCCTAATTAATTGCGGCCGAGTGCCTCAACTGCTGCCGCCTCCGTTGCTGCCGCCGCTGCTGCTGACAGCGAGGGAAGGGCGTCAGGTTGCGGCGCGGCTGCTGCGGAGCAGTCGCCGCCAGTCGGATCTCCGGGGCGTCCATAAATTACCTTCACAACTTAAGACTTAAACAACTTTAAAACTGTACTGAATAATAACAACTGGTTTTCACCGTGTGACAAGATAACACATGAAGCTTTTTCTTTTCCAGGTGCCGCAGAATGACGAAAAAGTCCTCGCTAAAGGGGAAAGCAGCGTATAAGCAACTTCCTGGCAGATTAAAACTGTGTGCCGGACCGAGACTCGAACTCGGGACCTTTCGCAGGAGAGCTTCTGCGAAGTTTAGAAGGTAGGAGACAAGGTACTGGCAGAAGTAAAGCTGTGAGGACGGGGCGTGAGTAGTGGTTGGGTAGCTCAGATGGTAGAGCACTTACCCGCGAAAGACAAAGGTCCCGAGTTCGAGTCTCGGTCCGGCACACAGTTTTAATCTGGCAGGAAGTTTCACATCAGCGCACATTCCGCTGCAGAGTGAAAATCTCATTCTGGAGTGTATAAGCAGGTTGGTTAAGAGATAGGATACTCAAGAGCAATGAACCTTTCAGGTACAGTATGGAAGGGAAGAGTCCATCGAAACAACTATTCGGGCGTGGTATACGTGGTTTATGCAAAAAAATGGTTCAAATGGCTCTAAACACCATGGGACTTTACATCTGAGGTCATCAGTCCCCTAGACTTAGAACTACTTAAACCTAACTAACCTAAGGACATCGCACACATCCACGCCCGAGGCAGGATTCGAACCTGCGACCGTAGCAGCAGCGCGGTTTCGGACATTTATGGAAACAAGCAGTGTACTTCATACCCTGAGGGCATTTGTTTTAGTTGGCAGCATGTGCAAAGTACGACAGCTGTTTGCAAGGAGTACAAGAAAATCTGTGCCTAGGACAGTCAGAGAGTTGTAAATGCCATGATGAAAAGTGCATAAATTCTTGCTTTGGAGTTTACATCTTTGTGCATGTAATGTGCAACTAAAGCCGACAGAAAAACCTCAGCGTCAGCAGTTGTGTCGATATGTTTGACGAGACTGACGTAAATGGTGACTTTTTGGTGAATGAACTCTAAGAAAAAAAAAAAAAAGACGCACCACCGTTGTCTGGGGCTTCCGCAGGGACATTCGGCCTGGAATCTCTTTGATTAGAGCACAATTGTCTTGTGTGATGAATCCCGCGTCGAACTGAGACTACCAGCTAGCAAGTGTCTGGAGTTAGGCTGACCAACTGTCGCCCACCATACGGGCCGACAGCCAATATATATATATATATATCGCTGTGCCGTACGGGTGACGCGGATTACGACCAAAGGCGCCCTACTATGAAATGTTACTGTCGCAGATCAAGCTGAGTAACACCGTGGCGTAGTGGTTATAACACTAAACAGTTGCACGCAGTGTCGTGAGTCCAAAACTCGCCTGGACTGTACAATTTTAATTTCTATATATATATATATATATTCCACATTTGTGGATACTTCTAGAATGTACTCGAACCCAATATATATATATATATATTCCACATTTGTGGATACATCTAGAATGTACTCGAACCCAATATAGAAATTAAAATTGTACAGTCCAGGTGAGTTTTGAACTCACGACACCGCATGCAACAGTTTAGTGTTATAACCACTACGCCACGGTGTTACTCAGCTTTATCTGCGACAATAACATTTCATAGCAGGGCGCCTTTGGTCGTAATCCGCGTCACCCTACGGCTCAGCGATAGGTCGACGATATTGTGTTCCCCATTTCGTTGCCCTCCACGGCAATCCATCTCGGGGCTGTACACATTTCAGTTGGACAACACCCACCCGCACACTAATAGAGTTTCTACTGCTTGTCTCCGTGCTTAACAAACCCTGCCTGTCCCAGCAAGGTCGTCGGATTTTCCCCCAATTGAGAAAGTTTGAAGTATTTGAGTGGGGCCGTCCAACAAGCTTCAGATTTTGCCAATATAATGCGCCATTTGGAATGAATTTGGTATTATATCCCCCAAGAGGACATCCAACAACTTTATCAGGCAATACCAATCTGAATAACTGCTTGCATAACTGCTAGCGGAGGACCAACGCGTTGCTGACGTGTTCTACTTCTGAAGCACGTTCTCATGAATAAATCCAGTTCTTCTGAAATTGTAAACAGTTGTTGGCCTGTACATGTACATCACATCTATCGACTTCCTTCCCTTTCTCGTAATGCCTTCATGGTGCATGCTTTTTTGTCTTAAAGTATTTCTCCGATGGGTGAACTCTCCACACATGTCTGACAAACTGAACCGTTACAGCGCTCCCACAAAAGGATCAGAGTACACAGATGTTGGACAGGAAGTAGAAAAAGACTCATAAGGTCAAGTATAGTGTGATCCTGCGCACAATAGTGTTATTCGTCCATTCATTTCAAAGGAGTCTCTCGTCAGCAGATTCTCTTACTTGGACATGTTGCACGTTGCAGGTGTCGTGCCACTTCAACCTGACGTCATATTCACCCCCCCCCCCCCCCTCACGTTTCATCACGATGGGCCATCACCTCACTAGTCTCTAAATCCGTCAGTTTCTGGGGTAAAAGTTTCCTTATAGTCAGAGTGGACGAAATGCTCCGAATCGTTGGCCGCCGCAGCCGCCTGGCAACACAGCAATAGAATTTTTAGTATGTGCTGTGAGGTCTCACTCGAAATAATTTTTTGAAGACCTGAAGATGACAGTTAAGTACGTCGATAAAGATTGTTTTTAAATAAAGAAAGATTTATGCGATCCTAGCCTTAGAAAATGTTTACCTTTTACAAGGGAAGTCTATTTTCCAAGAAAGAAGTTCAAGACATGGCCAAGCTTAGTGATGTTTTCAATCTTCTAGAATTTGGAGCCTAAAGAAAATGTCAGTTAAGAACGCTAGAACACGATTCTAGTTAGTCCGAAATCCCGAATTTCCAAATTCAGACCGCAGAGCGAGATAAACGCCATCTTGCAACATTATAACTTGTTCCACGACAGTTTTCGCGCCGCGCGGGATTAGCCGAGCGGGCTAAGGCGCTGCAGTCATGGACTGTGCGGCTGGTCCCAGCGAAGGTTCGAGTTCTCCCTCGGACATGTGTGTGTGCGTGTTTGTCCGTAGGATAATTTAGGTTAAGTAGTGTGTAAGCTTAGGGACTGATGACCTTAGCAGTTCAGTCCCATAAGAATTCACACCCATTTGAACATTTTTTTGAAAAGTTTTCGTCCATGCAAGTTACCACACGGTTGGGCTGGAATGCGCAGCCACATCCATCCTACACCCTTACATAGGATTTTTAGACTTCTGCCTCCCTGGTGCTACTGAAGATGGACTACACAGCCAACATTTTCCTGTCTCACCTGGTTCAGGTTTTCACAAGTACGGTGTGCAACTTTTTTTCACCGCTGGAAAAAAATGAACAACAAATGGTGGTGACTATGTGGCAAAATGACAGTATGCAGCTGAAATCCTACTCAGTTTATCTGTGGTATTGTGTTTTCTGTATCTGCTGTAGTTCCCATGAATATAAATGAGAGACATTAGTTTCAGAATGATCCTCATCGAATGTGGAGCCAATATGTTTGAATCTCACTGATACATACTACATCTTGCTTGTACATTGTTCAGCGTTCTATAATGTAGTTTATTAGCCAAATACACTATCCATCTTCATTATCTACAATCTAGTGTGAACCACAGCAACCCTGACGAGCAGGACGTGGAATGGAAATTGCCATACACTTAAAGCACCAGCAGCGATACTAGTGTATATGCAGCGAAGTGCTTCATACCAGTGAACAGAGCCTCACTTAACAAGCAGGTCGATTTTGCAGTAAATGCAACGATGTGTAGCTGTTACTTATTACTGCTGCATCTCCTTGGGATAGATTTGCCTTATATCACACAAGGTATAGTTGCACATACAGAGAGGGCTGAACAGAAGAAATGTGTTTGTCATTTACATTAAGAGTACCCTTTGTGACACAGAAAATTATTTCCTAGTCTTTACACCTTTCAGTGAAGTAAGTGATTTTAGATTCTGCCTTGCCGAGTATCCGGGAGGAGAGCTGTCTTCTTCTTCTTTTTTTTTCTTCATATCAGCACAGATCTCTCTGTGGGCGCTGGGGCAGAGAGCTTGCTATCATACGTATGAACTTTTTATGAACAGTCTCCCTGAATCTAAGGAAATAGTATTAAATCTCATTCGATCATTTTATCGCACCAAATACAAAGTTTCACTGATAATACAACAGTCCTGTACAAGTCTGAATTCAGTGGCTTCATACTTTTCGAGATATAAAGTCTTACCTAAAACCAATACCAACTTTTATGGTGTTACGAAAAAGGACTAGGGATTCTACTGTCTTCATTTACATTCTCGTTTGAAAGTGTAACTAAAAAGATCACTTCATATAAATTACTTGTCTAGGATTTTTTTTTTTTTTTTGTTTTCGTTACAACATCTTGATAATGTAAGAGCAGCAGTTTTTAAAATAATTATTTAATTATGTTGTGTTGTGTGAATAATGTGGAGAGAGAGTGAAAGTGTATGTAGGACGTACGTAAAGTGTGGATGTTTTATTTGATCAAAAACCACGTAAAACGTATGGAGTGAAGGTTCTTGAGCAATCAGCAATCTTGTGACGTATGTCAAGTGTGCACACTTTTTCTATGAAAGACCCAGTGAAAAGATAGTTGTTAAATCTATTAGTAGTTCATTTCTGGGAAAAATGCGTATTTCGTTTCATCTAAAATAAAATTCGGTTTCTTAAATTCAGAACTTCTTTCGTAAATTATTTCCGTAATTCTATTGGGTGACTCACGAATTACCGCAAGTATGTGAGCGCTGGAGCTTCTCTGACTGGCTGCCTATATCATCATCCAACTGGAATTAACCATTTCCCGCACTTTGTGCTACAGTTCTGTGTATCCAGGAGTCGCTCAGGAACCGTCTTACAGTACAGATCAATGTGGGATGACATAACACAACTTTTTGTTAAGATGAAGGAAGTCTTCCGTTCTGCCGGTTCTGTTATTGGGATTGTGAAGCGACTTTAGTTTTGAATATTATAGCGAAAGTGCGGAAATTTTCGTGCAAAAACATCAGTCCAGATTCCAAAGTGACTTCGCCTCTTACTAAGTTTTCTCTTCTAACACAGGATGACCGCAGCATTTACGAAAAGACTATGCAGCATCAGTATGTCCTTATTGTAAAGTTCTTTTTGTAATGCCATCCAGCCTGAAGATGAGCTATTCCCTCGAAACATGTCGCTAAATAGATAAGTAATACAATAGTACACAAAGTTTGTGAATGGTAGCGGTAATTAAAAAAAAAAAATAAAAAGAACTTTACCTATTTCTTGAGACCCTCACGGTCGAAAAATAGTCAAAATGGCTTCAAATTTTAAGAGAATTTGGTTGGAAGATATTTGTGTGTGAACGTTCTTGTCGTGGATAAACTCTGTGTGCCAAGTTTGGTGAACATCTCGGAACATTTGGACGAGCAGTTTCTTCTGAAAAGATCACTGAACGACTTGATGTAGAAACTCGAAATTGCTATAGAACAGTGACTATAGAACATTACAAATAGTCTGGTCAGACTCATAAACTTCTGTCCGCTTTTGTGTGCAATAACTTACTTGCACCAGCAGTCAACAACAGTATGACAGTAAATACGGACTTAACCCCGTCCGGTTAGCCGAGCGGTCTGACGCACGGCTTTCCGGACTGGGAAGGAGCGCCTGGTCCCCGCCACGAATGCGCCCGGTGGACTTGTGTCCAGGTCCGGTGAGCCGGCCAGTCTGTGGGCGGATTTTAGGCGGTTTTCCATCTGCCTCGGCGAATGCGGGCTGGTTCCCCTTATTCCGCCTCAGCTACGCTATGTCGGCGATTGCTGCGCAATTAAGTCCTCCACGTACGCGTACACCACCATTCTCTACGACGCAAACATAGGGGTTACACTCATCTGGTGTGAGACGGCGGCGGAGGGGTGAAGTGGACTGCGGTAGTCGTCGTGGGGTTGTGAACCACTGCGGCTGCGACGGGGACGGAGGCTCTCCGTCGTTTCTAGGCCCCCGGATAAAATACAATACAATACAATACGAACCTGATAGGAATTTACTACCTGTTATTTGAGAGAATAAAGCCTAATTAAGAAAAATTTTAAACATTTGTCCACAAGTTATTTAGAATCCTGAACAACAGAAGGTGTTACAAACTTGCAGATGCTGCCTGCAAGCTTGAGTTATGCAGCCTAAGTTTGGTAGGTTTTTAGCTGAATTTTCTTCAACGCTGCTTTATCATCTGAAATAGAAACTGACATGACGCACTGGAGGGGCCTGAGTTCCAGAAGATTACTGAGGATAAGTGGAGTGAAACATCCCATAGGAAGGAGAAGTTATAACCTGCACCAGCATAGCGTCGTGCTAAGCCATCTGCTGTTAGTGAAAAGTTTTCTAATATGATTATATGTCCTCGAAGAGGCACTTCAGGCTTTCTGAACTACCAGATGGTTAAGAGAAATTTGAAAATCAGATGTCTCGGCAAATGAAGAATCTCTCTTTGCATGGAATCTCTCGTGTGTCGTATGGAGAACAGTGAACAGCGTCCTAGAGACTCCAAATGCAAGAGTGAGGCTGCAGCGTCACTGCTTCCTGCTCACCAGCGAGGCACAGTGGTGATCAATCGAGGCCTCTGAGTCTTACCGGCCCATTTAACCTGCACTACCACCGCTCGTGCCGCTGCTCGCTATGATCCTCGTTACGCGATTATATCAAACTGGTTGTGTTTGGCTCTGCGATCATCACCGCAGGTCCTGAAACACGAGCTGTGGTTGGCTGCTTGAGAGTAGCTCCAGCAGCGCTGTGTTTGACCCTGCTAGCACTGTGCTTGCAAGGTGGAGAGTCATTAATGCCCGGTGCTGTAGCGTAAATGTAACAAGGCCCCCACGGCGGGCAGCGAGGGCTTTTTGCCGGCATCGAGCAGTGATGTGCCTCCGACGAGAATGCAGCGCGAACGTGAGAAGGTTAGGTTAGGTTAGCGTTGTTTAACGTCCCGTCGACAACGAGGTCATTAGAGACGGAGCGCAAGCTCGGGTTAGGGAAGGATGGGGAAGGAAATCGGCCGTGCCCTTTCAAAGGAACCATCCCAGCATTTGCCTGAAACGATGTAGGGAAATCACGGAAAACCTAAATCAGGATGGCTGGAGACGGGATTGAACCGTCGTCCTCCCGAATGCGAGTCCAGTGTGCTAACCACTGCGCCACCTCGCTCACGTAAGAAGGCTCCCGGTGTACCGTGAGAACATTTATGCTGCAGCTTCGTTTCTGTTTATGCTGCAGCGTCATTCCTCGCTCCTCACTGCGGACATATCGCACTTTGCTTCTCGCCGGAAGCCTTGTTACAGTTTTTACGCTGTAGCCTTGCTCGTTCGCTGATCACTGAGAGCAGCTGCAGCTGTTCGCATAATTAGCAGAGTGTTAGCAGAGCCAAACACAGCACAGCTGGACTGATCTTGAAGCAGCCAATTACGGCTCAAGTTTCAGGACATACGGCGGCTGTCGCGGCGCGTAACACAGACCAGCTTGATAATTATCGCCTGGTGAGGACAGCAGCAAGCAGCGTGGCCAGCGGCAGTGGCGGGGTTTAAATGTGCCAGTAAGGTTCAGTGGGGTCGTTTCGTCATCACCGGGCCAGGCCAATGAGCAGTGGGCAGCGCGGCGGCCACCTAAATGCACCATGGGGAAGATCAGTTTGGATTCCGTAGAAATATCGGAACACGTGAGGCAATATTGACCCTTCGACTTATCTTAGAAGCTAGATTAAGAAAAGGCAAACCTACGTTTCTAGCATTTTATACTTAGAAAAAGCTTTTGACAATGTTGACTGGAATACTCTCTTTCAAATTCTGAAGGTGGCAGAGGTAAAATACAGGGAGCGAAAAGCTATTTAGAATTTGTACAGAAACCAGATGCCAGTTATAAGAGTCGAGGGACATCAAAGGGAAGCAGTGGTTGGGAAGGGAGTGAGACAGGTTTGTAGCCTCTCCCCGATGTTATTCAATCTGTATATTGAGCAAGCAGTAAAGGAAACAAAAGAAAAATTCGGAGTAGGTATTAAAATCCATGGAGAAGAAATAAAAATTTTGAGGTTCACCGATGACATTGTAATTCTGTCAGAGACAGCAAACGACTTGGAAGACCAGTTGAACTGAATGAACAGTGTCCTGATAGGAGGTTATAAGATGAACATCAACAAAAGAAAAGCGAGGATAATGGAATGTAGTCGAGTTAAGGCGGGTGATGCTCAGGGAATTAGATTAGGAAATGAGACACTTAAAGTAATAAAGGAGTTTTGCTATTCGGGGAGCAAAATAACTGATGATGGTCGAAGTAAAGACGATATAAAATGTATGCTGGCAATCGCAAGGAAAGCGTTTCTGAAGAAGAGAAATTTGTTAACATCGAGTATAGATTTAAGTGTCAGGAAGTCGTTTCTGAAAGTATTTGTATGGAGTGTAGCCATGTATGGAAGTGAAACATGGACGATAAATAGTTTAGACAAGAAGAGAATAGAAGCTTTTGAAATGTGGTGCTACAGAAGAATGCTGAAGATTAGATGGGTAGATCTCATAACTAATGAGGAAGTATTGAATGGGATTGGGGAGAAGAGAAGTTTGTGGCGCAACTTGACTAGAAGAAGGGATCGGTTGGTAGCACATGTTCTGAGGCATCAAGTAATCACCTGTTTAGTATTGGAGGGCAGCGTGGAGGGTAAAAATCATAGAGGGGACCAAGAGATGAATACACTAAGCATATTCAGAAGGATGTAGGTTGCAGTAGGTACTGGGAGATGAAGAAGCTTGCACAGGATAGAGTAGCATGGAGAGCTGCATCAGACAGTCTCAGGACTGGAGACCACAACAGTACACATTGGGGCTTGCTGCCTGTTGGGAGGACGCTCCGTACAGTTGTGTAGATCCGAGAACCACGACTACCTTCCACTGTGGCCCTTACTGGAAATATACTATGCACATGAAAATTTCCTGCAAGGTCGTTGATAATGCCAGCACTCTTGCACAGCACTGGTAATTTCATGTATAGTTGGATACGAAAAATATATAGGCACATGAAGTCAACAGTGGCCGAGGTGCAGTCGTTTACTTAACATATACAAGAGCGTAATCTCAAAAGTAAGGTCCCCTATTTTTTATAAGTACATAGACCTATTTATTTCTACAATGGTTTACATCAGTTTACAGCTTGAACATTTAGCTATTTTTAGACATAACCACCATTTCCTGTCGATGCATTTTTTTAGACGCTATGGCAGTTTTTGTATGCCCATGTCATACCAGCTCGCCGCCATGCTGTTCAGAAAGTTATGAACCTCTTCTTTCACCTTGTCGTCGGAGCTGAATCGCTTTCCGGCCAAATGTTCTTTTAACTTAGGGAACAGGTGATACTCACTGGCAGCCAAATCAGGACTATAGGGTGGGTGGGCGATTATGTTCCGCTGAAACTGTTGCAGGAGAGCAACGGTTTGCGGAGCGATGTGTGGGCGAGCCTTGTCATGGAGAATGTGTGCGCCCCTGCTCAGCATTCCTCTTCTCTGGTTAAGAATTGACCGTTTGAGTTTTTTCAGAGTCTCACAGTACCTGTCAGCGTTAATTGTGGTCCCAGCGATTCAGCTCCGACGACGAGGTGAAAGAAGAGGTTCATAACTTTCTAAACAGCATGACGGCGAGCTGGTATGACATGTGCACAGAAAAACTGCCACAGCGTCCACAAAAATGCATCGTCAGAAATCGTGAGTATGTCGAAACATAGCTAAATGTTCAAGCTGTAGCCGGCCGCGGTGGTCTAGCGGTTCTAGGCGCTCAGTCCGGAGCCGCGCAACTGCTACGGTCGCAGGTTCGAATCCTGCCTCGTGCATGGATGTGTGTGATGTCCTTCGGTTAGTTAGGTTTAAGTAGTTCCAAGTTCTAGGGGACTGATGACCACAGATGTTAAGTCCCATAGTGCTCAGAGCCATTTGAACCACTTTTTTTTTTTTCAAGCTGTAAACTGATGTAAACTACTGAAGAAATAAACAAGTCTATGTACTCATAAAAAAATAGGAGACCTTACTTTTGGGGTTACCGTCGTAATAGCCCTTATCAAGCTGATACACAGAGAACGAAGGTAGAGAGGGATTTGGGACTGTTATAAACTCACAGGGCCACATCATGCTCCTCTTAGCTGGAGAACCGGCAAAGAGCTATTGCATATTTCGCTTTTTACTCTTATCTCTCACGTTCACCAGTAGAGGCTGCCCTGCCAGATTGTATGTTATGGTCCAACATTGACTCAGGCGGAACAAAATATCGAAGAAACATAAACATACGGAAAGCAGTTTTTATATTCAAATAGTGTTTGTATTTTTAAATGAAAATATTTTATGTTAGGCTTCACTGTGACTGTTACTGGTGTCGAATGGAACATCAAGTTTACTGCTACCAGCCACTGTTTAATTTATTTCCACAACGCGTTTCAACGATTTGAAGCTCCATCATCAGGTAGATCTATGTGTATTAATATGAAGCGTGTGCTGTGTTATGACTTTGGTGTAACACGTGGCACTGTCTAGTACATAAAGAAAACGGTGTTTCAGAACAAGGCTCTGTGAAGTTCTTTCACTAAGAACTGGACGTAAATGTAAATGTGCAAATAAAACAACTGCAACAGAATGCCTCGTGTGATCAGACGCACCTTTCTCTGTCGTAATACATCGCACGTAAACTGTCACACCTTGTAAACGAAGATTGTGTTTAGACACTAATACGAGATAGCAGAGTTTCTATTATTAAGAAGTACAATGAAATGTTCCTTCGAACATGAATGCATGCGACTACAGCCGTCAAGACATACTGGAAATGCTTTCGCAGTTGCGAATATGAACCCAGCAAGGACATATTTATTCAGAGTCGAGAGCCTGTCAATGGAGAATAAATACGGAATAGCAGAGTTTGTTACTAAGAAGGACGGTGCAATGTTTCTTCGGGCATACATTCATGTCCCACATGTCCTTCCTGGATGGGATCGTACATAACGTACGAGTGCAAATTGTGACACCAAGACGACGATATATGGAAGTTTGGATCTGGCCGAGATTTTTCCACAGACTGCTGGAGTTGAGGCAATCGCTCACCTAAAACTGGATATCCAGGTTCGAGTCCAGGTCTGTCACAAATGTTCACTGTCGTCATTCCAATATACAGCTGACGGTGGCTTATATTCTCAACGGCGAATACATTTCCCAGGAACTAATAGGTACTACGAATATATATCAAAAACAAAAACGCTATTACAAAGTATAAAGACCTCGTACTAAAACAAAATCATTATTTTAGAGTTAGTCTTAAAGCACTGTGGTGATCTTTGGATAGCTCAACAGATATGTTCAATTCAGTATTTCAAGCGTTACATGAATCCTTCTCTGTCAAGTTTACGCATCTTAAGCTTTGTACTCATTTATGAGTCAGGTGGCATTTTAAAACATCTAGTTTAATGATTATCTTGTCAACTATGGCAAAGTCGTACATAAGTAAAATAATTCAGTTTGGCATTCAGAAACAGGGGATGAAAGCAACGAGAGGGGAGATAAGTTTTTGTTAAGCCAGAGCTGTGGATTTATTAGGATTACAGATGTTACATGTTAAAACTAAGTAAATTTGGAAACAGTGCTTTGATAAGGAATTAAAGACATTCAAATAGATATACTCTTAATTATATAAAGGGATGATATCAGATTGATATGGTTCGTTCTTTGGGTGGTTCTAATGATATTTTCTAAAAGAACGACTGATTTGACTAACTAAAAAAACTCATGGTTGTTTTCTCTCTAAAAACTATTATGATTTGTGGACTCCCAACAATTGCTGTTAGCCTGGAAATGATACTGCTGTTGCTAGACTGTTGACTTTTTCAGTACCTTTGAGTACTGGGAGCAGATTTTCATCTCCGAATAACTCTAATTTGAACAGCCATTATGGCTCGATTTGTTTCTGCGTGCTTTTTTTTTTACCTCGATTGTTTCCGAGGTTTAGAAAATAAGTACGATGTATTGCCATGTTTTCAGTATCAAGTGCAAAAGTTTCTTTAGCCGTCATTAACATGCAAACTCCATTTATATCACTAATTTTGCACCTGCCAAAAATATAAAAGAGATCGAGAGATAAAATACTGCATATTACATCAAATTGCTGAAACTGTTGGTGCTACTGCGATTATTCTTGTTGATGCTCTTTGCTCAACGATGACTCACGAATTTTTCGTTCGGCATCAGCATTTGTGCCTTTGGTGGCTGATGTTCCATCATTTGTTTCGATGCACCAGTCAGATGATTGGCAGGTCGCAGTTTCATTTTGTTCTACAACAGACGTGGAGGCGGTCGTGCGTTTCATTGTTGTAACATCAGGAAATTATTATCTTATTTTGTCTCCTGTTCCAAAGCATTTTCATGAGCTATGCCGGAAAGAACTTCCATAACTTGCACAACAGCTAAAAACATTTTGAATCGCTAGAGCTTCTCTTTCCTTTCTTAGGCTGTACTATCTTAAACTGACGAAAGAACGTTTAAACCTTGCAGGTCTGAGAGTAGTCGTGCTCCATCGATTTCTTTGGAAACGTAGCCTACAAGAGAGACGTACGAATGTTTCTCTGACCAGTGTACTGAATCACCAGAACAAGATGATGCTATTTTATAAGTCCAGAAACAACTTGTTACGGAAGTCCCTTTCCATTATTCATGAAAGTGGCGAGATTGGACTGAATAAAGATTAGGAATTTGTACAGGTGCTGATACCCGCGCAGCTGGGCGCCTCACAGACCAAACATCATCATCGTAATCATCATCAGAAGTCCCTTTGCTCCAGCAGCACAAATAATTTGAAACAGTGACTAAAAAATAGTTCATCTTCAGTTACAAATTAAGTAAACCAAGCTCACAGTGTTATAAACCTATAGATTCTATAAAATAAAGTTACCAAATAATAACAGTATTAATAACAACAACAGTACTAATAATAATACTAATAATATTAATAATCAAGAGTTAAATTAACAGTATGCGGTTGTCTCATAATACTAAAAAGTATTAGGTAATATGAATTGTTGATATTTTCGATAACGTAGCAATAGTAAATGACAGGCTACTGAAAATAAAGACCACATTTTAATTAAACCTGACGTTAATTACGTTGCCCCTGACTACAAGTGACTGAAAATAAAACAAAGAAACAAGTTAACAGAAAAAAGAGCTTCTCTTTGAAAATTTATCATTGTTGGGGGTCTGCTGGCACAAATCATTTCTTTGCTGATGGGAAAAATATAAAGAGATACGAACTTAACTTTTAGAACCTTGAAACATAAGGACTATCCCACTACATCGTAAATATGCTAATCATACTGAATGACGGTTCCTGAAGTCCTGGAGCGCACAACACACAGATCATACGTAGATACGAGCATTTGTGATCATGCTGCACAGGTTTACAGATATCATCAGTTCCATTTTAAAGATCTGTGACATTCAGTCGACACTAAGACGGTCGAGTAAGAATGACAATAAGCAATCGACACTACACGCGATGTTCCATCGTATAGTTATTATGCATAGGACATAATATGGAGATGTGCCCTAATTTGAGAAAAAGAGATACAAATTTATTCACACGTGAAATAAAATGTGTGCCTCTTTCACGAAAAATATTTTAGCTCCTTCATGTCAGTTTGGAAATATATGATATTTAATATATTCCCATTCAGGTAGAGTCAGAGGTAATAGTAGTACAATACTCAGAGAATAGATGTAGCGGAGCAGATGTAGGAATCCCGCACCAGCGTCACAGGCAAGGTGTTAGCGGAAGCTGTTTGTCTTTACTTTCCTCCGACCTGTTCTGGTGGGTCATGTATGTACGTGCGCCGCGTGGATGACTGCTTCTGCGGTACGGTGTTGGGTTCGTTTTGCTGTGGATGAAGGTAAGTGAGAGACTCTGGTGGATCCAGGCGTCGGCAGTTGTAGCCCACTCCTGCCGAGTAGCATCGAGGGGGCAGCCAAGCTGAATGCCCCATTCGACGGACGGATCATAATTAACTGCCAAACGCCATCACTTCATGAGATCCTGCGGATAAGTCAGGACTTTAATCCAGAACATCGGCTCAAAGACTGGTGATCAGGAACTTTACTCCACTTCCTCCCCCACCCCTTGCCGGCCAAATGCTGGCAGTGAAAATTTCCTACTGACATGGTTTGAAGCCATCGCACAAGCATGTGCTAGCTGCTTCGTCTGCGGACGTGGGGTTAAAATGGATTGAAGAAGTATATTCCATTAAAGTAATGAATTTGCATGTTATGTTTGGAATAACTGCACCATTTTGACTTGGGATAACACGTTCTTAACCGTTGTAGAAAAAGAAATGTTTCGTTAGACAGGATTAATTTTCAACGAGCTTCCAACACAATTTCAAAATTTTAATAATGAACCACAGACGAACAATTCGAAATGACGACCCACTCCTTTTATTATGTGTAGAAATTCCTCGTCTTATAGTCTAATGTTTTACGCTGTAACGTGTTTACTTGTACGCAACCGCCAAACTTTTGACATCGTATTTTATTTAAATTATTTTACTTTTTAAACCGTCTATCAATCTTCTAGTGACTAGGGCTATGACCGAGTAACTTTGGGTCCGAAGAGATTTGTGAAACAAATAAGAGCGGGTGTAAACGACTAGTGTTTGCATATGCAGATGTTTTGCAGCAATTTAACGGTTAATAAATGAACTCCGATATACGTCTTTATTTAACAAAATAATGTACAAGAAGACGATGTTTTGGGAAGAGATAGTACGGTTACAGAAATTAAATCTGACAAATTTATTATTCTAGCTGCGGCAATTATTTCCAACCGCCGACACAGCAACACCTCATTAAAATGCATTGATCCTGTTCCATAACTTGAACTGAGCATGATAACTGGTAGTCATGATATCGAATATTTTGTAATCGCATTCGTGTGCTGTCTGCACGAAACCTCATTAGCCACTAGCTGCTTGCAGGAGTTAAAGTCTTGGTTAATATATTGGCCGAATTTGTAATTACAATAGTGTCCCGTGTCGTAATAAACAGCGTTTAAATAGCCGGTCTGAAAATATCATATAGAATGGTCAAAGCACTTCAGAACTGCCGCCGTTAAATTTGCTAATTTGTCATGGTATTCAAAGCAGATATCAGTTTTAAAATGGAAATGCTTTGAAACGAAATTAATAAAGATTTTGTATGAAAGACCATAACACACATTACAGCATTGTGAAAAAGACAACAATAAACACAAGGAACTCTGGCTACACATTTACAAATATTGTTCAGGGATGGTTGCTGAGCTATTTAATGTGAGCAATCTCGAGCGAGTCAGTTGGCAAATAGTGTTTGCCACTGAAAAGAAATATTCATTACTTTTTGACGATATGCTATTTTGTGTACAGGAACGACAACCAAAGCTTACAAGCCATATTACATGATTAATCAGAGTACTGCGAAATTTTCTTTCGCAAGGGTACTGTTTATTTATCCTATTACTGTACAGAACTGTCTGTATGTTTAAAGTACGTTTTCAAAATCTCGATCTCCACAAATGAAACAGATAGAATAGCGAGACGTCATAGATTAACGCATTTGATTTAGCGTATGGATTTTAATCCTCGTTCAACCATCCGCAATTAGATATTCTGTTGTTTACCAACATTATTTAAGCAGAATTCTGGTACAGATTTTTCTAAAGGCCCTGACTGATTTGTATTACCGCTGCTCGGACTTTAATTCCTAATATACCTTCCTTCCTTATGAAAAAAAATAAGGAGATTGGCATAATGTAACAATGTATACATTCAGATCCTTCAATGCATCGATTGGATCTCATAAACTTGCCACACAGAGGGTAGACTGTTTCATAGTAATGGCACCAGAATTGAGGCAAATGATTTATTAATAAAATTTGAATTATTTCGTCGAGACGAGTTAGTCCAAATATTTAGCACACGACATTAAATTTTTTTTTCGATAAGAAAATAGTACTTTATAAACTATTCAGAAAATAATAAGGATGTACACCGTTAATAAGAATTACGGGAACACGTATATCAACGTCCGGCATGTTAAATTTATTTTGGTACAGGCGCTACTTGTCGTTTTATAGCACAGCCTGAGGTCTTCGCTTTCAATGTAGATAACAGAATCATTCACTATCTGTTGCCTCTATCACGCATTACAGTGTCACGTAACCCCTTACGTGGAAGTGAGTACCGGTGTCCCAGTGTTTCCTGGTGACGTACACAGATGGCAGTTTCATCTGTGGAGGCTGTATTCAACCCAAGCACATGCAGTCCGACATCTTAATGCAGTGTTACTTGCAAAAGCGGTCTACTTGGTCACAAAACGATGGGCTTACGGTTGTGATTATGCAGATACCTGAGGTTGTGAACACAGTTATGTGAGACAGGTCAGTGCACAAGGCTACTTGGACAAGGTCACCGTAGCTCTAATCACACGAAGACCGATCTGGCCATCTCTGCGCTGCGGCGTCGTACGTAGACCGCCATAGCACTGCAGGACGATCTCGGAAGAAGCACTGGAGCCGCTGTGTCCGGTCAGACTGTAATGAACAGGTTACGAAATAGGGCCTCACGACCCACAGACGTTGTGTTCGACACCGCCGCTTGACACTACATCATTCTGCAACTGCCGGCCGAAGTGGCCGCGCGGTTCTGGCGCTGCAGTCTGGAACCGCGAGACCGCTACGGTCGCAGGTTCGAATCCTGCCTCGGGCATGGCTGTGTGTGATGTCCTTAGGTTAGTTAAGTTTAACTAGTTCTAAGTTCTAGGGGACTAATGACCTCAGCAGTTGAGTCCCATAGTGCTCAGAGCCATTTGAATCATTCTGCAACTCGCGTGCAGTTCTGCCGTTACCATGTCAACTGGCAACTTTGTCACTGGCAAAAAGTATTAATCACAGACGAGCCTTTGTGACGCTATGTGATGCCGTTGTTCGTGTGCGGTGAACCGTGGTGGGCCGTACTTGTCACATGTTTTTCAGAAAATAGACATATTTCCAAGGTTCTGTGCTGTGGGGAAGCTTCAGTTTTGACAGCCATACGGCTCGTGTCGTTGTGCATGGTCACGTTGCCGCCAGGCAGTACATCGGACAGATCCTGTTGGACCATGTGTCGCTGCTGCACACGGTCGTGGTCCTGAATGTCTTCTAATACCAGGGCCCATGTAGCGGGCGTCAGCAGGTGAGTCCAATCTAAACCCCATCGTGCATATGTGGGACGTGCTTGATAAACGTATTCGTGGGCGTTCTGTTCCCCACAGACTCTCCAAGAACTCTCATCGGCTCTCATTGAAGACTGAACACCACAGGATGACCTCTGTATACTTATATGGAGGATACCATGTGCGGGTCATACCGTGATCAAAGCTCACGGAGGGCATACACACCAGTTCCAAAGAAAAGCACCAAGGATGACGGGATTAATGATTCACTCCCCTTTGTCTTCGACACCTCTCGGACATTTCAGTTGTTTTTTATGTAAACAATCAAGGATGTTATGATGTTTTGTGGTGGACTTAATTTGTGCAATACTTAGCGAAAAATGCGTTTTGTCTGATTATTATATTTGCTACTGTGAAACCACACAAAAAATGAAGGGAAAACATTTTTTTTATCATCTCATGCAGTCACGAAAAGAAAAATAGCACTTCTGTAGCACTAAAACCAGAGTGGTGGATATGAATACTGGTGGTGGATATAAAACTGTTTACAGCGTTTTCTCAATCTGGTTCACAACTTACACTACTGGCCACTAGAATTGCTACACCACGAAGATGACGTGCTACAGACGCGAAATTTAACCTACAGGAAGAAGATGCTGTGATATGCAAATGATTAGCTTTTCAGACCATTCATACAAGGTTGGCGCCGGTGGCGACACCTACAACGTGCTGACATGAGGAAAGTTTCCAACCGATTTCTCATACACAAACAGCAGTTGACCGGCATTATCCGGTGAAACGTTGTTGTGATGCCTCGTGTAAGGAGCAGAAATGCGTACCATCACGTTTCCGACTTTGATAAAGGTCGGATTGTAGCCTATCGCGATTGCGGTTTATCGTACCGCGACATTGCTGCTCGCGTTGGTCGATATCCAATGATTGTTACCAGAATATGGAATCGGTGGGTTCAGGAGGGTAATACGGAACACCGTGTTGGATCCCAACGGCCTCGTATGACTAGCAGTCGAGATGACAGGCATCTTATCCGCATGGATGTAACGGATCGTGCAGCCACGTCTCGACCCCTGAGTCAACAGATGGGGACGTTAGCAAGACAACAACCATCTGCACGAACAGTTCGACGACGTTTGCAGCAGCATGGACTATCAGCTCGCAGACCGTGGCTGCGGTTACCCTTGACGCTGCATCAAAGACAAGAGCGCCTGCGATGGTGTACTCAACGTCGAACCTGGGTGCACGAATGGCAAAACGTCCTTTTTTCGGATGAGTCCGGGTTCTGTTTGCTGCATCATGATGGTCACAGCCGTGTTTGGCGACATCGCGGTGAACGCACATTGGAAGCGTGTATTCATCATCGCCATACTGTCGTATCACCCTGCGTGATGGTACGGGGTGCCATTGGTTACACGTCTCGGTCTCCTCTCGTTCGCATTGACGGCACTTCGAAGGGTGGACGTTACATTTCAGATGTGTTACGCCTCGTGGCTCTAACCTTCATTCGATCCCTACGAAACCCTACATTTCAGCAGGATAATGCACGACCGCATGTTGCAGGTCGTGTATGGGCCTTTCAGGATACAGAAAATGTTGGACTGCTGCCCTGACCAGATCTCTCACCAATTGAAAACGTCTGGTCAATGGTGGCCGAACAACTGGCTCGTCATAATACGTGTTGAATATGCATGGGCAGCTGTACCTGTGCACGCCATCCAAGCTCTGTTTGGATCAATGCCCAGGCTTATCAAGGCCGTTATTACGGCCAGAGGTGTTTCTTCTGGGTACTGATTTCTCAGGATCTATGCACCCAAATTGCGTGGAAATGTAATCTCTTGTCATTTCTGGTACAATAAATTTTTCCAATTAATACCCGTTTATCATCTGCGTTTCTTCTTGGTGTAGCAATTTTAATGGCCAGTAGTGTATGTAACCAATGATCTGAAGAACTTATTATAAAGGGTATTTGTGATTTTCCATTAGATACAGTTCGGGCTCATAGTGAAGAGCCAGTAGGTAGCAATTTGAATAGGACCCGAAACATGAAAACGTTTCATTTCTTCGAGACGAAAACAAACATGTAACATAAAGTATTCTATTTTCCACTTCTGCTGGGCGACCCTGGTAATTAATATCATTTTAACTAAAGTAGCACTTGGTTCAGTCGGTTTGCCCTCTTTAATAGATATTCTGCATCACGTTTCACTTCTGCAGCAGTGTTTCCTTATGAAGATTCATGAACACCAATTCAAATTAAAACGTAATCGATTCCCAGACACACTTTTATTACGTTGTCTGCTGACTTCTTTGCAACGTCCGGTAGATGGCACAATCTGTAGTGAGAAATGCTGTAAAACGGTTGAGCGAAGACTTACCTGATACATTCTTGGCAAGTTCGGAAGCTACATCATGCATCTGCAGTTTCTTCTGTTCAATGTTCAATTAGAATTACAATACGTATAAGGAGTCACTTTTCACATATTGTACGAATACTACCATATGTAAGCGAGTTCTTTGACCGTTCCATTTCTTGAAGCTCCACAATTCGCGTGATGAAACTCTCATCACGCAGGCAACATGTTATCTTAACAAGCAGTCGCAGATCTCAATTGTCATGTGTTAAAGAGAAGAAGAAAGTGAAAACTGGAGAAAATTGTTAATCATTTACAGTTAAGCGGAGAAGAAACAGAAGGAAATGCCTGTTGTAGTGTTCTAGGCGACAATTGCGATAGATGATGCAGTATAAAAAAGCAAATGATGCACTGTGTTACGTAGCACTCCGATTGTTGTACTTTTTCATTGCTAACACGTACGGTGTTTGGTTACTACACGAAATAGTTTTCAGCTACAAATTATTCGACATTTCATCTTCTCTTTGTTATTATTTTTCGTGAGTTAAGGTTTTTGTACATTGTTGCCAGTGTTTGGCGTATGTGATGTACACTCTCATTATTTTCTGCACCAGAGCCCTATGGGCACAAGTTCTGCATCTATATTTGCATGCACATTGTGGGTAAGGAGCTGGTAGAGCATGAATCGAACCAGTTTCACTCTTGTTTCTCTACTGTTACACTCTCGAATAGCACCTTGGAAAAACTGAACACCTAAATCGTTTCGCTCAAGCTCTGATTTCTCTTATTTTATTCAAAAATGGCTCTGAGCACTATGGGACTTAACTTGTAAGGTCATCAGTCCCCTAGAACTTAAACTAGTTAAACCTAACTAACCTAAGGACATCACATACATCCATGCCCGAGGCAGGATTCGAACCTGCGACCGTAGCGGTCACGCGGTTCCAGACGGTAGCGCCTAGAACCGCTCGGCCACCCCGGCCGGCTCTTATTTTATTACGATGATCATTTCTGTCTACGTAGATGGAAGTCGACGAAATATTTTCACATTCGTAGGAGGAAGCTGGTGATTTATATTTCACGAAAAGAAGTTCGCGGCAACCGAAAACATCCAGAATGAGATTTTCACTCTGCAGCGGAGTGTGCGCTGATGTGAATCTGCCAGGAAGTTTCAAGCGAAAACATGTTTATTTTAATGATTAACAGTCCAACTAGCCTATCATGTCTCTGCTCCTGTTTCGCGATACTAAAAAGAAATGTCCATCTTTGAGCTTCTTCCGGTTTATAGAGCAACATTGACAACTTGTTTCCATCTAATGCTCCTTCAGGAAGGACTCTGGGTTACATATCCCCCTACTAGCTTTATCCGCTTATCATTTCCCTAGTCTTCCTCCATCCACATTGATCCGTACCCTGTCCTCCTCCATATACATGCCCGTACTATCGAAGGCAGCTCTTTCGCATTTCCTCCAAAATAGTACTGTTTATTATGCAGTCTGTCAGAGTCACTCTTATTATCTGAAGCAGCATCTGCAGTTCCACGACCCCGTGAGAGTGTGCATACAGCAACCGGCAGGTCAAACGGTAGTAAAATGAGAGCAAGGCAGACGGAAGAAAATGAAGTAAACTGTTTATTGTTTCAAAAGTAGTCGCGATGACGTAACAGGTAGATTTTAACACAAATTACAGAGCTCTTGCATTACAAAAATATGAGAACGACGACTGGTACTTACAATTTTACATTAGTATGGACTGATGTATCATCGCCGTTTTTACAAATGTCTGCATAGATCCATTTGTGAAAATTAAAACATAGCCCTAAAAATAGGGTTTGTCACGTAAATATAAATTAGTACATGGATGTTGCAGAGCTCACAACCGACTGAGTGTAATCGGCCAGCGTAGTTACTCTGCGGCCAGGGCAGGTGGCGCTCATGGCGCGAACCATGTTCCGATTGGCGTACAAAAGCAACGTGTAAATTATCAGTATTAATGACGTCCTTAGATAAAGTAACAATAGAAAGAAGGAAAGCGTTTAACATTCCCATTATAACAGTATGGGAGCCTTGGTACAATTAATGTAGTTATACATAAAAAAGGCAGGTGGCGCTTACGCCGAGAGAATTACGTACAGTGGCATATACAGCCAGAATATAAAAATTACGTTACAATATTAGAGAAGCCCACACACGGTATATATGTCAGAACTTTAAAATTGACAATAATGACTCTTAAGACAGAATTACGAACCCTGGTCCACAATCCAGTTAATACACATCCGCAGGGAACCAACGTTTTAGAGCCAGACAAAATCACATAAGGGCCGATGTAACGTCTCCTTCTCTACAGATAACAGTTTAAAAAGAAATCTTGTACATTCAGTAGAGATGACAGCACTTCTTGTATTATCGCGAAATATGGGAGACACTGTCACAGAAATTACACAGGATTTGGACTGGACATCATTAAAAGAAAGGCGTTTTTCGCTGCTACGGAATCTTCTCACGAAATTCCAATCACCAACATTCTCCTCCGAATGCGAAAATATTGTGTTGACACCGACCTACATAGGGATGAATGATCACCACGGTAAAATAAGGGAAATCAGAAATCGTACGGAAAGATATAGGTGTTCATTCTTTACGTGCGCTATACGAGATTGGGTTTAATAGAGAACTGTGAAGGTGGTTCGATGAACTCTCTGCCAGCCACTTAAACGTGATTTGCAGAGTCCATGAAGATGTAGGTATAGAAGCTTCTGTCGAAACCGGTCGTCGTAAAATAAATAATATTTAGCGATTTTTACTTCAGCAGTGACAGCTTCCGCATTCAAAACCGCACTACACATCACTGTTCTTCGTCCCAGGATTCCGTAGTTAACTCTGACGCACACACGAGTCGCTGACCTCACGTTGAGCACTTCTGACAAATGACACATCGTTGAACATTCGTGCTGTTCCTCCCTGATTCCCAATAGAGGGCACTTCTATGTACACATCTATCTGCGTTGCCAACGTCCGCGCCATCTTCGTTCGTTACACACTCGTGGTGTACCTCCTAATGTCGTGTCCTACCTTCTTTTTCCCTTGCGCAGTGCAGCAACATTAATTGGCATGGACTCAAAAAATCGTTCGAAGTCTCCTGCAGAACTACACTCCTGGAAATTGAAATAAGAACACCGTGAATTCATTGTCCCAGGAAGGGGAAACTTTATTGACACATTCCTGGGGTCAGATACATCACATGATCACACAGACAGATCCACGGGCACATAGACACAGGCAACAGAGCATGCACAATGTCGGCACTAGTACAGTGTATATCCACCTTTCGCAGCAATGCAGGCTGCTATTCTCGCATGGAGACGATCGTAGAGATGCTGGATGTAGTCCTGTGGAACGGCTTGCCATGCCATTTCCACCTGGCGCCTCAGTTGGACCAGCGTTCGTGCTGGACGTGCAGACCGCGTGAGACGACGCTTCATCCAGTCCCAAACATGCTCAATGGGGGACAGATCCGGAGATCTTGCTGGCCAGGGTAGTTGACTTACACCTTCTAGAGCACGTTGGGTGGCACGGGATACATGCGGACGTGCATTGTCCTGTTGGAACAGCAAGTTCCCTTGCCGGTCTAGGAATGGTAGAACGATGGGTTCGATGACGGTTTGGATGTACCGTGCACTATTCAGTGTCCCCTCGACGATCACCAGTGGTGTACGGCCAGTGTAGGAGATCGCTCCCCACACCATGATGCCGGGTGTTGGCCCTGTGTGCCTCGGTCGTATGCAGTCCTGATTGTGGCGCTCACCTGCACGGCGCCAAACACGCATACGACCATCATTGACACCAAGGCAGAAGCGACTCTCATCGCTGAAGACGACACGTCTCCATTCGTCCCTCCATTCACGCCTGTCGCGACACCACTGGAGGCGGGCTGCACGATGTTGGGGCGTGAGCGGAAGACGGCCTAACGGTGTGCGGGACCGTAGCCCAGCTTCATGGAGACGGTTGCGAATGGTCCTCGCCGATACCCCAGGAGCAACAGTGTCCCTAATTTGCTGGGAAGTGGCGGTGCGGTCCCCTGCGGCACTGCGTAGGATCCTACGGTCTTGGCGTGCATCCGTGCGTCGCTGCGGTCCGGTCCCAGGTCGACGGGCACGTGCACCTTCCGCCGACCACTGGCGACAACATCGATGTACTGTGGAGACCTCACGCCCCACGTGTTGAGCAATTCGGCGGTACGTCCACCCGGCCTCCCGCATGCCCACTATACGCCCTCGCTCAAAGTCCGTCAACTGCACATACGGTTCACGTCCACGCTGTCGCGGCATGCTACCAGTGTTAAAGACTGCGATGGAGCTCCGTATGCCACGGCAAACTGGCTGACACTGACGGCGGCGGTGCACAAATGCTGCGCAGCTAGCGCCATTCGACGGCCAACACCGCGGTTCCTGGTGTGTCCGCTGTGCCGTGCGTGTGATCATTGCTTGTACAGCCCTCTCGCAGTGTCCGGAGCAAGTATGGTGGGTCTGACACACCGGTGTCAATGTGTTCTTTTTTCCATTTCCAGGAGTGTATTAATCCCTGCTACCTCTACAGCCGTGCGTGAATGCGAAAGTGTTGCCGCTGCAGGATTTTGTGCACGAACTGCGCTATCGGCTATGTCCCATAAATGTTCGAAGGGATTCATGTCTGGAGATCTGGGTGGCCCAGTCATTCTCCATAATGTTCTTCAAAGCAACTGCAAACAATCGTGGCCCAATGACATGGTGCATTGACATCCATAAAAATTCCATTGTTTTTCGAGAACATGAAGTCCCCGAATGACAGGAAACGGTCGCCAAGTAGACCAACACAGCCATTTCCAGTCAGCGATCGGTTCAGTTGAACCAGAGGTCTCGGTCCATTCCATGTAAACGCATCCCACACAATTATATACCCGCCACCACCCTGCACAGTGCCTTGTGTGTAATTTTGGTCCATATTCTCGTGTGGTTTGCGCCATACTCGAACCCTACCATCATCTCCATCTACTCTTACCAACTGAAATCGGAACTCAAGCGGCCTGGTCACGGTTTGCGAGTCGCCTACAATCCAACCGATATGGTCATGAACGCAGGAGAGGCGCTGCAGCCGATGTCGCGTTGTTAGCAAACACACTCGCGTCCTTCATCTGCTTCCACAGTCCATTGAACGCCAAATTTCATCTCACTGCCCTAACCGTCCCACGCCACACATTGATTTCTGCGGTTATTTCATGCATTGTAGCTTGCCTGGTAAATCTACACAAACGCCGCTGTTCTCGGCCGTTAAGTGAAGGGTGTCGGTGGGAGGTGATGCCCGAAATTTGATATTCTCAGCGCACACTTGACACTGTGGATTCCGGAATACCTAATTCCCTAAGGAACTCCGAAATTGAACGTCCCATACATCTATCTCCAACTAGCATTCCCGTCATGCACCCATAATCACGTTGGAAACCTTTGCACATGAATCGCACGAATACAAATTACAGCTCCGCTAATGCACTGTCCTCTCATACCTTCTGTACGTGACAATAGCGCCATCTTTGTATGTGCATATCGATATCCCATACCTTTTGTCATCTCGGTGCATATACTCTGTCTCGTTTTCGTTTGCCTGTCCCTTGTACTTGGGCTGTAAGTAGAAGTGGAGTTCTCCTGTTACTACTCCTGCGACTTTACACTACTGCAACCGTGTTGCTGTACCTCTGGTTCTATCGCCATCACAATGCATAATTCGAATTTTCGGTTAAAATACAAGTCCCCTCATGACGTACTGAGTCAGTCCCTGCTTGGGAGGAAGGCTGTGTAGCATCAGTCCTGTTGAAACGCTGCTATGTTGATTCCGGCTTTTCTGGTAGTAAAATAACGTCAGACATGGTGGATTACACAGTCCCAGCCACGCGATATTTCCACCGTGTACCTGATCGCCGTCAATAGGTGGTGACGTAATAGCTCCCGCCGCGGTATTGTTCGTTACACTCCCTAGACAATCGGGAACGTGCAGGGCGTGGACAACCTTGAGGTTGATTTCTCGTAAGTAGGGCGATGACGATTGATCTGCCCCGGGACTCAGTCTGGTGACCCAATGAAAAATTTTAACTTCACACGTAGCTGATGCTCATTTCATGAAATGTCATGACAGATTTATTCATACGCTTAAACTCATTTGTTGGTTTACCATTTATATGTGGATGTTGTTGCCAACTTAAACATTTCAAAGAATAATACTGAAACAAATAAATTGCTATAATATAGCAATATTTATTAGTATACTTCAACTAGTCATGCTACGGAACCTATACACAGGGCTCTAGTACTATGCGTTACATCTGTTTTATAGATGAAGAAGGAGGTATTTGCATGTCAAATATAGCGAATAACAATGAGAGTGGCAACAAAATTTACTGACACCAAAGCCTGAGGTGTCCTGTATTGTAGGTTATCCGCAAAAAAAGTTTCTGTTCTGTAACAGAACGTTTTAAAGTGTATTAAGGGTTTATACCGAAGACGTTCAATCACGTAAAGAAATATATACACTCCTGGAAATTGAAATAAGAACACCGTGAATTCATTGTCCCAGGAAGGGGAAACTTTATTGACACATTCCTGGGGTCAGATACATCACATGATCACACAGACAGATCCACGGGCACATAGACACAGGCAACAGAGCATGCACAATGTCGGCACTAGTACAGTGTATATCCACCTCTCGCAGCAATGCAGGCTGCTATTCTCGCATGGAGACGATCGTAGAGATGCTGGATGTAGTCCTGTGGAACGGCTTGCCATGCCATTTCCACCTGGCGCCTCAGTTGGACCAGCGTTCGTGCTGGACTTGCAGACCGCGTGAGACGACGCTTCATCCAGTCCCAAACATGCTCAATGGGGGACAGATCCGGAGATCTTGCTGGCCAGGGTAGTTGACTTACACCTTCTAGAGCACGTTGGGTGGCACGGGATACATGCGGACGTGAATTGTCCTGTTGGAACAGCAAGTTCCCTTGCCGGTCTAGGAATGGTAGAACGATGGGTTCGATGACGGTTTGGATGTACCGTGCACTATTCAGTGTCCCCTCGACGATCACCAGTGGTGTACGGCCAGTGTAGGAGATCGCTCCCCAGACCATGATGCCGGGTGTTGGCCCTGTGTGCCTCGGTCGTATGCAGTCCTGATTGTGGCGCTCACCTGCACGGCGCCAAACACGCATACGACCATCATTGGCACCAAGGCAGAAGCGACTCTCATCGCTGAAGACGACACGTCTCCATTCGTCCCTCCATTCACGCCTGTCGCGACACCACTGGAGGCGGGCTGCACGATGTTGGGGCGTGAGCGGAAGACGGCCTAACGGTGTGCGGGACCGTAGCCCAGCTTCATGGAGACGGTTGCGAATGGTCCTCGCCGATACCCCAGGAGCAACAGTGTCCCTAATTTGCTGGGAAGTGGCGGTGCGGTCCCCTACGGCACTGCGTAGGATCCTACGGTCTTGGCGTGCATCCGTGCGTCGCTGCGGTCCGGTCCCAGGTCGACGGGCACGTGCACCTTCCGCCGACCACTGGCGACAACATCGATGTACTGTGGAGACCTCACGCCCCACGTGTTGAGCAATTCGGCGGTACGTCCACCCGGCCTCCCGCATGCCCACTATACGCCCTCGCTCAAAGTCCGTCAACTGCACATACGGTTCACGTCCACGCTGTCGCGGCATGCTACCAGTGTTAAAGACTGCGATGGAGCTCCGTATGCCACGGCAAACTGGCTGACACTGACGGCGGCGGTGCACAAATGCTGCGCAGCTAGCGCCATTCGACGGCCAACACCGCGGTTCCTGGTGTGTCCGCTGTGCCGTGCGTGTGATCATTGCTTGTACAGCCCTCTTGCAGTGTCCGGAGCAAGTATGGTGGGTCTGACACACCGGTGTCAATGTGTTCTTTTTTCCATTTCCGGGAGTGTACATTCACACGAGATACATTGTTTCTGCTCCACCTGATAACGATAGTTCTCGTCCAAACCTATACATTCTATTATGTGTGAACGTGCTGTCCTCGGCATAAATACTTGAATCACTTGGAAGGACTAATAAGAATCGAAAGTAGTAGTGTGAATAAAAGTACCACACAACTGACCACTGGGTCGTTTAATTTCAATAAACGCACTATCGGTAGCTGCAGAAGGGCTTCGGGGCTCAGTCACTCCCTCAAGAGGAAGAGAAGTTGAATCAGTATGTTTAAGATCTTACTAGACGGAATTCATCAGTTGCCTAATCCACCGATATACTAATCGAAGTGTTGCTAGTAATTTGAAGTGTCTAAGAGCAGAAATGTCTGAACAGGTTATCTTCCAACCGAACAACGGACAAGTGTTAAAGGTGGAGATGTTAAGATGTTGTGCATGGAGAAGTTAAGGGTTCGCAGACAATATCAGAAGGTAGGTTCTTTAACATCGCATGCAAAATTCCCGGAAAATTGTTTCACAAGCGCACTAGTGGGAAAACAATCGAAATAGATACACTACCAAGGTATTCAGGAGGTTTACTTTGTGAAGTTCTAACATAATGTAGGAGCGAATCCTAGCAACCTTTATTCCTAAATTTCATTTTTTCGGTTTCTGTCACAGTTACAAAAAATCCAAATTAGGTTTCTTTTGGTTGTAAAGCAAATTCTGAAACCACTAAGCCCATCTTGGAACCCGTCTGCCCCACAAATACCTCGATTGGCGTTTGGTTGAAAAGTAGCGAAACCTTATAACTGGTAGGAATTCAAACAGCCCGCTGTGCCTACTGAAGGAGAGAAGAGGAGTAAACATAGAAGCAGTAGGACAGCAACACTGCTTCAATAGTCAGAAACTTAGAGTAATACGAGAACTTTTGACATTTTCTTTTTTTGAGAATCCAAAGATACGCAGCTCTGGGAAAAACTATTAAAGGACTCTATACACGATAGAGAAGAAGTGTTTGGCAGTTATCATAATTGTTTCTCAATTGCACAAACGAAGTAAGTTTATATGCTAAATGCTTTAATAAATAGAGCTCCATGGTAAATACTCTGTCGCTCAATCTCAGGGGATGCGCAGTGTTAAGATAAAGAATGCAGTTTTTCGTTCCTTACGTGAAAGAGTTTCATGCAATGTAAGTCTTAAACGCCGTGGGATCCTTTCCCATGTAATAGGGAGCTTAGTTCGATAAAAAAGTCGTCATCGCTAAATGCTTCGGTCATTTCGCGGGAACCTGTAGCGACTACACGACTGCCGCGGCCCCGTGTGAAGATAAGGACCGGTCGCCGCCTAGATGGATGGTTCCTGATAGCGGCTCCATTAGGGACAAGAAAACGCCAGGGTTGCAAAATACACAAAAGGGAGAACTTCAAAGCTAACAACCAGCCTCAGAACCGGTTACTTTAACTGCATCGTTTCCAGAACCACGTGCCGTGAAATGTACTCTAACGGCGGAACACTTAAATAGGTTATCTACAATAAACAAGGAAAGATTTCGCTTTTATAACCGATAGCCCAAACGGCTATGTTCCCAGAACACCGTGACATCTGGAACGATAAATCTGAACTGTTTGTAACTACGTCGTTCCTCGATAAGAAAGAGGGTTATACTTTTGTGTCCCCTCAATATCATATACTCATAAACTAGTCAAGAAGATCGGTTTGGCATATTTTGTTCGTGGTATTGCCCTTAATACAAGATTTTTGGTTTATTTTCCCTATTTCAACTCCCTGTTGTGTTTTCAGGTTATACACTGGACTAATGCACCTAAAGTAAGCGCATTTATTCAGCAGAATCGAACAGTAGGAAAACTGTTTAAGTCAAATATCTTCACATCCAGAAAGGCTAGTGTAAGGATCTTAGATTCCGTACTCTCACTTGCCAGTATATTTACTCCTTAATGATATCCAATGGAAACAATAGAAGTTTCAGCTGACCTTTAGTTTCCACAATCGCAACATCAGGCACAAAACCAGTTGTCATGCAGACTTCGCCTTCTTTTCGTGGGTGCTGAATGACGTTACGTACTCTGATGCCAAATACAAGGGGCGACCATAACGTTTCCGTTTGGGAGGCGTTGATGCTGCCTATATGCAACCCTGTGCAACTCTTTTGCGGGTATATAAGCACCGCCATGTAGGAAAGGGAATAGAGTTGAAGAGATTGACAGTTATGGACTACTGGCTCGCGAATATAAATTATAAATGCACAGGCTATCAATTATTCGCAAGATTTTCAGGTCAGAAAGTTTCTAGTTTCTATATCAAGAAGACGTGGGCGTTGTGGGTTTCATTTGGTTGTGGTTTGTCTTGACAGTTTTTGGTGACAGTAATGTGCTACAGAAGACATATGCCTTTGTAATCTACAAAACATTTGAGTTGTTTCAATTTGTCTTGCTTCTCACTTCTCAGTGATTCACGGGTTTGTTGAATGCAACGGTGAAATACCCGTACGTACTGAATGGCTGAAATGAGAATATGTTTGGAAGCCAGGAACCTGGGCACTAATGACGGGCTGCGTTACAGGAAAATGTTTTGATAATCAAAGGGTTAATACGACGAGCACTTACGTATGAGACTAATTTATGTTTCTGCGTGACCATACTGGACTGAAAGTGTGCCTGCTGCTACTCGTTGCTTCAGCCAGCAGTGTTGATATGAACTATTAGGCGCAGCAGTTGTTCCGAATACAATTACTGCCTTCGAGAACCGCCAGAGGGCAAATACATTCGATTATTTAGCCACTACACCGGGCTTGTATTTAATATTTGAAAGCTTTTTCAAGAACACAACGGATATAAATTCTTCCGTGATATACTTGCCGGACTTAAATATAAACTGAATAATGTAAGAGGATCAAGTTAGTCGCCGACGAGTGCGTTAACATTTTGAAAAGTCAGTACCAACGGATTTTATATTCAGATTAAAAGAGAGCGTTGCTTTTAATAAATGTTTCGGAGACGTTTTAATCGCCTCTCTAGTTTATTGCCTTGATAGAAATAATTTGCTAATGCAGAATTACGTTTGTTGTGGTTGAAGTATTCATTTAAAGCTTCAGTCGCTTCGTTATATCATAACCACACATGTGTTGCACAAATGTCGACATACTATAACGGGCCGTATTGGTATTTTAAATTTTTTGCCCTGAGTAAGTTTTAGACATCTAGATAAACAGAAAGCGATTATTGTGCGTAGTGACAATCTTCATTCAGAGGCATTCGTTAACGTATTTTCCTCCTGAATGGTGCTGCTTCACGCTCCTCTTCAATACTGCTAGAAACTGATCTGCCTTTGAATACTTTATAAGCACGTATCACATATTTCTAACCTGTCGAAGTCGAATTAATAAACAAAGAACGATAACACTTGCGTAGTGATCTTTTTTTACACGAAATTGTCACTAAACTTTCCTCTCATCAAGTGTATTTAACAACAGTGTCCTTGTTATCAGACCACCTTCAACTCAACAGTAATTATACACATGTTTTTAATGAAAAACAGCCAGCAAGAATCGATTTATGAGAACGAAACACGTTAGCTGTGGCTGTTGTTACGGAATGTTATTGTAGGCAAATATATTTTGCTGTGAAAATAATAGTGTGGAAATGTGTTACAAAATGGAGAAGGAAAACACAAAATCTAGATCACACTGTTCCCGGGGAAGATAAATGCGGCACCTATTAGGTAATAAGGAGAGAACCCACTGTCGTAACACGTTTGCCCAGCAACCAGTTTTTTTCTGACCACGCCCACCAGACCCCAAATCGGGATATACAGTGGATATGCGGAGATTTGACGCTAGCTTATTATGGCCGGCTACTAGTGGTGGTATTCAAATTATTCATTAGCGTTTTCGCCTGGAATGTTACTCTAATTGATTTTGCAATTCAGTAGCCTGCAGATGTGGTTGGAGGGGGAGGGGGAGAGAGAGGAAGGGACGAGGAGCGGTCAGCGAGAGAGGGGGAGAGCATCTGAGACGTCCATCTGGTGCTTCTCCATTAAGACCAGCAGAACACTAATGATATGGGAGGAAATCACACAAAAAAGTTTTAGAAGATGACAATGAATTAAACGACAGCAAGTAATGAGGGACTTGCATCGTTATGATTTGTAAGTGTGAAGGAGAAATATTGGCATATGACATTCATATGTAATGTTCTTGTATTGGTTAAAAACAGTCTTGGTTACAATTTTATTTTTTTATTTTTCAACGACGCGTTTCACCTTATTTAGACATCTTCAGGTTATGCTTTCTAGATGGACGCGAGAGGCACCAAGATCCGCATAACGCGTTCCCGTTCACAGGAGCGAGTAACAGAGTAAGATGGGGCTCAGGTAGTAAGCATAATGCTTATTACTCAGGTCTGCAATGTGCTCAGGTAGTAAGCATAATGCGTACTATGCTTACTACCTGAGCCCCTATCTTACTCTGTTACTCGCTCCTGTGAACGGGAACGCGTTATGCAGATCCTGGTGCCTCTCGCGTCCATCTAGAAAGGATATCCTCAAGATGCCTAAATAAAGCGAAAAGCGTCGTTGAATAATAAAAAACTAAAATTGCAACCAAGACTGTTTTTAACCAATACTGTTAAGCACTGGTATGTTGTATGCCACATATGGATTGGAAGAATTTCTGTAATGTTCTGTACTCTGATTGCACCTGTGAACACCTACGATAATTATTTGGTATCGCTTGGGTTTCGTAGTGTTTTGTTGTAAATGTAGTGAGGGTGAAACGGTGAAATTAAGATAAGATTTTCTTCTGAACAACAACTTACCTCAGTGATGCACTTCTACTGCGAAACACCTGAAATGTGGATTAATCAGAGGCAAAACCTCGTACAATGGTCAGACCAGAAACTGTGAAAGGACATTTGTATGCCATCCCTGTGACTATCTAGAAAATTACGAGTACAACCGAAGGAAATGGCTCATAGGCTAAGATTCTTTATTCATATTATGGATCACAGTAATTCAAATATGACTGGCTTTTTGTGGTTTTCCTATACTGAACTATTTCTTTCCGGAAGTGACTGCATTCTTGTTTCTCATCATCCTTCCTTCAAAATAAATAAAGAAAGAATCACCACAGCCTGGTCAGATTTCAAGTCTTATATTTTCCACAGAAAACCCTATTGTGCGGAGGTATTCCAGAGCAATCATAGTAAGAAATATAGTAAAAAACACACCACCTTCCATTATTCACGCTTTAGAAAAATCACATTTTTCAGTGTTACATAACTGAGTAATATCTGCAATATTAATCCAACAAGGAATATTGATCTTCACCCAAGAACACGTGATTTAAAAATCCGCAAACATGTACGAGGGTCACTCCAAAAGAAATGCACACTATTTCTTTTTTAATTCCATCTTTTATTCTACATGTTTGAAAGTTTTACAGTGTGCAGATACATCCTTTAGGAACAATGTTTTCATTTCTCCACATAATTTCCATCCCTCTCAACTGCCTTACGCCATCTTGGAACCAGCGCCTGTATACACGCACGGTAAAATTCTGGACCAACCTGTTGGAGCCACTGTTTGGCAGCGTGCACAAGGGAGTCATCATCTTCAAACCTTGTTCCACGAAGAGAGTCTTTCAATTTCCCAATGAGATGATGAGATGATAGTCACATGGGCCGGCCGGGGTGGCTTAGCGGTTCTAGGCGCTACAGTCTGGAGCCGCGCGACCGCTACGGTTTTTATCCCTCCAAATTTCAACAACTACATCTATATGGAAACTCTGCAAATCACATTCAAATGCCTGGAAGAGGGTTCATCGAACCACCTTCACAATTCTCTATTATTCCAATCTCGTATAGCGCTCGGAAAGAATAAACACCTATATCTTTCCGTGCGAGCTCTGATTTCCCTTATTTTATCGTGGTGATCATTCCTACCCATGTAGGTCGGTGTCAACAAAATATTTTCGCATTCGAAGGAGAAAGTTGGTGATTGGAATTTCGTGAGAAGATTCCGTCGTAACGAAAAACGCCTTTCTTTTAAGTATGTCCAGTCCAAATCCTGTATCATTTGAGTGACTCTCTTTCCCATATTTCACGATAACACGAAAAGTGCTGCCTTTCTTTGGACTTTTTTGATGTACTCCGTCAGTCCTATCTGGTAAGGATCCCACACTGCGCAGCAGTATTCTAAAAGTGGACGGGCAAGCGTAGTGTAGGCAGCCTCCTTAGTAGGTCTATCACATTTTCTAAGTGTCCTGACAATAAAACGCAGTCTTTGGTTAGTTTTCCCCACAACATTTTCTATGTGTTTCTTACAATTTATGTTGTTCGTAATTGTAATTCCTATGTGTTGGCCTTTATATTTGACTGATTTGTCGTGTAACCGACGTTTAACGAGTTCCTACTAGCACTCATGTGGATGACCTGACACTTTTCGTTATTTTGGGTCAACTGCCAGTTTTCGCACCATTCAGATATCATTTCTAAATAGTTTTGCAGTTTGTTTTGATCTCCTGATGACTTTATTAGTCGATAAACGACAGCGTCAACTACAAACAACCTAAGACTGCTGCTCAGATTCTGTCCAAAATCTTTTATATAGATAAGGAACAGCAAAGGGCCTATAACACTACCTTGGAGAACGCCAGAAATCACTTTTGTTTTACTCGATGACTTTCCGTCAGTTACTAGGAACTGTGACCTCTCTGACAGGAAATCACAAATCCAGTCACATAACTGAGACGATATTCCATAAGCACGCAATTTCACTACGAGCCGCTTGTGTGGTACAGTGTCAAAAGCCTTCCGGAAATCCAGAAATACGGAACTGATCAGAAATCCCTTGTCAATACCCCTCAACACTTCATGTGAATAAAGAGCTATTTGCGTTTCATAGGGACAGTGTTTTGTAGACCGATGTTGACTGTGTCAATAGAGCGTTTTCTTCGAGGTAATTCATAATGTTCGAACACAATATATGTTCTAAAATCCTGCTGCATATCGACTTTAACGATATGGGCCTGTAATTTAGTGGATTACTTCTACTACCTTTCTTGAATATTGGTGTGACCTGTGCAACTTTCCAGGCTTTGGGTGCGGATCTTTCGTCGAGCGAACGGTTGTATATGATTGTTATGTACGGAGCTAATGCATCAACATACTCCAAAAGGAACCTAATTGGTATACAGTCTGGACCAGAGGACATGCTTTTATTGAGTGATTTAAGTTGCTTCACTATTCTGAGGATATTTACTTCTACGATACTCATGTTGGCAGCTGTTCTCGATTCGAATTCTGGAATATTTACTACCTCTTCTTTTGTGAAGGCATTTTGGAAGGCTGTGTTTAGTAACTCTGCTTTGGCAGCCCTGTCTTCGATAGTATCTCCATTGCTATCGCGCAGAGAAGCCATTGATTGTTTATTGCCACTGACATACTTAACATACGACCAGAATCTCTTTGGATTTTCTGCCACGTTCCGAGACAAAGTTTCGTTGTGGAAACTTTTATAGGCATCTCCCACTGAAGTCCGCGCTAAATTTCTAGCTTGGGGATTTTGCGTCTGTTTAAATTTGGTATGTTTGTTTCGTTGTTTCCTCAACAGTGTTGTAACCCGTTTTGTGTACGAAGGAGGATCAGCTCCGTTGTGTGTTAATTTATTTGGCATAAATCTCTCAATTGCTGCCTATTCTATTTCTTTAAATTCAAGCCACACTGGTCTAAACTTGTATTATTACTGATAAAAAAGGAGTGTTCCTTTACAACCACAGATACTTAGTTATAAACACTGATTCGTTATTGGTATGTTCTTCGTGAAAGATCTATGTCGATTATGAAGTATGAAATCAGATAATTTCTTATCAGAAGTGGACCTGACGAGCACAATATTCTTGACTTCCATGGGTCTACCAAATCAGAAATTACTTTCTGTCGTAGGGCAAAGAGTCAGCTGGCGATTAATATCCATGTCGGACTCAGTCAGCTGATTTGAAGGAATCGCACTCTGATCCATCTCTCGTAACTGTCACGTGGCTTGATGAGCAGCGACGTCGGAGAGGACAACAGGGCGGTCATTGGTTCGAATACCGCGCAGGTCATAGCCAGGGTCCTTACGGCAGGTATGGGACTCCGGATTTTTTCCCTGGTCATGGAATTCACGATGGAGGTAGACGAGGTCTTCATATCTCCTTAACGCCACGGTTTCTTTGTCCTTTGTGTCTGTCCTACGTTTGTAATCATCTGCCTTTGCAGTCATCTTCATTGCATCATAAACTGAGTCTCTCATGTAGAGTACAGATTCACTTGACGACAGTGTAGTGTTGTATGGAATCCTTGGGTGCACTACTTGTTCCCCCTCTCCGCCATATGACGGTACCCCCAGCTTTGTCGAACGTAATCGTTTTGGTGGTCCAGGTCTTATGGTGTAATACCCTAAATCCTCGCACAAACGAAAAAATGGCTGACATCGAAATAAGTGCCAAAGGAATAGAAAAGCGACTGGAATCACTCAACAGAGGAAAGTCCACTGGACCTGACGGGATACCAATTCGATTCTACACAGAGTACGCGTAAGAACTTGCCCCCCTTCTAACAGCCGTGTACCGCAAGTCTCTAGAGGAACGGAAAGTTCGAAATGATTGGAAAACAGCACAGGTAGTCCCAGTCTTCAAGAAGGGTCGTCGAGCAGATGCGCAAAATTATAGACCTATATCTCTGACGCTCGATCTGTTGTAGAATTTTAGAACATGTTTTTTACTCGCGTATCATGTCGTTTCTGGAAACCCAGACTCTACTCTGTAGGAATCAACCTGGATTAAGGAAACAGCGATCGTGTGAGACCCAACTCACTTTATTTGTTCATGAGACCCAGAAAATATTAGATACAGGCTCCCAGCTACATGCCATTTTCCTTGACTTCCGGAAGGCGTTCGATACAGTTCCGCACTGTCGCCTGATAAACAAAGTAAGAGCCTACGGAATATTAGACCAGCTGTGTGGCTGGATTGAAGAGTTTTTAGCAAACAGAACACAGCATGTTGTTCTCAATGGAGAGACGTCTATAGACGTTAAAGTAACCTCTGGCGTGCCACAGGGGAGTGTTATGAGACCATTGCTTTTCACAATGTACATAAATGACCTAGTAGATAGTGTCGGAACTACCGTGCGGCTTTTTGCGGATCATGCTGTAGTATACAGAGAAGTTGCAGCATTAGAAAATTGCAAATGGTTCAAATGGCTCTGAGCACTATGGGACTCAACATCTTAGGTCATAAGTCCCCTAGAACTTAGAACTACTTAAACCTAACTAACCTAAGGACATCACACACACCCATGCCCGAGGCAGGATTCGAACCTGCGACCGTAGCAGTCCCGCCGTTCCGCACTGCAGCGCCAGAACCGCACGGCCACCGCGGCCGGCAGAAAATTGCAGTAAAATGCAGGAAGATCTGCAGTGGATAGGCACATTTGTGCATGGAGTGGCAACTAACTCTTAATATAGACAAATGTAATGTACTGCGAATACATAGAAAGAAGGATCCTTTACTGTATGATTATATGTTAGCGGAACAAACACTGGAATCAGTTACTTCTGTAAAATATGTTGGAGTATGCGTGCGGAACGATTTGAATTGGAATGATCATATAAAATTAATTGCTGGTAAGGCGGGTGCCAGTTTGAGATTCATTGGGAGAGTCCTTAGAAAATGTAGTTCATCAACAAAGGAGGTGGCTTACAAAACACTCGTTCGACCTATAGCTGAGTATTGCTCATCAGTGTGGGATCCGTACCAGATCGGGTTGACGGAGGAGGTAGAGAAGATCCAAAGAAGAGCGGCGCGTTTCGTCACAGGGTTACTTGGTAAGCGTAATAGCGTTACGGAGATGTTTAGCAAACTCAAGTGGCAGACTCTGCAAGAGAGGCACTCTGCTTCGCGGTGTAGCTTGCTGTCCAGGTTTCGAGAGGGTGCGTTTCTGGATGAGGTATCGAATATACTGCTTCCCCCTACTTATACCTCCCGAGGAGATCACGAACGTAAAATTAGAGAGATTCGAGCGCACACGGAGGCCATCCGGCAGTCGTTCTTCCCGCGAACCATACGCGACTGGAACAGAAAAGGGAGGTAATGACAGTGGCACGTAAAGTGCCCTCCGCCTCACACCGTTGAGTGGCTTGCGGAGTATAAATGTAGATGTAGATGTAGATGTAGACCCCCCTCTCACCCTCCAACCAATTCTTTGAACACGGTACATTCAACATTCAATTTTATTGTGACACGTTGCTTCTTCCCCAGGTGCGTATTTTCAGTTATACAGTCGGCCCTAATTTCATTTTTATGGATGGGAGCGCGCAATCGCATGGAGAAGAGCAGGTGAAGGCGCTCTTCGAACGAGAGATGTGAATGGACTGGCCTGGACGTTCCCCCCGACTTGGATCCGGCAGAACACGTGTGGGAGGCGTTGTGGAGATTTATTGTAGCACGTCCACGTGCACCGTGGGTCGTCCATCCGCTGTCAGACGCTCTGGTGTGCGAGTGGGGCGCCCTAACAGAAGAACTCCTCACCACCCGCGACCAGCGTGCGGACACGTTGCAGATCGCGCACTGCCTTTAATAGTGATCAGACGCCCCATTAAGAACCATGTCTGTAATGTCCAGCAGACCATAATAAGTAGTGGTGAGTTCAGCTAATTATTGTCTTTGAATGAAAAAGTAATTTGTATTCGTCTTGCAACGTAACCTTCGTACTGGTGGTGGTATCGTTAAGGTTATAACTCGACCTGGTACAAAGATTACCGTCGGTTATCATGTCCCTGTGAGGTAACGGACGAGTTCTGGCGCCCTGGAAATATTTCGCTGCAGGCCCGTGCTCGTTAGCGTCTGCGTGGTGCCTCACAACGGCCGGAGCACGTGGTCCAGGGAGTGCGTGGCTGGGAAGTCCGTGTTGACGCTGTGGCGAGCACTGTGCTGTGTGTCGATGAAGGAGATGTCTATGCCAAAGATGCCGGACTTTCTCAAACCATAATGTCAGACATGGCACAGTTCATATAGAAATTATTAATAGCCAGAAGAATCATGATACCTCTAAAAGAAACATGTACATTACCATTATTTGCACGACGATTCTGATGGTGTAATCAGATTTTCAATGTCTTTATTAGTTTAAAGTTAAGTATCTGATAGTAAATTATACAAGTAATTCCCAGCAACGAATTACCAAAATCTAAACGGCTCATCCGGTTTTGTCGATCGACGTGTCTTTAGACACGTAAACCTAAATTGGTATAAATTACAGGCATGTAACTTGAACACTAAATGAGATATTGGAGGTCAAAGTGGCCGATTACTATCGATCAAATATTCAAATGTGCGTGAATTCGTAAGGGACCAAACTGCTGAGCTCATCGGTCTCTAGACTTACATACTACTTAAACTAACTTAACGCTAAGGAAAACACTCGCACCCATGCCCTACGGAGGAATCGAACCTCCGGCGGGAGAGGCCACAAGACTAAGTCACACGGCGCCTCGCGCCACTGCGTGCGGTTACTATCGATCACGTCAAGTCATAAGCACTACACAGTTACACGAAAAAAAACGGTAGCCGCATGCTTATAAATATTTTAATTCATCCGTGTCCGATGTACAGAAGAGTCACCTAACGTTACCGCTGGATATATTTCGTAAACCACATCAAATACTGACGAACCGATTCCACAGACCGAACGTGAGGAGAGGGGCTAGTGTAATTGTTTCATACAAACCCTACAAAAATGAACGGAAGTATGTTTTTTAACAAAAACCTACGTTTTTTTAAATGGAACCACGTTAGTTGTGTTAGCACATCTGAACATATAAACAAATACGTAATCAGTGCCGTTTGTTGCATTGTAAAATGTTAATTACATCCGGAGATATTATAACCTAAAGTTGACACAAACCTACGTTTTTTTAAATGGAACCACGTTAGTTTTGCTAGCACATCTGAACATATAAACAAATACGTAATCAGTGCCGTTTGTTGCATTGTAAAATGTTAACTACATCCGGAGATATTGTAACCTAAAGTTGACACTTGAAACCTTCGACGTTTAGTTGCGTGTTGCAACAAACACGGGCCACGGTCGGCGAGCAGCATCTTAGGGACATGTTTCTTTCTGTGGGGTACGTTAAAGGAGAATGTGTACCGTGATGTTCCTACAACCCCAGAGGATATGAAACAACGTATTGTGGCAGCCTGCGGCGACATTACACCAGATGTACTGCGGCGTGTACGACATTCATTACGCCAGAGATTGCAATTGTGTGCAGCAAATGATGACCACCACATTGAACATCTATTGGCCTGACATGACGGGACACACTCTATTCCACTCCGTAACTGAAAACGGAAACCACGTGTGTACGTGTACCTCACCCCTCATGGTAATGTACATGTGCGTCAGTGAAAAAGACCAATAAAAAGGTGTTAGCATGTGGACGTAATGTGCTGTTCCAGTCTCTTCTGTACATAAGGTCCATCACCGTTCCCTTTGGATCCCTACGTAATTCGGTGCTCTCCGATACACACTATCGAACAGCGGAGGAGTGGTACTCAAGCGTCAACTTTAGGTTACAATATCTCCGGATGTAGTTAACATTTTAGAATGAAACAAACGGCACTGATTACGTATTTGTTTATATGTTCAGATGTGCTAACAAGCCTAACGGGGTTCCATTTAAAAAAACATAGGTTTGTGTTAAAAAACATCCTTCCGTGCATTTTTTTATGGTTTGTATTAACCAATTACACTAGCCCCTCTCCTCACGTTCGGTCTGTGGAATCGATTCGTCAGTATTTGATGTGGTTTACGAAATATATCCAGCGGTAATGTTAGGTGACTCACCCTGTATACTATTCATGAAGATATTGGTCAAATACTTCCTGTGTTTAGAAAGCACAGAGACATTAGGCTACAGGCCTGCTATGTTTCTATTCCTTTGATATATGTTTATTTAATTTGTTTTTGTATTCAAATGTGTGTGAAATCTTATGGCATTTAACTGCTCAGGTCATCAGTCTATAAGCTTACACACTGCTTAACCGAAATTATCCTAAGGACAAACACACACACCCATGCCCGAGGGAGGACTCGAACCTCCGCCGGGACTAGCCGCACAGTCCATGACTGCAGCGCCTTAGACCGCTCGGCTAATCTCGCGCGGCATTTGTTTATGTATTTAATAATGTTTGTTAGAGCGTGTTTATGGTCCTGCCATAGGAATATTTATTTAATTTCAAGTTATTTAAATGTAAATCCAGTATTTCGAATGTGTTTCATTATGTCTGTGAGTGTGCGTTGGCTTGGAGACAGGGCGGGGGCGCTCTGTCCAATCACAGAGATCGTTCCAAAAAGGACACGTGGAGAGACTGTACGGAAGTGGGAGAGGTGCATCGATTCGAGGGAGGAGAGGCAGTTCTGAACACGGCGGTGCGAGGGACAGTGGCACAGGACACGGAGAGTTCTGGACAGTATGGGAGAGGACGAGAGAGTGTTGGACACGCAGCAACGACGGACGGCCGCGGGAAAGAGTTGGAGAGTGGAGCAATTTGCTCGCGGTCGCGGAAGTTAGAAGTAATTTGTAGTGCCGACTTGTGCACTTCTGAGACTTCTGTGGCTTCTGCGCTGAAGACGTAGTATGCGTTTAGAAGTGTTGTTTTTCATGACTAAAATGGCTCTGATCACTATGGGACTTAACTTCTGAGGTTATCAGTCGCCTAGAACGTAGAACTACTTAAACCTAACTAACCTAAGGACATCACACACATCCACGCCCGAGGCAGGATTCGAACCTGCGACCGTAGTGGCACGCGGTTCCAGACTGAAGGGCCTAGAACCGCTCGACCACACGGGCCGGCGTTTTCATGACTAATTACACGCAGTAGGAATCTATTGTTTCCCTGTTATTGAACTTATATTTTATTTCATTGCAGGACCATCGACACCAATAAGTGGTTTTACATTAATAAAGGGCATTCTTAAAGGCTCATCTACTATCGTACCCATCATTTAAAGTCATTAAAATAGTACCTGCAGAATCTACTTAATTGCAATCTTTCATTAATAACTTTCTATATAACATAAAAAAATCGCAATTGCCCGGTCATAGGAACCTTCGACTATTCGATTCATGTGTGTAATCATATTGTATACTGTAGACTCAGCAGTATTTGGCTTGTAGTGCGGCAACTACGTATCCCAGTCCCTAGACAACGAAACCAGCCAAAACTCTTAATATTTAATCTTTTAGTCTGTGGGTACGTAGCTAAGGGCCACAACACATCACACCATCATTTTTGGTAGCCCGCATCCTAAAGGTCCTGCGAGCTGCCCTCTGTAGTAATGGTTTAACAAATTCGTGTGGTCCACGACATTACAGGTCCCTGCGAGTTATTGCTGGGTATTAATAATTTCTAGTGGAATCTTTTAACCAACCGGTAAAAATTTGAACGCAACAGATAACGCAAAATTTTTTTTAGAACCACTACAGAAGGCACCTATGCCAGGCTTAATAGGGGGCATAGAGCCATTATTTACTTTCGTGATCCAGCATTCAACTATGGTACTGACTTTCGCTTATTCTTTATAATGAAGGGAGGAAATAATCATTTCGAGCGTATAGGTTAAATGATATTTATTCAATACCGATGGCATTTCAATAACTAGCCGTGTGTCTGTTGGAATATACATCTTTACAACTGGTCTCTCTAGTTAACATGATTCACTTTCGCCACGTAATTATTGAAAGGGGGAGGGGAGTGCAGACCTGGCATCAATGTAATTTTATGCAGGCATTACAATTATACCTAAACCCATGCTTATTACAATCAGTTGCTAAAGGTCACGCAAAACAAATTCAGTAGACACTACAAATGATCTCGGTCAGGGCGGAAGAGTATTTGCCTAAATAAATTTTCGTTAAAACATACTCAGAAGATCGGGTAGCAAGTGGTGCACTAAACTAGAGAAGAACACATCATATGGCGAGAAAATTTTGCAAGTCTTTATTCCATCAATGGGCATTAAAATCTGAACTTTCTTAGATACGAGAGTTTCAACTGTGTATTTTACGTAATGCACTTCATTGTAGGCGAATCAAATACTTATGGGTGGGCGGAGGGGGGCACAAAAAACATTCACTATCACTTCAATACTATTCCACACAAGTGGCCAAGTAGCGGTAGCCAGCATAAATGCAAAAATCGGACACACGAGATTATTCCTTCTCTATCTTACGCTGACCCACTACCGTATGGTCCTTCACTCGACCGAAACTGCAGTTTGCCAATGTAGCTGTTGCTCCAATCGATCAAGTGGCGGGAAAGCAAGTACACAAAGAAAACATATGAAAAATAAATAAAAATTCCCCGAAACATTACTGTAAAAGAAAGACCACATTAAAATACATTAAATGAGTGAACTTCGTTAAAGACAGAGGAATAATGCGTTCTACTGAAATTTGATTAAATAATGAAAATAAGCTCCCTTATGGGGGTTTCGTGGTAATATCACACCTGATTTCATCATCTGGACAATGTTAACGAGCAGATTTGAGACATTCTGATACCTTGAATGAGATTTTCACTCTGCAGCCTAGTGTGCGCTGATATGAAACTTCCTGGGAGATTAAAACTGTGTGCCGGACCGAGACTCGAAATCGAGACCTTTGCCTTTCGTGGGCAGGTGCTCTACCAACTGAGCTACCCAAGCACGACTCACGCCCCCTCCTCACAGCTTTACTTCCGCCAGTACCTCGTCTCCTACCTTCCAAGCTTTACAGAAGCTCTCCTGCGAATCTTGCAGAACTAGCACTCCTGAAAGAAAGGATATTGCGGAGACATGGCTTAGCCACAGCCTGGGAGATGTTTCCAGAATGAGATTTACTCTGCAGCGGAGTGTGCGCTGATAAGAAACTTCCTGGCAGATTAAAACTGTGTGCCGGACCGAGACTCTAACTCGAGACCCTTGCCTTTCGCGAGAAAGTGCTCTACCAACTGAGCTACCCAAGCACGACTCACGCCCCGTCCTTACAGCTTTACTTCTGCCAGTACCTCGCCTCCTACCTTTCAAACTTTACAGAAGCTCTACTGTGAACCTGGCAGAGCACTTGCCCGCGAAAGGTAAAGGTCCCGAGTTCGAGTCTCGGTCCGGCACACAGTTTTAATCTGCCAGGAAGTTTCATTCTGATACCTTTGTTAACATTACCAAATCGAGAGCTGCGTCTGCACGTCTGTACAGCGCCGCTACCCAAGAAGAAGTGGACCTGCGAGCACCTCGCCTAATCTTTGTTCGTTCAAAAGGTGGTGGAGGGATGGTTCGCCAACCTGTCAGAGGCAATACTGGTGCCTTCGCGACCTCTCTGACCTAACTTGTGCACTATCTTTGGCAAACTTGTTCGCGTTTAGGGTGCTGGTGCTTTCCTACCACAGAACCACTCTACTCATGCAATGCTACGACGTCTGACCAAAACTTTCGTAATACCTCATTCATACAGTAATATCTCATTCATATTCATACAGTCCAAGGTCGCATAAGGGAGAGGATGCAAGGAAAAGTGGCACACACGAAATAAAAAAAAATCAATGAATAAATAAACAAACACCGCTTGGTCCATTCTCTCCTGCTTGTCATCCACGGATTTGCTTCTGCAGATTAAAAAACAACACTCGCTATAATTCTCCTGTACAGGAATTTATTGAGAAAAAATATGGAACGGGACAGCAAGTTCCGTTTCAGTATCGTTGCGTAATTCTGTCAGTTAGCTTCTGTAGTGCACTGTAGCAGCTCTTTATACGTGTATTCCAAGTTTCACAGCGTTGTGTCACTTGACAGTGACTCATCATGCGAGAGTTACTTTCGTGTTTAAGTTTTGCACACCAGTCACCCACTTTAAAGGGCACACTGGTTCCTTTAGAGCCCTGTAGCCAGAGCTGACAGATCATGGCAGTGAAGAGATGTGTGTGTGTGTGTGTTTGTGTGAGTGTGTGTGTGTGTGTGTGTGTGTGTGTGTGTGTGTGTGTGTGTGTGTCAGTCGGTTGTCTGAAATCAGCATAGTAAGACCTGACAGAACGGCATCGTATTTGGACGTGCCCATGATCCCACCGAGAATTAAGTTACCTGATTCTTAGTGTATCAATCAATACCGGCTGTCCCAGGTGTCTACAAGATATGGTGCGTCATCCGCACATGGGTCACACAGCGTAACACAGTGGCTGTAAGATGATCTAAGCGACAGCGACCGGAGACGACCTTCACGCCTTGTCAGCGTCAATCGGTTTCAAACCTGACAGGAATTACTGCTGTCTGTGAATGCAGATCCATCTAAGCCTGTCACCGACTGCATGCATGAAGAATTCCTCTCCGAATTAAGGCCATTCTGAAGGCCAGAGCCGGTATCATACCGCCCTTGCATGATGTCTCCGAGGGCTGACTAACTATTTGCCTGATGTATTTGTGTAGGAAAAGGTACACTCGCTTCCAGGGCAAGCGGTTCTGCTCCGCGTGTAGTTCGTGTATCTTCAGCAGACGTACTTTCACAGAGTGATGTGTCAACTCTTGTCGGCGGGCGTCCTCTCATAACTGGTACTCAATTCCGTATAAGCGTGACTATACGTCTAGGTGGGGCGAGTAGTGGAAGATAAATCCACTGCCTCTGTCTTCTCCCCTTCTTCCCGCTCGCCTTATTCCTCCTATTTCATCCGCAAGCTTTGCGTAAAGAGAATGACTACCAGAGAAATCTCAGTGTAAGATGGAATACATCGGATATTCTGCTTGTGATCTTCAGTGTAATGCAGAGCGCCTCACTTTCGTCGTCTTCTAGTGGACTTAGTTGAGTATCTCTGTGTCCCTGTCGCTCTTACTAAGCGATCCCACAACGATCAGTTCCGATTTTCTTACAATCTTCAAATCCCCATTTAATCCCTCCAAGCAGTAATCTTAGCACGACTAGTAGTACTCAGTAATTGTGCCATGCAAGTAAATACTGTGTGAAGCACCAAAAATCTGATTCAGAGATAAACAGCAAAATTAATACAGCAGTTCAAAATTAGGGATCGCGGCACAAACACAAAAACTATACTGGTTTCATGCTATATATGTATTTTTATTCTACGTCAATAGGTTTAAAAACAAAATGATACAAAATTTTAAGAAAATGAAATGTTCTGTATGCAATGGATTTAATATAAATAACGATACAGGTACCATCATACCCAGTTTCACTCATTTCACAACGTTCTCGTAAATTCACCTATTCTCTTCTTTTACAAATGGAATCATTTTAGCTAAATCTCTTCTCTTTTCTTCAGATAACCTAGGTTCACAGCGTAGTGTTCCAGCTGTACGAGTGATCACGTTCCTATTCAAGACGTAATGTTCCCTGAACTTTTCAATTGTATTGAGAGTTGACCGAACTTGCAGTACTCCCACCCGTTCGTCAGTCTGATCCACTGTGTTTTTCAAATATGCTCATTGCCGAGATTCGTATTTTTTCAACAGTTGACCTAATGTCGTAAAAATCTCTTTCTTGCGTAACAGTCGCTGTGAGTGGCATTGTGCCCGTACATTGAGCGGTGAAACAATTAAATCTTTCGGAACTTCACACACCGTTAGCCTCTTTTCTTTCTCATTATATGCAAAACCACGATCACAAGACACATAAGAGTGTCCTTTCACCAAAAACTTGTGTTCTATTTCCGTAAAGTAATCGTTTTCTGTTCGGTAAGTAAATGATTCCATGTAAGTAGTTAACTTTAACCCCATAATCAGAGCGATGATTTTGTCATACGCAATTCAATAATAAACTAAAGGCATTAAAATACTTTAAGATTACTTACATTCATTCTAAGCCTTACAGTAAATGTTAAAACAACGGTCGAGGTCTATCTGGTGCTTGCGACCCTCTTTTGCTGGAACCACAATATTGTCTTCTCGAGTAAATTCCTTTCCTTCGCTGCCTAGTTTCTTCCCTTCACTTTGAACAATACCTTCGGCTCGCTTCCTCTGTTCTGGAGAAGTTTTACTTTCCGTTTTGCAATATCGGGTTTTATTTATACGTGAGAATTAATTCACCAATGTCCTATTGTTCCAAAGAAACCACAGAGCTACTTCAGTTGTCAGCAATTCACACAAGTGCACGGCAAGACGCTAACAGAGAGTTGGTGCGCAACTCATTACTTGAACATCGATGTCGGTCTTAGACAGTAGTGCCATCTTTGGACAGCTCTAAACACTGGTTACCGCTGTTCTGGTGCTTGTAGGAGAATATACGTTATTGGCCTTGGAGTTTCACAGAAAGTTTGCCAATAACTCAAATTTTCTTCTTTTCGTGCTTGACCCGTGATTCACTTACATGCCGCAATTGATTGGACGAGAGTTTTTTTTAAGCTAATTTGTGCTTGAATGAGCCGCATTTCTTCTCAGTCTGGCTTCTACCTTTTCCTCGTTTAGTCTTAAGTTGCCTCCCGCTCCGGCTTTGCGTGGATTGCAGCAAGTATTTACGGCCGGACGGCTTGTCTGGTGTGGCGGTAATAAATTATATTCAGAAACTTTCCTACTGAATAAGGCTATCTATTAGTGAAAACCGTATCAAGATTCCGATGGTAAGTTCTGGAGAATAGCCTTCACATACAAAAAAACGCGACGTTAGACTAGATGTCTGATATTCCTTTTTTGTAGTAATGTCACTATATATCTTTGTGTAATGAACTTTAATTTACTTCCTAATTGCCACATAAATTACTGACTCCATAAAACTGACTGTAACATGTATTAGAAAATTTTTTGTTCATGGTGTGGGTTCCTGTAGTCATGTCCTAGGTCATGAACCACGGGCAACGTATGAGTGGCCAAGTAAGTGGTCCCGACAGTCGGGATACCAGTTACTTTGGAATAAGGCTGGGCATCTCGGACATATTCTGAGACGTGGTCACCTTTGTGCTCATACGGCAAAGACTACAAAACCCACCGGTTAGTCCCTCAACTGTTAGGGGTAAAACCCAATGGGACTCGGGGCAAGTAAGGCTAGCAACCAGCTTCCCTGGTACTTTAAATATGATGCTGGCAACAATCAGAGCGAAATGCCTCGGACCTTTGGAGGTGACGGAGTCCCACCTCTAACTGACAAACCAGGGACTCCTAAGATACGACTTGGCAAACAAATGGTAATGAGATGGGGAGCTATTAATATCAATGGGGGCTACTCTGGGAAGAAGGTAGAGCTGGCAGAAGCTGCAAGTAAGATGGGGCTGGACGTTTTAGCTGTTAGTGACATTCGGGTAAGGGGTGAGAAAGAAGAGGAAGTGGGAGAATACAAGGTCTACCTGTCAGGAGTCAAAGCAGGAACAGCACAATGGGGTGTAGGGCTTTACATCAGGAAAGAAATGGAACCCAGCGTAGTTGCAATAAGGTATGTAAACGAACGACTGATGTGGATAGATTTGACAGCGTCTAGCAAGAAAATTAGGATTGTGTCAGTATATTCGCATTGTGAAGGGACAGACCAAGATAAGATGGATAGTTTTTAGATTAAGATATGTGAACACAAAATAAGCAGTCTTGCATATGCAGATGAACTTAGCTGTGATGGCAGATTCGATTGAAAGTTTGCAAAGTAATATTTCAGAGCTAGATCAGAAATGTAAGGCCTATGGTATGAAGATTAGCATCTCCAAAATGAAAGTAATGTCAGTGGGAAAGAGATATAAACGGATTGAGTGCCAAATAGGAGGAACAAAGTTAGAACAGGTGGATGGTTTCAAGTACTTAGGATGCATATTCTCACAGGATGGCAACATACTGAAAGAACTGGAAGCGAGGTGTAGCAAAGCTAATGCAGTGAGCGCTCAGCTACGATCTACTCTCTTCTGCAAGAAGGAAGTCAGTACCAAGACTAAGTTATCTGTGCACCGTTCAATCTTTCGACCAACTTTGTTGTATGGGAGTGAAAGCTGGGTGGATTCAGGTTACCTTATCAACAAGGTTGAGGTTACGGATATGAAAGTAGCTAGGATGATTGCAGGTACTAGTAGATGGGAACAATGGCAGGAGGGTGTCCACAATGAAGAAATCAAAGAAAAGTTGGGAATGAACTCTATAGATGTAGCAGTCAGGGCGAACAGGCTTAGATGGTGGGGTCATGTTACACGCATGGGAGAAGCAAGGTTACCCAAGAGACTCGTGGGTTCAGCAGTAGGGGGTAGGAGGAGTCGGGGCAGGTCAAGGAGAAGGTACCTGGATTCGGTTAAGAATGATTTTGAAGTAATAGGTTTAACATCAGAAGAGGCACCAATGTTAGCACTGAATATGGTATCATGGAGGAATTTTATAAGGGGGGGGGGGGGGCGGGGGCTATGTTCCAGACTGAACGCTGAAAGGCATAATCAGTCTTAAATGATGATGATGATGATGGTGGATATGCATTTCCATATAGGTAGGTTTTCACTTCCAATTACACTGCATCTTACGTAAATGATTCACTGTTTTGTAATATAGAAGAAATACATGAAATGCATTCACGGATGAGGGTACGGACAAGTGTCACCTGTACAATGATATGACGACACTGAAAATTTGTGCTGGACCGGCATTCGAACCCAGATCTCCCATTTTACGAGAGCGATCGCATTAACCGCCTTGGCTGTCCGCGCAAGACATCCATGCATCTCCGAAGCCACACTGCACAGTTCTTCTTAACGACACAGCCACTGCAGTATCTCATTTATCCGCCGATATCAGGCAGTGACTTTCAATGAAACATGTCTTCTCCTGTATGGGAATTGGATAATGTGTGTACGAGTACGGATCGTAACGCAGGCACGACATCATAAGACCGTTTGGGTCTGGCCGCGAATCTTGCACGGAGAGTCAAAGCGGTTAAGGCGACCGGATTAGAGTTCCCGATCCAGTACAAGCTTTCGTTGTCATCGTTCCCTTAGACAGCTGATGGTTGCCCATATTCGCGACCACCGCTAATACAATGACTCTGGTCGCGGGAGCATTTCTTCCCTCGGACATCCGTGCACGTCCGAAGGGACAGTGCATCGTTCTTAACAACACAGGCACTGCAAAATCGTACACAGAAGAAAGCCTGTGGAAATGTCGTACTGTAATGTAATATATCCAGTATTCCTGAAACAGGTCCTGGAGAATAAAGCATTAAACCGAATTAAACTGTAATTATTACTATTCTCAAGCCACTCTTAGGATAGTCGCAGAAACAACGAACTACCCTACATCGTCGTATATGACAAATAATTAATACATGTGTCATAAAATTCATACTGGACATTTTAACTATAAATACATAAGGCTGGAAAGGAACTTCCATCGAATAGTACTATTTATAATTTATATAAACTGACTGGACCTGTGAAGGTTTGTGTAAACGTCAGTCAAAAAGAAATTTCGAATGCAGAAGCTGATTACAGAATCACGCTTTCAGTCTACTGCAAGAGGTATACTATTTTGTCATCATCTATTTCTTGCGATAGATGCAATGCCTGAATTTGGGATGGTCAGCAGAAACCCCAGAACTTAACCCTTTCAAGTGGAAAGGAGAAACTTCTCGGTTGAAGCGTCCTCCAACTACTTATGTCTATCAACAATATTCTATGTCATCCAAAGGCCGTTCGGTAATAGAAGAGTACCATCCTCAGTTTGAGTGAGTTTCGCGTTTTTATTGATCTATTCTAAGAAACGTCCTTTGACATAAGTGGGTCTGATCAGTTTACCATGTATTCTAAAATCATACCTGTTTTAAGCAAGCTGTAGGCGGCCGAATTTCATACTAATCCGTGTCCTTCAATATGTGAGGATATTTTTGTTTAAAAAATTATGGAATACTCCTGAGCAGATGGGTATTCGGAACCACAATGCGTGCGAGGAAGCATTACAGGTGCTGGTGAAAGCGCCCTTGTTACTTCTAACCGAAGAACTGAAAAGTGACTGAAAAAAAAACCGAACATAGTGCTAACATGCATTGCTTCTGATGTTGATTATCTTACTCAGTCGCCCACAGTTATTAGTTAAGTATTTTTATAACACAGTAATGAAAGACGTGAAAGAATTTCCTGTTTAGGCAGAAAGGTCTCAGAAGATGGTAGAAGCAAAGAAGTTATCACATGCAGGTTTTCCGCTGAAGACGAAAGCGTTCCTCAATAAAAGAGCCGTACTAGTATCGGATACTGACGTCGAAAAAGAGAAGAAGTTCCCGGACGCTTACGTCTGGAACGCTGCATTGTGTGAAAGTAGAATTTGAACCATCGAAAATATAGACAAAAAGAATCTGAAAGCATTTGAAACTTGTTATTACCGAAGAATGAAAAAATTAAGTGAACAGTTAAAGAAAAAGTTCTAAACATAATTGATGAGGGAAGAAGTATGTCGAAGACCCGTACAAGAAGAATGGACGGGTCAATAAAATATGTCACGCAATTCAGGTATGTTCATCTTGCTGCTGGAAGGAGCAATAGAGGAGTGAAAGATCAGGATGTGAAAAATAGATTACAGAGGAAGTTGGCGAAGTAGTTGCTTACAAATGAAAAGACTAACACAAAACAGGAATGGTGAAGAGCCGCCTCAAACCAGTCAAAAGACTGACGACTCAAAATACAATGACTAATCGTTGTGACGTAAGGTTGTCATCGTCCACTAGTTTCTAAATTAACACACTAAACAAATAACACTGATGACTGAAACATATGATTCTTATAGAGGCAGTTTCAGGGCAGCTGTCTAGACCCTCAGGTACACACTTATGATACAGAACAGGTTTTTTTTTACATACAGTGGAACAATTTTGATTAATAGGTGCGTTATGGAGAACATCAAATCCACCTAAGAGAGGCAAGGAAGGAAGCTTAGGGTTTAGCGTCACATAGACGACGAGACCATTACAGGTGAAGTACAAGCTGTGGGTGGGAAAAGATGGGGAAGGATATTGAGCGTGCCCTATCGAAAGAATCACTCAAGCATTCGCTTTAACCACGAAAAACCTAAATCTGGATATCTGGAATGGGTTTTAAACCAGCTTCCTTCTGAATGGGGGTACAGTGTCTTACCACTGTCCCACCTGACTCAGCCAAACTAGTCTAAATTCAATCTACAATAAAAAACTGTTTTTATCATTAATGTTTTACATTTTTCTATCGAAGTGGTGAATATTTACAGACTGAGCAAGCTGGTGCTGCAGCGCCGGGCACTGGGCTCTTATTCCATGAACCTGTCCTGATATACCTACTTTAAAAGTCCCTAAATCGTTTAATACAAATTGTGGAGTGATAGCTTAGAAAAGGACATGAATTGAACAATTTCAGGACATGTCCTTGTTTCAGTAGTCATCTCATAATTCACCTGAGTTGATACACCAAAAAGAGAAACAGCTTCAGTCTGGGTAAACGGGAAAGGTGTTTGAAATCTACTTTTCCAGAATTTGAGTACAATTTCTTACACAGGGTAACAAATCACTCTGTTGGACAGACGAAAGCAGGTAACGCAAGTTGAACTGCGAATCTCGCAGTCACCTTGTTGGCAAGGCGGCAATAACATACCAGATACGAACTCACTAAATTTCAGATCTCTTTGTGGATAATGTAACAGCTCACACGAAACCCGCCTTTGGTGTCCGGCAATGTTACTACGAAACTGGGAGGCGTTCGTTTCCTTAGCCGGAAGGGAGTGTCGAGCGGTGAGCCTCCGTGACGTCACAACCTGGACGCGCGACCACTCCAGAGCACTCAGGTTTTTGTGTCCAGCTGGTGAGGAGGGCGTTTACAGCGCGTGACCTCTGTTAATAGCTGCTGAATGTAAAGTGATGTCACAGTAACGGAGGGACTAGGAAGAACAAGCCGGTTTTCTTCAGCCACGTCACTGTCGGCAAAGGTCAGTCAGGGTTTAAACTGTTGCCGAGGGTCGTTAGACTGCTTCGTAACCAGTTAAACTACAGTATGTCTGAAGCTAAGACTCTGAGGTAGTTGGTGTTTCTCAGATAGAATAAAAATGGAAAAAGCGCGGACGGAAGTGGAGTAAATACTGAACTGACTGCAAACTACTGCGAGTCAAACAAACTAGGCTCTTCTTTTGTAAAGGTCCGTCTTGATCACATAAATTTTAGAATTCACAATTAGCTGTTTCGGCTAATGTCATCTTCATATCTTTTGCAGACAGAGAAACGGTGGTGTAACCAACTAAATCAATTAGCTGAAGCAGATTCTATAACAGCCCTAGTGATACACAAGAAGAATATTAATATGATTAACAGCCAGGCATACACCCGCCAGGGTAGCCGGGAGCGCAAACACGATGCTCCCTGGACTCGGGTAGGCGCGCCGGCCCCGGATCGAATCCGCCCGGCGGCCGATGCGCCGGCCAGCCTGTATGTGGTTTTTTGGCGGTTTCCCATATCCCGCTAGGTGAATACCAGGCTGGTCCTCACGTTCCGCCTCAGTTAGACGCGTTGCAGACATCTGAAACACGTTCGCACTATTTCACGATTTCCACTAGATGCAGACTGCTGGGGTACACTGATTCCATCCCTGGGGGTAGGGGGTGGCGGCAGGAAGGGCACCCGGCCACCCCTAAAATTAACCTTGCCATATCCGCTCTAACCACGCCGACCCTGCGATCGCTGCGGGACTATGGCGTAACTGAAAGAAAGAAAGGAACAGCTAGGCATACTAGCCATACATACCATAAAAATATGTAGGCCTCAATATCAGAATCTACATAGGCAGATACGTATTAAATGCTGCTGATTGCCTAGATGCATTCAGTATTTATACAAATAACTGAAGGCAGTACAGGGCACTATAGCTACGATACGTGCGTAGCCTGTATCATAAATTCAGTAGTTAAAAAGGCGCTGATTAAAATTACTCCTAATGGCAAAATGAGCGTCTGCCACTAATATGTGGCATTAAATCCATACTTAAAATCTACATAAAACGTGTAAAGGACAATAACAGAAAACTCTTAACTTGGGAAAATACATACTACCTTGAACAGCCAAAGAAACTGGTACACCTGTCCAATGTCGTGTAGGGCCCCCGCGAACATGCAGAAGTGCCACAACACAGCAGGGACTCATTTCTGAAGCAGTGCTGGAGGGAATTGACTCCATGAATCTTGCAGGGCTGTCCATAAATCTGCAAGACTTCAAGGAGGCGGAGGTCTCTTCTGAATAGCACGTTGCAAGGCATCCCAGATGTGCTCAATAATGTTCATGTCTGGGGAGTTTGGTGCCTAGAGGAAGTGTCTAAACTCAGAATAGTGTTCCTGTAGTGACTCTGTAGCAATGTTGGACTTGTGCAGTGTTGCATTGTCAGCTGGAAATGCCCAAGTCCGTCGGAATGTACATGAACATGAACGGATGCACGTGATCACACAGGATGCTTACGTACGTGTCACCTGTCAAAGTCGTATCTAGACATATCAGCGCTCGCATATCACTCCAGCTGCACACGCCCCACACCATTAGAGAGCTCCACCAGCGTGAACTGTCCTCCACTGACACGCAGGGTCCATGGACTCATGAGGTTGTCTCCATACCCATCCACGTCGATCAGCTCGATATAGTTTGAAATGAGACTTGTCCGATAAGGCAACGTGTTTCCAGTCATCATCAGTCCAATGTCAGTGTTGATGGGTCCAGGAGGGGCGTAAAGCTTTGTGTCGTGCAGTCATCAACAGTGTACAAGTGGGCCTTCGGCTCCGAAAGCCCATATCGATGATGTTTCGATGAACGGTTCGCACGCTGACACTTGTTGATGGCCCAGCCTTGTTATCTGCGGCAATTTGCGGAATGGTTGCACTTCTATGACCTTGAACGATTCTCTTCAGTTGTCATTGGTCCCATTCTTGCAGGGTCTTTTTCCGGTTGCAGCTATGTTGCAGGTTTGATGTTTTACCGGATTCATGATATTCGCGGTACACTCATGAAATGGTCGTACGGGAAAATCCCAACTTTGTCTCTGCCTCGGAGATGTTGCTGTGTCCCATCGCTCGTGCGGCGACTATAACACCACGTTCAAACTCACTTAAATCTTGATAACCTGCCATTGTAGCAGCAGTAACCTGTCTTAACAACTGCGGCAGATACTTGCTGTCTCACATAGGCGTTTCCGACCGTAGCGCCGTATTCTGCCTGTTTAAATATCTCTGTATTTGAATACTTATGCCTATACCAGCTTCTTTGGCGGTTCAGTTTATGTAAGAGCGAGAATTAAAAGTTTAATAGTAACATGACATCAATAAATCGTAGCCTTTCGGTATGGCAAAATAAACATAACCATTAGAGATGGGCAAAGTCGTTCATCCTTGAGAACTAGTTGACTGGTGATCGTTCTTTTTTGGGAACCGTTCATTTTTACTCGTTCACCGTTCATTGTGCCTGATATATGGTTCTTACGAAAAACTGAAAATTAGTAGCATAGGTGACTGAAGATGGAATGCGCCAAGAGGGGGCATTTGCCTCCCCCCTGGAGTACAGAGTTTTTATTCGTAACAGAATCCTCACACACTTGGAATTTTCGTGATTCTGCAAAACACAGCCGACTGCAGCGTTATGTGGCTGATCGCAGTGAAATAATATAAGGTGGCGCACGAAAAACCGGCCCCGAGTACAGACTGCTCGCCAATTACGCACGATTTGTTGCCCGCTGCGAGCAGAATAGATCAACATGTAATGATTAGGAAGTGAAGAAATAGCAGATAAGCTAATGCAAACAATTTCGAAACAATAGATGACGACTGGTAAGCGACAATGAGCAGTCTAGTACTCAGGGCCGACTTGTCATGCGCCACCCTGTACCACTGAAATGATATTGTAGAGGTATTTCTCTTTACAAACTGTGACACCAGACACTCGATTGTGGAACGCAGGCTTCGTTCGGTTGTAAGTCGGTCTGCCTTCCGTAACAATGAACGTGCTCTTTTACCTTGGATCAAAGAAAGACGGAAAATGGCCACTCGTGTGTGCCGTGCCGACGTCCTCTGCATGTGTACTGGCAAAAAATCTTGCCTTTTTACGAGTATTTCTTCTGCTGTCTATCGAAATAGTGAAGTACGCTAATATACCGTTTTGTTACCTGTATGTACACTCCTGGAAATTGAAATAAGAACACCGTGAATTCATTGTCCCAGGAAGGGGAAACTTTATTGACACATTCCTGGGGTCAGATACATCACATGATCACACTGACAGAACCACAGGCACATAGACACAGGCAACAGAGCATGCACAATGTCGGCACTAGTACAGTGTATATCCACCTTTCGCAGCAATGCAGGCTGCTATTCTCCCATGGAGACGATCGTAGAGATGCTGGATGTAGTCCTGTGGAACGGCTTGCCATGCCATTTCCACCTGGCGCCTCAGTTGGACCAGCGCTCGTGCTGGGCGTGCAGACCGCGTGAGACGACGCTTCATCCAGTCCCAAACAAGCTCAATGGGGGACAGATCCGGAGATCTTGCTGGCCAGGGTAGTTGACTTACACCTTCTAGAGCACGTTGGGTGGCACGGGATACATGCGGACGTGCATTGTCCTGTTGGAACAGCAAGTTCCCTTGCCGGTCTAGGAATGGTAGAACGATGGGTTCGATGACGGTTTGGATGTACCGTGCACTATTCAGTGTCCCCTCGACGATCACCAGTGGTGTACGGCCAGTGTAGGAGATCGCTCCCCAGACCATGATGCCGGGTGTTGGCCCTGTGTGCCTCGGTCGTATGCAGTCCTGATTGTGGCGCTCACCTGCACGGCGCCAAACACGCATACGACCATCATTGGCACCAAGGCAGAAGCGACTCTCATCGCTGAAGACGACACGTCTCCATTCGTCCCTCCATTCACGCCTGTCGCGACACCACTGGAGGCGGGCTGCACGATGTTGGGGCGTGAGCGGAAGACGGCCTAACGGTGTGCGGGACCGTAGCCCAGCTTCATGGAGACGGTTGCGAATGGTCCTCGCCGATACCCCAGGAGCAACAGTGTCCCTAATTTGCTGGGAAGTGGCGGTGCGGTCCCCTACGGCACTGCGTAGGATCCTACGGTCTTGGCGTGCATCCGTGCGTCGCTGCGGTCCGGTCCCAGGTCGACGGGCACGTGCACCTTCCGCCGACCACTGGCGACAACATCGATGCACAGTGGAGACCTCAGGCCCCACGTGTTGAGCAATTCGGCGGTACGTCCACCCGGCCTCCCGCATGCCCACTATACGCCCTCGCTCAAAGTCCGTCAACTGCACATACGGTTCACGTCCACGCTGTCGCGGCATGCTACCAGTGTTAAAGACTGCGATGGAGCTCCGTATGCCACGGCAAACTGGCTGACACTGACGGCGGCGGTGCACAAATGCTGCGCAGCTAGCGCCATTCGACGGCCAAGACCGCGGTTCCTGGTGTGTCCGCTGTGCCGTGCGTGTGATCATTGCTTGTACAGCCCTCTCGCAGTGTCCGGAGCAAGTATGGTGGGTCTGACACACCGGTGTCAATGTGTTCTTTTTTCCATTTCCAGGAGTGTATTACATACAACGTAATTTTTATGTAGTTGACGTAATTATAAAATACATTTAAATTACCGGTCGTGGACGCTGAATAGAATACGAAAAGAACCAGAAGTTCACAGTTCAAAACAGGTTTGAAATAGATCTATAATGGGCGTGCGAAGCGAACGAAACAAACAAGGACGACTCGATACTGAACTAACTGTGAGCAGTCGGCAGTGGAACTGCAACGAGTGGCCACGCGAAGAAGGACGAGTCCGGGCGAGCGAGACCGAGACCGAGACAGGCGGGAACGAGACCGAGGCTGGAATAGGACCGGCCGACGCGCCGTTGCGGGGACGAGGCCGAGCGTTTCCCGTTCCCGGGAACTACGAGTAGAAAGCCGAGACCGAAGTGAACTATGAGAGACCGTTCCTTAGAATTCGTTCCTCCCTCGTTTCTTTCATCTGGGTGAACCGTTCCTTTGGACACGTTAGCTCGCGAGCGACCCATCTCTAATAGCCATAAGTGAGAGATAATGAACAAGACAGTGACTATTATTTAAAATCCCGATAGTCGATGATACACTCGGACTGGAACATCAATGGCGCCGCCTCGTAACTACCGTGTAAGAAGTCTCTATTTTCCCGTGGCGGAGCTACCGCACGTGTAGCTACTGCGGCGCGCGAGGCTGCTCGAACTGGTAGATTTCCGTTTCCTCCAGTAGGTTCAATAATTGTCCTTTTGGTGCCGTGTGCAGCACATCCATATTATGCTCTGTACTTCGTGCCACATGCTTTTCTTTGTCCAAATGTGTGTCGGATGCGCTGTTATTTTGGCTACATGTACACTCTCTAAAACGAGTCTTGAAACTACTTCCCGTCTGACCGACATAAAGCTTTTCACAGTCTTGGCAGCTGATTTTGTAGACACCACATTCCAAATTTTTGTTGCTGTTGTTGCCTACTTTATGGCGTAGCCTAGACCCAACTGTACGTTTAGTTTGAAATCCTTTTTCATTTTCGTTTTCGTAAAGGCTTGTGCAGTTCTCTCGGAAAATGCACCTTTGTGCGACATAGCAACAAGTTTTGGCTCCCTGGATCTTTAGTCTCCTTTCTTTTTTTTTTTTTTTTTTAGTTTGTTGCAAAGGTTCATTAGATCACGGTACTTGTACCTGTTTGTCCTGGCTGCTTGTTTAATCACATTTAATCCATCCACTTCGTCGTTATGTGTGAGTGGTAGTTTTAGCGTCCCTGTTGATCGTGGCTCTGAAGTATCTCCATTTATGCTTCTTGAGGTGACAGGATTTCACGTTTATAATCACGTCAGCACCCATTTCCCTTCTAAATATACCAATCTTATGTCTTCCGTCTCTCTTAGTTAAACTAAGTTAAAAATACTAATTCCTCCTCCTTCTTCCAGATCCTACGTCATCTTAATTTTTTCTTGTATCCCATTCATCCTTTCTGTCACTTCACGTATTTCATTTCCATCAACTTTGTGCAGTAGTATGATCTCGTCTACCCAACGCCTGTAGTAAACAGTCAGAATGTTGTTCAAAATGCCGCATGACAAGTGTAATGTGCTGCGAATACGTAGAAAGAGAGATCGTTTATGATTTAGGTACAACATAGCAGGTCAGCAACTGGAAGCAGTTAATTCCATAAATTATCTGGGCGTAGGCATTAGGAGTGATCTAAAATGTAATGACCATATAAAATTAATCGTCGGTAAAGCAGATGCCAGACTGACTTTCATTGGAAAAATCCTAAGGAAATGCAGTCCGAAAACAAAGGAAGTAGGTTACAATACACTTGTTCGCCCACTGCTTGAATACTGCTCACCGGTGTCGCATCCTTTCCAGATAGGGTTGATGGAAGAGATAGAGAAGATCCAACGGAGAGCAGCGCACTTCGTCACAGGATCATTTAGTAATCGCGAAAGCGTTACGGAGACGATAGATAAACTCCAGTGGAAGACTCTGCAAGAGAGAAGCTCAGTGGCTTGGTACGGGCTTTTGTCAAAGTTTCGAGAACATACCTTCACCGAAGAGTCAAGCAGTATATTGCTCGCTCCTACGTATACCTCGCGAAGAGACCGTGAGGATAAAAATCAGAGAGATTAGAGCCCACACAGAGGCATACCGACAATCTCTCTTTCCACGAACAAGACGAGACTGGAATAGAAGGTAGAACAGATAGAGGTACCCAAGGTACCCTCCGCCACACACCTTCAGATGGCTTGCGGGGTGTAGATGTAGACGAAGTAATTTTAATTAATGACTGCGCTACTGCATTCTATCTATTGAACTTCCGATACTGGTTACTCATTTACTGTAGGTACAGTGCCCTCTAACGGCCTAAGTTTATTTGTATAAATACTGCACACATCAGGGCCACCAGCAGCAATTACTATGTACATAGATATACACACTGACTGAAAAAATCACAACACCAAGGGGCTCTGCGACGTAAACGGAAGTTGATATGCGTGTTTCTACGTCTGGTAGATGATCTGCACTAAAATTTCACGCGAATCGCATAAGAGTACTGTGGATGCTAATCAGGTTGGATGTAAATACACGGCTGTAAAGGTCGTGAGCGTTAGTTACCTTTGAGATTTGATGTGGTGAGTTGATGCTAGTCAAGAATGCGGTTAGGGCGACAAATACACCACTGTCAACACTTCACTGTTTGAACGCGGTTTTATTGTAGGGCAACGAGAAGCTGCAGAAAGACCTGGCAGAAATATAGCCAATGTACGTAAAACTGCTGGCAGCTATGGTCACGACAGCTCGCTCAGGTCAGCTGACAAAAGGCGTTCCTAAACCTGTTAATTCGCAGGTGGGCGTGTACTTACTAACGAGAACTGCGTCTTCTACTCGAATTTGCTATTATGGAGTCTTACTGATTGACAATATTACAACAAAATTTAATTCAAGATCAGTACTCGATATAAGTGGTATGACAGCTTACTTAGAGCATTTAGTCTCTTCTCCTTAACATTTCTCAGTTCATCAGGTTATCCTCCATTCAGAGGCTATTGCACGCAGCGACTGTTATTGGCTTGTAAATATTAGATTTCAGCTATCAATCGTCCTTTTGAAATTTTATTGGCAGATCTAGGTTTCAGCTAGAAGTCAATGAACTGTGGATGAAGCCCGACCAACAGGCATTACATGCATTGATAAAAATGATCGTGCAAAGAGAATGGCTAGTTTCTAGCTGAAATCTAGATCTGCCAGTTGTGTTGACAGTTCCAGCGGCGCGGTCTATTGCCCGACGAATTTGTAGCAGTTCTGAAGCGAATGCCGTGAAGTGTTTCCTTCAGTTTGGAAATCGAGTTGAACTGACGATGGCTTAAGTCAGGGGAGTGCAGTAGGCCTCCTAAATTCAACTCGGTTTCTACAGTGAAGGAAACACTTCAGGGCGTCGCTTCACAACTGCCACAAATTCATCGGGCAATAGACGGCGCCGCTCGAACTGTCAACACAACTGGCACTGCTAAGAGTATCCTGCGACTTCCACATCGCTGGCAACGGGTTATACACAATGCTGGTGACTAATTTGAAAGTCATTAAAACTTTGAAACACGTATCTATTTTGTACGAGCTGTAAATAAGTAGTTGCGACTATTAAAGTTCCAACCCTCGTACTTACTCTGCTGTGGTACAAAGTGTAGGAAAGCGTATAAGGTAAAAATGGAGGCCGAAGAGATGCAAAACTGGATGATTTATAGAAATTACAAAACTGTACTTAAAATCTAATTGCCGTGCAAGATGTGTTAGCCCCAAGTTACAGTGTATAGAATAAACTAATTTAGAACCTAAACGTTTGTCACGTACGGATAATCCAGTTTATAATTTTGAACTTCTACTTCGTAATCAGACAAAGCTTTCATTGAACTGTGTGCCTTCGAGAACAATAGCCTTGCAAAATTGAGTTAGACGTTCTGACGGCTAGGTAACGAACGAAATCATGGAATATTTTTAACAGAATATTTCATTTCTAAATGTATCGTTGTCACTTGATGGCTCAGTAGTGAAAGTGACTAAAATTCCAAAAGTTTGGGATCCGATTCCTAGTCAGTTCAAAGATTTTCATTTATCACCCCTTTCACCTCTGACAGTGACTTGCTAATGTGAGGAGTGATAAGCTATACCGTAGTTCGGAATCCACATTAAACTGCAGCCCCTTCTCAAACTGGCAGGGTGAGTCTGTCTAGAGATCGGAGGAGGAAAAAGGTGCACCAAATTTAATAGGACTGTGGTTAGCAAAGCATGATGTGTTCCGATGGTCGTCAAGGTTTTAGATAGTCTTACCTTCATGTGTCACCTCGAATTTTAATGCACACTGCAGCTCAAAAGTTATTAAAAAAGAAAGAGAAATTTATTGCTGCTGTGGACTCAAGAATAAAAGAGCGACTTTGTTCCCAAGCAGAAAATACCCATACCATCTTTACGAGATGAAATGCAAGTAAAAACAAAAATTATATCCCTTCTCACCAATAAGGGTTGAGAGCAGTGTGTTGATTCTGCACTGTGCTGGACACAGTTCTGATGGAGGAGCTGTAGCCGTGTGGGAAGTTTTGATTCTGTCAATGAGTGGTTGTGTAGTGCGGTATTGTGGATGTGGTCTTATGAATTAAATGGGATGGAACAGGAACCGATCACAGTCCATACGTTTTGATGACGAAAAAATGGTTCAAATGGCTCTGAGCACTATGAGGTCATCAGTCCCCCAGAACTTAGAACTACTTAAACCTAACTGACCTAAGGACATCACACACATCCATGCCCGAGGCAGCGGTCGCACGGTTCAGGACTGTAGCGCCTAGAACCGCTCGACCACCCTGGCCGGCTTTGATGACGAAATACGGCAGGTTCGGTAAAGTGTCACGTCGCCGGCCGAAGTGGCCGTGCGGTTAAAGGTGCTGCAGTCTGGAACCGCAAGACCGCTACGGTCGCAGGTTCGAATCCTGCCTCGGGCATGGATGTTTGTGGTGTCCTTAGGTTAGTTAGGTTTAACTAGTTCTAAGTTCTAGGGGACTAATGACCTCAGCAGTTGAGTCCCATAGTGCTCAGAGCCATTTGAACAAAGTGTCACGTCCGCAACACGGTCATTATATAATACTCGTAAGAAGTGTTAGCTAAGCTTACCATGGAAAAGTTAGAGAATCGACACAGGCCATGTTCATGGAACCAGTTCAATATTAGACATGTACCTCGACCTTAAGAGTAGACACAATCACTCATAGCGGCAAACTGCTTTTGCTGTAAGGAGAAGGACAAAGTCACAGAGAGCTCTGCTCTCTAGGAAAGTTCCGCCAGCCGACTTATGTCGTCACCTGCGCAGCGCAAGCAACGACTTACGCATTCACGTCGGCCTCTCACATTGTGCTGAGACTGATTGAGACGAACGCGTTCCCTTTCTGACTGAGCACCCGCCATTAATCAGCGTCAGGAGCAAACCCTGAAAAGAGGGCAGGTGCGTTCCCAGAATAGCCCCCCTTGCGTCCTTGGTCTCACTGTTCGACTACCCACGTCTGTTATTAGTTGTCTGTGAACGACATTTTGCATCCGCATTGCAGATGCGATTTTCTTTCTTTTTCTTCATCATGAATTCTTAAAGTGCGCATTATTACATACCACACCGGTTCTAAACTCGTGTTGTTAGTTCAAAGTCGGTAAAAGTGACTAAATTAGTCTGCATTGATTAAAAAAAAAAGAAAACTTATCTCATATTACGGAAAACAATGCTTGCCTCATGACACGTATTTCCACTACTTACGCAAAGATCGTCACAAAATAGCACCGTTTCTGAAAATAACTCCTAAGTTCTTCTCTCTACTATGAAAAGTCGAATTTAGACATTACATTCATTATCGCATAGATTTCGTTTCCTTGGCATATATTTCAAAACTGCTTTTATGGCCAACCTTTATTGTAATTACTCTTACTACACATCGTACACATTACGATAATAGCAGCCATTGTTTCCAGAAACATCTATCACATGAATCCCAGCTTGAAACGTTTTTAATATTTAAGAAGGGGAAAATAAGTTGAAGTTTGTGTTAGGGAGGGCACTGGACTAGGGTAATCCGTGCAGATTTGTTACCGATACTGGTATGGTCATGTAACAGCTAGCATACCTGCCTAGTAAGCAGGGAGACCCGAGTTTTAAGTCCTCGCCATAAAATAAAGTTTTATTCACTTCTTCAGCTTCTACGACTAGTTTCTAATATTCTCTCGCAGTAAGATTAATTCTGAAATTAAACGTAACAAATGTGACACTACTGATCACAAAAAATTTAGCGTTGGCCGAGTTCTCAGGTCGAAACCCGTTTTTTTTTTTTTACACACCCCTGAGTTAACGCTGAAGAAAGTCGGTACGCAGTATTTTATGTGCTGACATGGCCTGGAAATCTGTAAAATTTGGCCGAGTTCTCAGGTCGAAACCCGATTTTTTTTATTTTTTATTTATTTATTTATTTTTTTTATTATTACACACCCCTGAGTTAACGCTGAAGAAAGTCGGTACGCAGTATTTTATGTGCTGACATGGCCTGGAAATCTGTAAAACGCTTTATGAATCAAGACGTTTGTCGCATGATTTTCCGTCTTTGTAACTGCCTATCGTCCAGCCCTGGCCTCTATCGCTATGCTAGGACTGAAGACCACAACAACAACAACAATGCCAACGCCATCTACGGACAAGTGGCGTCAGCTAAGCGCCGCTCTCTTTCCACAGCAAGGCGGCAACTGCTTTGTGCGGTGAAAGAGATCATAAGATAATTAAACATTCTTCGAAAATTACAATTGCTATGTTATCTACAACATTCTTTACGAAGTGCTATGGAATACACACAAATATATATGCGGTTTAGAACACGTCAGAATTAATTCCATTTCTCGTGCCTACCGCAAACATGCGAAATATTGTTGCGATGTTCCAAATATGCATTTTTATGCACCACGAGCGTGCAAGTAAAGACGACATACGACGGCCCTTGCGGGCCAGAGACGTTATTAAACTTTCGTAGACAAACTCGGCTGCTGTTAGAAATGAAATGGAAAAAAACTCTCTAACTGTTGAATTAAGTTTGTCGTGCCGGGTTGAATCTGAATTATCTCTACTTCTTTGTCAGCGTGATCTCGAAATACAACTTTTAATGAATCAGAACTTTTATCACCTGTTCACGAATATATAAGGAGAAGAGATTTGTTCCAGGAGAACGAAAGAAAAGCATGACGCATGAAAACTGTCACGTTTACATTTTCCATTTTTCACGACTTAGCTTCTACCACAGGACTGTCTGCGTCTTTTGACACGTGGTCCAAAACGTCCGGTTCATTCTTGAAGACATACATATAGCTGAGGCAGCAGTGAACCATCCACATTAACACTATGGCCGTTATAGTGTATGAATGTGTGAGTGCAGTCGTGGACTGCGCAGGCGCCGCTCTATGTTCTTTCCCCTTTGAATAACAGTGTTCTTTCAGCATGCATTTCTTTTTTGAACACTTTTCTGATCTGCACTGTAAACGTAAGAGTCACTAAAATTAGCGAGCCAATGCTTTGCATTCGTAGTAAAAGCTGCTGTCATTTCTATTTGAACCACTTCATTTTCCGACCTGTTTCTCGATGAAAATTTTGTTATTTTTTTCTTGTCACAGTTCTATATCATCTTTCGAAGCGACTGATCCAACTTTGGGAAGCTGTATATACCTTAGCGCCTATCGCGCTGGAAATATCTAACGCCCAGCCATGTAAAGTTGTAAATAGCTTCGGTAAATACCTCAAAAAGTCGCGCACTTAACTTCGTTGCAATTTCCAGTCGACTCTTAAGCTGTCCAGCGGCTTAGTTTTTCCATCTACACAATTCACGTTCAGAACGGGCAAAGGGAAATTTTTTTAGAAAGCTGCTGACACATACTCGTGTCTTGCTACTTTCCTTCAACTAATAAACCACCGCTTTTTCTTTGTCTGACAAGGTAATATTAGTTCCTAATGTCTCTTTCGGAGATTCAATTTCTTCTTCGTCTGTGGTTCAAAATGGTTCAAATGGCTCTGAGCACTATGGGACTCAACTGCTGTGGTCATAAGTCCCCTAGAACTTAGAACTACTTAAACCTAACTAATCTAAGGACATCACACACAGCCATGCCCGAGACAGGATTCGAACCTGCGACCGTAGCGGTCGTGCGGTTCCAGACTGTAGCGTCTTTAACCGCTCGGCCACTCCGGCCGGCTTCTTCGTCTGTGGATTCGCAATCTGAAGTATCAAATTTTTCAGCCGTTTCTAGCCATGTTTACCCTATTTACGTGCTCTTCTAGAAGTGTAACTACAATTTTGCACATCACATAGTCTTCACGCGTGTTTCTCTTGATGCCTTCATTTGGATTAGCAGGCAGCATAGTAGCATTTACAGGGTTCGCCGTCGCCTGTGAGGAGAGATTGAATGTTCAGCGTAAAGTGGTTTGCGGAGTATACATGTAGATGTATTTCACAACTCGAAGTAGCGCCAGGACGATATGTTTCGAAACACGTACCAGAAATTAAAAGAAAGGTCATCTCAAACAAACGGATATTAGTTTTCCTTTCTCACCAAAACCTTGCTGGGATATTGCTCTTTAGCGAACGCTGTGATACGGCAGCCGAACTTCCCGACCATGAGATCAACGCTCACCGTACGAATAGCTCTCGACTCGTGATTTCCATGAGTTGCCAACCTTCACTGCAAGTGCCAAGCAAGGAAAACAGCCGTCGTCGTAATTTTGTTTAGGTGACTTCCAGTTCTTGTCAGAAGTTACAATTATGCGTGCAGATATTTTCCACAGTTAACTAACAGTGGTGAAAAAATCAATTCATGTTTCGGCATGACAAGTCTAACCACTTATTTGTAAGAGAACTTAGAACGTCAAACCCTAACCGACAACGTACTGTTGCACATAACGCCCTGTCACAGTAAGAGGCAGTTCACAGTTTTCGTGCCCATCCATTAATACGGAACACCTGTCAGCACTGCGACCTTGAAGACCACCGCACTTCCTCGGTCTGTCCAACACACTTGATCTTACCTCCACTGTAGTTATCAGTACACTGCGCTCCAACGTGCTGAATTGTGCCTCGTTAAATTTGAACACAACTACAGTTGGGAAATTCTACTACATCTGCAATTAAAGAGAAACTAATTCTCGTAAAATTTATGTATATTGTGGAGGTCAAGTGTTCTCAGAATAAGTGGGTGTACATTGGTAATTACGTCGAAACAAAATCAAACGTGGCACTTAGCAGAATTCACAGAGCTTGCTCAAAAACAAGTGTGTCGATGCAAATGGCACAAAGGCGACCAATGAAACCCCACTCTCGTTACAATTTGCTTTTATAAACGTCGTAACACAGGCAACCTATGTTTGGGAGGTGTAATAAATTCTCTTGGTCACGTTGGACTTGTTACAACTAGCCAGGATAGTTTGCACAACCGGAAATAATTAATTAGATATTGGCCAAGCCATCACATTCTACTAAACTACGAGTCACGCCCGAAACGTCATCAGTGACGACAATATCACAACACTTGAGCAGCTAAAAGCTTGCCAGTACGCCGCGTCCGACCTACCTTAGTACTCGTGTGATGCGCCGCACACCACGTAAGTTTCGCTCATTAATTAACTACGCCTGAGACTCAGCATTTGTTACCGAGCGAGGTGGCTCAGTGGTTAGACACTGGACTCGCATTCGGGAGGACGACGGTTCAATCCCGCGTCCGGCCATCCTGATTTAGGTTTTCCGTGATTTCCCTAAAATCGCTCCAGGCAAATGCCGGGATGGTTCCTTTGAAAGGGCACGGCCGACTTCCTTCCCCGTCCTTCCCTTATCCGATGAGACCGATGACCTCGCTGTCTGGTCTCCTTGCCCGAAACAACCCAACCCAACCCTCAGCATTTGTCATCAAGACAGATATACTTAAAACACACATAGAAAGTTCATTGCGTGCGCGGGTTTACTTAGACAGCGTCAGTAGCACAGTGTGATCGTTAGCTAAGCTTACTGTGCAATAAGGACGGAGCGACGCTCTCGAAACGTCCTGCCAGTCAAACCCCAGCGCCGTGTCTCCGCTAACAATGGCGTGTCGCCCCACGGTTCCCCATTCTCGGTAGCAGTGACGTCGGACACAACAGTTTACCAAGTATTAAGTCTGCTTGTAATTATGTCATTCTTTACGATTTACCGACATGGAGACAAACTCTAAAGATTACTTCAACATATACTACGAATTCACAGCTGTCTGCAACAAGGTGGACTATTTTTCCCTCGGGCTGGGTCCGCTGGTGGACACATCCACAGAAACCAAAGGAAGTGGGGACCATCCGTTGGCTTTTACTGCGGATTCTTTTCCACTATCCCTGTGCACGCTCCTCCACCCCGCTGATTTCGCCCGCCTTGCTAAGTGCCAGCACCAGGAGGTCGCTGGCGACACTTGTCCCCGAACGCGCTGTCTGGCCTCCAGTGCCACAGACGCCAGAAAGTAAGTTCTGATAGCTGCCCTAAATTAAAGTTCCAATATCTCACTATATGTACCCCAATCGTTATCCAGTTTTCACTACTCTCAGTATAATAAAATACTTTGTAAATTGACATGTTTTCCAGCTAATTACTTTTCTTAACTATTGCGCTTCATTGTTTATTTCGTTTAATTACCAACTTCGGAATGTTCTACATCTACATCTACTCTGCAATTCACATTTAAGTGCTTGGCAGAGGGTTCATCGAACCACAGTCATACTATCTCTCTACCATTCCACTCCCGAACAGCGCGCGGGAAAAACGAACACCTAAACCTTTCTGTTCGAGCTCTGATTGCTCTTATTTTATTTTGATGATCATTCCTACCTATGTAGGTTGGGCTCAACAAAATATTTTCGCATTCGGAAGAGAAAGTTGGCGACTGAAATTTCGTAAACAGATCTCGCCGTGACGAAAAACGTCTTTGCTTTAATGACTTCCATCCCATCTCGCGTATCATATCTGCCACACTCTCTCCCCTATTACGTGATAATACAAAACGAACTGCCCTTTTTTGCACCCTTTCGATGTCCTCCATCAATCCCACCTGGTAAGGATCCCACACCGCGCAGCAATATTCTAACAGAGGACGAACGAGTGTAGTGTAAGCTATCTCTCTAATGGACTTGTTACATCTTCTAAGTATCCTGCCAATGAAACGCAACCTTTGGCTCGCCTTCCCCACAATATTATCTATGTGGTCTTTCCAACTGAAGTTGTTCGTAATTTTAACACCCAGGTACTTAGTTGAATTGACAGCCTTGAGAATTGTACTGTTTATCGAGTAATCGAATTACAACGGATTTCTTTTGGAACTCACGTGGATCACGTCACACTTTCCGTTATTTAGCGTCCACTGCCAACTGCCACACCATACAGCAATCTTTTCTAAATCGCTTTGCAACTTGATACTGGTCTTCGGATGACCTTACTAGACGGTAAATTACAGCATCATCTGCGAACAACCTAAGAGAACTGCTCAGATGGTCACCCAGGTCATTTATGTAGATCAGGAACAGCAGAGGTCCCAGGACGCTTCCCTGGGGAACACCTGATATCACTTCAGTTTTACTCGATGATTTGCCGTCTGTTACTACGAACTGCGACCTTCCTGACAGGAGATCACGAATCCAGTTGCACAACTGAGACGATACCCCATAGGCCCGCAACTTGATTAGAAGTCGCTTGTGAGGAACCGTGTCAAAAGCTTTCCGGAAATCCAGAAATACGGAATCAACCTATCAACCTGAGATCCCCTGTCGATAGCGGCTAATACTTCGTGCGAATAAAGAGCTAGCAGTGTTGCACAAGAACGATGTTTTCTGAAACCATGCTCATTACGTGTCAATAGATCGTTCCCTTCCAGGTGATTCATACTGTTTGAATACTATATATGCTCCAAAACCCTACTGCAAACCGACGTCAATGATATAGGTCTGTAGTTCGATGGATTACTCCTACTACCCTTCTTAAACGCTGGTGCGACCTGCGCAATTTTCCTATCTGTAGGTATAGATCTATCGGTGAGCGAGCGGTTGTATATGATTGCTAAGTAGGGAGCTATTGTATCAGCGTAATCTGAAAGGAACCTAATCGGTATACAATCTGGACCTGAAGACTTGCCCGTATCAAGGGATTTGAGTTGCTTCGCAACCCCTAAGGTATCTACTTCTAAGGAACTCATGGTAGCAGCTGTTCGTGTTTCAAATTCTGGAATATTCCATTCGTCTTCCCTGGTGAGAGAATTTCCGAAAACTGCGTTCAATAACTCCGCTTTAGCGGCACAGTCGTCGGTAACAGTACCATCGGCACTGCGCAGCGAAGGTATTGACTGCTTCTTGCCGTTTGTGTACTTTACATACGACCAGAATTTCTTCGGATTTTCTACGAAATTTCGAGACAATGTTTCGTTGTGGAACCTATTAAAGGCATCTCGCATTGAAGTCCGTGCCAAATTTCGCGCGTCTGTAAATTTCAGCCAATCTTCGGGATTTCGCGTCCTTCTGAACTTTGCATGCTTTTTCCGTTGCCTCTGCAACAGCGTTCGGACCTGTTTTGTGTACCATGGGGGATCAGGTCCATCTCTTACCAATTTATGAGGTATGAATCTCTCAATTGCTGTTGCTACTATATCTTTGAATTTGAGCTACATCTTGTCTACATTTACATAGTTCGGAAGGAATGGAGATTGTCTCTTAGGAAGGCTTCTAGTGACACTTTATCCGCTTTTTTAAATAAAATTATTTTGCGTTTGTTTCTGGTGGATTTGGAAGAAACAGTATTAAGGCTAGCTACAACGACCTTGCGATCACTAATCCCTGTATCAGTCATGATGCTCTCTACTAGCTCTGGATTGTTTGTGGCTAAGAGGTCAAGTGTGTTTTCGCAACCATTTACAATTCGCGTGGATTTGTGGACTAACTGCTCGAAATAATTTTCGGAGGAAGCATTTAGGACAATCTCGGAAGATGTTTACTGCCTACCACCGGTTTTGAAGAAGTATTTTTGCCAACATATCGAGGGACTTCGACTTCACTACAAGATAAACCACTACTGAGACACAAACACTCCACCACCAATTCTGCCTAATCTGTCTTTCCTGAACACCGTCTGAGACTTCGTAAAAATTTCTGCAGAACTTCTTTCAGGCTTTAGCCAGCTTTCTGTACCTATAACGATTTCAGCTTCTGTGCTTTCTATTAGCGCTTGAAGCTCAGGGACTTTACCAGCACAACTACAACAATGTACAACTACAATTCAGACTGTTCCTTGATCCAAGCACGTCCTGTATTTGCCATGCATCCTTTGAGATTGCAGCCAACCCGTACTTTCCCGAGGCATACTAACCTAAAAAACCGCCCAGTCCACGCCACACAGCCTCCGCTACCCGTGTAGCCGCCAGCTGAGTGTAGTGAACTCCTGACCTACTCAGCGGAACCCGAAACCCCACCACCCTTTGGCGCAAGTCGAGGAATCTGCAGCCAACACGGTCGCAAAACCGTCTGAGCCTCTGATTCAGACCCTCCACCCGGCTCTGCATCAAAGGTCCGCAGTCGGTTCTGTCAACGATGCTGCAGATGGTGAGCTCTGCCTTCATCTCGTAAGCAAGACCGGCAGCCTTCACCAAATCAGGTAGCTGCTGGAATCCAGAGAGAATTTCCTCAGATCCAAAGCGACACAGGTCATTAGTGCCGACATGTGCCACCACCTGCAGCTGGCTGCGCCCTGTTCTCTTCATGGCATCCGGAAGGACCCTTTCCACATCAGGAATGACTCCACCCGGAAGGCACACGGAGTGCACACTGAATTTCTTCCCCTCCTTAGCCGCCATATCCCCAAGGGGCCCCATTACGCGCCTAGCATTGGAGCTCCCAACTACCAATAAGCCCACCCTCTGCGCTTGCCAGGACCTTGAAGGCTGAGAATCATCCTCTGAAAGAGGGCAGGCAGCTGCATCTGGCTCAGCCAGAGACAGTACTTGAAACCTGTTTGTCAGACGCACCGGAGAGGCTTTCTGATCAGCCTCCGGGGACGTCTTTCGCTGCCTGCCACACCTTGGAACGACCTCCCAATCAACCACAGGCGAGGGCTCAGCCCCACTGCGGGCAGCAACTGGGGCAACCACAGCGGCAGACCGATCTGGGGACAGATGAGGCGAGGTTGACATCCCCGTGATAGCCAAGTCTGGCTTGCCCATTGGCAACAGCCTCAAGCTGCGTGACTGAAGTCAGCGCCGCCTGCAGCTGTGAGCGAAGGGATGCCAACTCAGCCCTCATCCAAACACAGCAATCACAGTCCCTGTCCATTCTAATCGATGTTGAACAACAATTACTGAAACACTAGTCCGTGCCTAGAGAACGCAAGTTCATTGTTATCGCAGCACGGTGCCACATGTCAAGCTGACGCAATTTGCAAATAATATCTTAACACCAGGCAAAGGCCCAACTAAGTAGATCCTTTATCTCTAGATGCTTAAAATAATCGCATAGTACAGTACTCATGCCAGTTAAGATTATATGACCATATGGAACGACTATCCTGCTTAGCGAGTGAATGGAGGACCTCTTGGCACACAAAACACAGCCCTGAGTGAAGAATCAATTACAGCCATGTTGTGATTCGTCCATAAACGTGTTACCATCTCTGTTGATCCATTATGGACATGATATAGCGGCTAGTCAAATATTTAACAAGAAAATTCGCCAAACAGCCGCGAAATTGAGATGCTATTTTATTTTCACTACCAGTTTTGGCAATTGATTATGCCATCTTCACGCCCCATATGCACCTTTCAGAAATAATCGACATTGGCATACTGGGGTCATGTGTTTCTGGATGCTGTAATAAAATAACATCTCAACTGCATGGCTGTTGGCGAATTTCATTGTTAAGAAGTGTTACCATTGCTCGTTGTTAACCTAAATTATTTTCCGGAGGGTGCTGTCTGCAGAGTTTTCCTAAATGACGTGGTTGCCTGTGAGGTAGTTTTATCCAATAAATATTTTAGAAACATGTAACTAGATCTTGGTGAAACACCAACCCAGTATGAAAGCTGGCAACTAGCTTCTAAATAAACAGCAAAAAATAACCCGATTGAGAAGTGGCAATTACAACAGGTCATGTTATAAGGAGGGAGCAAAATACATATGGATATAAAATGGAAGAATCACACAGGCTTATTTTCAGGTAAAAACTTGTGTGACCTGTTCTGGTAGACTGCTAACGTTCATGAAACATCAGGCTGAACGGAAAGAAATGGTTCTAAGCACTGTGCGACTTAACATCTGAGGTCATCAGTCCCCTAGAACTTAGAGCTACTTAAACCTAACTAACCTAAGGACATCACACACATTCATGCCCGAGGCAGGATTCGAACCTGCGACCGTAGCAGCAGTGCGGTTCCGGACTGAAGCGCGTAGAACCGCTCGGCCACTGCAGGCTGAAAGGACACGAGAGACAAAGTGTGTACAAAGAAGGACAGTGCGAGTGGCAACTAGCTTCTTTGACTCGTACTGGAGAGTAGACTGTGCTTAATATCTGCGTTTATTTCCTTTTCATTTTGCGAAACTGACTGCCACAAGAAATGCCGATTACCCTAAAGATAGGAAAGTCGTGTGCTCCATCTGCCCATGATACATGTAACATTTCTTATGTTTGTATTAACATTTTAAATGTTTACCTATTGTGTTTATCAGGTGGAGACGAAGAAACAGACAGGCATCTTCATAGCCTGTTGCGGAGACGGCCTAGAAACACAGTCAGATTGGGTGTTGCCCTAACCATTGTCTATACGGTGTGCGGATTCATTTAGGCCTGGTTCCCTTCCCAGTCTCTAGCGTGACAAGATCAAGAAGGAGGCTTAATATCTCGCGAAAATCTGAGTAAGCAATTGCAGGAACCATTTTTCAAGCCATAAATTGCTGATGACAACGGTCCTACTCCACTCAGAATGTGTCTGGATCGAATAGATGTACCACGTTAAAACTGTGTATGGCATACGCAAAATCCTACACCCAACACTGCGAACCATGAATCCTGGATAAACCACTGCATCACTGTACCGTTTTTCTCTGAGTTTTATTAGTGCCATGGAACTGTGGGGCCTCCTAAGCAGAGTTGGAAAAAGCATGGAGAAGCCTGCGGCAAATTCAGGCGTGAGTTGATCAGGGAGGCATGCCGATTGGCGTAATCAGTAACAAACAACTCGCTGAAAGCAGAGAGGCTTCTTGAGGCTGTTCTCGGACGATCCTGTTGTACGATGGGCGTTCAGTACGTAGCCTGCTGCGTCACATTTTTCCTGAAAGCAGGTTGGTTTTATCCAGGATTGCAATAACCCGTGTCATTCCCTACTCTTTTGGCTACCAAATCCTATTTTTCAACATAATCTCCATTCACTGCTACGCCTTTACCCCACCATGCTGGTAATGTCTGTATGCCCGCAAGATACCAGTCTCCTAGTCGACGTCGGAGCCGAAGTCTTGCTCATCATCCACGTACTGATTCTCGCGTAATGCATCCTTCATTGGGACAAACAGATGGGACTCATAAAGTGTGAGATCCGGGCTATAGAGTGTATAAGGAAGAACAATCCAATGAAGTTATGTAAACTTATCTCGGGCGCGCAGAGTTGTGTAGGGCCTTGCGTTTTCATGGGGAAGGGGAAGTTAGCTTGTATTTATGTAACGACGAATACGAAGACTTTCTTTGAGTTTCCTGACGGTAGCAGAGTCCACTGCAAAGTTAATCGTTGCGCTATGGGGGAGGACAGTAAACAGAATAACCCCTTCATAGCCCCCAAGACCGTCGTCATGGCTTTCCGGCTGAGGGTGCAGCTTTGAACCTTTTATCCATAATTTTGATTTGCATCTCCTTGTGTTTGCAGTTAAAATTGATGGATGTTTGTAATAACAAACCACAATCACACTGTGTTCTGGTGAAGTGAAAAGTGTTTTACTACGTTATTTGTGGAAAGTACTTGTTATAGTTACATGTGCATCACAACACCTCAGCATGATGCGGAGAATGGAAGTGCTTGCCACACGAAAACATGACAGGCTACCTGCAGTAATTAACACACAAGTGATCCAGAAAATTCATGCACACCAAATGTGAAGAATAAATAAAAACGAAAACGCACTGATGATGGCACGGTGGTGCCGAAACATGTTTGGATACTGAGAAAAACGGTGTTTCGCATAATTGGAGGACCTCACATCCAACAATTTGAACCTTTTATTCGGAGGACAGGCGGAGTGGGGCCACTCCAAGGATTGCCCTTTTGCTGCATCGCCTGTGACGATTTTCAGCAAAAATTTGTGACGATCAGCTTCGTAATTCGCAAACGTCTCCACAAAACATGGTCCTTCGTTCCTCTTTATGGTCTTCTGTCAGGCCGCGAGGAACTGAGAGGGCCCACACCTTTGAGCATCCCAAATAGAGCACAAGTGTACCAGTACTACCAACAGAGACGCTAAGTTGGACACCGAGGTATTTCATCGTCATCTGTCGATCACCTCGAACGAGTGTGTCCGCACGCTGCACGAATCACTACTCTGTGCGACCGGCCGGAAGGCGGGAGATCGGACACGTCTGCGCGACCTTGTTGCGATGATGACAGACTCCCAGTCCAGCGACTCACCGTGCTTTTGTAAACTGCCAGATCTCCGTAGACATTCTCCAAGTGCCTATGAATATCTGCGATGCCCTGGTTTTCCGCCAGAAGAAACCCAAAGACACCTCTCTGGAAAGCACCTCCGTTACCGATGTCATTCTCAAGACTCGTATATCGCGATAAACTTCCACCGATGATGTAAAGTTACCATACTGTGCTAAGTAATCAGATCGAAGAGCGTAAGAAGTAGACCTGGAGAAGACTCAGAATGAACTTAACAAAATTTAAGAATGGTAGCAAGGAACATACACTACTGGCCATTAAAATTGCTACACCAAGAAGAAATGCAGATGATAAACGGGTATTCATTGGACAAATATATTATACTAGAACTGACATGTGATTGCATTTTCACACAATTTGAGTGCATAGATCCTGAGAAATCAGTACCCAGAACAACCACCTCTGGCCGTAATAGTGGCCTTGATACGCCTGGGCATTGAGTCAAACAGAGCTTGGATGGCGTGTACAGGTACAGCTGCCCATGCAGCACGATACCACAGTTCATCAAGAATAGTGACTGGCGTATTGTGACGAGCCAGTTGCTCGGCCACCATTGACCAGACGTTTTCAATTGGTGAGAGATCTGGAGAATGTGCTGGCCAGGACAGCAGTCGAACATTTTCTGTATCCAGAAAGGCCCGTACAGGACTTGCAACATGCGGTCGTGCTTTATCCTGCTGAAATGTGTGGTTCCGCAGGGATCGAATGAAGGGTAGAGCCACGGGTCGTAACACATCTGAAATGTAACGTCCGCTGTTCAAAGTTCCGTCAATGCGAACAAGAGGTGGCCGAGACGTGTAAACTATGGCACCCCATACCATCACGCCGGGTGATACGCCAGTATGGCGATGAAGAATACACGCTTCCAATGTGCGTTCACCGCGATGTCGCCAAACACGGATGCGACCATGATGATGCTGTAAACAGAGTATACAAAGACAATACAGAAGGCGACATATAAGCTGATTTACCAAAGTCTTTATTTGCAAGTTCTGCCAAATGGTAGGTACGATAGGCAATAATTTCTCTACCAACAAAACTTTCAAGTCCAGGTACGTTAGGAACTCCAGTACCTTCACGTACAATGGCTGCAGTGAGACAACCATTACCATGTGAGAAAGTGTCATTAATGCCAATACTAATATTAAGTCTACAACCACAGAAAAAACAGGTTCGTCGTCAAGTACACCATCGCAGGCGCTCCTGTCTGTGATGCAGCGTCAAGGGTAACCGCAGCCATGGTCTCCGAGCTGATAGTCCAAGCTGCTGCAAACGTCGTCGAACTGTTCGTGCAGATGGTTGTTGTCCTGCAAACGTCCCCATCTGTTGACTCTGGGATCGAGACGTGGCTGCACGATCCGTTACAGCCATGCGGATGAGTTGCCTGTCATCTCGACTGCTAGTGATACGAGGCCGTTGGGATCCAGCACGGCGTTCCGTATTACGCTCCTGAACCCACTGATTCCATATTCTGCTAACAGTCATTGGATCTCGTCCAAGGCGAGCAGCAATGTCGCGAAACGATAAACCGCAATCGCGATAGGGTACCTTTATCAAAGTCGGAAACGTGATGGTACGCATTTCTTCTCCTTAGACGAGGCATCACAACAACGTTTCACCTCGCAACGCCGGTCAACTGCTGTTTGTGTATGAAAAATCGATTGGAAACTTTCCTCATGTCAGCACGTTGTAGGTGTCGCCAACCTTGTGTGAATGCTGTGAAAAGCTAATGATCTGCGTATCACAGCATCTTCCTGTCGGCTAAATTTCTCGTCTGTAGCACGTCATCTTCGCGGTATAGCAATTTTAATGGCCAGTATTGTATAATGTTACGCAAACAAGTTTTCTATTGTTCTCCAAATCGTCATTTCTATTTAGTTGTCAATTTCCCCTTTAAACTTACGTCAAAAAATGGCACTGGTATCTGAAACTGGAATGGAAGTGGCCACTCTCTCGTTAAGCATTTGTAAGGACGGTTTTCAATAAGGCATGTTGTCACTAAAGTGCACTAAAGTCGTGAGATACACTGCAGCGCCCAGAATTGAAGTGCAACACACCGATGATATCAGCATTTCACTGCCGAAGGAATTAAACATAAGCGTGTTAGCAGCAGACATGTTATTGGTTATGATGTTGGTACTTAATGCTGACAGTATAGCCCGGCGGTAGCAACTTCTGACATTTCACAGCGGTTCCTGTTAACGATAGAGTACTGTTCTGCAAGGTGAACCGTTCTGACATTTAGCCTGAATGGAAATGGTAGCACGTGTTATATCGGTCGGAGACCTCGTTTAGCGACAGCGAAATCATATTTCCGTAAAAAATAATGCGTACGACGGTAATTTTACTTGTTCGCGGCAAGTCACTGAACATGCTAGCTCGATCCGACAACCTGCAGTTATCTTACGAAATTGTCGTATAAATTTAGCTGTGCGTATAGGCATTCACCCACTCCACAAACGAACGTAAATATTGCGGAAACTCTAAAGCACCCTATTTGTATAACGGGAACAAGTCGGTGCTCCTTGTGTCTCGTATGAAAATAATTAGAGGAAAGTTAACGTTTTCATGGCCGTTTGACAACCCACAGAAGTATTTTTACGATATTCTACTAACAACATAAGTTATCATTATTGTTCTGCGATGGGAATGGTCATTTGAACATCTCTTGTCGCACATACATCACTATAGATTCTTTAATTCCTCTTGGATGGTCTCTGTGTCGTTTCGCATACTGTCGACTCCACTGTACACGATGTCTCATGATAGAAAAGACACCACGTTTTGTTACACAGTTTCTGCAGTCTTGGTAGTAATTACATTCCCAAATGGTTCTCCTGCAAATATTCTATAATAAAAGTCAGCTTTCTCATATAATTTTTCCAGCTGTTTGATTTGGCTACCGGCCATTTATTTCCACAGTCATAAAATCTGTACATACTAGTATGCATCTTCGTTAGATAAACTCATGGCCTATAAAACACAATGACAGAGAGAAAATAAAAGCACGTAGTGTGAACATCACTGGGCGAAGTAGAGGGCTTGGTAAGAGCTATGAACCGAATTTCATTATTAGAGAGGCATTGTGAAGTACTGAAGGTCGTTATAATGAGAGCGACGTACAGTGAGTGTACACTCGAAAGCACTATCGAAACCTCCCTCAGACAACTTATAACGACATTTCTAGCACTCACACAAATCAGGCTGAAAGTCATGGACAATCATAATATACTTGGAGTCCTCGGAACGGATGCTGGTAGGAAAACGGGTACACCAAAATTATTTTCTTGTGTTTGCCGTGAAAGCTGTCTTTGCAGCTGCATTCAGTTCACGTTCAGCTCCCTCCGCCACGAAACGAAACGAAACTCCTCACAGACAGGCCATAAAGCGGTACCGACCGGCCGCCGTGTCATCCTCAGACCATAGGCGCCACTGGATGCGGATATCGAGGGGCATGAGGTCAGCACACCGCTCTCCCGACCGTACGTCAGTTTCCGAGACCGGAGTCGCTACTTCTCAGTCGAGTAGCTCCTCAGTTTGCCTCACAAGCGCTGAGTGCACCCCGCTTGGCAACAGCGCTAGGCAGACCGGATGGTCACCCATCCAAGTGCTAGCCCAGCCCGACAGCGCCTGACTTCGGTGATCCGACGAGAACCGGTGTTACCACTGCGCCAAGGCCGTTGCCTCCCTCCGTTCCGCTTCCAAGAAATACTACGAAGAGGAACACGATGTAAGGATATCGCTCTTAGCTTGCTAAAGCGACAAAGTCACTATATTTGGAATGAATGTTGCCGTCAAATAACGCAAAATGTCGACGACAAATAAGAGAGTATTATTACAGGGAAACTTGAGTGAGATTATTCACGGACAACTGCAGTTTCTAACATGTGAAGATCTATATGTAAATTCACATTGACAAGGAAACATCTCACTGTGCACGTGTTAACAGTTACAAGTAAATTTATTGGATGATATTTATATTTAAATGAATATTTTACAATAAAGTATTTGATATTCTGGCCTCTAAATGTTCAGCATCAAAAAGTGAGTAGTTAGACAGGTATTAGATACCGTTTGGCCTAGAGCTTGAGGTGAAATAGTATGACAACACTTGATCTACGAAGCTCATTACTGCTGCTAAAATTGGAGTGTAGCAGGTAGAATGTCATAAACACTTACGGCTTACCTGACCTCGCATCTAAAGGAAAAGGCCGCATCTATTCCAGCTATTTCATTCTCATTAGAGTCATTTTAGAAGTAATCTCTATCTGTTATGATTCATCATTTAATTAAAATATATTCCGTCTTTCGCAATTGAATATATTTGTGTGTGCCGGCCGGAGTGGCCGAGCGGTTCTTGGCGCTACAGTTTGGAACCGCGTGACCACTGCGGTCGCAGGTTCGAATCCTGCCTCGGGCATGGATGTGTGTGATGTCCCTAGGTTAGGTAGGTTTAAGTAGTTCTAAGTCCTAGGGCACTGATGACCTGAGAAGTTAAGTCCCATAGTGCCCAGAGCCAACCATATATTTGTGTGTGCCACACACGTTTCGCTTATTTATGCTAGGCATCTTTAGTGGTCTATAATACTAAGGAAGTTAATTAATTGTACATGTTTTGATACGAGATTCGTAGTGATTCTTTGGCACCTCATTTTGAATGTGGCTGTTTCTATTTATAAACACATTAATACAAAAAGAGATGAATGAAGAAGGAATTATCCGAATGGGACGAAACTCGATAGATGTGATGTACATGTACAGGCAAAAAATGATTACAATCTCAGAAAAAAATTTGATGATTAATTCAAGTGAAACATCTTTACAAACTGAGTAAGTCAATAGTGCGTTGCTCTGCCTCTGGCTCTTATGCGCCCAGTTATTCGACTTGGCGTCGATTGACAGAGCTGTTGAAACTCCTCCAGAGGGATATCGCGCCTAATTCTGTCCAACTGGCACGTTACGTCATCACTTTCGCGAGCTTGTTGCAGGCCCCGCCCATAATGCTCCGAAAGTTCTCATTGGGGGTTGGGGGGAGGGGGGGGAGGTTCGGCTCTGAGCACTATGGGACTTAACATGTGAGGTCATCAGTCCCCTAGAAGTTAGAACTACTTAAACCTAACTAACCAACGGACATCACACACATCCATGCCCGAGGCAGGATTCGAACCTGCGACCGCAGCAGTCGCGCGGTTCCGGACTGTAACGCCTAGAACCGCTTGACCACCGCGGCCGGCGGGGGAGAGGGGTCGTATCCCATCGCCGTCCAGTGCCTCTCCAGATACGTCTTCGGCCTGCAATTTCATTGACTGGAGTGGAATTATCTTCAGTGTTAAGTCCCGCTTCGAACTGAGCCCCGATGTGTCTGGAGACCAAACGAACAATTGGGAGATACCAACGTACCTGTGGCCCATCATAAGGCCTGACAACGTGGACCGATGGTCTGGGGTATCATTTCATTTCATAGTAGCACCCCTTAGATGGTCATCCAGATTCTTACAGCACAGCGGTGCACAGACGGTGTTTCATGCCCAGTTTTCTCGCGCTTCACGGCATGCCATCCTGTGCTTACATTTCTGCAAGATAAGGCTTCTCTTCATGCTTTCAAAACCTTACCTTGGCCAGCACGGTCGCCGGATCTTTCCCCAGTTGAAAACGTTGAGACTGTTATTCGCAAGGCCCTCCAACCAGCTGGGGATTGTGGGTGTCTGTAAGTAGGCTGTTTAGGTTTTCTTATTGGTAACGCCACGTAGCGCTCTGTATGAAAATCACTGGCTGTGCTGTGTGCAGTCTGTGGCTAGTTTGCATTGTTGTCTGCCATTGTAGTGTTGGGCAGCGGCAGCTGGATGTGAACAGCGCGTAGCTTTGCGCAGTTGGAGGTGAGCCGCCAGCAGTGGTGGATGTGGGGAAGTAAGATGGCGGATTTTTGAGAGCATCAGAAACAGTACATTTGTAAGAATGGATGTCATGAACTGCTATATATATTATGACTATCAAGGTAAATACATTGTTTGTTCTCTATTAAAATCTTTCATTTGCTAACTATGCCTATCAGTAGTTAGTGCCTTCTGTAGTTTGAATCTTTTATTTAGCTGGCAGTAGTGGCGCTCGCTGTATTGCAGTAGTTCGAGTAACGAAGGTTTTTGTGAGGTAAGTGATTTGTGAAACGTATAGGTTAATTTAGTCAGGGCCATTCTCTTGTAAGGATTACTGAAAGTCAGATTGCGTTGCGCTAAAAAAATATTGTGTGTCAGTTTAAGCACAGTCTTGTATAATTGTTCTAAGGGGACGTTTCATGTCTAACTCGCCAATTGGTCAGAATTTGACACGGTATCCTTCGGGAGGACAGCCAAGAAATCTGTCAATCAGTGCCAAGCCGAATAATTACTTGCATAAGGGCCGCAGTTGAACCAGTGCATTACTGGTTCAAAATGGTTCAAATGGCTCTGAGCACTATGGGACTTAACTCCAGAGGTCATCAGTCCCCTAGAACTTAGAACTACTTAAACCTAACTAACCTAAGGACATCCCCGAGGCAGGATTTGAACCTGCGATCGCAGCGTTCGTGCGGCTCCAGACTGTAGCGCCTAGAACCACTCGGTCACTCCGGCCGGCAATGCGTTATTGATTTGCTCATATAGCGAAGCCCTTCTCATGAACGAATCATCAAATTTTTTTGAAAATGTAATAATTAATCATCATGAACATCAACAAAAGCAAAACGAGGATAATGGAATGTAGCAGAATTAAATCGGATGATGCTGCTGGAATTAGATTAGGAACTGAGACGCTTAAAGCAGTAAAAGAGTTTTGCTGTTTGGGGAGCAAAGTAACTGATGATGGTCAAAATGGAGAGGATATAAATTGTGGACCGGCAATGGCAAGGAAAGCGTTTCTGAAGAAGAGAAATTTGTTTACATCGAGTATAGATTTAAGTGTTAGAAAGTCGTTTCTGAAAGTATTTGTAAGGAGTGTAGCTATGTATGGAAGTGAAACGTGGACGATAAATAGTTTAGACAAGAAGAGAATAGAAGCTTTCGAAATGTGGTGCTACAGAAGAAAGCTTAAGACTAAATGGGTAGTTCACATAACTAATGAGGAGGTATTGAATATAATTGGAGAGAAGAGAAATTTGTGGCACAACTTCACTAGAAGAAGGGATCAGTTGGTAGGGCATATTCTGAGGCATCAAGGGATCACCAATTTACTAATGGAGGGCAGCATGGAGGGTAAAAATCGTGGAGCGAGACCAAGATTCAGAAGGATGTAGGTTGCAGCAGGTACTGGGAGATGAAGAACCTAGCACAGGATAGAGTAGCATGGAGAGCTGCATCAAACCAGTCTCTGGACTGAAGACCACAACAACAACAACAATCCTTTCTTTGTACATGCATATCACATGTACGGATTTACTTCCCATTCAGATGATGCTCTCGTGGTGTGTCGTTATTTTTTCTTAGAATGTATAAGAAGGTGCTATTTACTTACATTCATTTTAAGTCCATTCATGCCTCACTTGTTGGTCCATTTGTGCTAATTGCAAGTATTACATGCAGCTTACATTAAACGTTTCTTTGCATACAACCTGTACTGTAGCACATAGTACACTGCTCATATACTTCAGAGGCAATGGAAGGATTATGGGAGGTGTAGAAGAGAAGAGTGGCATGGAGTGTTGCGGTGGGGACAGAGGAAAAGTGGGTGGTGCGGCACTACGTGTGTGCAAGTGTATGCGCACACGCACGTGTGCCAACTTTTATGTGTATAATTTTTTTATATTTTGCAATAAACTTTGAATTACTTTGAGTGTTGTTCTTCTGTTAATCATTGAGAATATTTTCCTTTTTATTTATGACCTTCTGTATGAAGTAATCTTCCTGTAGATTGAGCATTCCCTTTTTTTCATTGTTATGGCATAATACTGTTACCTATTTTTATCCTTGTGTGTGCAAGCTGTTACTGATTTGTTTGACTGATGGGGCTGCTAAGTTCTATAGCACCTACTGCACTCCCCTGACTTAAGCCATCGTAAGTTCAACTCGATTTCTAAACTGAAGGAAACACTACACGGCATTTGCTTCAGAACTGCTACAAATTCTTCGGACAAAAGGCCGCGCCACTCCAACTGTCAACACAACTGGCACTGCTAAGAGTATCCTACGACTTCCACATCGCTGGCAACTGGTTGTACAGAATGCTGGTGACTACTTTGAAGGTCCGTAAAACTTTGAAACACGTATCTTTTTTGTACGAACTGTAAATTACTAGTTGTCACTGTTAAAGTTCCAATCCTCGTATATTCCTGAATGTTGTTTTTATCTTTCTCTTCTGTCACGGTCTGTAGTTTATTTTGTGTTGTGCTATTTATATGGAAGGCTACATTAATTTCATACGTTTTTGAAGATTTTATCAATCTTTTGCGTGAGCTGGTATTGGTATGTTATGGTGTTCCATTTTGCGCTGTTAAATGTGTTTCTTGACTTGAGTGTGCATTGTGTGGTGTATATGTGGACTGTTTTTAATTTTGTTGTCCCCTATCTGTATTTTCCTTTTAATGGGGCCACATAATTTGTTACTATTTTGCCACTGTATCCACTGTTTTGTGCTATTTAGATCGCCTTCTTTAGTTCTTCTTGGTAGCTCTTTTTGCTTAGTGGTATTCTACACAATCTGTATACAATGCGTCTGATGGCTGCCGTATTTCTTAGACTGCAGGTAGTTTGTTTGTGAATTATCATGTCTGTTGCTGTTTCCTTGCTGAAAATGTTAAAACTGTGTCTGTTGTTAGCTTTTATGATTTTGAAGTGGAGGTAGTGTACTGCATCTTTTTCTTTTGTTCACATGCTGGACTGAATGTTGTGGTGATATTTATCTCTCAGCGCAAACTGTTTACATACTCTTGTGGTTCATCTATGTGGCATACGATGTCGTCTAGATACCTGTACAGGTTATGTTATTTCTTCAAAACGTCTGTTTTCAGTGTTATTCATTAGCACCCGTATATTTACTAGAACATGTATGAGACTGTGATCCTCATTGGGAGGCCTTGTTTTTGTAAATAGAATAAATCATTAAATTAAAAGTCGTTTCGCTTGGTGATCATTTTTTGATGTGTATAAGGTCTTCTGTAATGGTGTTTGGAATTTCTCGGTTTCCCGTCAGTTCTCTTACAATGTTAGTTTTGTCGGCAAGTATTTACAATGAAATAATTAGAAGCCAAGTGGAACGTAAGTATAAATTTCTCCACCAGTAACACATTGTCTGCTCACACTCGTCCTGTTCCTGGCTCAAGTTATATAATTGTTGATGTAGCGATTGTCGTGAAGAGTCTTCTTTACCCAAGTGTTATAACACTCATTGTGATGTGAATTAGAAGTTTTGATTTTAAAATTTCGAAATCATCCTGTTGTGTCCAAGTCAATGACGAAATGAAGGAAGACTGTTTTTAAAATTTAAAGCAGCTGATTTTTAAGCTTCAAAACCTTTCTTCCGCAGCATGGGAGCGATGGACTGGTGTGGTTTCTGTTTACTGTCTGTCACCTGTGCTGCTGGTGGAGGCAATGGCAGACACGTTGCAGCTTCCACTTCATACTGTGTAAACAACCCCCAGAGGACTATACTGTCAGCAGTAACTTGAATAGTGACTTATCAAGTCGGGTGCCTCGCTTCATATGGTTTCCAACCTATTCGTACCCATGTAAGAACATGAAACACCTACAGCCGTCTTTATGATGTCATTAATTGTATGGCTACCAGTTTCGGTGCTCCAGTGCACCATCTTCAGACCTTAGCTAATGCTGAAAAGGTTAACGCCATCCATGCACACGACGCATCGGTGGGCAACATCTACAACTGGTTTACACAAACTACCCGTGACCGAGATGTTGTCTCTCTAACCATAAACTATAATAAATAATCTTTTGTCTTTTTACCTGTTTGATCCTCTGCTGCGTTCACTATTTTATCTCTCAGAGCTATCAGTTCGTCTTCTACTGTATACCTTTCCCCGGTTTCAGTCAATCGTTGCGTAATACTTCCTCTGAAACTCTCAGCAGTCTCTGGTTCTTTCAACTTATCTAGGTCCCGTCTTCTTAATTTAATACCTTTTTGCAAATTCTTCAGTTTCAATCTACGCTTGTTGTTGTTGCGGTCTTCAGTCCAGAGACTGGTTTGATGCACCTCTCCATGCTACTCTATCCTGTGCAAGCTTCTTCATCTCCCAATACGTACTGCAGCCTACATCCTTTTGAATTTGTTTAGTGTATTCATCTCTTGGTCTCCCTCTACGATTTTTACCCTCCACGCTGCCCTCCAATACTAAATTGGTGATTCCTCGATGCCACAGAACATGCCCTACCAACCGATCCCTTCTTCTAGTCAAGTTGTGCCAAAAACTCCTCTTCTCCCCAATTCTATTTAATACCTCCTCATTAGTTATGTGATCTACCCATCTAATCTTCAGAATTCTTCTGTAGCACCACGTTTCGAAACCTTCTATTCTTTTCCTGTCCAAACTATTTATCGTCTATATTTCACTTCCATACATGGCTACACGCCATACGAATACTATCAGTAACGACTTCCTGGCACTTAAATCTATACTCGATGTTAACAAATTTCTCTTCTTCAGAAACGCTTTCCTTGCCATTGCCAGTCTACATTTTATATCCTCTATACTTCGACCATCATCAGTAATTTTGCTCCCCAAATAGCAAAACTCCTTTACTACTTTGAGTGTCTCATTTCCTAATCTAATTCCCTCAGCATCATCCAACTTAATTCGACTACATTCCATTATCCTCGTTTTGCTTTTGTCGATGTTCACCTTATATCCTCCTTTCAAGACACTGTCCATCCCGTTCAACTGCTCTTCCAAGTCCTTTGCTGTCTCTGACAGAATTACAATGTCATAGGCGAACCTCACGGGGAGAGGTTACAACCCTGTCTCACACCCTTCCCAACCACTGCTTCCCTTTCATGTCCCTCGACTCTTATAACTGCCATGTGGTTTCTGTACAAATTGTAAATAGTCTGTCGCTCCCTGTATTTTACCCCTGCCAAAGGATTATTAAACGAAAAGACGTTAGTAACATTGTAAGTCTTTATTCTTCACATCTGCATGTGTGTTTCCCTACATAGCAAATATGTTGACGAACACGTTTCTCCCTACGAGACCCCAATTTTTTGATACCTGTAGAATGTTGGACTCCATTGATGGAGCCACAACCTCTCCTTTGCTTGCACCGCTTCGTCTCTATCAATCGGTAGCCCTCGAACACGTTGTTGAGTCGGGGCTGTCTGGAGGGCCTCATATGTGGACGAACTCTTCGAATTCGAAACAGGATTATAGCATGCTAAATCTCACACATCGTCGTACTTACACATCGCCGTATTGCGCGTTTCAAATCGGAGCCCTCTAGCGGCAGAAGACTGCAAATACGTAGACGTGAAGAATAGAGATGTGGAATTTTAATAAAGTTTGTTTTACTGAAACAGTTTTAAGAGTTTTTACAAAAAAATTCGGAGGTATTACTTTTCACCAAGCTGTCGAACGTCGGTACACCTGATCCTGGAAATACAGTTCAAACTCTGGTTCCGAAATCTCTTACCATTATACAGGGTGAGTCATAAGACGAACCGCCCCTTTTATTTCGTGAACGGTTACACATATCGGTACGCGGTTTTCGGCAAATGGTACACCGCCGAAGGGCGCATATGTTTCTGTTTGATTAATGTTTTTAGCAACGGTATCGACTCAGGTATTGAATTAAGTACTTTTTAAAATTGAAGCATATACTTTTTATTACTGCATTCGGTAGCTCTTGAGAAGACAATTACTGTGATATAGCGTTTGTTAATGTTGTTGCTGAAACCAGTCGTAAAAAATCGAGAAATGTCCTAGAATTTGAGAGCACAATAGTCGGAAACGCCATTTGAGGTGCAAACACTGCCAAACAGGCGTCTAAGACCAGGCCGCATAGTTGTGTATTGTAAGGTAGGCCTTCAGTACGAGAGTAAAGATTTATTTCCCCTTGAACCAACTTCCGACCTAGAAGCGGTTCACCTACGAATGTTGCATATGGAAATACGAAGTAGGCGTATCACAAAGGGCTTAGGAAAACTATTTCACATTTTTGTATCCTCCCAGATTCACGTGAGCTGAAACAGAGAAATCATCTATTCATTCTTCAAAAAATAAAGAGGACTTACTCGTTGCAGAAAGCAACCACTCTTAAATATCTAAATTTTGAAAGAAGATTTGACTTACCTGTTCGTGTACATGAGTCTGTGCTTCTTAGAGGTAAAATACATGCTGCCTATACTGCTCTAAATTATATCGTATGGGATATATTTGTTGAACTAAACATATCAATGAAAATACTTTGGTGACCATCTGTACACCGCAAAATAAATATTATTTTCAACGAAACGTCATATCAAGCTGAACGTAAGCGTGTAATGACAGTATTACCAGCTCGACGAAAGATCCGTACCCAAAGACTGGAAAGTTGCACAGGTCACACCAATATTCAAGAAAGGTAGTAGGAGTAATCCACTGAATTACAAGCCCATATCGTTAACGTCGATATGCAGCAGGATTTTGGAACATATGTAGTGTTCGAACATTATGAATTACCTCGAAGAAGACGGTCTATTGCCGGCCGGAGTAGCCGTGCGGTTCTAGGCGCTACAGTCTGGAGCCGAGCGACCGCTACGGTCGCAGGTTCGAATCCTGCCTCGGGCATGGATGTGTGTGATGTCCTTACGTTAGTTAGGGTTAATTAGTTCTAAGTTCTAGGGGACTGATGACCTCAGAAGTTAAGTCCCATAGTGCTCAGAGTCATTTGAACCATTTAAAACGGTCTATTGGCACACAGTCAACATGGGTTTAGAAAACATCGATCCTGTGGAACACAACTAGCTCTTTATTCACATGAAGTGTTCAGTGCTATTGACAAGGGATTTCAGATCGATTCCGTATTTCTACATTTCCGGAAGGCTTTTGACACTGTACCACACAAGCGGCTCGTAGTGAAATTGCGTGCTTATTGAATATCGTCTCAGTTATGTGACAGGATTTGTGATTTCCTGTCAGAGGGGTCACAGTTCGTAGTAACTGACGGGAAATCATCGAGTAAAACAGAAGTTATTTCTGGCGTTCCTCGAGGTAGTGTTATAGCCCCTTTGCTGTTCGTATCTATATAAACGATTTGGGAGACAATCTGAGCAACAGTCGTAGGTTTTTTGCAGATGACGCTGTCGTTTATCGACTAATAAAGTCATCAGAAGATCAAAACAAACTGCAAAACGATTTAGGGAAGATATCTGAGTGGTGTGAAAACTGGCAGTTGACCCTAAATAACGAAAATTGAGGTCATCCACATGAGTGCTAAAAGGAATTCGTTAAACTTCGGTTACACGATAAATCAGTCTAATCTAAAAGCCGTAAGTTCAACTAAATACCTAGGTATTACAATTACGAGCAACGTAAATTGGAAGGAGCACATAGAAAAAGTTGTGGGGAAGGCTAACGAAAGACTGCGTTTTATTGGCAGGACACTTAGAAAATGTAACACACCTACTAACGAGACTGCCTACACTACGCTTGTCCATCCTCCTTTAGAATACTGCTGCCCAGAGTGCGATCCTCACCAGATAGGACTACGGAGTATATCGAAAATGTTCAAAGAAGGTCAGCACGTTTTGTATTATCGCGAAATATGGGAGAAATGGTACGGGATTTGGGCTGGACATCATTAAAAGAAAGGCATTTTTCGTTGCGACGGAATTTTGTCACGAAATTCCAACATTCTCCTCCGAATGAGAAAACATTTTGTTCACACCGACCTACGTAGGGAGGAACGCTGACCACGATAAAATAAAGGAAATCAGAGCTCGTACGGAAAGATATAGGTGTTCATTCTTTCCGCGCGCTATACGAGATTGGAACAATAGAGAATTGAGGAGGTGGTTCGATGAACCCTCTGCCAGGCACTTAAATGTGATTTGCTGATTATCCATGTAGATGTAGATATGTGTAATACACACTGTGAAATTATTTGACACTGAAATGTATTTGCGTTCCAATGTAAATGCAATAAACAATTTACTAACAATGCACAGGAATTCGCGGTTCAGGGTTTGTCACTTCTCCCGAAAAGAGAAAAATCTTGTTAACTTTGATTAGAATTGGCCGATGAGTAGAGTAGATGAATTAGGGGGAGACATGTAGGTCGTAGTGTCTTGTGATTGGTACGAAACCCTCGTGGGGCGGTTGCGGGAGTGCTTTTGTTAAGTTTACTGAGGTTGGCTGCAAAGTGAGGAGAGGAGATATTCGGTCTTTCTATTCAGACTCCTGTCCGGACTGCGTCTTCTGACTCAGACTCCAGGCTGGAGTGGATCTCTGATTCCGGCTCCGGTCTGTAGAGGATACTGGTCTTGACTTTGTTTATGTATGGGTGGGTCGCACTTGGGACACTTGCCCCTAATGTGACTACGTACTGGCACTATTGTTGACTGTCGAGCCTGTTGTGGGAGCTCAGCTGTACTGACAGTGTAGACTTCGGTCCCCTCGCACTGCTCTCTGTGCTGAAGGCAGTCGTATTCGTGACAGGTCTGCTGCTTGGACCCCTCATCTCGTCGTTCACACCGCCATACACATCGAAAAAAGGGGGTGCAGTATTGCTACACTGGCTTTTTAGGGCAAACAAGATCACAATGTCGCTACTTGTTCTCAGCTGCACCAACGTAGTATAATTTCTGTATAGAATAAATCCATCAAGGTCTATTCAGCGTTAGATAATTTCAGTTTGCGTTAACAGTATTTAGAGCGAGAGTAAACAGTTCAGTCAGAGAAACGTTAGGCTTTGGAACCAGCCACCACACATGGTTGTCAACTGTTCATTCCATATTTGTGCTACCGCCAAATCGTGTTTATCTAGGTCATCACACTTAACATATATTTTTGTCCAGTTTTAATCAACAAACTTGTGCCATAACTTTTATGAAAGATGAGCCCCCTTTTGACATAATCACACATCAACAACTGACAAAAATAATGTCAGGCAACCATTTATCAACACTACATCAGCGTTCGTGTTCATTTAGTTTCTGATAACTATGATAACAGGCTACGAACAACAAACACAGTTAACGGGTAAAATCAGTTTAGTAGATGCATGGGACAGGTAGTCAAGGGGAAAGTTTGCTAGTTACACTGATTGTTGTCAGGCCAGTGACTCAGACTCTCCTGCCGCTTTCCAAATCATACCGCCAGTCCGGTTTAGTCCTTCAATTTTTGCTCTTCTACCAACTACCGACTTTCAGTCGTCCACCACAATTAAATTTTCTTCTCCAGTAACTATGTAAATAAATCACTTTACCTCATCATATATTCTGTCAGTCTGTTCATTCGCACAGCTACTTGGCACATAAACTTAAACTACTTTGATGAATGTTGGCTTAGTGTCTATTCCTTTCTACGATAGTACCTTCACTATGCTATTCATAGTAGCTTACCCGCATACCTATTTTCTTATTCATTATTATACCTGCTCCTGCATTACATCTATCTGATTCTGTGTTTGTAAAGCATTGCCACCTGTCTTTGCCTTACGAAGTGGGCGAGTCTCCGACCTAAACATTCTGTTAAGAGGTGGTGACGTCCAACAACTCGTCACTACTTGTGGTTTCACCGCTCTTTGAGCACTTTCCGCAGATGCTTACGGCATTAGCACACGAACAGCCGACAAGCTTCGAGTTCACGAGATGACCATGCCAAGGTGCCGATCCGTAACTATCTGCCCTTAGTCAAAGTCGCTTATGTCAGTGGTTTTCTCTGTTTTCGGTTCCGCTTCATTGCTAGAATGATTCAAAGTCGACTCTTCGTCTCCGCTTAGATACTTGGCTTACCGTGTCATGTGCACGCAACTCCACCGGGCGGCATTCATCAAGCGGTGGACAAGGTCCATAATGTTTCGGGTCGGTATACGCTCCACAAGCTAGAGTGCAGTCGTTGCTACAAAAAGTAGTGGTGGACTGGTACAGATTCTGAAGAGAAGTATCTGGTAACAGATCTTTTAGAATACCGCTACGCCGTGTGGGATCCTTACCAGATAGGATTGACGGGGTATATCGAAAATTTTCAAAGAAGGGCAGCACGTTTTCTATTATTGCGAAATATGGGAGACAGTGTCACTGAAATGATACAGATTTTGTGCTGGACATCATTAAAAGAAAGGTGTTTTTTGTAGCTGCGGAATCTTCTCACGAAATTCCAATCACCAACTTTCTCCTCCGAAAGTGAAAATATTTTATTGACACAGACCTACATAGGGAGAAACGATCACAACGATGAAATAGGGGAAATCAGAGCTCGTACGGAAAGATATAGGTGTTCGTTCTTTCCGCGCGCTATACGAGATTGGAATAATAGACTATTGTGAAGGTGGTTGATTGAACCCTCTGCCAGACACTTAAATGTGATTTGCGGAGTATCCACGTAGCTGTAGATGTAGAAGCGTGCGCTCAAAGCTGACATTGCACTGCAATTACCAGTATGTTCCCTAAATCTTATTCAAAGCTTCTTCCTGTTTGGCCACATATTTTTAGGATTTGGGGTGGAAGTACTACTTTGAGATGAAGAGGCAGTCGAAAAAAATTAAACTCAAATATTGCTGATATTGGGAATCAGCGTGAGGGTAATCGACTGCACGCTCATTTCATTCCAGGAATTACAGTGATGTCGGCTATTGAAATGACGTGCATATGAAATACACCTGCTGGTAATTACCGATTTAAGCGGATAGATGCAAGAGACAAGAGAAATGCTTTCAGCAGTAGGTGGGTCTATCACTAATTACGATGTACAGATGCAGCTGACAGAGGTGGGACCGTGCCACGAGGTCGTGGGTTCATTTCGTGAGCGGCACAGACCTGAGGTATGGCTGCAATTACTGATGCGCCACAAGCGCAGATAGAATCAACCGCTAGCCCCCAGTCCTACTTCGGCAGTACACGGGAAACATGCGAGCAACGGCGGCCTACCTGAGGCCACGCGCACGAATCTCCTGCATGGTTTTCAATTATAGGAGTGAATATGCATCTCCTATAAAATACTGTCAGCTGTACGCATAAATAATACTTTACATTAAAATAAAGTTAGTCGTAACCTATGAAACGTCCCCTTTGAACAATTATACAAGACTGTCCTTAAACTGATACACAATATTTTGTTAGCGCAACGCAATCTGACTTTCAAAAATCCCTACAAAAGAATGGCCCTGACTAACGTTAAACTATACCTTTCACAAATCACTTACCTCACAAAAATCTTCGCTGCTCAAGCTACTGCAATACAGGTGCGCCACTACTGCCAGCTAAATGAAAGATTCAAACTACTGAAGGCACTAACTACTGATAGGGATAGTTAGCAAATGAAAGATATTAATAGAGAACAAACAATGTATTTACCTTGATATCATCATGTATAAATATAGCAGTTCATGACAAATTTCAAAACTCCGCCATCTGTCTCCCCACATCCACCACTGCTGGCGGCTCACCTCCAACTGCGCAACGCTACGCGCTGTTCACAGCCAGCTGCCTAACACTACAATGGCGAGTATTACAACAATGCAAAGCAGCCACAGACTGCACACAGCACAGCCAGTGATTTTCATACAGAGGTGGCGTTACCAATAAAAAAACCTAAACAGCCTACTTACATAGCCCCCATGCTCCCCACAAAAAAATTTTACAAATTGGATTGGGCAGTGGCCAATACAGATTTGAAAAAAATTTTTCATAATTACAATAACAAAGATATCAAATGCACACACTTATTGATACAACGTTGGTCAAAAGCTAAAATTTTGTCACAGTCCATAAAGACAGTCCAGATTGTTCATCACACAGTAAAATAGCAGTGTTTTTCTCAAAGTCTGAGCAGTAAAAGAAAATACCACTACTTCTGTGTGCATTTTCTTTTACTGCTCAGACTTTGAGAAAAACACTGCTATTTTACTGTGTGATGAACAATCTGGACTGTCTTTATGGACTGTGACAAAATTTTAGCTTTTGACCAACGTTGTATCAATAAGTGTGTGCATTTGATATCTTTGTTATTGTAATTATGAAAAATTTTTTTCAAATCTGTATTGGCCACTGCCCAATCCAATTTGTAAAATTTTTTTGTGGGGAGCATGGGGGCTATGTAAGTAGGCTGTTTAGGTTTTTTTATTGGTAACGCCACCTCTGTATGAAAATCACTGGCTGTGCTGTGTGCAGTCTGTGGCTGCTTTGCATTGTTGTAATACTCGCCATTGTAGTGTTAGGCAGCTGGCTGTGAACAGCGCGTAGCGTTGCGCAGTTGGAGGTGAGCCGCCAGCAGTGGTGGATGTGGGGAGACAGATGGCGGAGTTTTGAAATTTGTCATGAACTGCTATATTTATACATGATGATATCAAGGTAAATACATTGTTTGTTCTCTATTAATATCTTTCATTTGCTAACTATCCCTATCAGTAGTTAGTGCCTTCAGTAGTTTGAATCTTTCATTTAGCTGGCAGTAGTGGCGCACCTGTATTGCAGTAGCTTGAGCAGCGAAGATTTTTGTGAGGTAAGTGATTTGTGAAAGGTATAGTTTAATGTTAGTCAGGGCCATTCTTTTGTAGGGATTTTTGAAAGTCAGATTGCGTTGCGCTAACAAAATATTGTGTATCAGTTTAAGGACAGTCTTGTATAATTGTTCAAAGGGGACGTTTCACCTACATCGAGTCATCGTAATAGACACACATCAAACGACCTCAGTTATTAATGTCTATAGAAATGTAAGAGGATGTAGATGAAGATGAAATTGAGATATGATACTGCGTGAAGAGTTTGACAGAGCACTGAAAGACCTGAGTCGAAACAAGCCGCCGGGAGTAGACAACATGCCATTAGAGCTACTGACAGCCTTGGGAGAGCCAGTCCTGACAAAACTCTACCATCTGGTGAGCAAGACGTATGAGACAGGTGAAATACCCTCAGACTTCAAGAAGAATATAATAATTCCAATCCCAAAGAAAGCAAGTGTTGACAGATGTGAAAATTACCGAACTATCAGTTTAATAAGTTACGGCTGCAAAATACAAACGCGAATTCTTTACAGACTAATGGCAAAACTAGTAGAAACCGACCTCGGGGAAGATCAGTTTGAACTCCATTGAAATATTGGAACACGTGAGGCAATACTGACCCTACGACTTACCTTAGAAGCTAGATTAAGAAAAGGCATACCTACGTTTCTAGCATTTGTAGACTTGGAGAAAGCTTTTGACAATGTTGACTGGAATACTCTCTTTCAAATTCTGAAGATGGCAGGGTAAAATAGAGGGACCGAAAGGCTATTTACAATTTTTACAGAAACCAGATGGCAGTTATATGAGTCGAGGGGCACGAAAGGGAAGCAGTGGTTGGGAAGGAAGTGTGACAGGGTTGTAGCCTCTCCCCGATGTTATTCAATCTTTATATTGAGCAAGCAGTAAAGGAAACAAATGAAAAATTCGGAGTAGGTATTAAAATCCATGGAGAAGAAATAAAAACTTTGAGGTTCGCCGATGACATTGTAATTGTGTCAGAGACAGCAAAGGACTTGGAAGAGCAGTTGAACGGAATGGACGATGTCTTGAAAGGAGAATATAAGATGAACATCAACGAAAACAAAACGCGGATAGTGGAATGTAGTCGAATTAAGTCGGGTGATGCTGAGGGAATTAGACAAGCAAATGATCCACTTAAAGTTGTAAAGGAGTTTTGCTATTTGGGGAGCAAAATTACTGATGATGGTCGAAGTAGAGAGGATATAAAATATAGACTGGCAATGGCAAGGAAATCGTTTCTGAAGAAGAGAAATTTGTTAACATCGAGTATAGATTTAAGTGTCAGGAAGTTGCTTCTGAGAGTATTTGTATGGAGTGTAGCGATGTATGGGAAGTGAAACATGGAGAATAAATAGTTCGGACAAGAAGAGAATAGAAGCTTTCGAAATGTGGTGCTACAGAAGAATGCTGAAGATTAGATGGGTAGATCACATAACTAATGAGGAGGTATTGAATAGAATCGGGCAGAAGAGGAGTTTGTGGCACACCTTAAGTAGAAGAAGGGATCGGTTGGTAGTACATGTTCTGAGGCATCAAGGGATCACCAAACTAGTATTGGAGGGCAGCGTGGAGGGTAAAAATCGTAGAGGGAGACCAAGAGATGAATACACTAAGCAGCTTCAGAAGGATGTTGGCTGCAGTACGAACTGTGAGATGAAGCAGCTTGCAAAGTATAGAGTAGCATGGAGAGCTGCATCGAACCAGTCTCATGACTGAAGACCACAACAACAACAACATTAATATCTAGTAGAATATTAAGACATTGTACACAAATCCTCGACACTGGAGGGATTGGCACATAAACAGTACCAAAAACACATTACGCATGAGAGAATGAAAAAACAAAATGTGAGTGGTAGCTGTGTGCTTTCATGAATATCACTAGAATATGATGTATCTACAGGGTAGTAACAGCACGAGTCGAAGCGACAGGGACCATAAATTGAACAAAATTTACAGTGTTGTGGACATCTTGGAGGGGGGGGGGAGCGCATCGTATACTTAACAATAGTGAGCATCACTATACTCCGAGAGGTCGCATGTCGCTTTCATTTGCTATACGAGGTGCATTCAAGTTCTAAGGTCTCCGATTTTGTTTCTCCGGACTGGAAAGAGATAGAAACATGCGCATTGTTTTAAAATGAGGCCGCGTTCATTGTCAATACGTCCCAGAGATGGCAGCACCGTACGGCAGATTGAATTTTACCGCCAGCGGCAAGAATGAGAACTGTTTTAAATACTTAAATTGGCGACGTTTTCTTTACTTGAACAGCGTGTAATCATTCGTTTTCTGAATTTGCGTGGTGTGAAACCAATTGAAATTCATCGACAGTTGAAAGAGACATGTGGTGATGGAGTTATAGATGTGTCGAAAGTGCGTTCGTGGTTGCGACTGTTTAATGAAGGCAGAACATCGTGTGACAACAAACCGAAACAACCTTGGGCTCACACAAGCCGGTCTGACGACATGATCGAGAAAGTGGAGAGAATTGTTTTGGGGGATCGCCGAATGACTGTTGAACAGATCGCCTCCAGAGTTGGCATTCCTGTGGGTTCTGTGCACACAATCCTGCATGACGACCTGAAAATGCAAAAAGTGTCATCCAGGTGGGTGCCACGAATGCTGACGGACGACCACATGGCTGCCCATGTGGCATGTTGCCAAGCAATGTTGATGTGCAACAACAGAATGAATGGGACTTTCTTTTCGTCGGTTGTGACAATAGATGAGACGTGGATGCCATTTTTCAATCCAGAAACTAAGCGCCAGTCAGCTCAATGGAAGCACACAGATTCCCCGCCACCAAAAAAAATTCGGGTAACCGCCAGTGCTGAAAAATGATGGTGTCCATGTTCTGGGACAGCGAAGGCGTAATCCTTACCCATTGCGTTCCAAAGGGCACTACGGTAACAGGTGCATCCTACGAAAATGTTTCGAAGAACAAATTCCTTCCTGCACTGCAACAAAAACGTCCAGGAAGGGCTGCGCGTGTGCTGTTTCACCAAGACAACGCACCCGCACATCGAGCTAACGTTACGCAACAGTTTCTTCGTGATAACAACTTTGAAGTGATTCCTCATGCTCTCTACTCACCTGACCTGACTCCTAGCGACTTTTGGCTTTTTCCAACAATGAGAGACACTCTCCGTGGCCGCACATTCACCAGCCGTGCTGCTATTGCCTCAGCGATTTTCCAGTGGTCAAAACAGACTCCTAAAGAAGCCTTCGCCCCTGCCATGGAATCATGGCGTCAGCGTTGTGAAAAATGTGTACGTCTGCAGGGCGATTACGTCGAGAAGTAACGCCAGTTTCTTCGATTTCGGGTGAGTAGTTAATTAGTAGAAAAATCGGAGGCCTTAGAACATGAATGCACCTCGTAATTCGTTGCAGAGCCAGCTTTCTGCTTCTTAACTATTAACAATGATTAATATTTTCAGGCTGTGTGCCATCAGGGACCCCATCACCGGAAACCGCAAAATCTGAAGAGATAGATGGACAAACTGAAATCTCGTTAATGGTTTGACACATTAAACGAAGAAAAGAGAGATAACGTAAGTACTGATGTGAAAGGTACTGCCACTGCCACTGCCGTATCATAAATGATAGTAAGGTCAGTTTCTAGGAACAACACAATGAAATAAACATTCTTCATATAGTTGAGGGAAACAAACCTTTGACACATTTGCACAGAAAGACATCATTTCACCGTGCTGTATTTTAAAATACTTTATTCCGCACTGCTAGTATGGCGCATGGCTGATTTTCAGGAACATCTGTAGCAATAGATGTGGATTCATCGTCCTCTTCTCGTAAAAAAAAAAAAAAAAAATTAAAAAAATAAAAAATAAAAAAAATAAAAAAGAAAATAAAAAAAACCATCCTAGCAACATATTGTAATGCATAGCTACGAATCACACTTACTTGAAAATGAACCATGCGCGAAACCAGTAGTGCGAAGTGCATACATATTGTTTGACGGTCAACAACGCAGATACGGCACGTGTCGCGCTGGATTGTGCGTGTTCAGTACGGACCAGGCATCAGTGCAGGTTGTTTACGAGTAGTGCACTCTTCGTCTTTGCGTTCAGAGGCCGAGATCGACGTGCAGTGAAAGACCTAAAAGAGTTTCAAAGAGGTCCGATTGTGGGTTGGAGCATCAGTAACCAAGACAGATAATTAACGGAACGTTTCAAGAGCAACTGTTTCAATAGTCATGATAGCCTACACAAAACATGGAAAGACATCGTCGTGTTAACGTAATGGTGGGCGCAAATCAAAACTAAATGACAGAGATCGCAGTACGTTAACACGAATTGTGTCAAAGCAACATAAAACTACGGCGGATAAAGCGTCTGCCAAGTTCAACAGCCATCTTCGAGACCCCGTATCTATTGACACCATCCACCGAGAACTCGATAAAGCGAATATTAGTGGACAAGCTGCTACTCCGAAGCCATTAGTGACACCAACCAACGCAAAGAAGCATAACTCCTGGAAGGCTGATCAATGCAAACACGTCATATGATCCGACGAGTCAACGTTTTCATTATTTCCAACATCGGGCCGTGTTTACGTCTGGAGAACGCCAAAAGAAGCCTACAATCCTGGTTGCTTGATTGCAGTGGTTAAACATTGAGGTGGAAGTGTGATGGTGTGGGTAGCCATATCATGGTATTCTGCTGGTTCCGTTATTACTCTCAAAGGCTGTGTCACAGCCAACGATTATGTGAACATTTTCGGTGATCAGATGCACCCCATGATTGAAATGCTGCTCCCAACAATGGTGCCATATTTCAGGACGATAATGCACCCATTCACACAGCCAGGGAAGTACAATCTTGAAATGAGGAGCATGCAACCTGTTTGGACTCTGCTACTCACTCCAACTGCCATCTAGTGACAGCTTCAGACTGGCCAGGTCAGACTGCCCAGTATAGTCTGCTCCCTGTAGGAAGAATTTGCAACCTATGTGCGGAAGTGGACCTCCCAGGTCCTTTGTGTGCGCAGGTTGGATTAGCCGTTGTAACGGCCGAGCAGGTAGCTGCGAGACCCCGTAGCGGACGGGTGTGTATGTCTTCCAGCTAAGCCAGGAGCCGCAGTTGGCGCGCTGCCTGTGCAAGTTGTAACGTTTAATGTAATAAACAATTATACCAGACAACTTGTTCCGTCTAGTTATTGTGAGTGGAAACAAGGGGAGGACAGTAAGTCCTCTCGTACTATACATTCACACTTCAATGTGCCACACGGGAAGAAGTGCCCGAGCGCACATTTTTTGGTCCTCCGGGCCGGATACAGTGACCACGCGGAATTTACGTTCGCGCGGATTTATTTTCCGGTATTTGTGAACTTCTAAAAAACCACGTGTGAGCTGCGCACGTGATCGGTTTCGTTGTTGCCTGCTATCGAGTGTCCCAAGGCCTGTTCGGGACTTCGACAATAACAGCCTTAACAACGACGATCGGGGACATATTTGTGAACATTTTATGTGTCTCTAATTCAAACGCGGGAGGCACAGAAACGCGTCAGTGCAGCATCGTCGGTGACGTCACGTCCTGCTCCCGCCGAAACTTCGCGCCGTCGGAGACTGCAACGCCTGCCACGCCAGCTGCCAGTGTCCGTGACGCCGCTGCTGTTCCAGTCCTTACTGCCGCTGCAGCCAGGTAAGTGCAGCTGTTGGCTTCCTGCTATCATCTTCCTGGTCCTAAAATGGAGCCCTCAGAGAAAACAAAATTAGTCAAGCAGAGAGGTGTAGCAAAGGCCGCTCTCGCGCGCTTAGCGAGCTTTGTGCAGTCTGCAGACAGTGCCAGCATCGAAATGTTGGAATCAAAATTAAATCGATTGACTCGGATTGAGACTGATTTTGAGTCGCCTCAAACACGGTTGGAAATTGAAGACGAATCAGCAGATCACAGTAAGGACAGGGCAGAATTCGAGGATTCGTGGGACTTTGTTGAATCCACTCTCAAGGGTTCAATGAAGAGGTACACCCAGATTCCGTAGCCTTTGGGCTCGAATCCATCAGGCAGTGTCAGTTCTTTGAAACTACCCGCTATTAACTTGCCAAATTTTGAAGGTGACTACCTTAAGTGGTCATCATACAGGGATACGTTTTTGAGCCTCATTATGAATAACAATTCCATTGATGACGTTCAAAAACTTCACTACCTTAATTCGTCCTTACGAGGTGAAGCTAAAGACCTTTTGAAACACACACCTGTCACAGCAGGAAATCTAGCGATAGCCTGGGGACTTATTACGCAGAGGTATAATAACCCAAAAATAATGCAGCCAGACATGCTAAGGCTTTGTTGGCCTTGCCTACAGTCGGCCATGGCGCAGCGAGCGATTATAGGCAACTAATTAATCATGTATGCAGCCATTTGAAGGCCTTAGAAGCTCTCAAACCCGATGTTCCACTTCATGAAGTTATTCTTTCGGAAGAGATTCTGTCCAGTATGCGACCCACAGATCGTCAGGAGTGGGAGGTAAAGATGTCTGGGTCGACATTCACCACATTAAATCAACTAATAGATTTTTTGGAAACAAAATGTCAGGCCCTTGAGTTGATCAGGTTCAGGGATAACACCTCAAGGGATTTGCAAGAAAATGTTAATAATTTAAATCAAACGAGACATGTGAGGAGGGCTCATCTCGCTAATGCTGATGCTGAGGAATCATGTAATTTTTGTAGTGAACTTCATACTATCACTAAATGTAAAGGGTTTCAAGCACTAAATGTCGATGAGCGGCGGGCATATGTCACAAAAAATAAGCTTTGTTTTTTGTGCATCCGCTCTGGTCATTTCTCGACTAAATGCAGGATTTCTCCTTGTAAGACCTATAAAGGAAGGCACAACATACTGCTCCACAAGCCTGCTGAACCAAGGAATGGGCAGAACAGTGAACCAGGAGGCCATTCCCTGGCCCATCAAACTACGAACGGGAAGGCAAACACCCATTGTAATGTTTTGTTGGCAACAGCTGTTGTCAACATTAAAGACAGCATGGGTAGACAGCAGGTTTGCAGAGTTCTGCTAGATAATGCGAGTCAGCTATCCTTTATATCTAAGGGCATGGCAGAGAAATTAAAACTGAAACGAAGTAAACATTCGTTTCCTGTGAAGGGTATAAACAATGCCTTTGCTGCCCCAGTGTCTTACACTTGTGATGTTGAACTGTCGTCTAGGGTCAACGACTTTCGTGTCAGAACCACTTGTGCTGTCGTAGATCATGTCACCAGTGACCTACCAGCGAGCAAGATAGACACAAGGTCCTGGAGTGTCCCACGTAATCTTCCGCTCGCTGATCCAGAATTCAACAAGCCTGCCGCAGTAGATTTAATTCTTGGTGCTGAGGTTTTCTTTGACGTTGTTTGTAAGGAAAGGCTGGTGAAACCAGGTCATCCCTCACTGGTCGAAACAAAATTTGGCTGGATTTTGTCTGGTAGGATGCCTTCAGTTTCATGCAACATGCCTCGTTCTACAGTGACCTCGTGCTTTGTTAGAGGTGACAATTTAGATGCCAAACTGCAAAGATTTTGGGAGTTAGAGGAACTGTCTACGAAAACGATTAGTAAGCAGGATAAAATATGTGAGGCTCACTTTCAGCGCCACACGGCACGAGATGAAGAAGGGAGATTTGTGGTTCGACTACCAGTGAAACCTGACTGTAAATCATTAGGCGAATCACGACAACAAGCATCTCGGAGATTGGCGCATCTTGAGAGGAGGTTTAAAAGGCAACCGAATCTGTAGAAGGAATATGCTGCATTCATGCATGAATATGTCGAATTGAGGCACATGGAGATCTCTAATCCTCAAGGTATTATTGGTCCAAGGTGTTACCTTCCACATCATGCTGTCTTCAAAGAATGCAGCTCCACTACTAAGTTGAGGGTAGTATTTGATGGCTCTGCTGCCACTTCTAATGGAGTACCTCTTAATGATATCTTGATGGTTGGTCCCACTGTCCAGCCAGATTTATTTTCCATTATCATAAAATTTCGCTCTTTTAATGTGGCTCTGTCAGCTGACATAGCAAAAATGTATCGCCAGGTGTCTCTCCATCCTGATGATAGGAACTTCCAGAGAATTCTGTGGCGGGAATCACCGTCGGAACCTATGCAAGAATATAGACTGTGTACACTCACTTACGGAACCGCTCCTGCTGCCTTTCTTGCTACCAGATGTCTTCAACAGTTGGCTTTGGAAAATCAAAACAGGTTTCCAATGGCATCACAAGCCTTGACGTCTAGCTTTTATGTGGATGACTTCTTAGGTGGCTCAGCCACGGAAGCTGAAGCTCAGGAGCTTCAAATCCAGCTGACTCAACTCATTGCTTCAGGGGGGTTTCCACTGAGAAAATGGTGTTCCAATAGTCACAAGGTCATGGAAAAAATTCCTGTGGAGGACAGAGAAACGTCTTTACCTTGTCATCTTACTGGTGAACAAGCCATAAAAACGTTAGGGATATTATGGCACCCTGGCTCTGACACTTTCCAGTGCCATGTACAGCTGAAGAGTCTTCGGCTCTCAAAGGTTACCAAACGCAGTGTCCTGTCTACAATAGCATCAATCTATGACCCACTGGGGCTTTTAGGTCCAGCAGTCATAAGATGTAAATTGTTCTTGCAGCGCTTGTGGCAACTAAGCCTTGATTGGGATGAAATTCTTCCATCCAACCTCACTGATGAATGGAATGTTCTTTGTGTGCAACTGCCTTCCCTAAATGGTATTTTCATTAACAGGAAGATTATTCCTTGCCCCCAGCATGTTAAATTAGAAATTCATGGGTTTTGTGACGCTTCACAGTTGGCATATGGGGCGTGTGTATACGTCAGATGTGTTCTTCCCAATAACAGCGTGTTGGTCTCATTGGCTGCAGCCAAGTCTCGGGTTGCCCCTGTAAAACAACAGTCTCTTCCATGACTGGAATTATGCGGTGCGCTGCTTCTTGCCCGACTCATTCACAAGGTGTCCAATGCCTTAGGCATCATATATAGTGGCGACATTCATTTGTGGACAGACTCCACAATAGTTCTCTGTTGGCTGCAGCGTAGTCCTTGTCACTGGAAAACCTTTGTTGCTAACAGAGTCTCTGAAATCCAGGAACTGAGTTCAGTTGCCAACTGGAGATATGTCAAATCAGAGGATAATCCTGCTGACCACTTATCACGTGGTATTAATCCAGCTGCCTTGAGTTCACTTGTTCAGTGGTGGTCTGGCCCGTCATGGCTATCCACTTGCGACCTCGACTGCAACACTTGCACTCCACTTAGAGTAGAAGATGTGCCTGAGAGAAGGTGTACACAAGTATCCTTGGTGTCTGTCATTAATCTTGATGATGAACTGCTGTGTAAATATTCATCATTCAAAAAACTTACAGAGTTTTGGCCTATGCACCGAGGTTTGCTAATAACACTAGGCTTCAGAAATCAGACAGGATAACTGGGCCGCTCACTCCACAGGAATGCCACAACGCTATCAAAAGGGCATTTGGCGCAACTCAACACAGTGAATATGGTAAAGAGATCGCTTTGTTGAAGGCCAGCTCCCCTATTCCACATTATAGCAAATTAAGGGATTTGCACCCGTTTGTTGATGCCGAAGGTATTTTACGAGTAGGAGGGAGATTAATGAATGCTGATGTACCATATGATGAGTGCCATCCTATTATCATTCCGCCTAAGCATCATTTGACAAATATTCCCATTATAGATGAACATGAAAATCTGTTGCACGCTGGGTCACAACTTTTGTTGGCTATGTTGCGTAGGAGGTTCTGGATCCCCAATGGGCGTAACACAGTCAAAGGAGTTATCAGAAAATCTATAAAATGCTTTAGGCTTAAGTCCAAGACAGCAGTTCAACTCATGGGTCAGCTGCCTGCAGCTAGAGTAAACCAGTCTCATCCATTCCAGCACTGTGGAGTAGATTATACAGGCCCTATTGCTGTAAAGCATGGTGGGAGGCGGAGTAAAGTTGCCACCAAGGCTTATATTGCTTTATTCATTTGCATGGCAACCAAGGCCATCCACTTAGAATTAGTTAGTGACTTGGTAACAAGTTCATTTTTGGCTGCCCTAAGGAGATTCATTGCAAGAAGAGGGAAACCTTCTCACATGTACAGTGACAATGGTACCACATTTGTAGGTGCAGACAATGAGCTTAAACGTTTTCTCTCCAACGATGTTACTGTTGAAGGTGTGGTGAATTATTCGACCTCAGAGGGAATCAGTTGGAGGTTCACTCCACCTCGTGCCCCTCACTTTGGTGGACTCTGGGAGGCAGGAATCAAATGCATGAAGTCGCATCTCAAACGCGTTATCGGCAATGCAGTGTTGACATTTGAAGAACTGACTACTGTGTTAATTCAGATAGAAGCATGCTTGAATTCAAGGCCGTTGTGTCTTCTCTCTGATGACCTAGATTCTCCTGCTGCTCTCACTCCTGGTCATTTCCTAATCGGACAGCCCCTTTGTGCTCATCCTGAACCCTCTGTCCTTGAGGTTCCCGCCAACAGGTTGCACAGATGGCAACTTGTGCAGCAGTTGCATCAGTCCTTCTGGAAGAGGTGGTCCACAGAATATATACATGATCTGCAGCAACGCAAAAAATGGACATCGGAAGGAGCATGGCAACCCCAGATCGGCGATCATGTGCTGGTCAAGGAGGATAATTTGCCTCCCTTGGTGTGGAGGCTGGGTGTCATTGACCAGCTGTTTCCCGGTCCTGATAAGTGTGTGCGTGTGGTAATGGTAAAAACTGCTAATGGGCATATTAAGAGGCCTATAGCAAAATTGTGTCCCTTACCTAAACAGTGAATCAGTTAAGTGTTCCCTCAGATCTGTGTAGTGATTATATGATACAGAGCCACTGCCAAATTGTCATTTACTGGAATAACCTCACAATTCATAAAATCAGCTTGGGAGGCTGTGGATGTTTCTTGTGGACTAACTGCTGTTAGTATTGATTTCATGTTTTTATGCAGTATAATATTAATACTCTATTGTTTTGTGTCCTGCATGTTAGTACCCATCGTGTTTCACTTGCAGCATGACAGTGGTGTTTGGTGATGTGGGCATCCCAAATGTTAGTATATTCATGTTTTATGTGCATTGATATTGTGTCTAGTTATATTTTTACTGTTTACTTGTTTTGGTGTTGATGTTGGTTATTTGTAAAAAATGTTAGTGTATTCATGTTTTATGTGCATTGATCTCGTACCTAGTTATATTTTTTATTGTTTACTTGTTTTGGTTTTGTTGTTTGTTAAAATTTTGGTATTTGTAAAATGAGAAAACTCATTTTAGAGTGGGAGTATGTTTGGACTTTGCTACTCACTCCAACTGCCATCTAGTGACAGCTTCAGACTGGCCAGGTCAGACTGCCCAGTATAGTCTGCTCCCTGTAGGAAGAATTTGCAACCTATGTGCGGAAGTGGACCTCCCAGGTCCTTTGTGTGTGCAGGTTGGATTAGCCGTTGTAACGGCCGAGCAGGTAGCTGCGAGACCCCGTAGCGGACGGGCGTGTATGTCTTCCAGCTAAGCCAGGAGCCGCAGTTGGAGCGCTGCCTGTGCAAGTTGTAACGTTTAATGTAATAAACAATTATACCAGACAACTTGTTCCGTCTAGTTATTGTGAGCGGAAACAAGGGGAGGACAGTAAGTCCTCTCGTACTATACATTCACACTTCAATGTGCCACACGGGAAGAAGAGCCCGAGCGCACACAACCGAATTGCAGGATCTTCCCTGGCCATCACAGTCCCCAGGCTTGAACATTGCTGAACCCTTGTCGGCGGTATTGGAGCGCAGACTCCGGACCACATTTCTGCCTCCCTCGTCTCTACAGAAGTTAGAAGAGGTTCTGATCGAAGACTGGCATAACATTCCATTGGAGACTACACAATTATTATATACCAGTATTCCAAGAAGAATCGGAACTGTATGACGGGCAGATGGGGGTCCAGCGCCTTATTAATAAACTATTCCGAAGTACAGATGTTCACATTATTTTGCCTGTCCCCTGTATGTATGTACGTGTGTGTGATCCACATCTCCTCCTACACCGGTTGATCGATTATAATCGAAGTTGGTATACATATAACTTACTGTCTGGAAAGAACCATTGTGGAGGTAAGAACCACCTACCTCTCCAAGGAGTGGGGTTGAAAAAGGATCGTAGCTCACGTCGTGCCAGTACCCTGATTATATTCATCCAGTATTTGGGAATGATAGCACCTAGTGCCTCGCAACAAATTTTACACATAATTTCAATCCCTCACGAAACTTTTTCTCGCTGCCAGCTCCCACAATATGATGAAAGGAAAGCGTTTATCGCTTACTGCGAGTACGTTTTCGCTGTTAATGCAGTAAATCTTTCACAACAGGCATGACCTTTAAATTTAAAATTGTTTTACTACTAACTCTTGTAAGGTGGCAGAATAAATGGCCAGATTCACACCTTACATGAGACCTTTACAAATCGCAATGAGAAGGTGAAGATGACACCTAACGTAAATTGACAATTTTGAGAACTTTTGCCTATCAATATGTAATGCAAAAGGGATGACAGTCAATTCCTACACAATACATGTCTTTGAGTGGAAGGTAGAACAAAGAATGCGAGTCAAGCCACTTTTAGTTTTGAAAAGACAGCTCCACATCGGCTTAGGGAAGCCGCGCTGTGGTAGTTACGGCGGCAACCACTTAAAGGGGTGGCAGAAAGGAAGACAGCAACTCTGGGCCAGGTGATTCAAGCTGGAGGGCTGCCTGTAGCGAGGGCATCGGTACAAGGGCAGAGAAGAAGCTTTAGAAAACTGCGTTCCGAAAATTCCAACGGGATACGAACAAAAGCAAGTGACACATTTTCGTGCAGCGAGTGCGACACACGGAAAGGTCAGTGTACTTTAGGAGTCTAGAACGGGCGCAAAACGTCCGATTGGCGGAAACTCACTAGGAAGGAGAAAACTACTGAACTTTCAATGCAGTTTGATAGAAGGGACGTTGCGATTGGTAGAGGGTGTTTCTACAAAATGAGAGGAATGCTCCTGTTGGTCGAAAAAAGCCATGATGTAAAAAAGGGAACCGAAGTGGAGCGAGGCAGTTCTGCCATGAGTAGGACAAGAGAGATATTTTGTGTATGGGACTCTTCTCTGAACTGGCGTCAAGTGCAGAACGGAGCGCTTAACGCTCTGTATGGTGCAGAGAAGTAATTGGTGTGGGCACTGCGTTCACAGCGGCTGCACTCCAGCTAAAATTAGCTGGAGCAACATGTAGCTCCAACTGTGGAGAAACGAACCAGCCAAACTAGTTAACTGTTCTTGTGAGAACTGAGAGGGCACAATAATATGCATGCTCCTCCAACCATGCGCATGTGTATCGCCACATAATAAGACTAGGGCTGAGTACATGTTTTCTCGCATAACGAGAAACATAGGGAAAGTTTCTGCTGGTAAGTTCAGCAAAGGCCAGATTAGTTTTGTAGGAATTTCAGTGGGAGAGAGCGGCCATTCAGACAGCAGCACATTGCAGCTTAAGGTAAATACCGCGTGCAGAGGCGTAAACTTTGTTGGTTCACCAGCTTGTGTCCACTGTAAACTCGAGCGGCCTTGGGTAATCTTGCGCTCAAATTTGTCACTTGACTAAGCATCCAAAGTAGACTTGATTGTCTTCCTAAACAGTACCGAACTTTGAACTGAAATCGAATGATTTTCGTGGTACTGACCAACATCATAACGTATGTGTAGGAACAATTTTGTAAAAAAACGTCGAATTATACTTTTATATTATTGTGCTTAGGATTAATGTAAAGGAGCTTCCAATTAAATTTTCATAATATTGTGCTTAAGATTAATGTTCTTTCAGAGAGTTAATGTTTAACATTGTAGTGAATAAACTTATTTCAGTTTTTGATGTTGGCAAGATGCGTTATCCATTGCACAGTTTTTATGTTGGCGAGTTGAAAACTATGTGAAAAGCTGTTATTTGGTGAGAAATATTGCGACATTAAACTTGTATTTCACCACACACAGTTGTTCTCAATTCGAAAAAAAAGATAATGCCACTGTACGAAATATAGTTCAAGGGATATGAAGTAATGAACATTCCGCAGCGTGGAAACGAAACTGCTGGGCAAAATACACTAGATATACTGGTGAAATATGTGTACAAGTATTTGTCAAATTTGTTAGATACACATTAAATAAATATGAGATCTGCGGACACGAGCAAGGCCCTAGTTGACACCCCCTCCCCTCCTAAATCCCTGTATCGATTCAGCCAAACTTGGTACACATGTTATTTACTATCTAGAAAGAAATATTGTACGGGTGAGAACCACTAACCTCCTACTGGAGTGGGGGTGATAACGTGGTGATGGATGTACGAGGGAGAAGGGGCTGATAGACAGAAAGGGAGGGGCTGAGATAAACAGAGAGAGGGGGAGGAGGCGTTGGACAGAGATAGGGGGTCTAGAAAATGAAAGAGAGAAGGATATGGATTGAGAGATGGAAAGGAGGAAGTGAATAGGAAGTGGGGAGTGAAGGAGGTGGCTAGAGAGAGGAGAAGGAGGAGATGGACTGCTAGAAGACTGGAATAAACATACTCCCGGACTAGGGCGAGTACTCAGCTAGTAAAGGAACGAAGTATTTTAAAATACAGGCCAGTGGAATGATGTCTGTCGAGGCTCTCGCACTCAATAAGAACAAAATGAGAATTATGTGAAGCAAATTGGCGAGTAAAGAGAAAAGTAACAAAATAGAGGACTTGATAAATGTGATGGCAATGTTATGATACAGATAAGATTGAGTCCAAAGTGCAAGACAGACGGACACATTCTTCAGACCTTCAATAGTTTTTATGTTGTTGTAGCGAACATCCTCTTCAAACATGAAAAACTGAATATCTACAACTACATCTATATCCATAGTCCATAAGCCACCTTACGGTGAGCGGCGGAGGATACTTCTGGTAACATTATCTACTACAAGCAACAATATTAAGCGACGCAGGAAAATATTTATTTCATTGTCTTCCTGACCAGAAAACGTTTATAAATCAGGTTATCAATTTCAGTCAATAACGACCGTCTTCAGACCTGAGGAAGACACTGACGCACTGTGTCTACACCACCTGAAGATGGTCTGTACTGACTGAGGTAAATAACCAGCTTCATGAACAACTGGCGTTCTTAGACTGGAATATATTAATATAAGTTATCTATATCCGATTTCCTTGTTGCATTCTGGAACGAGTGCTGGAAAAAATGGTTGTCGGTAAACATATAATGATAATTTCGTATCAGTTTGTGAGACATATGTACGAGGAAATAATATGCTGCCAGTCTCTTTCAGAAAAGTACACTCCCACATTTCAGTAGTAAACCTCTCCGTGACGAACAACGGCTCTCCTGTAGGGTCTGCCACTGGAGTTTTTTTTTTTGAGCATCCTCGTAGCGCTTTCGCGCCGACTGTACGATGTCGTGACGAAACACACCTCTGTTTGTTGGATCTTGTCCATCTCTTGTATTAATCTAACCTGGTCATGGTCCCAGACTACAGAGCAATATTCAAGAATCTGTCGAACATGTGTTTTGTTAGCGACTCCTTCGATGGATGAACTAGAAACATTTCCTTAGGATTCTTCCTATGAATGTTAGCCTGCCTCTGCTGTTTCTGCACTTTGTTTTATGTGGTCATCCCACTCCAGGTCGCTCTGGAAGGTTACTCCTAACTGTTTTACAGTAATTGCTCTTTACAGTGATTTCTCGCCAACAGCGTAATCGTACAGTAGTGGATCCCTTCGCCTATTAATGGGTAGTACGTTATGTTTATTTACCTTCATGCTCGGCTACCAGTATCTGCACCAACTGTTGATCCACTGTAGGTCTCCCTGTATTTCTCTGCCGGCCGAAGTGACCGAGCGGTTCTAGGCGCTACAGTCTGAAACCACGTGACCGCTAAGGTCGCAGGTTCGAATCCTGCCTCGGGCATGGATGTGTGTGATGTCCTTCGGTTAGTTAGGTTTAAGTAGTTCTAAGTTCTAGGGGACTGATGACCTCAGAAGTTAAGTCCCATAGTGTTCAGAGACATTTGAACCATTTTTTTGTGTTTCTCTACAGGTCTTCTGGCGTCCCTACTTTCTTATACAGGGTAGACTACCACATCATCTGTGAACAGTGTCATGGAGCTTCCGGCGTTACCCGCCAGTTCACTTATAGCTACAAGGGAAATATCAGAAGACTCTGTAAGTTATCAGCAGGGCTATGTCTTGGTCATAAAAAGTTGTATGGACTATACCCGAACATTACAGCACACGAGGTGGGGATATGCGATCAGATAAAATCCTAATGTAACGGTAACACCGACCACTTTAAACGGCAATCGATGCTAACGTTAAACCGCTGCGAGGAATTTTTGAAAAAGTTGTGACCGTGAGATAACCTAATGGGAACATAACAGTGACATTGCGATTCGTTTCTGAAACACTCCAACAGAGTATAAACAACAGTAGAAAAGTGGGTCAGGAACAGACGTTCTCCCAGCACAAAAGCAAGTTGTAACATTACATATTAATATCGGTGGCCAGCCAACTTAGGCACTCTTGTGTCAATCAATATAATAAAGCAGAAGGCAGTGCTACGGCTAACTTAATCTTCGTTGACACCCAAACTAAACCCTTTCTTCATATCTGTTCACACGGCAGCCCAGTAAACAGAACGCAAATCTAACTACACAGTCTGTGAAAGGAGCCATTGCTTTGCCTCATTAGCTAACTAGCATAGTACGTGAGGGCCCTTAAACTTTGATTGTTTGAAGAACCATGCTCATTAACAAAACTACACAACTATGTGTGAGAAATGGTAAGTATTCTCGTTAATAATTATTAATTAAGTAAACCACAACAAATTATAACACTGTAAATAATAAGTGTGCTTTGATAAGCAGTCTTTTAACCTACTCAAAATATAGTAGGCTGTGCAGAAGCCAACACAACATTAAATTCAAGTTCAAACACTTCAACAGGAAATGAACACTGATAAAACTTTCTAATTCTGATCAAAGTGCATATAATCAACAATTAATAATCTTTTTCACTTCAGATCAACTTCACAACTGTAAGGCAGTTTTTCAAGTTGCTGCTGTGGTCTTCAGTCCTGAGACTGGTTTTATGCAGCTCTCCATGCTACTCTATCCTGTGCAAGCTTCTTCAACTCCCAGTACTTACTGCAACCTACATCCTTCTGAATCTGCTTAGTGTATTCATCTCTTGGTCTCCCTCTACGATTTTTACCCTCCACGCTGCCCTCCAATGCTAAATTCGTGATCCCTTGATGCCTCAAAACATGTCCTACCAATCGATCCCTTCTTCTAGTCAAGTTGTGCCACAAACTTCTCTTCTCCCCAATCCTATTCAATACCTCCTCATTAGTTACGTGATCTACCCACCTTATCTACAGCATTCTTCTGTAGCACCACATTTCGAAAGCTTCTATTCTCTTCTTGTCCAAACTAGTTATCCTCCATGTTTCACTTCCATACGTGGCTACACTCCATACAAATACTTTCAGAAACGACTTCCTGACACTTAAATCTATATTCGATGTTATCAAATTTCTCTTCTCCAGAAACGATTTCCTTGCCATTGCCAGTCTACGTTTTATATCCTCTCTACTTCGACCATCATCAGTTATTTTACTCCCTAAATACCAAACTCCTTTACTACTTTAAGTGTCTCATTTCCTAATCTAATTCCCTCAGCATCACCCGATTTAATTTAACTACATTACATTATCCTCGTTTTGCTTTTGTTGATGTTCATCTTATATCCTCCTTTCAAGACACCGTCCATTCCGTTCAACAGCTCTTCCAAGTCCTTTGCTGTCTCTGGCAGAATTACAATGTCATCGGCGAACCTCAAAGTTTTTACTTCTTCTCCATGAATTTTAATACCTACTCCGAATTTTTCTTTTGTTTCCTTTACTGCTTGCTCAATATACAGATTGAATAACATCGGGGAGAGGCTACAACCCTGTCTCACTCCTTTCCCAAACACTGCTTCCCTTTCATGCCCCTCGACTCTTATAACTGCCATCTGGTTTCTGTACAAATTGTAAATAGCCTTTCGCTCCCTGTATTTTACCCCTGCCACCTTCAGAATTTGAAAGAGAGTATTCCAGTTAACATTGTCAAAAGCTTTCTCTAAGTCTACAAATGCTAGAAACGTAGGTTTGCCTTTTCTTAATCTTTCTTCTAAGATAAGTCGTAAGGTTAGTATTGCCTCACGTGTTCCAACATTTCTACGGAATCCAAACTGATCTTCCCCGAGGTCGGCTTCTACTAGATTTTCCATTCGTCTGCAAAGAATTCGCGTTAGTATTTTGCAGCTGTGACTTATTAAACTGATAGTTCGGTAATTTTCACATCTGTCAACACCTGCTTTCTTTGGGATTGGAATTATTATATTCTTCTTGAAGTCTGAGGGTATTTCGCCTGTCTCGCACATCTTGCTCACCAGATGGTAGAGTTTTGTCATGACTGGCTCTCCTAAGGCCATCAGTAGCTCTAATGGAATGTTGTCTACTCCTGGGGCCTTGTTTCGACTCAGGTCTTTCAGTGCTCTGTCAAACTCTTCACGCAGTATCTTATCTCCCATTTCGTCTTCATCTACATCCTCTTCCATTTCCATAATATTGTCCTCAAGTACATTGCCCTTGTATAAACCCTCTAAATACTCCTTCCACCTTTCTGCCTTCCCTTCTTTGCTTAGAACTGGGTTGCCATCTGAGCTCTTGATATTCATACAAGTGGTTCTCTTCTCTCCAAAGGTCTCTTTAATGTTCCTGTGGGCAGTATCTATCTTACCCCTAGTGAGACAAGCCTCTACATCCTTACATTTGCCCTCTAGCCATCCCTGCTTAGCCATTTTGCACTTTCTGTCGATCTCATTTTTGAGACGTTTGCATTCCTTTTTGCCTGCTTCATTTACTGCATTTTTATATTTTCTCCTTTCATCAATTAAATTCAATATTTCTTCTGTTACCCAAGGATTTCTATTAGCCCTCGTCTTTTTACCTACTTGATCGTCTGCTGCCTTCACTACTTCATCCCTCAGAGCTACCCATTCTTCTTCTACTGTATTTCTTTCCCCCATTCCTGTCAATTGTTCCCTTATGCTCTCCCTGAAACTCTCTACAACCTCTGGTTCTTTCAGTTTATCCAGGTCCCATCTCCTTAAATTCCCACCTTCTTCAAGTAACACAAATTATTCAAGAAAATGACTGCGGATTGATTTTAAAATGCGCTGGTAGTGGGGTATTTTTCAAATTATAAAACTGAACTTTAAACATTATCAGTCCAAAAATTAGAAAGTAATCACAATTATATTTACAGCTGCCAAATAAGCCTTTCCATAATAAATAAGACATTCATAATTAAATTCACTAGGATAGGATTCCTGACTACATTTGTGATTTAGGATAATCACGGTTGTGAGATAGAGTTTTTAGTAACACCACGATTATTATTAAAATCAACCAAATTCCACAAACCTGGTCCATTTACAGAGAGCCAAATATATACAATTTAGTGGAAGGCTGGTGGTACTGGTGGCGTAATTTACAGTAACCGATAACGTGGCGGTGATGCAGTCATGGCAGTACCGTTGGCCCCGCCCTGTTTCAGATCTTCTATGAGTCGGAATTATATTTTTATAGGGCGAAAACCATGCCATGATAATAATATCACCAGCTGTAGCATCTGAGCTCCATAAATACTGCTCTTTATCTCCTCTGTCCTCAAAACCCCAAGAATATCAGCCACAACGATCCGCCACTGCTAGCGAGATGTTAACCACAGTATTGCTCAGCCCAGACTCCTAACCCGTCACAAAGGACGAGTTGCCACTTGCGCGTGAACTACTCCTTTTCCATTCCGCCTCGCTACTTCCGTAGCTGCGGGGCTTCCCCGCATCTGTTACATTCAACTCCACCTTCCTTAACTATCGACAAGTCATTTACAGTACATTATATAACAATCATTCCAGTCGTTATTTAAATCCACAAGCACAATTTAAACAACTTCGTTCAAAAGTTTCCATAACTGAAATATGTATACACATTCAAAGAATTTCCATGACAGATACAACACTCTACATAAGCAACACTAAAGTTGACCCAGAAATATCGATACATATAAAAATAGGTTGAAAGTAGGTGTTACACTTGTACTAATGAAAAGAAGCACAGGGAACAGTAGAAGACGTGAGACAATTTCAAATTAAGAGCGAGTATGCTCAGGGGGAAGCTTACTCATGTTATATGAAAACATTATAAAAGTCTAATGATGTAATGTGACAGAGAAAAAACGAATAAGGACGCCAAGGACGTTACAGCTACAGCAGAGACTAGGATTAAGCAGCCATTTTGTGGTCGAAGCTCTTCCTTGTCCGCGTTGGCATCCTAATACGTAATAAGGAAATGTGCTTCTGTCTGAAGCAAACACAATATTTCGTTTTTTACTACGCACACGTGTTAAGAAGAAGTTTTATTTGTTTATCTGTTGAACAATATACATGGACTTTTTCCATTATGGTATTTACCAGCTTTCGAGAGTATAACATGTACATTACTATAGGCAAATACAGAAATATATGGACAATAAATACACTCCTGGAAATTGAAATAAGAACACCGTGAATTCATTGTCCCAGGAAGGGGAAACTTTATTGACACATTCCTGGGGTCAGATACATCACATGATCACACTGACAGAACCACAGGCACATAGACACAGGCAACAGAGCATGCACAATGTCGGCACTAGTACAGTGTATATCTACCTTTCGCAGCAATGCAGGCTGCTATTCTCCCATGTAGACGATCGTAGAGATGCTGGATGTAGTCCTGTGGAACGGCTTGCCATGCCATTTCCACCTGGCGCCTCAGTTGGACCAGCGTTCGTGCTGGACGTGCAGACCGCGTGAGACGACGCTTCATCCAGTCCCAAACATGCTCAATGGGGGACAGATCCGGAGATCTTGCTGGCCAGGGTAGTTGACTTACACCTTCTAGAGCACGTTGGGTGGCACGGAATACATGCGGACGTGCATTGTCCTGTTGGAACAGCAAGTTCCCTTGCCGGTCTAGGAATGGTAGAACGATGGGTTCGATGACGGTTTGGATGTACCGTGCACTTTTCAGTGTCCCCTCGACGATCACCAGTGGTGTACGGCCAGTGTAGGAGATCGCTTCCCACACCATGATGCCGGGTGTTGGCCCTGTGTGCCTCGGTCGTATGCAGTCCTGATTGTGGCGCTCACCTGCACGGCGCCAAACACGCATACGACCATCATTGGCACCAAGGCAGAAGCGACTCTCATCGCTGAAGACGACACGTCTCCATTCGTCCCTCCATTCACGCCTGTCGCGACACCACTGGAGGCGGGCTGCACGATGTTGGGGCGTGAGCGGAAGACGGCCTAACGGTGTGCGGGACCGGAGCCCAGCTTCATGGAGACGGTTGCGAATGGTCCTCGCCGATACCCCAGGAGCAACAGTGTCCCTAATTTGCTGGGAAGTGGTGGTGCGGTCCCCTACGGCACTGCGTAGGATCCTACGGTCTTGGCGTGCATCCGTGCGTCGCTGCGGTCCGGTCCCAGGTCGACGGGCACGTGCACCTTCCGCCGACCACCGGCGACAACATCGATGTACTGTGGAGACCTCACGCCCCACGTGTTGAGCAATTCGGCGGTACGTCCACCCGGCCTCCTGCATGCCCACTATACGCCCTCGCTCAAAGTCCGTCAACTGCACATACGGTTCACGTCCACGCTGTCGCGGCATGCTACCAGTGTTAAAGACAGCGATGGAGCTCCGTATGCCACGGCAAACTGGCTGACACTGACGGCGGCGGTGCACAAATGCTGCGCAGCTAGCGCCATTCGACGGCCAACACCGCGGTTCCTGGTGTGTCCGCTGTGCCGTGCGTGTGATCATTGCTTGTACAGCCCTCTCGCAGTGTCCGGAGCAAGTATGGTGGGTCTGACACACCGGTGTCAATGTGTTCTTTTTTCCATTTCCAGGAGTGTATATACCGTATTATTACATATTGGTGTTCACAAGTCTGTTTGGTATTTGCAGGACTGCTATATTTACTGCGTATGATCTGCAAGTAATAAGTGCGTATCAAATTTTTGTACTGTAATTTCTGATTTTTTGTTTTTTAGGCCTAAGATAAGATTGCCGATTTTTAAAATGTTTTATTGCACTAATGTCTTTACATTTTGTTGCTTTGTAAATAAAGATTCGACATGCTCGCTTTGACCAACTATTTTAGGTTACAGTAGTATTTTACGGAAAATGTGTTGAAATGTTTGGTGATTGTGATTAGTTTTATCAAATGTTGATCACGGATGGAAAACAGAGAATGTGTGTAAATGTGATTACTTACTTTTTGTAAATCTTGCTTTTCGTGCCTCCACCCGATGATTGAGTGGAGCTTCCTAATATACACTCTTTCAATATTTATGTGATGTCCACTTTTGCCGAAATCATGTTCTGTGTTTTCTGGGCGGAAAATTTGAAGTGTAATTGGGCTGTAGTGATGTGTGTTTTTGTTTGTTTGTTTGTTTGTTTGCTTGCGTGCATACATGCATGCGGGCGCGCTTGGGTATGTGTGTGTGTGTGTGTGTGTGTGTGTGTGTGTGTGTGTGTGTGTGTGTTTGTGTTTGTGTGCTTGTGCCCTGGTCTTCTGTGTGAGTTTCTGTTGTGGGCTATAGCTGTATTTTAGCATTTTTAAGTCTGTGTTTATATCTGTTGCTCTGTGTTTCTTCTCCACGAGATGATCTGGAAATGTGGAATGACTACTGTTACTACTGAGTGTCCTTCTGTTTTCAGTATATCTGATGCTGAAATTTCTACTTGTTTGTCCAATATGAATTGAGTGGCGGACCCGACACATGAGCTGGTAGACGCCGGATGTGTTGTGTTTGTGTGTGTGTGATAGTCTCAGTTGCCCTCAGTTCCTGCTGTATAGCGTTATCTGTTCTGTAGTCAATTTTCAGTCCTTATTTCTTGAATATATTACCTACTCTGCGAGCTGCTTTGTTGTCGTTGGTGAGTGTGTGCCATTTGTCTGTTGTTGTGGGTGCTTCGTTCTCAGATGTGTTGTATCTGTGTTTTATGTGTTTATGTTCCGTGCCACTCTGGTTGTGTGCTGGTGTCGATCTGTCTGCTATTGTCCTCTGAGTGCATTATTCATTTTTGTTCTAATTTTTTCGTTTTATTTCGTCCATCACGTTCGTTTTGTGTCCATTTTCAACTGCCATTCGTTTCATTATTTGTAGCTCGTTTTGTAGTTGTCTTCAATGAGGAGAGTTTTATTCAGTCTCTGTAGAATGTGTCGGAACCAACCTTCCTTGTGGGTAATAGGATTGTTTGATTATTGGTGTATGGTCGTTTGCGTTTCCGTATTGTGTGTCTAAGAAATTTAGCTTTCTGTCCTTTTCTAATTTTAAGGTGAGTTTCATCTGTGGGTGAACTGTGTTCGTATCATTCTGGAACTGCTGTATGCAGTCAGGCGTTTCATCTAGAAGGTATATGATTTTGTCCACATAACAGTACCAACATATTTGGGTTTCCTTATGCTTTCAAATATTTTGTTGCCACTGTGATTTAGGAAGATGTTGGATATGATTCTGCTGATTGGTGATCCCGTCCGGAGTCCATTCTGATCTGAGTGTGAAATAGTTTGATTCTGTGATTAACTTGAGAATGTTTGTTATTTCTTTTATGTGGAATTTGGGAATGTCTAAGTTCTATTTCATGATGTTGGTGGTTTTTGTGGTGGGGATATTTGTGTACGTGGATGTGATGTCAAATGATGTGAGTTTGGCTGTTGTTGGTATACCGATACTATAGATTTTTTTCTATAATCCCTTCAGCGTTGCCTGTACTTCTGTTATTTGTACATATATAATGTTTCTGTAAATATGTGCTCATTTCTCCGTCTAGATGATATGTGAGTGCACCTATGTGATTTATGACTGGGCATGTTGGTATATCCTGTTTGCTGGTGTTTGGGGTTCCTTTATTTTAATCATTTCAGCTTATGTTTTGTGAATGTGTGTGAGATATTTTTCAGAAGTATCTGTGAATTATTCTCGTATATTTCTTAGGATCACTGGTTAGTTTTATTATGTTGTTCTCTTCTATAAATTTTAGAATTTTATTTTTGTTCTCCTCCTGTTTTGTTACTACCAAGGTGTTGCTCTTGTCCGATTTTGTGATAAGCTCCACTGCTATTAATTCTTGTGTAAGCTCTGGATTGAAACTAGAGTTGTTGTTCCTCTTTCATTGCTTTATTGTGTATTCTCTTGCTGTAATTAGGTTCTCTATTGTCTTGTGTATCACCTATGTGTTGACATATGTATTTAGGTTCTCTTTCTAGCAGGTTTAGTTCTTGTTTTGTGAGTTGCGTGTGAGCGGGGTTGACAGTCGCCTGTGGAGTTTGTGATTTGTTGGCCTACTGTTTCTAGCATTAGCTGGTGAGTTACTTTCCGTAAGTGTGTAGAGGTTTCGTTGTTGTTTGCCACACTTTATATCTATTAGAATTTTAGTATGGTGCTGGACTCTGTTCATGATGTCAGTAAATAATTCTGAAATTTTTATCTGATTTGTTATTTCAAGATGAGTTTTGAATAGTTCAAAGGTGATCACACCCTTCCAGGAATGCAGGTATTTAATTTCCTGTTTCAGACAACACGCTTCTGCTTAGTGTTGGCATGTTGCGCTTTAGGAAGACTGGCTGGAGGCTATTGGTGGAATATGAGATTACAAAAAATGAGATGGAAAATTAGTATAGGTCACATAGGAATAGTAGGACGAGGAAGCATGAGTAACCAAAATTAGAATACAAGATTTCGGCGTCTGAAGAAAGTGAAAAAGAATGTGTACTGAGAAAAAAGGATTATGGTTATTCGCAATTTCAAGGAACTGAAATTTATGTTAGTGTGTAGAACTCAGACGGAAAGTCTTTGTTAAGGGCACTGGTAAATATGTCATGCTGCGTATGGCAGATAATGGCTTCCTCACAAAGTGGAAAAATAAGTAGACGTTATCACGGAAGATATTACAAAGCGATCTGAGTTTCATATAACAGTGGTCAGTGTGATGTCAGACATGAAGCGTAGACGTTACAGTATTTTAAAATCAAATGGTTCAAATGCCTCTGAGCACTATGGGACTTAACATCTGAGGTCATCAGTCCCCTAGAACGTAGACCTACTTAAACCTAACTAACCTAAGGAAATCATACACATCCATGCCAGAGGCAGGTTTCGAACCTGCGACCGTAGCGGTTTCGCGGTTCCAGACTGTAGCGGCTAGAACCGCTCGGTCACTGCGGCCGGTTATATTCTTTTAAATTCACTTCTTATTTCATGAGTCCTGAAGTCAACTAGATGAAAATGCTTCGTTCTCATTTATCTGATGTTTGTATAGGAGGCTATAAGTAATGACCTATAGTGTCGGATCAATTACAGGCAAGTTTTTCAGTTAGAAAGACCGACAACGCAATCTTGAAGGCGCTTTCCACTGGTACAGAAAACGTAAAGAGCTCCATTCAGAAAAGATTGCTGTCATATCTCAGTAACTATAAACGCTAAAAATAACATGGCTACGTCAGAAAATTCACACGATTGTCTGCTATAAGTCAGTGGAGATTTATCTCAAAATATTTACTCATTCTGTGTAATTTGGGGTGTTCCTGTTAGCTGTATAGCTACTATAAGTTGTACCTTAAAAGAAACTTAAACAAGAACCGTTTGTAGAATTATTATTCTCAAGTCGCAATACAACAGTTCATTTGTGAAACATATGCGACAACCATACACAATGTCGATATCGGCAGAATTAAATTTCATGGCTCTAACGGAAGATGTAGTTTGTTTTAGTTTTATTACTGTGTCAGTATTGGGGGTCTGGATCATAAATGTTGCACGGAATTATTTTTTGTTTGTGCTTTGTTTGATACTGGCAGGAGCAAGAGCAGCATATTAAACCCATTTGAAAAGTGCTGGGAAGATATATTATGTCTGCATTTTCATTGATAAGTATGAAATTATTCCAGTATGCTTTGATGGAAGACTCCGTTAACGTAGGTTGTATAAAGAATGTAGTATTCGTGTGAATCCCTACATCGTTCATGTGAAAGAGTGAGTCGATGACATGCATAATTTAGACCACTGAAAAAGCTACAAGTGCGAATAAATGAGTAGCCAGAGGCTACACACGTAAAGAAGTTAGTTCGAATGTTTAGGTAAGAATGGTTTATTGTGACCATTAAATTATACTAGCAAATTTTTATGTAAATCGGTGGCTCTGCGATGAACTGAACATTAACTGTAAATAAAATAAGGTGGACTGTAGGAAGTTGGATGAAAAGCGAACTGAAAATGCTGTAACCCGTTCAGGCAGTAAGTGACTTCCACTTTCTCTCTTCCCGTACGTAACACATGTTGTAACTCAACGTGGGTTGCGCGAAGCACCATCGCGAAATGCTGTTGGCATTTGATTGACACTCGCTCCACATATGAGACGATTGGACGAGTGAAGTCATTCTTTTCTCCGTCTTGTTTCTCCCACTGTCGTCTTTTTCTTTCCTTTTAATTCCTGGAACGCACCTGCGGGAAGCGTGTGCGCGTGACAAGGTACACTTAATGAGATAGTTCCATCGCGGCGCGCGGCAAGAAGTGCCCGTCAGCCAGGTCTAAATCAAAAGTGACTCCTGGCGGGCGGGCCGTAAAGCAAGCTCTGGCGCAGCGGGCAGCGGCCACCAGTTTCCTGACTGACGGGGCGCGATTTAAAAGCGACGCCGCACATAAAGCTGCCGGCGAACGAGCCGAGCCCGCAGAACCGCCGCCTCCTGCGCTCCACACTCGTCCAGCAAGTGCCCCGGCGTCGTTAGCTGCGCTGCGCTAGCATTTTTAGTGCTGACCTTTCGGCTGGGCGAAACACCGGTACAACTGTACCACATGCTATCATTTCAAATGTTAACTACACAGTACACCCAGACCTAAAGGGGAAAAAAAAAAAGAAAAAAACGAAATAACAGCATCCAGTTGTGGGTTATAAAAATAAATGTCCAGCTTTTTCAATGTTGCTGACGCTATGGGTTGAGTAGTGACAAAGTTTTATCACCACCAGAAAAATAAAGTTGCTTGATTACTTTTTTCCTGGTGCACGTCCAAATCCCCCGCTACAGTACCTAAATTGTATCTCTATCCTCTCTTTTTTAGTTAATTTTTCTTCCTTCAAAAATTCTCCTGCTACTTTACTTTGGTGGCAAAAACACATTCAAATACGCACCAGCAGGAAAATGGTCATATCGGAGCACAAAAATATACATCTACATCTACGTGATTACTCTGCTATTCACAATAAAGTGCCTGGCAGAGGGTTCAATGAACCACCTTCATGCTGTCTCTCTACCGTTCCACTCTCGAACGGCACGCGGGAAAAACGAGCACTTAAATTTTTCCGTGCGAGCCCAGATTTCTCTTATTTTATCGCGATGATCATTTCTCCATATGTAGGTGGGTGCCAACAGAATGTTTTCGCAATCGGAGGAGAAAACTTTTGTTGAAATTTAATTAGAAGATCCCGTCGGAACGGAAAACGCCTTTGTTTTAATGATTGCCACTCCAATTCACGTATCATGTCTGCGACACTATCTCCCCTATTTCGTGATAATACAAAACGAGCTGCCCTTCTTTGTACTTTTTCGATGTCCTCAGTCAGTCACACCTGATGCGGATCCCACACCGCACAGCAATACTCCAGAATAGGGCGTGCAAGCGTGGTGTAAGCAGTCTCTTTGGTGGACCTGTTGCACCTTCTAAATGATCTGCCAATGAATCGCAGTCTTTGATTTGCTCTACCCACAATAATATCTATGTGATCGTTCCAATTTAGGTTATTTGTAACTGTAGTCCCTAAGTATTTAGTTGAATTTACAGCCCTCAGATGTGTGTGACTTATCGCGTAATCGAAATTTAGCTGTTTTCTTTTAGTACTCATGTGAATGACTTCACACTTTTCTTTATTCAGGGTCAATTGCCACTTTTCGCACCGTACAGATGTCTTATCTAAATCATTTTGCAATTCATTTTGATCATCTGATGACTTTACAAGACGGTAAATGACAGCATCATCTGCTAACAATCTAAGACGGCTACTCAGACTGACTCCTATGTCGCTTATATAAATCAGGATCAATAGAGGGTAAAACACTTCCTTGGGGAACGCCGGATATTGTTTCAGTTTGACTCGATGACTTTTCATCTATTACCACGAACTGTGACTTTTCTGACAGGAAATCACGAATCCAGTCGCACAACTGATGCGGTACTCCGTAGGCACGCAGTTTGGTTAGAAGGCGCTTGTGAGGAACGGTGTCGAAAGCCTTCTGGAAATCTAAAAATATGGAATCAATTTGACATCCCCCTGTCGATAGCACTTGTTACTTCATTAGTATAAAGAGCTAGTTGTGTTTCACAGGAATGGAATTTTCTGAAACTGTGCTGACTATATGTCAATAAATCGTTTTCTTCGAGATACTTCATAATGTTCGAATACAGTATATGTTCTAAAATCCTACTGCAAATCGACGTTAGTGATATAGGCTTGTAATTCAGCGGATTACTCTTACTTCCCTTTTTGGGTATTGGTGTGAGTTGAGAAATTTTCTAGTCTTTCGGGACGTATCTTTCTGTGAGCGAGTGGTTGTACATAATTACTAAATGTGGAGTTATTTTATTAGCATACTCTGAGAGGAACCTGACTGGTATACAATCTGGACCGGAGACCTTGCCTTTATAAAGTGATTTAAGCTGCTTCGTTACACCGAGGATATCCACTTCTATGTTTCTCATCTTGGCAGTTGTTCTTGATTGGAATTCAGGAATATTTACTTCGTCTTCTTTGGTGAAGGAGTTTCGGAAAAACGTGTTTAATAACTCTGCTTTAGTGGCACTATCATCAGCGACTTCACCGTTGTTATCGCGCAGTGAAGGTATTGATTGTCTTGCCACTGGTGCGCTTCATGTATGACCAGAATCTCTTTGGGTTTTCTGCTAGATTTCTAGACAGAATTTCGTTGTGGAAATTATTAAAAGCATCTCGCACTGAAGTACGCGTCATATTTCGAAGTTCTGTAAAACTTTGCCAAAAAAAAAAAAATGAGAATATGTTCCAGCTTATTTAAAAGGCTAGTCAAAGTGGAGTATCAGCTACCTCATTCTGCCTTCCTCAGCAAGCTTAAAAATTTTCCGAAAAAAATTTGGCATGCGAAAATATTCATTATTTTTTTAACATGCAACTCACCTCTACTTCCCACAAGCTTCCCTAACTGTCACTCACATACTTCGACTAGTCCATCGCCATAAGTCCCTCATACCCATCCATTCCCAGTTGCCCTTTCGCACTCAACAGCCCAACCCGTTGTCTGTATCTCTTTGTTACTCTCTGTCATTGTCTCCTGTGTCATACTCACAGTCCCCCTCGTTTTTTCCTACTAATTCAGTTTCTTCTCACTGCCGGCCGTAGTGGCCGAGCGGTTCTAGGCGCTACAGTCTGGAACCAGGCGACCGCTACTGTCGCAGGTTCGAATCCTGCCTCTGGCATGGATGTGTCTGCTGTCCTTAGGTTAGTTAGGTTTATAAATCCCCTATTCAGTCACTCGTTGACCACGATGGCACCGAAACAGAGGACGACCGAAGAAAGGCAGAAATACTGAATTCAGTGTTCCGAAACTGTTTCACTGCTGAAAATCGTAACACGGTCCATGACTTCAGCCGTCGCACGGACGCCAAAATGGAAAATATTGAAATAAACGATATCGGAATTGAAAAACAACTGCTATCACTTAGTAGCGGAAAAGCATCCGGACCAGACGAGATACCCTTAAGATTCTACAGTGATTATGCTAAAGAACTTGCCCCCTTTCTATCAGCAATTTATCGTAGATCGCTGGAAGAACGTAAAGTACCTAGCGACTGGAAGAAAGCGCAGGTCGTTCCCATTTTCAAGAAGGGTCATAAATCAGATGCGAATAATTATAGGCCTATTTCGCTTACGTCAATCTGTTGTAGAATAATGGAACATGTTTTGTGTTCTCGTATTATGACGTTCTTAGATAATACAAATCTCCTTCATCATAACCAACATGGATTCCGCAAACAGAGATCATGTGAAACTCAGCTCGCCCTATTTGCCCAAGAAATTCACAGTGCCGTAGACACTGGCGAGCAGATTGATGCCGTATTCCTGGACTTCAGGAAGGCATTTGATACGGTTCCGCACTTACGTTTAGTGAAAAAAATACGAGCTTATGGAATATCGGACCAGGTTTGTGATTGGATTCAGGATTTCCTAGAAGAAAGAACACAACATGTCATTCTTAACGGTTCAAAATCTGCAGATGTAGAGGTAATTTCGGGAGTACCGCAGGGAAGCGTGATAGGACCTTTATTGTTTACAATATACATAAATGACTTAGTTGACAACATCGGTAGCTCCGTGAGGCTATTTGCAGATGACACGGTTGTCTACAAGAAAGTAGCAACATCAGAAGACTCGTACGTACTCCAGGAGGACCTGCAGAGGATTAATGCATGGTGCGACAGCTGGCAGCTTTCCCTAAACGTAGATAAATGTAATATAATGCGCATACATAGGGGCAGAAATCCATTCCAGTACGATTATGCCATAGGTGGTAAATCATTGGAAGCGGTAACGACCGTAAAATACTTAGGAGTTACTATCCGGAGCGATCTGAAGTGGAATGATCACATAAAACAAATAGTGGGAAAAGCAGGCGCCAAGTTGAGATTCATAGGAAGAATTCTAGGAAAATGTGACTCATCGACGAAAGAAGTAGCTTACAAAACGCTTGTTCGTCCGATTCTTGAGTATTGCTCATCAGTATGGGACCCTTACCAGGTTGGATTAATAGAAGAGAGAGACATGATCCAGCGAAAAGCAGCGCGATTCGTCATGGGGACATTTAGTCAGCGCGAGAGCGTTACGGAGATGCTGAACAAGCTCCAGTGGCGGACACTTCAAGAAAGGCGTTACGCCATACGGAGAGGTTTATTATCGAAATTACGAGAGAGCACATTCCGGGAAGAGATGGGCAACATATTACTACCGCCCACATATATCTCGCGTAATGATCACAACGAAAAGATCCGAGAAATCTTCCCACGCACAATTCGTGAATGGAACAGGGAAGGGGGGATCAGATAGTGGTACAATAAGTACCCTCCGCCACACACCGTAAGGTGGCTCGCGGAGTATAGATGTAGATGTAGATGTAGATGTAAGTAGTTCTAAGTTCTAGGGGACTGATGACCTCAGATGTTCAGTCCCATAGTGCTCAGAGCCATTTGAACAATTTTCTCTGCTCGCTGTCACTTTATCTCTCTTTCTTACTTCTCTTGTCTCATTCCTTCCTTCCTAATGCTGCTTTCTCTTCTCACTGTCACTACATCTATCTTCTTCGTTGTCATTATCATATACTATGTCTCTCATTATCACGTACTCTCATCCACTTCAGTTCCTCTTGCTCTTCAGTCCTCCTCCTCACCCAGTCCCTCCTCCTCCTTCCTTGGCACTGTCTCCTTCATCTTCTCCTGGCACTATTCTGTCACCATCGGCTATGTTCCACTGCCACTGAGTCCGTCTCTCTCACAGTGCCATTGTCTCCTTCGTTCTTTCTATAACACTATGTTCATTAAATTCCAATATTAATATTTTTTCATCTCTCTACCACTGCCACTGTCTTCCTATCTCTTAGCATAGAAAGCGCTAATATGTTCGCATGCCATAATTTTTCGGACAATTTTTAAAGGTCCTGAGAAAGACAGAGTGAGACAGCTGGTACCCCACTTTTCAGTCATAGTGTTTTAAATAAAGAGGAATATATTAGCATTTTTTGTGTTCCGATGGAACATCTTTTCCCTCAATCCCTTCTTTTCCCTCCAGCAGCAGAGAATGTAACTCATATGAAAGTAAACGTGTTGGTCAGTAAAATTTAGATAGTTTACTTATACGAAAGTCGTATAACGTGAAACTAATTTTGCACCACGAACAAGATATTACGAGGTGGAAAAAAACTGCATGTGCTTGATTAGTACAACATGTGATTTTCAGATAGTAAGTGGGGCACTTTACAATCTATTTGTCCGTGTTACGTCACCTCTTAAACTACGTTTTCGCCTCACACGGGATTTTACATGCGTCTCATACGTGTACAAGAAGGGTAACTTCAAAGCTCTGTATCCCGGAAATGGATTGAGGTATGAAGAAATTTTCTAGGTTGTTCGATATCGGGATCTTAGGAATGCATCGTAAAAATTTAAGCCACTTGCTGTCCATAGCCGCCTTGGAATTCTCGGCTAGGTTTCGGTGCGCTGGTGATGGCGAAAATGTAGTAAAAAAACCCTTTTTTTATGAGTTTCTGAGAAACTGCCCATGAATTAATGGCACCTCCATACGTCCCATCAAGTCGACCGTAGACCACATCAAATGCAAAAAGAAGCAGCGAATTTGCTCCATTTGCCTAATCAGGAGGAAGTGTGTAATAATCAAACTTTGACCCTGTACAGTTGTATAATTACTCTAAGACGATACTTCTGTTGGATATACAATGATCCATAGCCCATGCACTATCCAGAACAGTTAACCCTACCTTTTTATCACCAATAGGAACCGAGGTATCGGCACCGGAAAATCACGTTTTATGCACGGTGTCTTGTAACGTGTCATGTACCATGTTGTCGCATACATGCCATTATGAATCTAATTTACCTTTTTTTTTTTTAATGGGCCTCCTTCCTCCCCTATAGCCCTACCTTTTCCTCTCCAAAATTGCCGCCATCCTCTAGTGTCGACGCAGCATGTAAAGCAAGGTGCTGTTAGTAGCAAGACTTATTGCCATAAACCGAAAATAAAAGCGAAGGCATACTCTGCTATGCCTCAGGGGGCGACGACACACTACTAAGAAATACACCTCTCTCTGCAGGTGTGAAGCAAGTGATGAGTTTAGAAACTAAAAAGGAAGACATAAATAAAGACAGAAATGAAGGCAAATTAAAAACAGGGACGGCAACACACACAAATGAAAACGAAACTGGCGAGATAATCCCATCGCCCATAGAGTTAACGACTTAAAAATCCTCTAAGATGGATTACATGTTTTCTAATTTTCCAATAATTTTCTTTTCATACAAGGTTCACACAATTCCTATGTTACCAATTGCCATATTATCAGTATCATAGAACAGTCTACTCTAGCGATGCCCAGAAGGCCAATGTCAAATCTTGGGTATAGGCAAGTCGAGGGTAGTTTGAGAGTCCGAGTGACAAGGATCCAGGGGTAAACTCAGGCAATTCCTGGATGAGGTGCCTTAGTCAACCCGGAATACCTTTTGATAACCATGAACCATTGCAACTTGCAGGAATCTTGCAAAGGTAATAGTATATTTCTGGTCAGATTCCGCCAGGCGATGCAGCCTCTGTTATATGCTAGCAAGTAATGCCACCCGAGCCCGCTGCCAAAAGGTTGGCAGCATCAAAGTCCGGACGCCGTCCGCATAAGCAGCGCCAGCGAGACAGGAAATCGCCGCGAGTCTGCGCGCGCCACCGCTGGCTTCTGGCTTCTTAAGCGCTGGAGTCGCGAGCGCTAGGACAGTTCTGTATTCGCCGCTCAGTTGTATACTCGCCACCGAATTGTGTACTTGCTAGTCAGTTGTGTGTTCATCGCAGCAGAGTTGTTGTTTGTCGTCAGCCGACGCTGATCTAGCCGCTCCGACTCGAACTAGACAGATTTCTGTAGACACGGAGTTCACTACTGTGTTGCTGTATCTTCGTTAATAAAGATAAGTACCGACTTTTATTTAATCAGAGTGTTTTGGTTTTCATCTTTCTGTTCACTGTTCCAGCGGACCGGTCGGCCCGCTATCAAAAGTGTGGCGGTGACTTCGTAAGCCGTTTCTACAGCGAATTGCTTGTCGCTACGAACGCCGCCACAAAAGCCTCCGCAGGTAGTCCATGAAAGAGACAGCATCGGTGAGGGAAAGGTCATTGATCGTGAAAATGGTGTGGCCCAAGAACCATACCATTGCGTTACGTCGTATTCGGGGGTTGGTCTGAATATCAGGTGTAAGGAACCAGTCGATTGACACATTGTCTGGTGTCGTCCCACCGATCAGCGCTAATAGCACACGTGCAAGGTCCCACACTTATGTGACGTGAGGGCATAAGAGACGATGCTCTCTGGTGTCTACGTCACCCCGCAAGTAGCCGAGGGACGGAGGCGGATGGCCGCCAGGTGATGATTAGTGGGTATTAGATTATTTACGACACGATACCATAGCGCTGAAACTTCCGTGGGAAGGGCTGGGTTGTTAATATTAGCCCACGCTTGGTGCCAGATGACCGACTGTCGTCTGTCCTCTAATTTATGTGGTGTGGGCTGGCCTCGAAGTGCCCGGTAAAGGCGCTTCGACGTGCGTGCCTTGTCAGTCGCCACTGTTCGTACGTAACTTTGATTGAGGTAATAGTCCTTGACAGTCGTCATCCGGAACGGAATATGTGTCAAACATACTGGTGCACGCACCGACTGTGGGCGATTACGGTCGAAAAGAACCGCTGTTGTCCCACCTGGGTCAGTTTCACGCAAAGTGGCGATACGGTGAATCAGGAGGGCCGCACATTTGCGGGGAAAGTCAATGAGTCCAAGGCCACCATCGACCTTTGCCAGTGTTCAAGTCTGTGCATCAACTTTGAACAGTGCATGCCGCCACAAGAGCCAATATACTGTTTGTGAGATGGTTCTGCCAGTTTGTTTCGGTAGCGTAAGGAGGATGTAAGTATTAATCAGTGGTACACCTTCAGTATGTGTCAGTATTACACGTTCTACCGAAACATTAAGTAATCGTAACAGGTGATCAAGTACTTTCACCTGCGAGAAAGTTTCTAAAACGATTTGCTTCATTAGATGTGAGAGGGAAAACTTGTGTCTGTATATTGGTTTATAAAATAAATTCTCGTTACACTCTGAATGCGCGAGTGACTCATTTAGGTTTTGCTTCGCTTCTACCGTTTGTTTTCTGCTATCAAAGATGCCTACAAGTAAGTAGCACCTGCCTCGTGGCGTACGAGGACGGCGAGTAACACTACAATCTCCGTAGCTGTATCCATTACGGCTAGTCCTTTCCATGATTATTACACAATGCGTCAATAAAATTATTGATAAAGCTAAAGACTGATGGATTGCTGTAATACGGTGGCTTCTGGACACCCAATGTATGCAGGAGGGTTTATGGTGGGATGTTCAGACGGGACGTGAGGAGCATCAAATGCTCAAAGACACCAGCTTCATTCTTATAACATCACACGCTGATCTGTTTTTAAGGAAAACGACCCTCATTTACTTATTATGAAACACAAGGACTTAGACGCACTACGCTGTATAGTGTCACTATTTGTATATTCTTTCTTTCACAGCACTATTTATATACAATACTTTTCAAACCGTAACAGTCTTACTCTGAATAGTTTTAACATATTGTAAATAGGCTATGTAGTAGCTACTGTTAGTTATTTTAATTGAACGTACGATAGTCTTGCCCCACTTTGCACTACTTTTAACACCAATAATTAATTTCTTCAGAGGTTTCTAACCATTTAGCTGGCTGTGTGTGGAGTGCACACGAGGGTGTTTTAGACTGAGAGAATTTCGATCCCGTCCAGATAACGACATCTGTAGAAGACCCAGAAGTATGTATAAGATCCAGAAAGAATTAATACAGGCGAGAGTATTAAATTCCTAGTAGTTTTCTACCGAAGCATTCGCAAAAAGGTGCCAGAGTTTGACGCGCTCCTGAAAATGAGTGAAGATCACATAGTACTAAGTAGAGAAAGCTGGTTGAAACTTGAATTTGACAGAACGATCATTTTTCGTGAAAATGTAGGAGTTTAGAGAAATAATAGACTAATGGGAAAAGGAAGTGGTGTATTTGTCTACCAAAAAAGAAACTGAAGCTGCATGCGAGATTGTTTGCGCAAGACTTAGTATCAGGGGTGGGCATAAAATGCTAACTTGATCCTTCTATCGACCAGCAGAATCACCTTCTGATGTAACCGAAAACGTCAGAGGAAACCTCAGTTCGCTTGTACATAAGTTCCCCAGTCGTACTGTAATCATCAGTAGAGACTTCAATCATCCAACACTCAAACTTTAATCAAGCAACAATCGATTCGGAAAATTGCAGCTTTGCTAGTGGTGCGCGCTATAGGACATCCCCTGAAACATAACAAAATGCCTTCTCTGAAAACTACCTAGGACAGATAGTTCTGAACACCACTCATGATGGGAATGTGCTAGATCTAATGGCTACAAACAGAGCTGACCTCTGTCTGAGGATGACCACATCGAAACTGGTATCAGTGACCATAACACAATGTGGCAGCAATGATTACCAAAGTACAAAGTACAATTAAACAAAGTAGAAATATATATATATGTTTAGTACTCTAGGTAAAAAAGCAATAGAGTCTTATTTCAAAGAGGCATTTGAAACTTTCAGCAAAGGGCAGGATCACACAGAGGAAATGTGGCTCAAGTGTAAAGGAATAGTTGATCGTACTCTGGGTTGATATGCATCCACTAGAACAGTTCATAATGGGGGAGACCCTTCTTCACATGAAGTCGCTGTTAAGAAACTTCAGATTATTATCAAATGATCTTTCACAAAACCCAAAGAAACTGTTGTCCTATGAAAAGGCTGTTAGTGCCACAGTGTTTAGTTTTCAGTCACTCGCAAATGAGACAGGAACTGAAATGTAGAGTAACATAAAAAAGCTTATGGGCTTAACTCCGGTTTTAAACGTTCCTTTACTAAGGAAAACCCGGGAAAATTGCTCCAATTTAATTCTTGTACTACTAAGAAGATTAGTGAAGTAAGTGTTAGGGTCAGTGGTGTTGAGAAACAACTGAAATCCTTAAAACTGAACAAAGCTCCAGGGCCCAATGGAATCTCTATCAGATTCTATACTGCATTTGCGGCTGTATTAGCCCCTATTGTAACTACAGCCCATCGTAAATAGCTAGAACAGAAAACCGTGCCCAGCAGTTGGGAGAAAGCATGGTGACACCCGTTTACAAGAAATGTATTAGAAATGATTCGTAAAACGTAGTGAGGTGTTTCGAAAAGAATGGCCTCCTCCATGTCAACCACAAAGTATTCCGAAAACATAGATCATGCAAAACCCAAATCGCAATTTTTTCACATGACACACTGAAAGCTTTGGATCAAGGCAGTCAGGTAGATGAAGAATTTCTTGATTTTCGGAAAGCACTTGAATCAATACCACATCTACACTACCTGTCAGAAGTACGATAATACAGTACATGAAGCGAAATTTGTGACTGGATCGAGGACTTTTTGGTAGATAGGGCGCAGCGTGTTATCTTGGATGGAGAGCCATCGCCAGGTGTAGAAGTAACTTCGTGTGTGCCCCAGGTAAGTATGTTGGGACCCTTGCTGTTCATGTTGTATATTAATGACCTTGCCGACAGTATTAAGAGTAACGACAAGCTTTTTGCACGTGACACAGTTATCTGCAGTGAAATACTGTCTGAAGTGGTTCAAAGATATGCAGCTTGCTTTAAATGGCTCTGAGCACTATGGGACATAACGGCTGTGGTCGTAAGTCCCCTAGAACTTAGAACTACTTAAACCTAACTAACCTAAGGACATCACACACATCCATGCCCGAGGCAGGATTCGAACCTGCGACCGTAGTGGTCGCGCGGTCCCAGACTGTAGCGCCTACGAGGCGCATTCAAGTTCTAAGGCCTCCGATTTTTTTCTAATTAACTACTCACCCGAAATCGATGAAACTGGCGTTACTTCTCGACGTAGTCGCCCTGCAGACGTACACATTTTTCACAACGCTGACGCCATGATTCCATGGCAGCGGCGAAGGCTTCTTTAGGAGTCTGTTTTGACCACTCGAAAATCGCTGAGGCAATAGCAGCATGGCTGGTGAATGTGCGGCCACGGAGAGTGTCTTTCATTGTTGGAAAAAGCCAAAAGTCACTAGGAGCCAGGTCAGGTGAGTAGGGAGCATGAGGAATCGCTTCAAAGTTGTTATCACGAAGAAACTGTTGCGTAACGTTAGCTCGATGTGCGGGTGCGTTGTCTTGGTGAAACAGCCCTTCCCGGACGTTTTTGTTCCAGTGCAGGAAGGAATTTGTTCTTCAAAACATTTTCGTAGGATGCACCTGTTACCGTAGTGCCCTTTGGAACGCAATGGGTAAGGATTACGCCCTCGCTGTCCCAGAACATGGACACCATCATTTTTTCAGCACTGGCGGTTACCCGAAATTTTTTTGGCCGCGGTGAATCTGTGTGCTTCCATTGAGCTGACTGGCGCTTTGTTTCTGGATTGAAAAATGGCATCCACGTCTCATCCATTGTCACAACCGACGAAAAGAAAGTCCCATTCATGCTGTTGTTGCGCGTCAACATTGCTTGGCAACATCCCACACAGGCAGCCATGTGGTCGTCCGTCAGCATTCGTGACAACCACCTGGATGACACTTTTCGCAGGATTGTGTGCACAGAACCGACAGAAATGCCAACTCTGGAGGCGATCTGTTCAACAGTCATTCGGCGATCCCCCAAAACAATTCTCTCCACTTTCTCGATCATGTCGTCAGACCGGCTTGTGCGAGCCTGAGGTTGTTTCGGTTTGTTGTCACACGATGTTCTGCCTTCATTAAACTGTCGCACCCACGAACGCACTTTCGACACTTCAATAACTCCATCACCACATGTCTCCTTCAACTGTCGATGAATTTCAATTGGTTTCACACCACGCAAATCCAGAAAACGAATGATTGCACGCTGTTCAAGTAAGGAAAACGTCGCCATTTTAAATATTTAAAACAGTTCTCATTCTCGCCGCTGGCGGTAAAATTCCATCTGCCGTACGGTGCTGCCATCTCTGGGACGTATTGACAATGAATGCGGCCTCATTTTAAAACAATGCGCATGTTTCTATCTCTTTCCAGTCTGCAGAAAAAAAATCGGAGGCCTTAGAACTTGAATGTACCTCGTAGAACCGCTCTTGATTTAAATGTTCATAAATGCAAAATTGTGCACTTCACAAAACGAGAAAGCGTAATATCCTGCGACTATAATATCAGTGAGTCACAGCTGGAATCGCCAACTCCTACAAGTACCTGAGTGTAACGCTTAAGGAAAACGAAATAGAGTTATCACATAGGCTCAGTCAGTGTCAAAGTTCGGTTTATTGATAGAACACTGTGTGCAACCAGTCTACAAAGGAAGTTATAAGGAAATCACTCGTACGAAACAATCTGGAATATTGCTGAAGTTAGTGGAACCCGTAACAAATAAGGGCTAACAGTGGATATTGAACGTGTACAGAGAAGGGCAGCAAAAATGATCATAGGTATGTTTGGTCCATGGGAGAGTGGCACAGAATTGCTGAAGAAATTAAATTGAAGATAGACGTTAACTATCGCGAGAAGGTCTACTCACGAAGTTTCAAGGGCCGGGTTGAAATGATGATTCTAGGAATACACTGCAACCCCATAGTCACTGCTCACGTAAGGATCGTGAAGACGAGAGTAGATTAATTGCAGCAGACAGAGAGGCATTTAAACAATCATTCTTTTCGTCCTCAATACGTGAACGGAACAGGAAGAAATCCTAATAACTGGTACATAGGGATGTAGCCTCTGCCAAGTACATCACAGTGCCTTGCATAGTATAGATGTAGATTACCGTCCTTTACTACAGCTTTTCTGCCCTTCGTACAACCCGCAGCAAGCCGAATCAACGAATGCCATTCCTCTTCCCTACACTCTGTATTGCAGCTGTCTCCATTCTCTCTTCCTCTGGTTTTACGTTATTTTAATTTCTTTGTGCATAGTATTCAAACAACAGAACATATGAATCTAGAGTAATGAAAGGTGGCTACACTGAGCCACAGCGCCAGAGATTGCGCCAAAGAGTATTATTCAGCCGCCTCCACTGGCAGTGCTAGTCGAGAACTCGTAGTAGTCAGTGCTTGGGGAGAACTCGTAGTAGTCAGTGCTTGGGGAGAACTCGTAGTAGTCAGTGCTTGTTGAGATGTGCTAGTGAAAAGTGCTTGTTGAGATGTGCTAGTGAAGAGTGCTTGTCGAGAACTCGTAGTAGTCAGTGCTTGTTGAGATGTGCTAGTCGAGAGGTCGTGGTGGAGAGTTCTTGTTGAGATTTGGTAGTAGCGAGTCGCTTAAATAATGTGTCATTACAGGTTCAGTCAACAAAGCATCTGGCTTGTGTTCTTGTATTAGAGTGTAATTCTGGTTTTCTTGCGCAATTATAGTATTTCTAATTTTTTTTATTACGTCAGTATAAATGGTATATAAAATTTCTTGTCTTATTGAAGGAGAACCGTGCCAGATATGTACGTTGAGTTATACTTCCACACACAGAACAGTTATACTTGTGCTTTGGCTTCGTAGGTTTTATAGTTGCTGGGGACTTAATTAATTAATTGTGTTAACAGGAAATTTTCATTTCATTCATTGTTGTTGTTCTATGCAGTCAGATTACGTACTAAAACTAGTCAGGGCCAACCGATTACGAAACAGCGTAATCGGACATACAGCTACTAAAAAATTTAATAAAAATGATTTTCAAATTTAATAATAATTAAGCCCCCATGCACGTGGCGACCGCTGCTTCGGATCGTCCCTTGGAATTCTTCTGATTGTAAAAATAGTAGACAGTAGTATTGTTGTAGTAATTTGTAGTTTAGTAATTGTAGTCTATATTGCATGTGTAGATTTGGTAATTGGTACTCTTCTAATGGTATTTTTAAAAATTTAATTTTTATTGCCTTGTACACGCGTTTCACAATTTAGTGCAATTATTTCAATTGTTCGATTAATCGTGTTTGAGGGAGACATTTCATGTAAATGGTATTGTTGGAGATAAGGAGGCATTGTGTGTAATTTTCGTACAGTGACGAGTTTTGTATGTTTTGTAAATGATTACGCGATCGATGAAAAAGGCAAAAATGATGGATAGTGAGAATGACGAAATTGTTAACATGGCGAACTCGCCAACAGGGGAAAACAGTATGATGGATAATGAAGTGGAAAACAATGTAATAAGTCGGGAAAATAGTCCGGAACCATTTCAAAATTTTTCACAATCAAAAAATTTTCAGGATCCGAGATTAACGACAGAAGATTCTGGAATAGTATCGAACTCAGATAGCTTTGCAGCTATGACGAAGGAAAGTGGTTTCGTGGGAAATGTTGGGGCTGAAAAGAATTTTGAAACAGTTACTATGGAGCAGTTGATGAGTGCTATATTAAATGTGGGATCACAGTTACGATCTGAATTTAAAACAGAGATAGGAACAATTAAAACTGAGGTAGGAACAATTAAAACTGAGATGGGAACAATTAAAACTTATATGGGAACAATGGAAACACGGTTAGACTCATTGGGATCACAGTTAGGATCTGAATTAAAAACAGAGATAGGGACAATTAAAACTGAGATGGGAACAATGGAAACACGGTTAGACTCACGAATAGGGACATGTTTCAAAAACATGAATTAAAGAAAGAAATCAGAGAAGAAGTACAACCGATTTTGAATGCTCACAATAATAGATTAATTGCAGTAGAGATTAGACAAAGGGAACAGGATAAAGAACAGGAAGAAAGAGATTGCGTGATAGTACAGAAATTTTCAGAGTTAAATTTACAACGTGCAAAGGATAAGGAAGAAATATTTGAGAGAATCGAAGAATCCGTACCAAATGACAGATTAAATAACCTAACACAACAATATGAACAGCTAACTACCAAATGTGTCAATACTGAAACCCGAGTCGCGACACTTACGGAAGACGTAAATAAACAGAAAGAACAATTAGGTGACTTATTGGAAAGAGTTGAGGAAATTTCAGATAAACTGACAAATCTTAGTTTACATGGGGACAGAGATTCGGATGATACAGCACCATTGTCATTTGCAGAAACCGAAGAGCATCAGAACATAAATAAACATGTTGAAAATCAGGGAAAATTTAATGAACGCGTTAAAAGGGAAGTTGAGGCATTACAAAAGCAAGTCAAACAAATTGAAGGTGAAATCGTAGGAAAAGACAGTAGAAGAAATTTAGAATCACAGATAGCAGAGGGCTTTGAAGAAACTAATTTATTTCATTTACGAGAAGCAACAAGAGAGCGCCAGGCGCGTGAACTTGACAATAATCGACATTCGGACTGGGACAGATGGGGTAGGTCTTTGTCGCCACGAGGCGAAAACTTTGACTATAAACACTTTTTGACTGTTCGGAAATTTAAGATCTTCCGCAATTCTAAGAATGACATACATCCATGTGCATGGTTAGATCAATTTATGTACGCACTTCCGCCAAATTTGCCACTAAGTCACAAACTAGAAATTATGTGCGGCTATTGATGTCCTCAGGGGATTCACTACTCTAAGTGAATATGTGCCGTAGCGTGCATAGGGCCCCGAGCTGTAGTGGTGCTATTTCCCTTTTAGTTTTATGCACCGCTGCCTACTCTTTTACTATTCTTTGCATCTGTCAAAACAACTCTTCTACTATCAATCTATCTAGAGAGTAAGTAAACAGTAACCGGATATGACTATTTTACCTAAAGTGATTTCGGAAATTACCGTTTGGACTTACTGTACCTTCAGCAGCATTCATTCCTAGTTTAAACGAAATTTTACCTGTTAATCTTCGTGACAATATTACTCCATATGCTGACGATATTCTTATTGCTAAACGTTCTTGGAGTGAGCACAACAAAATTTTGGATTCATTATTACGTATTTTTGCAAGAGTTGGCATTACAGTGAACTTAGAAAAATCTGAATTTGGTCGTTCTCAGGTGAAATTTCTCGGTCACATTATTTCTACAGAAGGTATTCTTCCTGATCCAGAAAAATTAGACGCTATTCGTAATTATGCTGTTCCTACTACAAAACGTGATGTTCGTAGTTTCCTTGGTGTCTGTAATTTTCTTAGACGCCTTGTTAGATTGGACGATTTGGCCACACCTCGTTTATGTGAACTATCTGGAAAGAAATCTGATTGGTGTTGGGATGAGGAAGCTCAGTCAGAATTTGAACAGCTTGGTGATGCCTTAGTTGCTGCTCCACTTCTTTCACATCCGGATTTATCTAAAGATTTTTGTTTGGCGACGGACTCATCATACAAAGGCCTAGGTGCACATTTATTTCAAGAAATAGAAGAAAACGGCGTTGTAGTACAGAAGACTATTGCATTTGGAAGGCGTGTTCTCTCTAAATCAGAAAAGAATTATTCGATTACGGAACATGAAGCTTTGGCTGTTGTTTGGGCTTTCACAAAATTTCGCACATTTTTGTTTGGCAGACATACTAAGGTTTACACCGATCATCGAGCTCTGGAATTTCTTATGTCGACAAAATTAACTCATGGCAGATTGTCACGATGGGCGCTGTACCTACAGGAATTTGATTTTAGTATTGTTTACATACAGGGTTCTTCAAATATTGTTGCTGATGCTTTATCACGTGCACCTATGGGTTTGAAACAAAGTGCTGAAGAGGACTGCAAGGAAAACAATTATTGTTTGATGTATATTCAAGGTGTTGCGTTTGAGAACTTTATTTCGTCTTCGCTCCAGGACATCGTAAGGAGCAAAATAAGGATCCAATCTGGAAGGACATTAAGGAGAAGTGGAGGAGAAAGGAAAGCGTAGCGATTAGACAGCATTATTTAGTTCGCAATGGCATTCTTTTTAAACGAAAATCGGTCGACAACTCTGTTTGGTTAGTTTGTATTCCTGATGAGAGGGTTAATAAGCTGATTTGGTATAAGCATTTGAGTTATGCACACTTTGGTCCCAGAAAATGTTTTCATAAATTACGGGAAAATTGCTACTTCAGTAATATGGAAAAACGTATTCGATCTGTTCTGGCCAAATGAAAATTATGTCAAAAGGCTAAGCCGCCAACAATTTCTCACAGAGCACCATTGTTTCCTATCATTCCAGCGAAATTAAAGGACATGGCTGCAGTCGATTTGTTCGGTCCAGTGGTTCGTTCTACTAATGGTTTTGCGTACATTTTCGTAGCAGTGGAGTTGACATCAAAATATGTGTGTTTTACACCTTTACGCAAAGCAACAGCTCGTTCAGTATCTAACGCTTTCATCAAACATTTTCTAAAAGAAGTGGGTCATGTTGATAAGGTTATATCAGATAATGGATCACAGTTTCGTTCTAAAATTTGGCTTCGTACTCTACGGCGTCGTAAGATTAAACCAATTTTCATTTCACTTTTTCACCCTCAATCTAACGCTTCAGAGAGATGGATGAAGGAAATCAATAAATTGTGTCGTCTTTATTGTCATCAGAATCACAGAACGTGGGATCAGTATCTTCATATTTTTCAAAACATTCTGAATGAACTCCCTATTGATTCAACTTCTTTACCGCATATTCTGATATTAAAAAACAAAGCACCGACAAATCGCATATCTGAAGTCGTTCCTTTTCCGCCTTCACGGAAACTGCGGCATTCTGAAGTTGTGAACATGGCACTGCAAAATATTGCATTTGCGGCTGCTAGAAGAGAGAAATCAGCTAAGCGTCCTGGTCGTTTAAAAACTTTATCAGTTGGTCAAAAGGTATTAATTAAGTCTCATCGTTTGTCTCACAAAGGAAAAGGCTTGTGTCGCAAATTTTTTCTGCTTTATAACGGTCCATATAGAATTCGCAAAATTATTCATGATAACACTGTTGAAGTAGAAACTCTTAAATCTCGACGCTCTAAGGGAATACATCATATATCTAACGTAAAAATTTTTGTGGAATGACATACTTGTGAGAAACTAACAGCTACATGTAAATACGCAGAGAGTACAAGGATACCGCGCTGTGTTTTGGCGGCGGCACATATTCGAATCAACAGTCACGTCTGCGCGCCGCACAAGGCAGTCGTTGACCGCAAACAATTACTTCCTACGTCACGCGCCTTCAGCTGATCGAGCGCTCTGTGCGAATGCACTGATAGCCGTAAACAAATACACAGTCTAATTTCTCCGATTAAATTCAGTATAAAGCTATAGTGACTTGATGAATTAAGTTATTAACGTTCAGAATTTTTCAGGATACGGTTGTATAAAATATTTAAGAACTTCAGGTAAATTCTGTGTGTCTCCGACGTTAAGAGGACTTGCTCTCGAGAAAATTTCATAAAGAATGTAATTTCCAAGAAGAAACTAATAAACTAAAAAGGTAACTATTAAATGAGTTTATTTTTCAGGTAACATATTTCCACTTAGGTACGTACTTTAGACGTAATTTGCTGCTCGCAATTACGTGATTCATACTTTGTGCTAATTTCATGTTCTATGAATTTACTTGTGAAGCGACGTGCTTGCGTACATTTGCTGATTTTTGTCAATGTTTTATTAATGAACAGGGTTGTTATTTGTATATATTATGCATCGCTTGGCTGCACTGCTTTTTCACTGATGTCATATTTTTCTATTATGTGCATGCTGTGCTTATTTATTTAAATTATAATTGTCACCTGATTAATTGTGCTGACTGTGGTTATGTATGTAGGTTACACTTTGTCATTTATCTGCTTGCGCCTTCATGTTTACTTATTAAGATTACATACGAACATTTATTTGCTTATGCTGACATGATGCTAATGACCTGTTTATTATGTTAGATAACATATTTGCTGCCTTGCTTATGGATTGCATATTTACACATTTCTGTTTGGTTGTCATAACTACTCTTTAATTTGGTATATAGAAATGCTGATATACTGTGAATGAACATAGAGTTTAGGTCACATTATTGTATTAATTATAGATTGTTCGCTTGGCAGAGCCTCGTTGTAAGAATTGTGCTGCATCCACTTGTTGACATTCTGTTCTCTACTGGTACATTTACTCGCTATTGCTTGTTTTGCTTACGCTCAGTGCCTTATATTTTTAAGATAAGAAAATGAACTGCTATAATCCGACGAACAACATTAGTACAAGAAACTTCATAGAAGTCACATGAGCTGAGGTTTTATGGAAGCTGTATAAATGTATGCTAATAGGAAGGAAGCTAACGACATGACATACCAAAACTAGGTTTAGACCATTGACAGTTGTTACACTGCATTTTTCGTGAGCAATTGAAACAGGAAGTGACACTTGACACAAGAAATACTCCACATGTTTGCTTCTGCCATGATTCTTGAAGTGGTGTACACACTGTAAAATATTATGATCATTCACACTCCGTAATCGTACTTAATTACTGAGAGTTATTCGAACTAAAGACTGTTAGAGGTCATGTATGCATTTCTTTTGTTTATAATTCATAATGAGTAGAAGATTTGGGTCAGATGGATTACATAGAGGTTGTGTGTTGACAGTGTGTCTTCGGATTGTATGGGATGATGAACTGAAGTTTGCACTAGGATTTTATATGTACTTGTTCGAGGAGACTGACTAGAGGAAAGAGTTGTTATGGAAGTGAAATGATATTGGTAATAAGGTTTATATGTATCGACGTATTGAAGAGGTATTATTGAGGTATTATTGAGATTATGTGAAGTTGATGATTATTGGAGTTTTTCTGGACATGAGGTAAGGTAAATGATATTGATGATAAGATTTGTATGTATCGACGTAAGAGGTATTATTGAAGTATTGAGATTATGTGATGCTGATGATTATTGGAGTTTTGGTGTATAAGAGGTAAAGTAAGTGAGGAGCATATTTTTTTTTGTTGGTCTATATGGAACAAGGAGGATGAAGATAGCAGACTAGAACACTAAAGTGGAAGGAAGATTGTCTACACACACTTTGTTAAATCACTAAGCAGTATATACTTTTTTTTTTTTTTTGGAGAGAGGAAGTATTTGCATATCTTGGCACACTGACAGTTGTTCAGCAACAGTACATTTGATCTGGATTGGCAAACATTGGTCTTGACATGATGACTATGACGTGGACTAACTATTATTGACTGTTATACATTGCTGCCACTGCTACTTGATACACATGATGAACATCAAATTTTGACAGAATTGCATTTACACAGTTAACACTATTCAATTACACAGTAGTACTTCATGTGGATGAAAGATGAGTGAGTGTGTTTTGTATGTTTTCCTTTCCTAATCCCAAATAATTAGTCCCAACCTATCTCCTAAATATTATTTTATTTGTATGTAGTGGCTTGCACTGACACCCATAAATATTATAGGTTTACTGATATTTGTGTATTTGTAATAGTTAATATGACAATTATCTGACATCATTTGTGTGTTTGTTATGATTTGTATGTTTAGTGTAAAAGTATTTGTATGTGGATTCAAACTATTGTTCATGCCTGAACTGTCTGATTAGTGATAGTGGATATTATGAACTGTTACCTGCACTTGTTCAACATAATGGGTGCCACTTAGAAATGTTTAATTTCTGCTGATGAACTGTGTGATCAGTGATAGTAAATATTATGGACTGTTACTTGTACTTTTTCTACATGATTGGTCCACTAGGACATGTTTAATTTCTGCTTATAAACTCTGATGAACAGTGTGATCAGTGATAGTGAATATCATGGACTGCTCTCTGGACTTGCTCATCGCTGCTAGGTGCAACTGATGGACTGCTTCTATTGAAATAATGTCACTTGTTGGTGTCTGCACCTACTCAACATTGCTGGGTGCCACTGATGGACTGCTTCTACTGAAATAATGACTTGTTGGTGTCTGCACCTGCTCAACATTATTGGGTGCCACTGATGGACTGCTTCTACTGAAAAGATGTCACCTGTTGGTGTCTGTACTTGCTCAACATTGCTGAGTGCCACTAATGGAACTGCTTCTACTGAAATGATGTCACTTGTTGGTGTCTGCACCTGTTCAACATTGCTGGGTGCCACTGATGGAACTGTTTCTACTGAAATAATGTCAATTGTTGGTGTCTGCTCCTGCTCAACATTACTGGGTGCCACTGATGGAACTGATTCTACTGAAATAATGTCACTTGTTGGTGTCTGCACCTGCTCAACATTACTGGGTGCCACTGACGGACTGCTTCTACTGACATAATGTCACTTGTTGGTGTCTGAACCTGTTCAACATTGCTGGGTGCCACTGATGGACTGCTTATACTGACATAATGTCACTTGTTGGTGTCTGTACTTGCTCAACATTGCTGAGTGCCACTAATGGAACTGCTTCTTCTGAATGATGTCACTTGTTGGTGTCTGCACCTGTTGACCATTGCTGGGTGCTACTGCTGGAACTAATCATTGAAAGCATTTTATGTGAACATTTGTATAAACTGATTTTTTGTGTATTGTGTAAACTACTATGTAATGTCACATGTATGAAAGAATTTGTATTGTTTACTGTATTTTATATATTAGGTTATTGAAAGGTCAGTGCAGAGCCAAAATTTTATCTAATTATGTGATATTTACGTATTAATATTATCTTTTATTTTTGTCTGTATTTTGTGGACGAATTTGGTGGTATTTTCACCACCAATGCTGGCAAAAATACCATCAAATTCTGGCCCGTGGAGGAGAGGCATATGAAAGGTGGCTAGACTGAGCCACAGCGCCAGAGATTGCGCCAAAGAGTATTATTCAGCCGCCTTCACTGGCAGTGCTAGTCGAGAACTCGTAGTAGTCAGTGCTTGGGGAGAACTCGTAGTAGTCAGTGCTTGGGGAGAACTCGTAGTAGTCAGTGCTTGTTGAGATGTGCTAGTGAAAAGTGCTTGTTGAGATGTGCTAGTGAAGAGTGCTTGTCGAGAACTCGTAGTAGTCAGTGCTTGTTGAGATGTGCTAGTCGAGAGGTCGTGGTGGAGAGTTCTTGTTGAGATGTGGTAGTAGCGAGTCGGTGTGGAAATATTGTAATGATTAGAGTGCTTTTCGTCAATATATGAAGGTAAAAGAAAAAAAAATTTCCCTTTCCTTTTATTATCTCAGTGTCTTAAATAATGTGTCATTATAGGTTCAGTCAACAAAGCATCTGGCTTGTGTTCTTGTATTAGAGTGTAATTCTGGTTTTCTTGCGCAATTATAGTATTTCTAATTTTTTTTACTACGTCAGTATAAATGGTATATAAAATTTCTTGTCTTATTGAAGGAGAACCGCGCCAGATGTGTACGTTGAGTTATACTTCCACACACAGAACAGTTATATTTGTGCTTTGGCTTCGTAGGTTTTATAGTTGCTGGGGACTTAATTAATTAATTGTGTTAACAGGAAATTTTCATTTCATTCATTGTTGTTGTTCTATGCAGTCAGATTGCGTACTAAAACTAGTCAGGGCCAACCGTTTACGAAACAGCGTAATCGGACATACAGCTACTAAAAAGTTTAATAAAAATGATTTTCAAATTTAATAATAATTAAGCCCCCATGCAGTAATTCATATTTAAATTTAAATGCGTTATGTTACAAAGACGGCGGTGGTTATAACTAAACTGACGGTTCTCCGACTGCTGCAGTGCAAGCTGTATACATCGCAAGACACTGAAACATAGTAGATATGTTCCTTCATCGTTGCGCTTGCGCAGTACGCTGAAAAATATTAGTTCCACTTACTGGCAGCAGGGGACAATACGGCTCTGTAAGCTGTCAGAATGTCAGGTGTTTACTATTTTGACCTCAGAATGCTTTTTGTCGCTTGGCGACGTGTGTTGATTTCTTTTGCGAAATGACTGTTCGTGTGGAGGCTTAATAAGGTTGACGAATACCGTACGAAACACAATGGCTGTCGAGAAGGAAGATTACACTGCTAGTAAATTTGTTTCATCAGAACGACAGCAACATCACCGCTGTATCGTGGGAAATCGCTGACCTAAATAGCTGCAGAGACGCCCTATGTCAATAAACAGGCTAAAGATATGATCTAGAAATTGCAAGAAGCAAGGGAGTTAGGTGGTGCAGCAGGGAGAGGGAAGCTGCTCAGTTCCGTGGCAAATGTTGATGAGGTTACTGTAGCTGTAGTCGATAGTGCAACATACAACTAAAATTCTGCAGCCACTGTTCGAGCTGTGTCACAGGAATTGTCTCTCCTTTGGTCTGCAGTTCAAAAGATTCTGCGGCGCATTTTGATCTGATATCCCTACGAAATTCAGAATGTGTAACAAATGAAGCCTGAAGATTGGCTAAAACGCCCGTGGCTTTGTCATTCATTCTTTGGCATGCAAGGAAATGGATGACATGTGGCCAGAGAAAATTCTTTGGACGGACAAGGCACATTTTATTCTGTACCGTGTCGTGAATGCACAGAGCTGTCGCACGGGAGAAAAACTTCGATACCTACCATAGCAGATCGGACGTACGGAATTCATCTTCCGTGACTCGGAAGATTTCATCCAGCCTGCTACACATATCCAGGTAGAGTGTATCTTGTGCAACACTTACTTAAAACGGAATACGTGGAGTCGCTGGATACTCCAGTGTTCTACACTTGTAGGTAGACGATTTAGAAGTTCAAAAATGGACGGTGAAGCTATTAAGGAAGCAGAAATTTTATGTTCTGAGTTCTTTTACACAGACGCTCAATAACGCACGCACGCACGCACGCACGCATGCACGCACACACACACACACACACACACACACACACACACACACACACACACCGTATACACATACATGCCCTGAACCCTCGCCTTTAAAATTGATCTGAAAACAGATGATCCTGACGTGAGTATTTTGAGTTAAGGACCTTACAGTCGATTTCAAGCTACGCAGTATTAAAAGAGCAATGGGCATATGCACAGGTTTGTGAACTGCTTAATAACAATTTTCCGCTTACTACATCGACAGTGATGGTGATGCAATAAAAAAATAAACAAATCAAAGTCAACTAAGATGCACGCACAGTGGAGTTTACCACGGTTTATAGTTCATGATTTTTCTAAGAAGCAGCATTAGTTGTGAGGTAACGGGCGATTTGCGCTGCCCTGGAAATATTCTAAGTTCAGAGTTGGCGGCCATCGTTAGCAAGCGCGTGATGCCACACATCGGCCGGACCACGTGGTCCATCCAGCCGCGTGGCTGGCAATTCCATGGTGACGCTGTGTCAATGAAAGACACTAGTATGCGTAGAGTGCCAAAGATGGCGGACTCTGTGAAACCTTAATGGCAGACATTTCACAGTTCGTATAGAAATTAATAGTAAACAGATGAATCATGATGCCTAAAAAAGATACATGTACAGGGCTATTACAAATGATTGAAGCGATTTCATAAATTCACTGTAGCTCCATTCATTGACATATGGTCACGACACACTACAGATACGTACAAAAACTCGTAAAGTTTTGTTCGGCTGAAGCCGCACTTCAGGCTTGTGCCGCCAGAGCGCTCGAGAGCGCAGTGAGACAAAATGGCGACAGGAGCCGAGAAAGCGTATGTCGTGCTTGAAATGCACACACATCAGTCAGTCATAACAGTGCAACGACACTTCAGGACGAAGTTCAACAAATATCCACCAACTGCTAACTCCTTTCGGCGATGGTATGCGCAGTTTAAAGCTTCTGGATGCCTCTGTAAGGGGAAATCAACGGGTCGGCCTGCAGTGAGCGAAGAAACGGTTGAGCGCGTGCGGGCAAGTTTCACGCGTAGCCCGCGGAAGTCGACGAATAAAGCAAGCAGGGAGCTAAACGTACCACAGCCGACAGTTTGGAAAATCTTACGGAAAAGTCTAAAGCAGAAGTCTTACCGTTTACAATTGCTACAAGCCCTGACACCCGATGACAAAGTCAAACGCTTTGAATTTTCGGCGCGGTTGCAACAGCTCATGGAAGAGGATGCGTTCAGTGCGAAACTTGTTTTCAGTGATGAGGCAACATTCTTTCTTAATGGTGAAGTGAACAGACACAATGTGCGAATCTGGGCGGTAGAGGATCCTCACGCATTCGTGCAGGAAATTCGTTATTCACCAAAAGTTAACGTGTTTTGTGCAATCTCACGGCTTAAAGTTTACGGCCCCTTTTTCTTCTGCGAAAAAAACGTTACAGGACACGTGTATTTGGACATGCTGGAAAATTGGCTCATGCCACAACTGGAGACCGACAGCGCTGACTTCATCTTTCAACAGGATGGTGCTCCACCGCACTTCCATCATGATGTTCGGCATTTCTTAAACAGGAGATTGGAAAACCGATGGATCGGTCGTGGTGGAGATCATGATCAGCAATTCATGTCATGGCCTCCACGCTCTCCCGACTTAACCCCATGCGATTTGTTTCTGTGGGGTTATGTGAAAGATTCAGTGTTTAAACCTCCTCTACCAAGAAACGTGCCAGAACTGCGAGCTCGCATCAACGATGCTTTTAAACTCATTGATGGGGACATGCTGCGCCGAGTGTGGGAGGAACTTGATTATCTGCTTGATGTCTGCCGAATCACTAAAGGGGCACATATCGAACATTTGTGAATGCCTAAAAACACTTTTTGAGTTTTTGTATGTGTGTGCAAAGCATTGTGAAAATATCTCAAATAATAAAGTTATTGAGGAGCTGTGAAATCGCTTCAATCATTTGTAATAACCCTGTACATTACCATTATTTGCACGAAGATTACGATGGTGTAATCAGATTTCCAATATCTTCATTAGTTTAAAGTTTATTATCTGACTATAAATTATACAAGTAACACCCAGCAACGAATTTCCAAAATATAAACGCTTCATCCGATTTTATCGGTCGCCGTGTCTTTAGAAAGCTATTAGTGTAAACCTAAATTGGTATGAATTACATGCATGTAACTTAAATAGTACATGAGTTATTGGAGGTCAAATTGGGCGATTACTATCGATCACGTCACGCCGTAAGTACTCCACAAATTGTTCAAATGGCTCTGAGCACTATGGGACCTAACATCTATGGTCATCAGTCCCCTAGAACTTAGAACTACTTAAACTTAACTAACCTAAGGACATCACACAACACCCAGTCATCACGAGGCAGGGAAGTACTCCACAGTTACACGAAAAACACGGCAGCAGCATGCTTATAAATATATTTATTCATCTATGTCTTTGTTTATATCCGATATTTACTATTCGTGAAGAAATTGGTTATATATTTACTGTGTTTTAGAAAGCACAGAGACATTGGGTTACTGGCCTACCTAGTTGTTCTATTCCTTTGATATATGTTTATTTAATTTGTTTATGTATCTAATAATGTGTGTTAGAGCGTGTTTATGGTCCAGCCGTAGGAATATTTATATAATTTCAAGTTATTTAAATGTAAAGCCAGTATTGCGTATGTGCTTAAATATGTTTGCGAGTGTACGTTCGCTTGGAGACACGGAGGGAGCGCTCTGGCCAATCACAGCGCTCGTTAATGGTGAGATTGTATGGAAGTGGGGAAGGAGGATCGTTTCGTTTCGAGAGAGGACACAGAGTGGGCAGTTCTGTAGGGTACGGCAGAGGACACGGGAGTGAGTGCTGGACGCGGACAGTTCAGCGCGACTGACGCACAGTCGCTGGGAAGACTTGGACATTGGAGGAGTTTGCGCGTGGTCACGGAGTATAGAAATATTTCGGAGTGCCGACCTGTGCTCTCGTGTCATTTCCAAGGCTTTTGCAGTGAAGACGTAGTGTGCGTTTAGAAGTGAATGTCTCGCGAGCAAAGCTGTTGTTGAGAACTAATTACGTGCAGTAGGAATCTATTGTTTCCCTGTTATTCAACTTATATTTTATTTAATTGCTGGACCATGGACACCACTAAGTGTTTTGCAGAAATATACCGCATTCTAAAAAGTACTTCTACTATCGTACTCATCATTTAAAGTCGTTAAGATAGTACCTGCAGATTTTATTTAATTACACTCTTTCATTTATAAATGTCTATATTACGTTCAAAATTCGCAATTGCCGAGTAATAGAAACCTTCGACCATTCGATTCATGTGGGTATTCTTATCGTATACTGTAGACTCAGCAGTATTTGGCCTGTAATGCGTCAACTACATATCCCAGTCCCTGGACAACGAAACCAGCCAAAACTTTTAATATTGCAACTCTGAGTCTGAGGGTGCGTAGTTATTGTTTGAAACGTCGCATAGTCGTCACTGAAAATTACAAACATTATTTTTATGTACGCTGGAATGGGAAGTACAGGGTGATTATAACTAAACTTTCAAAAAGCTGTAGAAATAACATCGATGTTCAGAATGACGTCAAATTGCTGCGGAATATTATCAGAGAAAGGGGAAAAAGTATGGCAGCAGAAAAAAATAGCGTGAAAAGTGATCAATAGATGGCGCTGTATGTGTCAGAATATGTAAATGAAAACATCTGTCATGCGCACGACCCATTGAAGTTGGTATAAACACGCCGCGTACATGGCTTTTTCCAGCGGAGCCGAGGCACCACAAGGTGAGCCAGGACGAAGGAAATACACAAGCTGACTGGAGAAGAAAACGTCACTGAGAAGATAAAAGACCAGGCAACTCGTCTTTTTCACGAATTAGACGAATATTGGAGAAATGTCCGCCAAATTGAGAATGTAGGCCACACCCTACCACGACATCGGCACGAATACAAGGTGCCTCAAGCCTTTATTGCACCCCCACAGGACCTTCAAAGATGATGCAAAATCTTCAGTTATTCGGTATTTTGCCTGTAAGTAGTTACTGTCAATCACTCGTATGACTACCTAACCAACAGCTTCAAAGGACTCAAGGACACACAAAGAGCCCAAGTCCCTATGCAAGCGAATACACAATAAAAAACGGCTTTTCTCCTTTAGTGTCTGTGACGTTCGCCACGACTGTCTCAATGCAGGATCGCACTCTGCTTGTAAAGTTGTATGACAAGAATGATGACTGTGCACACGTCGCCCTGCAGAAGTGCCGGACACTGGAGGTTTTAGAGAAAATGATTCGGAAATTCGAAAAGACGGTCTTTTGGTGTGCAATCTGGTAGAGGGAGGAAACCAGTTGATTCGACGTCAGTAGAAGCATTGGCCACAGCATTGCAGGAGGAGACGAGTGGTGGCGTGCAAACGTGTAGTGCATGGAGAACTGGACGTACCCGTGAGCACGGCGCGCAAAATCCTACGAAACATCCTTCTTTGTATCCATTTAAAATTACCCACGTGCACGAGTTACTTCCTGTTGACCTGCCAGCAAGAGAGAGAGGCATTTGCTTTAGAATTTCTTGCTCTCATGGGAGTGGACAATGATTGGCCGTGGAAGATTTTGCGGACAGACGAAACCCACTTCCATGTGACAGGATACGTCAATACACAGAATTGTCGAAAATGGGCAACGAAAAATCCACACGCATATCAACCGGAACCACTTCATCCTGAAAATGTCACCGTGTGGCGCGGGTTTACGGCATCATTTATCACAGAGCCATCTTTTTTCGAAGAGACAGGTGCTTCCGGTCCTGTTACCTGTACCGTCACTGGTAAGCGCGCGGTACAAAGTAGACTAGCCTCCAAGTGGTGAACCCCGGGCAACGTAACTAAGTTACGGGTAAATAGTCTACAGATATAGGCTGCTGGACCTCTGGTGGTTGCAAATTACCTTAGGATATCCCAGCTCTTAGAGGATACATACCAATGAAGCAAAACAGTTCTGTCAAGAAATACCTGACAAAAGACTTAGGGAATACCCTCCGGCTCTTACTGCTAAAAATAGGGGGAACAAGCAGAGCAAAAAGTGAGTATCTCACTCAAATATTGATTGAAAACAAGGTGGACGTTGTCTACTAGAGGAAACCCACTGCTCAGACGAAACCCAACTTCATTCCAGGTGTAAGCTCCCTGGCTACACGTTAGCTGCTGCGACATACCATGCAAGTTACGGATCTGCAACATATATCACGAATGATGTTGAAGAGGTAACAGATGTCCAAACAAAAACGGAAAATAACATTCATACCATCAGGCTGAAAGTCGCCAACACAGAGATTGTGAACATCAATAGGCCCCCAGCACAACCATGGGTGAATGAAGCTGCTCAAAATATTCCACATCCAGGAATAGTAATTGGAGACTTCAACAGCCGTAACACACAATGGGGCTACAGAACCACGAATGAAGATGGTGAGAAAGTATCAGAATGGGCTGAAATGGAACGCCTTTTCTTACTATTTGACGGGAAGGACAAAGGGACATTCCGCTCAGCTAGATGGGCTCAGGACTACACTCCCTCTCTCTGTTTCGTTACCACTAACAACAAAGGATTACCCTTGCAGAGCAGCAGGAAGGTGCTCAGTGATTTCCCTAGAAGCCAACACCGACCTGTACTGGTGAAAATTGGACTCGAAATCCCAGTTGTGAAGTCAATACCAAAGCCACGATGGAACTTCCAAAAAGCCAAATGGGAAAAATTCTCTGAAGAGATTGATCATATTATTCAGTTTATTCCACCTAAAGTTAGGCACTACGACCGCTTTGTTAGACTAATTCATTCCATTGCCAGAAAACATATTCCAAGAGGCTACAGAGAGAACTACATTCCTGGATGGAGCCCTAGATGTCAAGAATTGTATGACGAATTTAAAACGACTCGAGACACCAAGGTAGCAGATGAAATGATTTCGGCCCTAGATTTAGCTAGGCAAAAGAAATGGATGGAACTAACTGAAAACATGTCTTTCCAACACTCGAGTAAGAAAGCTTGGAATTTATTAAGAAAGCTTGGCGGTGCAACAAAAGTTAATATCTTATCAGACAAAATAAATCCTAACAAAATAGCAGCCAGGATTGTTAATATAACAAGAACACCAAGCAACAACAACAAACAGAAAGCCAAAGAAATAAAACATGAGCTAAAGTCTAAAATGTCTCAAGCACAGCCTTCCGAATTTGCACAGAAAATCTCTGCAGCCGAAGTTGTTTCAGCCCTAGATACTCTGAAATCTGGTAAAGCGGCTGGTTGTGATGGTATATACCCGGAGTTCCCTAAACATGCTGGCCAAGGTGCAGTGCAGTGGCTAACTGCACTGTTTAATGAAATTCTCGCAACAGGAAGACTGCCAAATCTTTTTAAGAAAACTAAAATAATTGCCATCCTGAAACCGTCAAAATCTGGTAACATTCCTGAAGACTATAGACCCATTGCACTTCTAAGTGTCTGCTATAAACTGCTGGAGAGAGTACTCTATAATAGAATTGCACCAACTATCCTGAATCACATTCCAGTAGAACAGGCTGGCTGCAGACGAGACCGCAGTTGTAGCGATCAAGTGCTAGAGTTGGCAACATACATAGAGAAGGGCTTCGAAGAGCTGAAGAAAACAATGGCCGTGCTTATTGACCTAACATCAGCATATGATACAGTGTGGCGGAAAGACATGCTTCTTAAGTTCTTAAGAATAATTCCATGTAAAAGAATTGCACAACTACTTAATAACATGCTGTACAACAGGAAATTCCAAGTTCACCTAAAAGGTCAAGTAAGCAAGGTATACAATTTAAATGACGGACTACCACAAGGATCAGTATTGGCCCCCCTACTTTTCAATTTATATGTCGATGACTTGCCAGAAACGAAAGCAAGAACATTTATCTATGCTTATGACATAACCTTGGTGACGCAGGCTAACGATTTTACAACTTCAGAAATGACTCTCACTCAGGATCTGCGAATTCTAGATGAATTTTTTAATGGATGGCGACTCAAACTAAACAGAAATAAAACTGAATCCTCCACCTTCCATCTGAGTAATAGGCATGCTCGCTATAAACCGCAAATTTCCTTTAGAAATCAGTTGCTGTTATATAACCCATCCCCAAAATATCTCGGCGTGACCTTGGATCGTTCGCTAACATATAGAAAACACCTAACTGAAACAGCTTTAAAAATGAGAACCAGAAACAATATATTACACAAACTCTCCGGAACAAGCTGGGGAGCTAAGGCATCAGTACTCAAAACAACTGCCCTCTCACTAGTATTCTCTGTTGGGGAATATTGCAGCCCAGTATGGCTGAACAGCGCTCATGCAGCCATGGTAGACACGCAGCTGAATGTAGCCATGAGAAGCGCATCCGGGACAATAAAATCCACACCCACAGAATGGCTACCTGTTCTGTCTAACATTGCACCACCGAAGTTACGACGTCAAGCAACGTTGAACAGGGAATGGGAGAAATGCTCCAAGAATCCCGAGTTCCGCTACACCAGGACTGTGATGCCACTCAAAGGCAACGTCTTAAGTCCAGGAAACCCTCATGGAGACTTGGAAAAAGGCTTACTTCTGAAGGATTCCAACCAAAAACAGCATGGCGGGAAGAATGGTTCGCAGCCAATCCCGATCCTGCAGATCTCATTGCTGATCCTACACGAGTCCCTCCTGGATTCCACTTACCTAGGAGGTCGTGGACCACCCTAAATCGCATACGCACGAAGCACGGAAGATGCCAGGACTTGAAGCATAAGTGGGGAATCGCTGAAAGTGCCAAGTGTGACTGCGGACACCAACGACAAACAATACACCGCATAGTCACAGAGTGTCCCCTACGGAAATATGCTGGAAATCTGACCGTCATACATGAGGTCTCTGAGGAAGCAATCTCCTTGCTAGATACTTTAGATATTAACCTATAGTTTTTATTACAACTTGAAGCTCTGCTTCTCAATATTACTGTTTATAAAAACCACATTTTGTCTTTTGCATGTAACTCATCCTAGTGTTTTTATCCATATGCATATTATTGATTTATCGGTCTAATCTAAGACTTTTATTACCATAAATGAATGTAATCTATTTTATTTGTAGTATATGCATATTGTGTTACCAGTAACGTCATTGCTGTTCAATTCAAGTAATATATCCTTGATGCCAAACGAAATAATAAAAAACTGGTAAGCGCTATGAGTGTCTTTTGCGCAACCACGTCAATCCAGCTCTCCAATAGCGTGGGTATGTGGAGAGGATCATTTAATGCAAGATAGCGCACCTCCGCACATTGCAAACCCAGTTAAGCAGCTGCAGAAGAGGCAGTTCGGAAATGCTAGAACTATCAGCCCCCATTTCCCTACAGCCTGGCCGTCCCGATCTCCTGATCGTAATCCGTGTGACTTCTGGCTGTGGGGCTATCTGAAAGATGTTGTGTTCAGTGTTGCCATCGCAAACTAAGCTGCATTGAAGGCACGCATTGCGCAACACATTCTGAACGTGACCCCGCACATTCGATCAGCTGTGGGACATGCTGTTTCTCGATTTCAACTTGTTGCAGATAACGGTGGACAGCACACTGAATATGTTTAGCGCCAGTCACAGGGAAATTAATAATCCGATTTGATTTTGATTAATGCTTTTTTGCGGTTTTTGGCCTCAGGACAATTAAAAACCGATGTGATTGATGCTTTTTGTGCGGTTTTTGGCCTCAGGACAATTAAAAACCGATTTTTCCTATCCGATGTGTTATGACCTTGCCGTGATGGATATGCTTGCGTAACTAACAGTATCACACCTGTACATCCATGCACCCTGAGTAGTGTCATTTGTTTAACGTGAAACGTACTCCTTAGGCATTGTTGTATGATTCATTTGACATTTGTAGTCAACCACTATTAAACTATGGTGCTTCCATCGCCATCTATTGCTACATTTTGTAACTATTTATTTTTCTTCTGCCATACGTTTTCCCTCTTCTCCGATAACATTCCGTTGCAGTTTGGCGTCATTCTAACCAGTGGTGTTATTTCTACAGCGGTTTGAGAGTTTGATTATAGTCCGTCGAACGCCGACACAATAAGTTTAGCGAGAGAAGTGATCCGAAGCAGTAGAAAGTTTTCCTGGGTCATTAAAGACGTATTGATGTAGCAAAGGTTCTCCACAAGGAGAATACAACATGAGCACCTGACATCGATAAGCATCAGTCAGCTTGGTCATGAAACAATCACTTTGAAGCATACTGTGTGGAGAGTACTGATGGAGTAGCAGTTGCGCTCCCCTCATTAACAAAGTCTGGGAGCAGTCGGGCCAAATGATCTCAAGCTCAAGGCTCAGTTCAGTTAATGAATTATGTCAGTGGAGAGTAGCTGAACAGCTGCCATGAAAAATTGTTGCTAGGAGATGTAAACTGTTTTTGCCATAAAACAATAAGCATGAGTTCCAACAATTACTTCTTATCTCAATGTAATTATTTGTGTGTGTGTGTGTGTGTGTGTCTTTGTGTTCCTGTGTAGTTTTATAACTCGTGGAGCAATTTCATCATTATATTGCGTAAGGCCATTACTGCAGTGAGACGGGCAAATTCCTCAATTTGAGCTTGCGCTAAGCTTCCTGACATTCTTTCTTTGCACATTCAAAAGATTATTTTGTTACACTCTTAAGTTCAGAGAGCTTAGACGAAAAAGGTAAATGCGCAACGTCATCTAATCACCTGGACGAGACAGACTTCGGTGTCTAGTCGCAAATCATAAATCTTATCCTTACCGAGAAAAAAGTTTACAACGTCGGTGTCTAGTCGCAAATCATCACTTACTGAGAAAAAAGTTTACAGCGGTAAAGTGGAGAAAGATTATGATATCACAGAGAGATTTTCGACTGTAATATCGACCCGTCATATCTTCTGGGACTAATCACAAGACGTCTTTGCACTTTTATTCTGTTTTTCCGCATGGAATCCCTATACAGGAGCTTCCGCATGTGCAATATGATCGAAGAAGTGGACGTCTGAAAAATACACCCAGATTAATGACGAGAGCTGCCTTGTAATGAGGTTACAATGACCATAGCATCAAAGCTGGATAAGGTGGCCAGAGGACGGTAAACGACTCACACTGTGCTTTCTTTCCTTTCTTAGTGAATTATGCCGCATCTGCTGAGGACTGGGATTTAGTACTAGGAAATTAAACAAAAATACACAGAAAGTTCGTAAGCTAATCATCCCTGTATTTAAAATTGGGTTGAGTACAGCATTTATTAAGAACGAGATGTGAAAAATATTTTCGACTTTCAAATCAGTCCATCAGATGTTCTGGAAATAATCGCAAGAATTAACCCTAAGCAACTGCTTGAATACCACAAGGCTGCAGAAATGCACTGTTCTGTGTTCACACAGCAAGTTACGGTGCCGAAACCGCTTTTTTTCTGTATTACCTAGCGGTTCAGATATCACAGAGAAATTGTTGTAAGAAAAAATGAGAACGATTTAATATGAAACGAATCTGTTTCAGAAATACTCTCAGTAAGAAACGACGGCGGCGTGGAGGCTATTCCGCGTAGAGCTGTAATCAGAGAACATTACGTCTGGAACCACGCATTTCATTGCGGGCTAAGTAGGCGCGCTACGCGGATGTGGGAAATTGGCCCTGGTTCTTGCAGGAGCGGAGTCTAATCTGTATTTTGCATTTCCTGCTCTGGCTATTCCCATGCGGATGGACACAACAAAGGAGAGCTAACGGAACCCGAATTTCTGCTACCTGCCAGTCCAATTGTTCCCGGGAGATGCGTTAGGGTCTTCACTGGCACGTGAGTGGCAGAGGCGGCTTTGATCCTAGGGGCCGATTAACTGCAACGGCAGAGAAGCGGAATTCTACACCGTATCATTTTCGTATCGCAACATGTAGTTTGCAACTGAACGTTCAGAAACTGCTCTGCGCAAGGGCAAAATTTAGTTCACGAGCATTTTTCATATAGATGCAACAGGAACCGAGGCCATAGAGGAAAATTCTGACAACTAAAGAATTTTGTAAAGGGGAAAAGGGTTGCCAGAAATCACTACACAAAAAGCGCAGTGAGATAGGAAAATGTGGCTTCTCGACAGGGAAACTTCTGCAAAGCTAAGCGACAGTGAAAAAACCGATTGGTTTAAAAGTTCTGACAGAGTATATTGTCGTTTCAAAAAGGCACATTGCAATGGCGATGGGATTATCACTGACGCTTGCAGTGTTGTTGTTGCTGTTGTTGTGGTCTTCAGTCCAGAGACTGGTTTGATGCAGCTCTCCATGCTACTCTATCCTCTGCGTGCAAGCTTCTTCGTCTCCCAGTACCTACTGCAACCTACATCCTTCTGAATCTGTTAGGGTATTCATCTCTTGGTCTCCCTATACGATTTTTACCCTCCGCACTGCCCTCAAATACTAAATTGGTGATCCCTTGATGCCTCAGAATATGTCCTACCAACCGATCCCTTCTTCTAGTCAAGATGTGCCACAAATTTCTCTTCTCCCCAATTCTAGTCTATACCTCCTCATTAGTTATATGATCTACCTATCTAATCTTCGGCATTCTTCTGTAGCACCACATTTCGGAAGCTTCTATTCTCTTCTTGCCTAAACTATTTATCGCCCATGCTTCACTTCCATACATGGCTACACTCTATACAAATATTTTCAGAAAATACTTCCTGACACTTAAATCTATACTCGATGTTAACAAATTTCTCTTCTTCAGAAATGCTTTCCTTGCCACTGCCCGTCTACATTTTATATCCTCTCTACTCCGACCATCATCAGTTATTTTGCTCCCAAATAACAAAACTCATTTACTACTGTAAGCGTGTCATTTCCTAATCTAATATCCTCAGCATCACCCGATTTAATTCGACTGCATTTCACTATCCTTGTTTTGCTTTTGTTGATGTTCATCTTATAGCCTCCTTTCAAGACACTGTCCATTCCATTCAGCTGCTCTTCCAGGTCCTTTGCTGTCTTTGACAGAATTAGAATGTCATCGGCGAACCTCAGTGTTTTTATTTCTTCTCCATGGATTTTAATTCCTACTCCGAATTTTTCGTTTGATTCCTTTACTGATTCCTCAATTTACAGATTGAATAACATCGGGGAGAGGCTACAACCCTGTCTCACTCCCTTCCCAACCACTGCTAACCTTTCATGTCCCTCGAGTCTTATAACTGCCATCTGGTTTCTGTACAAATTGTAAATAGCCTTTCGCTCCCTGTATTTTACCCCTGCCACCTTTAGAATTTGGAAGAGAGTATTCGAGTCAACATTGTGAAAAGCTTTCTCCAAGTATACAAATGCTAGAAACGTTCGTTTGCACAGTGTATAAGTTCCATTTGTAAGATATTTTTTGTGATCTGAAAAGTTAAAACGTCAGTAATAATTATTCCCATCGGCATAAAAGTGATGATGTTTCAGTCCAATGCATCTGGCCTTCTCTGCTGTGGTAAATCTGACATTTAATAGCGGAAAAGGGATTTAGTCTCTACATCACATCTTCGCATACATTGGACCAGTTATGTTTTTTCATAAATTGTCGATGTAACTCTTCACGTAAATCATAGTTTGTCCTGTACTTGTAAAATAACACGCAAGATGTATCTCCTGAGGGTCGCCAGACGCATTGTCTCTGTTGTTCGTCCCCTACCAGTACTACTCATCAGATCTTTCATCCAGTGTGGACAGGAAGCGTCTGTTCGTTTCCCGTTACAAATAAAATGATTATTAAGGCAGAATTTTACATGACCATTCGACAGAGCGGTCCAGAATTAGTGCGGTGCGATATGCGTCTTAGCGGTGTATATTATGAGGAACAGTGAAACACCAACAGAGACAGAGCAGCGATGCTGCTGCATGGCGGTAACAGCCAGAGCGGGCCAGGGCTGTGACGTCTCTGCTCGAGCACTGGTTTTATTCTTCGTGTTTCACTGCCACTGTTAATGCATATCGTTGATTCAGATATCCCACTAGACTAAGTTGGGACTACGCTCGTAAAATTCTGCTTCAAAAACTGTTTTGTCTGTAACGGGAAACAAACCGACGCTTTCCGGCGGCACTGGGAGTCGCGTGAGAGACGTGATGAGCAGCAAACGTCTGTGGTGACTCCAGCTACACATAGCGAAAACTAAATTGCAAACGTCTGCCGAAACACCAGAGAAAATGCGCCTGGTGACTGTTAGGAGATACACTCTGTATGCGACTCTCAGCTTCCAGTTAGTGTTACAAGTATACTTTTTCTCAAATTACCCTCGACACCTAACGTGTTTCACCCGTCAGCACAGCATACCTTATCATCGTACAGCTGAAGTGTACGAAAGGGAATTTTATTACTTAGACCTCTTGCTGTTCTTCGAGCAGCTGTCAATGCAAAGTACTCACGCGTCACTTTGTAACATTACACGAGTATGGCCTACACAGTCGGATCTACTTTGTGTCACGTGAGTGTAGGGGAATCGAAACCATGACGTCATATCAACTTGAGATTTTCTAAATTTTATTGATTATTTACAGAGCAAAGAATTTAATTATGTACAACATTTAATAGGCAATGAGTTTTAATGAGATAGATATAAATATGTTTTGACATAGCAACTAACCTTGTTGCATTATGCATGATATGTTTTCTCTTTGTAAGGGAAAAAAAAACCCTTGCGTGTTGCTCGAGTGCGCGATCAAGTAGTCGCTGAGTGCTGATCTTCTGTAACTTTCGTGAATAGGCATAAAAATTGTCATTTTACAACCCGCAGTTGATTTAAAAATTATTCTAGCGAACCACGGCCCGATTTCGGTGCAAATAAATCGCGCGCGAATTCTGAAATATCGGCGCGGAGTTTAAGATACGAGGCTGGCTATCGGGCGTTATCGTCGCGTGTGTGATTCAGTAATATTAACCGCAATTTACGGACATTACCTTCATAATAACTATCAAAGACTTATATGAGTGGGATAGTAATCGTCTTGATGCCTAAAGCAAACGAGAAGCGATTTACTGTCGGGATACGACAAATATTATTTATTGCATAGCCAGATTGTTGATACGTTGCTTATCGACTCATAAACTGATAGTGATAGAATTGTTGAAACGATCTTTTAAGCATTAATGGCCACTACACACTCATCAGAAACTAGTTACTCTAACTGTGAGTGACTTCTGGATTGGATGAGTCTTTTCTCAGCTAATTGGTATTAATAAACTTCTTTCGAGGTTGAAACTTCATCAATGGCGTCGCGGTCAATCAGTTTAGTAGCACGATATATAGTACTAGCTACGCTACTATTTATAGTAGACCACATTTTGTGTCTTTTTGTTTAATTTCCTAGTACTAAATATCAGTCCTCAGCAGATGCGGCATAATTCACTAATAAAGGAAAGGAAGCACAGTGTGAGTCGTTTACCATTTTGTGACCACCTTATCCAGGTTTGATGGTATGGTATCTTTCTTAGAGCGTTATTGTGACCTCATTACAAGGCAGCTCTCGTCGTTAATCTGAGTGTATTTTTCAGACGTTAACTTCTTCGATCATATTTCACTTGCGGAAGCTCCTGTATAGGGATTCCATGCGGAAAAACAGAATAAAAGTGCGAAGACGTCTTGTGATTAGTCCCAGAAGATGTGGTCCGTCGATATTACAGTCGAAAATCTCTCTGTGATGTCATAATCTTTCTCCACTTCACCGCTGTAAACTTTTTTCTCGGTAAGTACAAGATTTATGATTTGCGACTAGACACCGAAGTATATCTCCTCCAGACGATTAGATGACGGTGCGCATTTACCTTTTTCTCCCCAGTTCTCCGAACTTAAGAGTGTAGCAAAATAATCAGTTGACTATGCAAAGAAAGAATGTCAGGAAGCTTAGCGCAAGCTCAAATTGAGGAATTCGTCCGTCTCACTGCGTAATGGCCTTATGGAATAAATGATGAATTGCTTTTGAGAAATGTTCGTACTTCAGTCGTCAGTCTTCTCAAACCAGAGGCACGAGTGATGCTCCCTCACAGCACTAGGATATCGTGAACCACCACACACGTGTGCCCCCTTCTCACTACATTTCTGCATTGAATACCCTGAGGTATAGCCGCGGTACGGAGGAGGAAGAAAGAAGAGGAAATATCAGCGAAAGAAACTGAGCATAGAGAGAGGGGGAGGTCACAACTTATAAATAACTGTGATGGCTCTTTTTATAGGCAGAAAATTTGAAGTAACAAAGTACATTAGAAGCATGTCGTCGTTAAATTCTCATAGTTTTTAACTACTAATCCACTAATAAGTTAGCAAGGATGGGGAGCTGTCTTACTTTTAGTGAGGAGTAAGGAAGTGAGGGAGTAACCGGTGGTAGTTCAGAACTCAGTTCGTTATACTGAATGAAATGTATTCAGCAGGTGCGAAAGCAAGACTGGATTCCTCCGAAGAATGCGTGACAGGATCGCACGGGTTCTGAAGACACACAGTTTATTTATGAGACAGGGTGTACAGCATTCTCAATTGTCGTCAGTGATGCTGTCGGGAAGAACTAACAGTCCCTGAGTGGTTTTAAGGGAATGCAGAACGACTTAGTGCTTATTGTGGTGTATGTTAGTGTTCTTCAACAATACGTATAGCGCGAGCAAACAGGAGGAAATAACCGGTAATAGCCAGATCGCAGAATTAATGGCAATTTTCTACGAGCTGCGACCGTCACGGAGTAGGTCGCACAACTTGTTCCGGAAACCATCTTGGTCCCCGCACGTCAGACACTTCTGTGTCCATTTTCTAGGCAGACAGTCTTTCTGCATTCTTTTTAAGTGGATACATCAGCTGATTTTATATTTTACTTTCCAAATGGAAAGTCTATTGTTCTTGCCTTATTGCTGCGTTTCGTATTTTGTCCATCAATGTGCAGGCTTCGGCAGCCTTGAGGAATTTCATCTCAGCTGATGTAATTTTCCTTCTACGTTCCATCGACAGTATCCAGACCTCACTGCTAATAGGATTCTATCAGCTCCGCCACTGTTTTATAAAGCTTCAGCTTAGTTTCATTTCTGGTTTTATAGAGTATTTCAGAGCTCTATGAATTGTGAACCGTTCCAGAAACTAAAACCCTTAATTTTCCCTTTTAATTTATTTAACTATAAAAATGGCGCCTACTTTAGAGCGACCTCGTCTTAACGCCCTCTGTTCTTCGCTGATGATAATGATTGCTATGCATTTAAAATTACTACTGATTATTCTGGAATATATTTTAACGTCATTGTCGAGGAAACCGACGCCCTTATAATACTAAGACTCACTTCTGCAACCTTGCTTGTAAATAGGAATGATATTCCCTTTTAGCCAGTTCTCAGTTGTCTGCAGCACAGATTCAATAGATGCACGAGTGTAATAGGTAAGAAGCTCCTATTATATTTCTGGTAATCGGTATTAACCCCGTTCGTCCATATTACTTTTTTTTTCTTAAGGATTTAGCGTCTGTAGAGTTCCCAACAGAGATGATGTCTAATCCGTAAGGTCCATCTGTTTGTGAAACTTCCTGGCAGATTAAAACTGTGTGCCGGACCGAGACTCTCGGGACCTTTGCCTTTCGCGTGCAAGTGCTCTACCATCTGAGCTACCCAAGCACCACTCATGCCCCGTCCTCACAGCTTTAATTCTGCCAGTACCTCGTCTCCTACCTTCCAAACCTTACAGTAGCTCTTCTGCGAACCATGTAGAAAAAATGTTCAAATGTGTGTCAATTCTTATGGGACTTAACTGCTAAGGTCATCAGTCCCTAAGCGTACACACTACTTAACCTAAATTATCCTAAGGACAAACACACACACCGATGCCCGAGGGAGTACGCGAACCATGTGGAACTAGCACTCCTGAAAGAAAGGATATTGCGCAGACATGGCTTAGCCACTGCCTGGGGCATGTTTGCAGAATGAGATTTTCACTCTGCAGCGGAGTGTGCGCTGATATGAAACTTAATGGCAGATTAAAACTGTGTGCCAGACCGAGACTTGAACTCGGGACTTCTGCCTCTCGGTGGCAAGTGCTCTACCATCTGAGCTATCCAAGCACGACTCACGCCCCCTCCCCACACCTTTCGGGTCTCGGTCCGGCACAGAGTTTTAAGCTGCCAGGAAGTTTCATGTCATCGAACACTCCGCTGCACAGTGAAAATCTCATTCTGGATTCATCTGCTTATGTCTCCCCCTAGGAATTCTCATCATCGCACCAAAGGTTTCCGTACTAGCGCTTGGATTCCCGGGGTTTCATAGCGTCTTTCTGAACTGTATGTAACATTTTCGATGCTTTATAACAGAAAGACTGTCGACCATGCATTCCTTTCCGTGTTTCATATGAATCTGTCCCACGAATCTTGATGACAGTTCTTTACTAGAATCTTTGCTACATTACTCTTTATCCAACGGAATTTCCGATTCTCTGCTGTAAGATTGCTTAAAAGTGTTCTGCGAGCTGAATACTGACGCTCAACACCCTCTTAATTTTCGTCTTCCCGTGACTACATTGTTTACAACAACTTCAGTGCAATTCCATTCCTCTTTTACGTCATTCGTCGTTTCTCTTTCCCGAAGTTCCATATTTAGTCTCTGTTCAAAAAGGAATTTGATTCTCTCGTGTTGTAGCATACTGATTTCATCAACTTCTTCTTGTAGATCTAGATTTATTTCTTATCTCTTCCATCTAGCAAACATTTCGATGCTAGATAATTGAAAACTATTATCTGAGCTTATACAAGGTGTTACAAAAAGGTACGGCCAAACTTTCAGGAAACATTCCTCACACACAAATAAAGAAAAGATGTTATGTGGACATGCGTCCGGAAACGCTTAATTTCCATGTTAGAGCTCTTTTTGTTCCGTCATTCCAACGTGATCAAACTGTAAATTTTCACAATCAGCGTGTGTGGGCTGACGAGAATCTGCACGCAATTGTGCAATCGCGTCATCAACATAGATTTTCTGTGAACATTTGGGCAGGCATTGTTGGCGATGTCTTGATTGGGCCCCATGTTCTTCCACCTACGCTCAATGGAGCACGTTATCATGTTTTCATACGGGATACTCTACCTGTGCTGCTAGAATATGTGCCTTTACAAGTACGACACAACATGTGCTTCATGCACGATGGAGCTCCAGCACATTTCAGTCGAAGTGTTCGTACGCTTCTCAACAACAGATTCGGTGACCGATGGATTGGTAGAGGCGGACCAATTCCATGGCCTCCACGCTCTCCTGACCTCAACCCTCTTGACTTTCAATTATTGGGGCATTTGAAAGCTCTTGTCTACACAACCCCGGTACCAAATGTAGGGACTCTTCGTGCTCGTATTGTGATACAATACGCCATTCTCCAGGGCTGCATCAGCGCATCAAGGATTCCATGCGACGGAGGGTGGATGCATGTATCCTCGCTAACGGAGGAGATTTTGAACATTTCCTGTAACAAAATGTTTGAAGTCACGCTAGTACGTTCTGTTGCCGTGTGTTTCCATTCCATGATTAATGTGATTTGAAGAGAAGTAATAAAATGAGCTCTGAAATGGAAAGTAAGCGTTTCCGGACACATGTCCACATAACATATTTTCTTTCTTTGCGTGTGAGGAATGTTTCCTGAAAGTTTGGCCGTACCTTTTTGGAACACCCTGTATAGTAACCGCCAGTAATCAGTGACTGATCTAAGAATTTTTGCAGTCTATGTGTACACGTGCAAATTCTTTTTTTCTAAAAGAGAAAGGTATTCTAAAGCTTCAGTTTTTTTAAAACATACAAAATCTATTGGCCTCTGTCGAATATTGTTAATTATGCTTTCCCTAAAAGAACCTGTGGAATTAGGGATGCATCTGTTACTATATTCAGTGCTTCATTTATGAAGATACGCAGCGGTACGTCGTACCAGTACCTCTGACGAGAAAAAAATTAGAACCACAGATTCTGAGATGTGTTACGAGAGAGCTTCCGTTGACGCAATGTAAGACGTATGTTGTATTCACACTTTCAAAATGCTCATAAAAATGCTAAAAAACTTTTACAGAATTCCAAATTTCAGAAACGCCCCGTGGAATGTTACAGTCCGGAACCTCTTTCTTTTTTTGTTTATAAATAAGCACTCACCTATACTCGTATTAAAGTCTCCAGGTATTGCAATCTGATCAGTATGTGCGAATCTGTTAACCAATTTTTCTAACTTTTTGTAAAACTGACAGTCATCTTGTGCCTTAGACTCATCTTGGTTAAAGTCACAGATTAGGGAAGGCATTCCTCCCAGACATTTCAGACTTATCAACATAATTCTGTGTGAGATATATTCATAGCTCTTAATTCTTCCCTCTAAAGTCCTTTCTGTGTCTCTGGGAAGAGTGCATACATTTAAGAAAAGAGTATACAAGTAGGAGAGCGATCTACTCTAGAGGACTGCTTTGTTGTTTAGGATGTTTAGCATGTAGCCCAACGGAAGATGTCGATGAAGTTTAGAGACGCGTCGACAGGAACTTAACATGTCGGTATAGTCGGTAAGACAAAGTAACAGTTCTGCGTATAGGATACGTGACATTGTTTTGTGAAGGTTTGTGAAGACTCTTTCTATGTGTTTCGCTTTCCAACACGTTTGGATGACGTATGACAACCCGCACCAGCACAGTGTTGTGAAATTGGATGATTTTTATGCACCCCGTTTAATTAACAATTTGACCTAAAACTGTATTCTGTCTGTCGTTGTTATGTTGAATTAACTTTGTTGGACTTTTGTTTTACTTCCTGACAGTCTTGTTCATGAAAGAGGCAGCATTGTTTCAGTGTAACTGAACATCCTTTCTTATTGCCTGAAGATATAAAAAAACTGATTTAAACAATGGCTTTGGTGCTGTGTTTACTGAGAAGTAGTTAATTTTCAAGTTAAAGCTATAAAAAAACTAGCGATGTCAAAAGTTCCCATTGCCGTATTTCAGGCCCTTCAGAATGAAATTTAATGAATACATCAGTCGAGTGAGGGGCTAAAACTTCATCTTCTCCATAGCTACATTCCGCAAGCCACTTACACCCTCCCTCCTCTCCCACCACAATATTTTCCCGTAACTGTGGCTAATGGCACGCAGGGCTAGTCACACGTGAATGATTATCATATGAATCTACGTTGTTGAAATGCGAATACGTCCGTGTCTCAGGAGTGTACGAAATCACGTAGTAGTAGATTACGGCATCAATGAAAAGTTTCCATAAATCCCGCGTCAATTAAGTTGTTGACGATAACGCTAGATGTAAAAAGACCACACAAAATCATTTGTAGCGGTGGCCAATAACAAACTAAAATTTATTGGCAAGGTAGGGTTAGCGAGGGGGGCGTACTTTATGCCCACAATAAAAATCTTTTTATAAAACAAAATTCATTAATTGTTGTTAACTTATGTTAACAACAGACTTATTAAAGACGTACTGATGTGTAAATAGTGGCCAGAACCTGAAAATATTTCAGCGTACTCTTAGAAAATCAACGCACTGTCAATAACGCAAACTAACAAGGGACAGTGTGTGAAGTATTTCATGACCACTACAAAAAACTTTAAATAATGCTAATTTTGTTAATTATTGTTGAGTTGCACTTACAATATGTTTCCTAAAGAGACGCTGATGGGTATCTAGGGTCCAAATCGTGAAAATATTGAATATGACAGGTACGGTGAAATATCACATCTACTACTATAACTTAAATTTTTGGGTTTAGTTTATCCGAAAAATTTAAAACATTTATGTAATCTAGTAGAAGACTTGGTCTACATTTAAAAAAATATAGTACCGGACTGAATTACTATATTTTCGAAAGGTCAGGGTGAAGTTCCCCCTCCACCGGTCATCATGATGTTACATGGTTTAAAGAATTGTATTTCGTGAAGTAGCCATTATGAAGGAGTATTACACGTGACTGTTTCCATTTACAGCTCTGAAATAATTAGTTTTTAGGACTCCGTACCTCAATCGGTATACAAGGAAACCTTTCAGGACGCCTCTGCTGCCCGTCTGTGTGACTACTGTCTGTCTGTCTGTCTGCAAAACTGTTAAAACCCCTTTTTTTTCAGTATCGGATGGACGCACCAAGTCCAAAATTTATGTCACATACTGAGGTCTATTGTCCCGTGGCGGTGAAAACACTGAAGTTTCCAAACTAATGCAATCAAACGATGCGGGCATTTATGTCACATACTTTAATACTCGCAAGGTCACTCATCAAAACTTATGGGGTACTTCCCTTTGCACTAGAGTCATGAAAGCAAGGTTTTCCAGTACAACCAAAGGAAAAAAATCGGAGAACTGTAAACTTATAATTGTATCACAAGAAAAAGAATCCCATGTGTTATCTTTATCTGTCGGTCTGTTAAAACATGTATTTCTCATAACTGCATATACGTATCACGTTGCTATTTACTTCACATACTATGTTCTATAGGGCCTTGGCGGTGTAGAAAGTTGAAGCTTCTGAGTCAGTGCAATCAAAAGTTACTGCCATTTATGTCACATATGAAACTTCCTGGCAGGTTAAAACTGTGTGCCCGACCGAGACTCGAACTCGAGACCTTTGCCTTTCGCGGGGAAGTGCTCTACCAACTGAGCTACCGACGCACGACTCACGCCCGGTACTCACAGCTTCACTTTTGCCAGTTTCTCGGTAGCTCAGTTGGTAGAGCACTTGCCCGCGAAAGGCAAAGGTCCCGAGTTCGAGTCTCGGTCGGGCACACAGTTTTAATCTGCCAGGAAGTTTCGTATCAGCGCACACTCCGCTGCAGAGTGAAAATCTCATTATGTCACATATGTTGGTACTTGCCAACTCACACATCAAAACCTCTAGAGTATTTCCCGTTCATCTAGAATCATGAAATTTGTCGAAAATGAAGGTTTCACAGTACAACCAAAGGGAAAAATCTGACAACTGTAAACCTGTTATTATGTCACACGAAAATAATTTTTTGGGACTTGCTATCGAACTGCCTGTCTGCCCGTCTGTTAACAGCCCTTTGCCTCATCAAAGGGTAGACATATCCGTTGAAATATATGTCACATACTAAGGTCTTTGTCCCTTGGCGGCATACTAAACGTTACCTTCTAAGTCAGTGCGATCAAAAGACACTGCCATTTATGTCAAATATTTTGATAGACACAAGCCCACTCATCAAAACCTAGAATCATGAAATTTTGCAAGAAGAAAGGTATGACAGTACAAGTAAAGGAAGAAATCATAAAATACTTATTTCGCTAACTATATCACATGAAAATATTATTTCTTTTGTCATTTGTTTTCCGACGTCAAACTTGAAATTAAAACATTCGGTACTTATGCATTCAGACTGACTGGATGGCAATGGTAAAAACCAAACCTGAGCAAGGAATTGACATTATTGCTCACATGACGCGTTGCGGAAATTATCTATCAGATATCAACCATCAGGTATCGCAGACTAGTCTCTAAATGTTTGTTTCTCATATTGCTGGAAACTTCACATCTACTTGCGGTAATCGCTCCTTGATATCAGACGGTGGATATATTCCGAAACGGGTCATATGCGCAATGAAGTATTCCTTGCCTGATGTTTGACTTTTGCCATTGCGACCCAGTCAGCCTGAATGGATAACTACTCATTATTACAATAATAGTTGCCTGTCTCCTGGATGACTTTATGACACCTTTATATTTTTGAAATAAAAACATTCTCGAAGTTCATGGAGTCGCTTGGTCAGGTATTCTGCCAGTATCTACGCTACTGGCCATTACACTTGCTACACCAAGAAGAAATGCAGATGATAAACGGGTATTCATTGGACAAATATATTACACTAGAACTGACATGTGATTACATTTTCACGCAATTTGGGTGCATAGATCCTGAGAAATCAGTACCCAGAACAACCACATCTGGCCGTAATAACGGCCTTGATACGCCTGGGCATTGACTGAAACAGAGCTTGGATGGCGTGTACAGGTACAGCTGCCCATGCAGCTTTAACACGATGCCACAGTTCATCGAGAATAGTGACTGGCGTATTGTGATGAGCCGTTGCTCGTTCACCATTGACCAGACTTTTCAGTTGGTGAGAGATCTGGAGAATAAGCTGGCCAGGGCAGCAATCGAACATTTTATGTATCCAAAAAGGCCAGTACAGGACTTGTAACATGCGGTCGTGCATTATCCTGCTGAAATGTAGGGTTTCGCAGGCATCGAATGAAGGGTAGAGCCAAGGGTCGTAACACATCTGAAATGTAACGCCCACTGTTCAAAGTGCCGTCAGTGCGAACAAGAGGTGACCGAGACGTGTAACCAGTGGCACCCTATACAATCACACCGGGTGATACGCCAGTATGGCGATGACGAATACACGTTCCCAATGTGAGTTCACCGCGATGTCGCCAAACACGTATGCGACCATCGTGATGCTGTAAACAGAACCTGGATTCGTCCGAAAAAATGATGTTTTACCATTCGTGCACCCAGGTTCGTCGTTGAGTTCACCATCGCAGGCACTCCTGTCTAAGATGCAGCGTCAAGGGTAACCGCAGCCATGGTCTCCGAGCTGATAGTCGATGCTCCTGCAAACATGGTCGAACTGTTCGTGCGGATGGTTGTTGTCTTGCAAACGTCGCCATCTGTTGACTCAGGGATCGAGACATAGCTGCACGATCCGTTACAGCCATGCGGATAAGATGCCAATCATCTCGACTGTTAGCGATACGAGGCCGTTGGTATCCAGCACGGCGTTCCGTATTACTCTCCTGAACCCACCTATTCCATATTCTGCTGACAGTCATTGGATCTCGACCAACGCAGCAATGTCGCGATACGATAAACCGCAATCGCGATAGGCTACAATCCGACGTTAATCAAAGTCGGGTACGCGATGGTACGCATTTGTCCTCCTTACACGAGACATCACAACAACGTATCACCAGGCAACACCGGTCAACTGCTGTTTGTGTATGAGAAATCGGTTGGAAACTTTCCTCATGTCAGCACGTTGTAGGTGTTGCCAACATTGTGTGAATGCTCTGAAAAGCTAATCATTTGCATAACACAGCACCTTCTTCCTGTCGGTTAAATTTCGCATCGGTAGCACGTCATCTTCGTGGTGTAGCAATTTTAATGGCCAGTAGTGTATGTTGATAAGAGGCAAAACTGTACTGAACCGTCAGTGAGCGGGTCCTACTAGCACCTGGCCAGTCTTTTTATTTTTATTTTTGCGTGGATATTTGTATTTGAGACTTGTGCCTAATGGTGAGTAGAAATGCTCGGAATGGGAATTGCAATATATATAAAAAAAATGGCCAGTTGCGAGCGGCGATCGAGCACTGAGGATTCGGTACCAACTTAGTTATGTATGCAGACAGTTGATCCATTCCGTGAATCGAGGGTACTGGCGAATTTTTCCTGTTATCGACATCGATAGCGGTAAGATATCGGTCCCACAAAAACCAAAATTTTCGAGAATGTTTTACTTTCAAGTTGGATAACAAATTTCAAAAGAAATATACTGTCGTGTGATGTAATTGCAAATTAGCAATTTCGAATTTTTCTATTTATGATTCTTGGTCAAGTATCTTGTAGATTCTGATGAATGAGTTACCGAGTGCTAAAATCTGTGACATAAATCGATGTATCTTTCAATTAAACTGACTTTGATGCTCAAAATTTTTACACCGCCAAGGGACCATAAGCCTTAATATATGACATAAATTTGAACTGGATACGAAAAACTTCCCCAGAAAAAAGGGTCTTAACAGAAGGACAGACAAACATAGACGGATAAAAAATGACAAAAATATTTTTTCGTGTCATATAATTAGCAATTTATGAATTATCGATTTTTTTACTTGTACATTAAAACCTTGCTTCTTGCCAAATTTCATGGTTCTAGGTCAACGGGAAGCACCCCGCAAGTTTTTATCAGTTAAGTTTCGAGTAATAAAAGATCCTACCTTTCGATTGAATTTTTACACGGACGAGGCGCTGTAGATCTTAATACGTGACGCAAATTTGAACCTGATCCGACTACTCGTTCCTGACAAAAATAGTTCTTAACAGCCGCACAGACAGATGAACAACGGAGTCATCCTCTAGGCCTACTGTTCTTACAGTCTGAAGCGCGAAACAACCACGTTTAATAATTAGAGAAAAGGTTTGGAAACATACAGCATAAAATTATTAGTATAAATTGGGCAATATGTTTTCCGGTCCTCATCATGTAGACTATGTGGAATTTTCATTACGTAAGTCTAAAGTAAGTACAGTTGTAACCAACAGGTGCAGTCCAAACGAAAGTAATGCAGACATTTTTACAGTAACTACATGACATTCGTGGAAATACAAGGAACTTTCTTCTCGCGAAACATTTGGGTAAATTACGTGCAACAGTATTTGAAAAGGGCCTTCATCTGACATTCTGTGTTATATCCATAGGAATGCATAATAGAATAATGCAGGTTATCATATCTGCTTTGCTGCATTTAAGGAAACTATGCTGATATATATATATATATATATATATATATATATATATATATATATATATATATATATATATATATATACAGGATGAGTCACCTAACGTTACCGCTGGATATATTTCGTAAACCACATCAAATACTGACGAACCGATTCCACAGACCGAACGTGAGGAGAGGGGCTAGTGTAACTGTTTAATACAAACCCTACAAAAATGAACGGAAGAATGTTTTTTAACACAAACCTACGTTTTTTAAATGGAACCACGTTAGTTTTGTTAGCACATCTGAACATATAAACAAATACGTAATCAGTGCCGTTTGTTGCATTGTAAAATGTTAATTACATCCGGAGATATTGTAACCTAAATTTGACGCTTGAAACCTCCGACGTTCAGTTGCGTGTTGTAACAAACACAGGCCACGGTCGGCGAGCAGCATCTGCAGGGACATGTTTACAATGACGACCACGTTTACGAATTTGGCTGTAGTGCACTGTTGTGGTTTGGTCTAGCTGTCGCAGTGTCCGCATGTAGCGCTTGCTGCTATTGTTATTCTGCATTCGTCTCCGCACGCAGACCAACTGTAGTACACCGTGTTACCAGACGTCTGTGATAGTGTAGTGTTGTGGGAACTGTGACCATGGTGTATTCGAACTCTGAAAAGGCGGAGATGATATCTATGGCGAGTATCGAAGAAATGCAGCTGAAGCCTGCAGTGTGTATGCAGAACGGTACCCGGACAGAGAGCATTCAACGTGCCACACATTGCAAAACATCTACCGGCAACTGTATGCAACCGGTATGGTCGTAGCACGCAAACGGGTCCGTAACAGGCCCGTCACAGGAGAAGCGGGTGCAGTTGGTGTGTTAGCTGCTGTTGCCATGAACCCACACATGAGTACACGGGACACTGCGAGAGCCGGTGGACTGAGTCAAAGTAGTGTCATGCGCATACTGCATCGTCACCGCTTTCACCCGTTTCATGTGTCGCTACAATTACTTGGTGATGACTTTAATCATCAAGTGCAATTCTGTCTATGGGCATTAACAGAGAATACGTTGCAGTTCTACCTGTTTACCAATGAAGCGAGTTTCACAAACCACGGGGCAGTGAATCTACGGAACATGCATTACTGGTCCGTGGACAATCCTCGCTGGCTCAGACAGGTAGAGCGACAGCGACCGTGGACCGTAAATGTATGGTGCGGAATCATTGGCGCCCACCTCATTGGTCCTCACTTCAATGCAGGGGCCCAAACAGCTGCTACATACATCGCGTTTCTACAGAATGATCTGCCAACGTTGCTCGAAAATGTCCCACTGGAAACCCGTCGACGTATGTGGTATCAGCATGATGGTGCACCTGCACATTCCGCAATGAACACTGGGCTGACCCTTGACAGGATGTTCGACGGGCGTTTCATAGGACGTGGAGGACGCATAAATTGGTCATCCCGTTCTCCTGATCTTACACATCTGGACTTTTTTCTGTGGGGTACGTTAAAGGAGAATGTGTACCGTGATGCGCCTACAACCCCAGAGGATATGAAACAACGTATTGTGGCAGCCTGCGGCGATATTACACCAGATGTACTGCGGCGTGTGCGTCATTCATTACGCCAGAGATTGCAATTGTGTGCAGCAAATGATGACCACCACATTGAACATCTATTGGCCTGACATGTCGGGACACACTCTATTCCACTCCGTAATTGAAAACGGAAACCACGTGTGTACGTGTACCTCACCCCTCATGGTAATGTACATGTGCGTCAGTGAAAAAGACCAATAAAAAGGTGTTAGCATGTGGACGTAATGTGCTGTTCCAGTCTCTTCTGTACCTAAGGTGCATCACCGTTCCCTTTGGATCCCTACGTAATTCGGTGCTCTCCGATACACACTATCGAACAGCGGAGGAGTGGTACTCAATCGTCAGCTTTAGGTTACAATATCTTCGGATGTAATTAACATTTTACGATGCAACAAACGCCGCTGACTACGTATTTGTTTATATGTTCAGATGTGCTAACAAAACTAACGGGGCTCCATTTAAAAAAACGTAGCTTTGTGTTATAAAACATACTTCCGTACATTTTTTTATGGTTTGTATTAACCAATTACACTAGCCCCTCTCCTCACGTTCGGTCTGTGGAATCGGTTCGTCAGTATTTGATGTGGTTTACGAAATATATCCAGCGGTAATGTTGGTTACTCACCCTATATATATATATATATATATATATATATATATATATATATATATATAGTGACTAGTAATGTTTCGGCGTAACGTCCGCTAATTGCTGTTATCCACATGCAGAATGGACGTGTACATGTTCGCTGTGTTACAACCGTGGCAGGAGAATGACAGCTGTGCAGTGACTGCTACGCCTCGTACACAGCAGCGATGTACTCGTATCAGCTGTGAGTTATTAGTGGAGAGCGCTGACAAGCGCTCTACCGTAGGAGCTCAGGAACAGCTAACAGCGCTATCGGAACTCAGGTATCAGAGAAACGTTACTGCAATTAGGCTGCAGCGGTTACTACATCGGGAAAACGTCGAAGGCACAACAACGTTACTGCAGTGCCATATTTCTGCGAAAGGTGAATAACTTCATCGCAGAGGTAACTAAAAAAGTCGTAGAGTAGAACAGAAGTAATATCTGTCGTTCCCCAAGGATGTCTTATAGGCTCTCTGCTGCTCCTCAACTACGTAAACGACTTAGGAGACAGTATGGGCAGGCCGTTTAGATTGTTTGCGGATGATTCTGTCATTTACTGTCTCATAAAGTCATCAGATGATTAAAAACAATTCCAAAAGTATGTAATCAAGATATCTGTATGGCTAGCTGCGGTGGTCGAGCGGTTCTAGGCGCTTCAGTCCGGAACCGTGTGACTGCTACGGTCGCAGGTTCGAATCCTGTTTGGGGCATGGATGTGTGTGATGTCCTTAGGTTAGTTAGGTTTAAGTAATTCTAAGTTCTAGGGGACTGATGACCTCAGATGTTAAGTCCCATAGTGCTCAGAGCCATTGGAACCATTTTTGAAGATATCTGCATGGAGAGAAAATAACAAATGAATATGTGATAATTAACTGAAACACTCAGCTGCCGACAGGTGTTGTTGACATACCTTGGAGGGGACAGCTGAAAATGTGTGCCCCGACCGGGACTCGAACCCACGATCTCCCGCTTACATGGCAGACTCTCTATCCATTTTTTTTTTTTAAAAAAAAGATCTCTTTATGTTCGTTTTTTCGTTGGTTGCATCTGCTCGGGGCAGACGTCGCAAGACATCCCTTTCAGTTCGTCGTTGCTCCATTAACTCAGTTTTTTTTGTTACAGAGGGCAGTTAAACCTCTGACCGAACATGCTGAGTTACCGTGCCGGCAATGTGAGCTACCGAGGACACGCGTCACACAATCTACATACGTAATGTTCCTAATAGATACTTTACCCATCTACTAGTTACACGCCCCCACTTAAGCTGACGATTCCCGTAAGAGTTCGGGCAAGCTGTGCGCACTCTCACAGACGAATCGTCAATTTAAATGGCCGCGAGTAACGAGTGGATGGGCAAAGTATCTATTAGGAACATTACGTATGTAGATTGTCGACAGTTGGGAAAGTGGGTCTCACGGGAAGCGTGCAAAGGATAAATCCCTGCAGTTGCGCTTATTCATCTGTGTCCCCGGTGGCTCAAATGGATAGAGCGTCTGCCATGGAAGCAAGAGATCCCGCGTTCGAATCCCGGTCGGGGCACACATTTTCAACTGTCCCCTTCAAGGTAAGTCAACAACACCTGTCGGCAGCTGAGGGTTTCAGTTAGTCATCATTTATTCTAGGGAAGCTGCACGGTCATCAGTGGTATCTGTTCTTTCGAGAACAGTCACTATGTTCATATGCAATTGAGTTTAACTGGAACGATCACGTAGATAATGTTGTGAATATGCAACATGTCTACTGAAGGGACTGTTTGCGTTGAGCTCGTCCACCCTCTACCGGAGTAGTGCTGTGCGGTGTGGGATCCGCATCAGATAGCACTGATTGAGGACATGGAAAAAGTTAAAAGAAGAGCAACTCGTTTTGTAGTATTCCGAAGGGGGGGAGAGAGTACCGGGGATATGATACGCGAATTCGATTGGCAATCACTAAAACAAAGGCCTTTTTAATCACCAACTCTCGCCTCAGAGTACGAAAATACACTCCTGGAAATTGAAATAAGAACACCGTGAATTCATTGTCCCAGGAAGGGGAAACTTTATTGACACATTCCTGGGGTCAGATACACCACATGATCACACTGACAGAACCACAGGCACATAGACACAGGCAACAGAGCATGCACAATGTCGGCACTAGTACAGTGTATATCCACCTTTCGAAGCAATGCAGGCTGCTATTCTCCCATGGAGACGATCGTAGAGATGCTGGATGTAGTCCTGTGGAACGGCTTGCCATGCCATTTCCACCTGGCGCCTCAGTTGGACCAGCGTTCGTGCTGGACGTGCAGACCGCGTGAGACGACGCTTCATCCAGTCCCAAACATGCTCAATGGGGGACAGATCCGGAGATCTTGCTGGCCAGGGTAGTTGACTTACACCTTCTAGAGCACGTTGGGTGGCACGGGATACATGCGGACGTGCATTGTCCTGTTGGAACAGCAAGTTCCCTTGCCAGTCTAGGAATGGTAGAACGATGGGTTCGATGACGGTTTGGATGTACCGTGCACTATTCAGTGTCCCCTCGACGATCACCAGTGGTGTACGGCCAGTGTAGGAGATCGCTCCCCACACCATGATGCCGGGTGTTGGTCCTGTGTGCCTCGGTCGTATGCAGTCCTGATTGTGGCGCTCACCTGCACGGCGCCAAACACGCATACGGCCATCATTGGCACCAAGGCAGAAGCGACTCTCATCGCTGAAGACGAGACGTCTCCATTCGTCCCTCCATTCACGCCTGTCGCGACACCACTGGAGGCGGGCTGCACGATGTTGGGGCGTGAGCGGAAGACGGCCTAACGGTGTGCGGGACCGTAGCCCAGCTTCATGGAGACGGTTGCGAATGGTCCTCGCCGATACCCCAGGAGCAACAGTGTCCCTAATTTGCTGGGAAGTGGCGGTGCGGTCCCCTACGGCACTGCGTAGGATCCTACGGTCTTGGCGTGCATCCGTGCGTCGCTGCGGTCCGGTCCCAGGTCGACGGGCACGTGCACCTTCCGCCGACCACTGGCGACAACATCGATGTACTGTGGAGACCTCACGCCCCACGTGTTGAGCAATTCGGCGGTACGTCCACCCGGGCTCCCGCATGCCCACTATACGCCCTCGCTCAAAGTCCGTCAACTGCACATATGGTTCACGTCCACGCTGTCACGGCATGCTACCAGTGTTAAAGACTGCGATGGAGCTCCGTATGCCACGGCAAACTGGCTGACACTGACGGCGGCGGTGCACAAATGCTGCGCAGGTAGCGCCATTCGACGGCCAACACCGCGGTTCCTGGTGTGTCCGCTGTGCCGTGCGTGTGATCATTGCTTGTACAGCCCTCTCGCAGTGTCCGGAGCAAGTATGGTGGGTCTGACACACCGGTGTCAATGTGTTCTTTTTTCCATTTCCAGGAGTGTATTTTGTTGCAGCCCACCTACATAGGGAGAAATGATCACCATAATAAAATAAGAGAAATCGGATATCGCGCGGAAGGATTTAAGTGTTTTCCCGTGCGCTGTTCGAAGGTAGAACGGTAAAGAAATAGCTTGAAGTTAATTCGTCGAGCCCTCTGCAGGCACTTAACTGTGAACTGCGGAGTAATCATGTAGATGTAAATGAGTGCCTTGAAGGTGAGAGGGCAGGTGGAGTGGTTAGCGCGTGCTAAATTGTGTCCGTCATAAATATAGTTACAAGGATAAGCTACAAAAAGAAACAGTTACGCTACTCCAGGATTAATTGTGTTGAATATTGCTAGTGCTCTAGGCATCCGCGTATGCTCCCGAAAATTACGACGACTAGAGCGACGGTCTTTGTGTTCAGGAAACGGTGTATTTTGTTCCTGTTAATCTCAGCGACTTACTTGCCAGGCTTACGTTCTCAGACAGATACACTGAAGAGCCAAAGAAACTGGTACACCTGCCTAACATCGTGTAGGGCTCCACGAGCACGCAGAAGTGCCGCAACACGACGTGGCATGGACTCGACTAATTTCTAAAGTGGTGCCGGAGGGAACTGACACCATGAATCTTGCAGGACTGTTCATAAATCCGTAAGAGTAGGTGGGGGTTGAGATCTCTCCTGAACAGCACGTTGCAGGGCATCCCACATATGCTCAATAATGTTCAGGTCTGGTGAGTTTGGTGGCCAGCGGAAGAGTTAAAAGTCAAAAAAGATTTCCTGGAGCGGGACTACAGCAATTCTGGACCTGTGGGGAGTCGCATTGTCCTGCTGGAATTGCCCAAGGCCGTCGGAATGCACAGTGGAAATGAATGTATGCAGATGATCAGACAGGTTACTTACATACGTGCCATCTGCCAGAGTTGTATCTAGACGTATCAGGGGTCCCATATCACTCCAACTGCACACGCCACACACCATTACAGAGCCTCCACCAGCTTAAACAGTCCCCTCCTGACACATAGGGTCCATAGATTCATTAGGTTTTCTCCATACCCGTACACATCTATCCGCTAGATACAATATGAAACGAGATGCGTCCGACCAGGCAACATGTTTCCAGTCATCAAAAGTCCAATGCCGGTGTTGACGGGCCCAGGCGAGGCATGAAGCTTTGCACAGGGCACACGAGTGGGCCTTCGGCACCGAAAGCCCATATCGATGATGTTTCGTTGAATTGTTCGCACGTTGACACTTGTTGATTGCCTAGAATTGAAATCTGTAGCAATTTGCGGAAGGGTTGTACTTCTGTCACGTTGGAGCATTCTCTTTAGGCGTAGTTGGTCCCATTCTTGTAGGATATTTTTCCGGCCGCAGCGATGTCGGAGATCTGATGTTGTACCGGATTCCTAATATTCACGGTACATGCGTGAAAAGGCTGTACTGGAAAATCCCCACTTCGTCACTACCTCGGACATGCTGTGCCCCACCGCTCCAGCGCCGACTGGAACACCATGTTCAAGACTCACTTAAGTCTTGACAACCTGCCATTGTAGCACCAGTAACCGATCTCACAACTGCGCCAGACATTTGTTGTCTTACATAGTCGTTGCCGAGCGCAGCACCATATTCTGCCTGTTTACGTATCTCTGTATTTGAATACTCATGCCTATACAAGTTTCTTTGGTGCTTCAGTGTATATGGATGGGTGTAGCGAGTTGCTGCTTGGAGAGAGCAAGAAACATGTCAAAATGTCCAAACCAAGTTAGTCAAAAGCAACATTTGTGTACGAATATCATGATCGTTGTAATACAGCTTCCACACGGAGCACGTCCATATCTCACCACTGACTTCTAGTATGAGCCGCACGAAGTCAACAAGTGCAAGGGCCTGAAGATGACTTTGTCACAGCGTTGAAACTAGTTGCCAAAATAAAATAGACACCTTAAATACAGCTGGAGAAGTTTCTTCGTTTTTAATATAAATTTGTACCAGCTGACGTTCCACTGTCGTCCATTTCAACTATGGATGTACGAAGAAAAAATCTGTGGAGTGAAGGTAGTTCGAGTAAACCAGAAGATGGGCTCAACTAAACATGTTCATTTTAGACCTCACATGTACTCGACACTTTTTTTCATGTCTCGGTCCGCATTACCACCTCCCAAAATATGGAGAGCAAATTGCGTGCACTATATATAGTGTGTCGTTCCCCTATTGTAATATTTGGTGCGCAAATACTTAAATAAGATTCTCATCCGAGTGACCCCGATGGAATCAACACCATACGTACTAGGCAACTTGTTTATGATTAAATGTAAGACTGATTGTTAGCATGCAACTTTCTCAAATATGAATAAGCAGAAAGATAGCAAAGAATTGGGACATTAATTGTTTCTACGTTACTTATAAAGAGATAAGCTACCAGTTTATGGAATAATATATTCAGTATGTTCCGTTCCTTCCTCGGCTAAACTATTTCACAAAAGGTTTGCTGCTAGAACCGTATAGTGACTATTAAAAAAGTAGCAACTTTTAATCTGTGAAGTACAGTATATTCATTCGGTTGAGGCCCACGACTCACTTTCCTACAGCAATGCCAATACAGCGGCAGTTACATAAAATTTACTCCTTTATGTAATGATCCATACTGACTGCCTTGCGTCCAATCTGAATGGGCTTGTGGCGTCATCATGATATGTACAGGGATTCCGTAAATAACTCGTTTGAAAGTCAGTACTATCACGAACAACAATTTCAGCTGCAGAATGGCTTTCCGGTCTGAATGTCATTGTTTGTGGTTATTGGACCGATATTTTCATAATTGCGGTAATGAACTGTTCAGGTTAAATGTTTCTATTTGTATGTTGTCACCCTTGGGGTATAAATCCTGGTGACAAATCCGGCTTCCGACAGGTGAGGGACTGGAAAGAAAGCAGCTCTCAAAACAATGGAAATTATTTACAGTTCTGAAATTTGTAAACATAACTGTTCAATACAGAGCACATAGGTTCTATAGGTTCCGGTACTTCCTCGAAATAAAGCACAAAATTACGTTAAAAATTTATTGTCGTCTTAGTTGTCAACACAGATCCCTTCTCTTCACACGAATTCGCAAAGATTTCTATTGGAACATTGTTCAGAATCGCCGTTATATTCCATTTAATTAATTCAACATCATCAGATTGCTCCCGATGAGAGTTTTCAGGGACCGTCGCTCCTGTTTTGTTATCAAACTGTCGCACAAGAACGCTACTGTGTGCTGTAAACCGGTGAGAAAGAAAAAAACACGCACCATTACAGGCCTCAGATACTCGAAACAGACCGTTGCCAACCAGTAAAATATAATTGTTAATACAGGAAACGTCAGTGTATACAGGGTGGTCCATTGATAGTGACCGGGCCAAATATCTCACGAAATAAGCATCAAACGAAAAAGCTACAAAGAACGAAACTCGTCAAGCTTGAAGGGGGAAACCAGATAGCGCTATGGTTGGCCCGCTAGATGGCGATGCCATGGGTTAAATGGATAAATGGATATCAACTGCGTTTTTTAAAAATAGGAATCCCATTTTTCATTACATATTCATGTAATACGTAAAGAAATATGAATGTTTTCGTTGGACCATTTTTTTCGCTTTGTGATACATGGCGCTGTAATAGTCACAAACGTATAAGTACGTGGCGTCACCTAACATTCCGCCAGTGCGGACGGTATTTGCTTCGTGATGCATTACCCGTGTGAAAATGGACCGTTTACCAATTGTGGAAAAGGTCGATATCGTGTTGATGTATGGCTGTTGTGATCAAAATGCCCAATGGGCGTGTGCTATGTATGCTGCTCGGTATCCTGGACGACATCATCCAAGTGTGCGGACCGTCCGCCGGATAGTTACGTTAAGAGACAGCAAGTGTTCAGCCACATGTGAAACGTCAATCACGACCTGCAACAAATGATGATGCCTAAGTAGGTGTTTTAGCTGCTGTCGCGGCTAATGCGCACATCGGTAGCACACAGAGTGCGCGAGAATCGGGAATCTCAAACACGTCGGTGTTGAGAATGCTACATCAACATCGATTGCACCCGTACCATATTTCTATGCACCAGGAATTGCATGGCGACGACTTTGAACGACGTGTACAGTTCTGCCACTGGACAAAATAGAAACTGCGGGACGGTGACAAATTTGTTGCATGCATTCTATTTAGCGACGAAGCATCAGTCACCAACAGCGGTAACGTAAACCGGCATAATATGCACTATTGGGCAACGGAAAATCCACGGTGAATGCGACAAGTGGAACATCAGCTACCTTGGCGGGTTAATGTATGGTGCGGCATTATGGGAGGAAGGATAATTGGCCCCCATTTTTTCGATGGCAATCTAAATGGTGCAATGTATGCTGATTTCCTACGTAATGTTCTACCGATGTTACTACAAGATGTTTCACTGCATGACAGAATGGGGATGTACTTCTAACACGGTGGATGTCCGGCACATAGCTTGCGTGCAGTTGAAGCGGTATTGAATAGCATATTTCATGGCAGGTGGATTGGTCGTCGAAGCACCATACCATGGCCCGCACGTTCACCAGATCTGACGTCCCTGGATTTCTTTGTGGGGAAAGTAAAGGATATTTACTATCGTGATCCACCGACAACGCCTGACAACATGCGTCAGCGCATTGCCAATGCATGTGCGAACATTACGAAAGGCGAACTACTCGCTGTTGAGAGGAATATCGTTACACGTATTGCCAAATGCATTGAGGTTGAAGGACATCATTTTGAACATTTATTGCATTAATGTGGTGTTTGCAGGTAATCACGCTGTAACAGATTGCGTTCTCAAAAATGATAAGTTCACAAAGGTACATGTATCGCATTGGAACAACCGAAATAAAATGTTCAAACGTACCTACGTTCTGTATTTTAATTTAAAAAACCTACCTGTTACTAAATGTTCGTCTAAAATTGTGAGCCATATGTTTGTGACTATTCAAAAAATGGTTCAAATGGCTCTGAGCACTATGGGACTTAACTTCTGTGGTCATCAGTCCCCTAGAACTTACAACTACTTAAACCTAACTAACCTAAGGACAACACACACATCCGTGCCCGAGGCAGTATTCGAACCTGCGACCGTAGCAGGCGCGCGGTTCCGGACTGAGCGCCTTAACCGCGCCTTAACCATCCCCGACCGGCTTGTGACTATTAAAGTGCCATCTATCACAAAGTGAAAAAAGTGGTCCAACTAAAACATTCATATTTCCTTACGTACTACACGAATATGTAATAAAAAGTGGGGGTTCCTATTTAAAAAACCGCAGTTGATATCCGTTTGACTTATGGCAGCGCCATCTAGCGGGCCAACCATAGCGCCATCTGGTTTCCCCCTTCAAGCTAGACAAATTTCGTTCTTTGTAGTTCTTTCGTTTGACGTTTATTTCGTGAAATATTTGGACCGGTCAGGATAAATGGATCACCCTGTATACAGCAGAGAATCGAATATTCGGAGCGGGTGAGGACGTTCGGGTAACTGATTTTCCGAATAACCTATCATTTACGAAAACGTAGAGTTGCCTATATTTTAGCCGTTCCTGCTATAAAATTCGTAGTTCTTGTTCTATCCGACGTTTGTAGTTGGAGCCACGAACGATGGCGATCGAGTTAAGGCCTGTTCTGCCCATCTACGTCAAGCGTTCTCCGACGGCCAATGAGCGTTCAGTAATGTTCGCAGCTCTCAGCTATGAATGCCGTGGTCAATGCGAGCATTAAATGTGATCGTAGTGAATTATACAGTGAATTTTTATTCCATTTCTTGCGCGTTGTTACGGCTTGTGGTGCTGGTAAGCAACAAATTCTGCGTAAGCGAGAAGTATACCAGGTGCAGAAGTACGAAACCGGAATTTCCCTATAGATGGTGCTGGCCGTTGGTGTAGGGCCCGTGAGACCGCGTCTGCAGCGCCGTCTGCTTCCTGTAACGGCAGACGTCGAATGTCAACGGAGAGTAACCCAAGTTCTACACATCGGTATTTGTTTCAAACACATAAACATGTTGAATTTTGTGCCTACGAACTACGACTTGCGGACAGGCTTGGTTCTCTGTTATCATTTGAAGAAAACTACAGCAGAATCACATCGAATGCTCGTCGAAGCTTTCGGCGAAGATGCTCTTGGGAAAACATAGTGTTTCGAGTGGTTCAAAACATTCAAAAGTGGTGATTTTGACGTGACAAACGGCGAGCACGGGAAACCACCGAAAAAGTTCAGAGACAACGAATTGCAGGATGAAGATGATACTCAAACTCAACAGGAACTCGCGGAACAGTTGAATGTGACGCATAAAGCCGCTTGTATTCGGCTGAAAGCTTGGGAAAGCTGCAGAAAGTGAAGAGAATGGGTTCCGCATAAACTGAATGAAAGACAGCAAACAAATCGAAAGATCACTTGTGAAATGCTGCTCGCCAGATACAAAAGAAAGTCGTTTCTCCATCGAATAGTGACAGGTGATGAAAAATGGATGTAATTTGAGAATCCTGTGTGTCTTAAACCATGGGTATTGGAAGAGCTGTTGTTTAACATTGCATTATTGCACTGCTTAACCTCAATCAGTGTTTGACGTCCTTTCACTGCAGACTGATTCTTCACTGATGTAAAGAGTAAACTCTAAATAACAATATACCAACTTTGCAGCGTGTGGATTAGTAACAGCTATCGTTTCTTTCCAGAAATATTCGCAATATTGCGTCAGGTGGCGTTGGTTTCACACTAACACATCTTAAATCTATTGCAGTAGAACTGATTTAAGGCTACCGAAGAATTCTGAGTTTTTAAATTCAGTCACCCCATTAAAAATATTATCACTATTTCTCATTATGTGAATGACAATTTCCATTTCTTCTATGACCCGAATCCTTTTACTTTTTTCCGATACTATAGCAAAATTGAAGGTTATTTTCGAATTTCAAAAGGTGCCTGTATTGTTAATGTATGTTGCTACTGCTGCTTTCTTACATTTCTCAAGTCTCTAGCAGTCAATACGATCTTTAAATTGAGTCCTGAAATTTCTGCCTGTCTGGCCCATATCATATTTTTTCATTGGCTGCAGTTTTTCGGTGGTGAGCAATTGTCAGTCTGTGTCTGAGTTGGCAGGTATTCGGTTTTTTACCTAACTATGCGGTATTTCAGCACCGTGTACGGTGTTTGGTACCAGTGTATCACTGGTTCTGTAATTTAAGTACCGCCATCCATGTGACTAATGTATTTACTGATTTGCAAAATCAAGCCAGTAGGCATTTTGTAACCTCCCCCCAGTTTCGCACCGAACTATATTATTCGCATACGCTGTAGGTGAAGTTATATTTTAATTATTTTAGCATAATATGTATCTTTCCTCCTTGTCATGAGACTCATTGTTGTCCACTTCCGTTATTGTGAAAACTACTAAATGATAACATCTCCTTTCTTAAATGCTGGAATTTATTAATTAAATCACTCAGTTTATAAACATTTATGAACATCAAACACTGTGTGCCATTCTAGCACTCATCTCCGGCCTCGCTACCGAGCAACCTCTCTCTCTAGCCTCCCACACCCGACTTCCACCCACGGACTACTGCTTACCCACTCGCACATTGTTGACTGCACTGCACTCTTTGCTTAAACCATGTATGATCTCTGCATAGTGCGTAATCGATACTACGTAAGGGTACTGTACCGTTACAATTTGGTGCACTGAAACCAGCTGAATCGTGCTGAGCTCCTGATTTCGCTGGCAGGGGTCCGTCTCTCCATTCGGCTACCTCCGCCCGCACCAGCCAGCCTACGCCGCAGACCGGTTTATCAGCTGAACCTCAGATTTGAACACAGCTGCGTTTTGAAGTTACTGAGTGCGGTATTTCGCATGCGTGTTTAACCTATTTGTCAGTTTGTAAAAGGAAGACTTCTAAAGACTTGGTAAGTTGATGTTAGTGCAATACTAGATAACTTTAATCGTATGTAATCTTTACTTCATGGCCAACGATTCCTTTATATATGCCTACCTTCCTTAGAACCTGTTTTTGTGGTACATCAAGTGCTTTTTTGTCACAAAAATATTGGAAAAAATGTTAAGTACTTCACATAAAACATGGATTCTCCGCCCAGGTTAAAAACACCATTTCATGGTTTTCGCGTTTTTAAAAAGGGGTGACTACCAGGTAAAAGATTCTCCAGTTGTATTAGTCAAGCAGTCAACATACATCAGGTCAGATGTACGGTTTGTTCATGTTCTTTTGGTGTGGTTATTGATGGGGCGAAGACTCTTATTCAGCATAGTAATGGCAAGAAAGAGCTTTTATCGTTGTTATCAATAAATGTTTTAAGCACCATTAGTATATTTCTTGTTCACTCTTCTCGAGAATTAAAAGAGAAATAGCTGTAGTTGAACTAAATAAAACTTATTATGCGATAAAAGGTGGACACAGTTACAATTCCTCTCGCTGTGGCAATGAATTAGATTCCATAAGCTATAATGACTTCAATGGCTTCAAAGGTGCAGTTAGGGTGAACAAAAATGGAGGCTCTCACGAGTAATGTTTCTACGTCTACAAACTCGTTTTCGTAGAAAACTTTTTTTAAACGAACATGAAACGCCCAACATAAAAAAAGTTGTCAGAAGGGTAATGGTAGTTTCGTGCAGCAATGCATATGTGGAATGAGTCATTTATGGTCTGTGGTTAGAAACAAATTAAGTATTAATATGATAAAAGCAGAACTACGCATTTGGTGTGATCTGATGTTTGTAACATGCAACAACTTTTACCAAAAAATTAAAGCTATCTGAAATTTGTTGAACGAATTTTCACGTGCTAAGAATTTTAAAGGAGCGATCTATTTTACTTCGTAAAAACTTTCTCAAGCCAGGATTGCGTAAATATTTCGTTATGTACAAACAACTGGTTTCGACAGACTTTCCTGTCGGTCTTCACAAATTAATGTTATAAAATGTGTTCGTTTTGAGTTGGACGTCAAAACGAACACATTTTATAATATAAATTTGTGAAGACCTGAAGATGTCATTTAGATCAAATGTAGCACGTAACATAAAGGTTTGTTATGAATAAAAATTTAAAATCTGGAACCAGCTTGTGCACGTGGCCATGTACATATAAATAGCGCTCCCAGATAACTGTACCTTGTGCGCCGCCTAAGGTGATTTGTGATTAAAACGTGTCCAGCTAACATTAACAGACGTGTTATTACGTCTTATTGTATACTGTGTTTTTATGACATGTTAATAATCTGCGAGCGCGATGTACATGGACATGGCCATGCGGACAATGTGCTTCTTCGTTTTAGATGTTTTATTTATGGCATGTATTCATATAATGTTCTAAATTTTATCTACGTGACAACTTGGCATGAGGTCCAGCTCAAAGTGAACACATTTTATAACATAAACTTGTAAAGACCTGAAGAAGACAGCAAAGTCTGTCGAAACCGGTTGTTTGCAAGTACAGAAACAATTATGTCATATTGGCTTTAGAAATTTGTCGGAAGCTGTAGTAAATTTAATTTTTAAAGGTTACTAATCGTTTTATTGTTTTCGCCCTCTGCTCTCTACTCAACAAATTCTTTCGCCAGGCAGTGTTCGGTGAGTTTGTCAGTTTACGCTGGCAACCGTAGTCTGTGTAGACGTGACGTTCCGGGAAGTCGCCGCTCTGTGACGAGACTCCAGCTGCGCTTGCCCGCTGTTATGTTCCCAGAGTGTGCCCCTGCCGCCATTGTGGCGTGGAGAAAGCGGCGCGGCCGCTTGTGTAACGCGCTATCGGACACGCATCGCGACCGGTCGATCTGTATCGCGCGGCGTCGCTCCGGTCGGCCCCCTACACAGGAATTTAATTTCTGTCCACCTGCAACCTGCACGAGGCCTCCCCAGCGCCTTGTAATGGTCGCGCTCGGAGGCCAACACGTGCCTGCGTGGTGTGCGTATTTCACGGGTACACGGAAAACCGTTTACCGCGGTCGGCGCGTACAAATTCCCTCAGGTGGCCTGGAGGGTAAGCTGCTGAAAAATGAGGGAAAAAGATAGCCGGCACTGTGCAACGAAAGGGAAATTTAATGCCGCGCCGCGTCGTCCGGACGGCGAACATGGCAGAGATTCGTAACGCTTGCTTCTCTTTCGCAACTGCTTAGCTGGAAACTGAAACCGGGCGTGGTTCCTGTAACTTACCGGCGCGCTGTTTGCCTTCAAGACAGTCAGCAGTATTTAATCCCTTTTCCAGCCTTCATGCTTCAGGAATTAGCATTTACCACCCTTAACTCCACGCTTGGAACACGTGTACTCGCTATGATGTGTAGTGACCTCTCTCGGTTAAATCACGATGCAGTTACCTTGTTCTTCAAGGTTTCCTCGATTACCACAGTGCTATCCTAGTAGGCTCCAAAGAGGTTGTTTATCAGTGTCCTCCTATCTATTTGAAATTTAAGTCGCAGGAAATCATTCTAAATCCTTATAGAGAAATAAGAATTTCGTCGCAGAGTTAGGAAGCCAAGAGGATTAGGAATGTGGTGGCCCTGGGTTTCACTCTCTCCCTTCTACCTCCTCTCATTGTCATCGTCACCAGCTACACAAGTATAGCACATAAACGTAGACACACTGATTCAACCCTTCTAGACAGAGAGGAACAATTAAGTGAGGGGCAAATGCGACATTCCAACAGGGGTCACTCAGTTGACAGGGCGATTTTGCCTCTACCTTACACTTTACAGTCTGTTCATACCACGAACTATGAAAGAGACAAGAGTCGTGGGAGACCTCCTAATATTGTGTCGACCTTCTTTTGCCCTCCGTAGTGCAGCATGGACTCAACAAGTCGTTGTAAGTCGCCTGTAGAGCCCTATTGCCTCTATAGCCGTCCAAAATTGCGAAAGTGTTATTCGTGGAGGACTTTGGGCACGAAGTGACCCCTCGATTACGTCCCATAAATGCGATGTACTTGAGGACAATATTATGGAAATGAGGTAGATGAAGATGGAATGGGAGATATGATACTGCGTGAAGAGTTTGACAGAGCACTGTAAGACCTGAGTCGAAACAAGGCCCCAGCAGTAGACAACATTCCATTAGAACTACTGACAGCCTTGGGAGAGACAGTTCTGACAAACCTGTACCATCTGGTGAGCAAGATGTATGAGACAGGCGAAATACCCTCAGACTTCAAGAAGAATATAATAATTCCAATCCCAAACAAAGTACGTGCTGACAGATGCGAAAATTACCGAACTATCAGTTTAATAAGTCACAGCTGCAAAATACTAACGCGAATTCCTTACAAACGAATGGAAAAACTAGTAGGAGCCGACCTCGGGGAAGTTCAGTTTGGATTCCGTAGAAATATTGGAACACGTGAGACAATACTGACCTTAAGACTTATCTTAGAAGCAAGATTAAGAAAAGGCAAACCCACGTTTCTAGCATATGTAGACTTGGAGAAAGCTTTTGACAACGTTGACTGGAATATTCTCTTTCAAATTCTGAAGGTGGCAGGGGTAAAATACTGGGAGCAAAAGGTTATTTACAATTTGTAGAGAAACCAGGTGGCAGTTATAAGAGTCGAGGGACACGAAAGGGAAGCAGCGGTTGGGAAGGGAGTGAGACAGGGTTGTAGCCTCTCCCCGATGTTATTCAATCTGTATATTGAGCAAGAAGTAAAGGCAAGAAAAGAAAAATTCGAAGTAGGTATTAAAATCCATGGAGAAGAAATAAAAACTTGGAAGTTCGCCGATGACATTGTAATTCTGTCAGAGACAGCAAAGGAGATGGAAGAGCAGTTGAACGGAGTGGACAGTGTCTTGAAAGGAGGATATAAGATGAACATCAACAAAAGCAAAGTAACTAATGATGGTCGAAGCAGAGGGGGTATAAAATGTAGACTGGCAATGGCAAAGAAAGCGCTTCTGAAGAAGAGAAATTTGTTAACATCGAGTATAGATTTAAATGTAAGGAAGTCGTTTCTGAAAGTATTTGAATGGAGTGTAGCCATGTATGGAAGTGAAACATGGATGATAAATTGTTTGGACAAGAAGAGAATAGTAGCTTTCGAAATGTGCTGCTACAGAAGAATGCTGAAGATTAGATGGGTAGATCATATAACTAATGAGGAAGTATTGAATAGGATTGGGGAGAAGAGAAGTTTGTGGCACAACTTGATCAGAAGAAGGGATCGGTTGGTAGGACATGTTCTGAGGCATCAAGGGATCACCAATTTAGTATTGGAGGGCAGCGTGGAGGGTAAAAATCGTAGAGGGAGACCAAGAGATGAATACACTAAGCAGATTCAGAAGGATGGAGGCTACTGTAGGTACTGCGAGATAAAGAAGCTTGCACAGGATAGAGTAGCATGGAGAGCTGCATCAAACCAGTATCAGGACTGAAGACCACAACAACAACAACAACAAATGTTCGACGGGATTCATATCGGGCGATAGGGGTGGGCAAATCATTCGCTCGGATTCTCCAGAATTTTCTTCAAACCAATCGCGTACAATTGTGGCCCGTTGAGATGGCGCATTGTCACCAATGAAGGGCTGAAAATGGTCAATGATCGGTTCAGTTAGACCACAGGCCCTACTCCATTCGATGTAAACACGGTCCACACCATCATGGAGCCACCACCAGCTTTCACAGTGCCTTGTTGACAACTTGGGTCCATGATTTCCTAGGGTCTGCACCACACTCGAACCGCCGGTCGCGGTGACCGAGCGGCTCTAGACGCTTCAGTCCGGAACCACGAGGCTGCTACAGTCGCAGGTTCGAATCCTGCCTCGGACATGGATGTGTGTGATGTCCTTAGGTTAGTTAGGTGTAAGTATTTTTAAGTCTAGGGGACTGGTGACCTCAGATGTCGAGTCCCATTGTGCTTAGAGCCATTTGAACCACACTCGAACTCTACTATTACCTCTTACCAACTGTAATCGGGACTTATCTCACCAGGCCACGTTTTCTATTCATCTGAGGTCCAACCAGGGCAGGCGTTGAAGGTGATGTCGTCCTGTTGGCAAAGGCACTCGCATCGGGCCTCTGCTGCCGTAGTCCATTAACACCAAATTTCGCCGCTCTGTCCTAACGGATACGTTCGTCGTACGTCCCACATTGGCTTCAGAAGTTATTTAACGCAGTTTTGCTTGTCTGTTAGCACTTACTCCTCTGTGGAAACACCACTGTCGTCGGACGTTACGAAAAGTCCGTCGGCCGCCACGTTGCCCATGCCGAGATGTAACGCATGAAATGAGGTGTTCTCGGTACATCCTTGACACTATGGATCTGGGAATATAGGACTCTCTAACGATTTCCCATGTCCCATGCATCTAGCTGCAACTACCATTCCGCATTCAAAGTCTGCTAGTAATCTGGAAACATTTTCACATGAATCATTTGAGTACAAATGACAGGTCCGCCGGTGCATTGCTTTTTATGCCTTGTGAACGCGATGTTACCGCCACCTGTATAGATGCATGTCACTATCCCATGACTTTTGTCATTTCAGTGTAGAATACCAATTCCAGGGCAATTTTGTGCTTTTATTATGTATACGAAATTATTAATACACAACACCACTGTACGCAGAAAACCAGCTTATGATAACATGCGACGAAAATTATTTACTGCATGCTGTACCCCAAGTCCCGAATGTAGTAACAAAATATGCCACAGAAAATTCTAACGAAAAGTAGAAGTAATGGCTCTTCAAGTAAGAGATTTCACTGCGGGTAACTTTTCAAGAAACTGTAAAAATATCAAAAAATTTAAATGATGTAATTATTTGTGTTGCTGCATCTTGTGAAACAGACATTCAACAAAACTTGAAAACTTCAGCCCGACGGATGGAACAATAAGAAAATGCTGCAAGCAAAGAAAGGAAACCTTGCTAAAGTTTTGTCAAATAATGTCTATACCAGATATTGTGTATACAAGAGTATCGCGGATACAAAAAATAACGAAACGTATCGCACGTACAGGGAGCTGAAATGCGTTTTCTGATGCATCTTGCTGAATATTCAGGACAACATAAAAACAACAAAAGAAGAATTGACCTAGGAATATATAAATAAACGAAAAACTAGCTACTTTTCGACAAGTTATGTCAGCATTTACATCGGGTGAAGAATGACAGATTGCTAGACTGAGATTGATGTAAAATATCTCTGAAGATGATGAATGTCATATGAAATTCCTAGAGAAAAGTTCTAAGGTCAGTCTAGGGTCAAGCAACAAACCTTTGTACTTTCACTACGAATCGATTGCAGACAGCTTTGTCCTAAAATAGCAATAGTTCGGTCAGACTTCGTGATTCTCTGGACCTTTTTCGTCACGTACTGCACCTGGGCACATGTCGAAATACATTTAGTAATCACAACAGCAGTACACCAGCAATAACAGGTCTCAGTTCGATAGTCCCTCGATTCACTACTTCGTATTTGCTGTTCTTTTATTATTGTCAACTCGTTAATTCTAAGAACAGCAGATAGTATATTACATTCTTATTTCGTAAATGTAAGACATTCTACTTCACTCTTGCATATCTGCCAAAATGAGTGAGAAGTCTCCAACCTAGAATTTCTGAGGCAAGTATGATACAGACGATGATACCACACACTTGTCTGCTTTTTAAGAGGACTTTCAACAAACTGCCATTCATTCTGAAGCAGTTGAACTTAGAAACGGCACTAATTACGTCATAGTTTATGGATTAAAAGGCTTTTTAATATCATTGTGGTCGGTTGAAGGCCAGAGTCCAACATGCACTAATTCCGGGAGACGTGTGTCTCGGAGAATGCCAATTGTTTCGATGCAGTATCTGTAAAGAGAAACAGAGAAAATGATTGACATTTTAAAAACCAAAATAAATGTTTTCTCGTAAAATTACTACGAGTAAAATATGTAAATTTCTGATAATAATAATAATAATAATTAGGTGTGATAACGTTGTTAGATTGGAAAAGTGGTTATGGCTCATTCGACAGAAATATATTAATCAGTATTATATAGAAATTTGGACTCAGGTAATAAAACAACAGAAATAATTAAAGAAACTTTAACAAGCACAAGATCAATAGTAAAATTTGTGAGGGAACTGTCAAAACTTTATGAAATAAAGACAGGAGTATGCCAAAGAGATTTGTCACCTCTGCTTTTCAACTGCGCATTAGAAAACGTAGTGGGAGAACTGACGAAATCCCTCAATACTGAGGATATTCCATGACGTTTCGGGATTTCAGGTGGGTTACGTCAACCTCTTGCCAATATATTTCCGCTGATATCTATTCGGCCATCTTCATATGAGTGTTTTGCACTGGAGAGTGCTGGTTTTTTCCCTTTATTGTAATTTCATCCCTCTCGCCCCCTGCGGGAAGGGGTACATTTCTCTGCTGTTCAGCCAAGCGAATTAAGGAGAAATTATTATGAGAGTACACCAAGAACATTGGGGGCAGTTTCTATTTTAGAGTAAAAATCAAAGATGGACAGTTAAAAAAAACGAAAATGTTTACATTTTAAAAACACATAGCAGGAGGGTAAAATTTTTATAATAAAAACACTGAACATTCACTTAAAGCTTGGAAGATCTACACTAGCGTTAGAAGTATCGCTGGAGGAGAGAGTAAGTTCCATAGGGTTGAGGGGTGTGGGTAGAAAGATAGAGACCTGTGAGATAGGAAGAATATGGAGATGAGAGGTCGATATGAAGTGGATAGTGACAAATATATAGGTGGAAAAAACAGAGAGTGATGAGTGTTGTGTCGTGTGGCTAGGGCAGTGGTTGCAGTTGGAAAGGGATGGGAATGGGTGGGAAGGGGAAGAAGAGAGGTGCCCTGAAGTGGAATCGGCTAAGTGGGGCAGCGTTAAAGTTGGTCGGAAGAACAAATATCGGGGAGGATATCACTGTCTCGGAGAGAAAGTTGCTTGATATTGCGTTGTTTGTAAGCATAGGTATGGAGAAATATGCTTGTGATGGTGCGGCAGCATACCAGGGTCGGTTATCAGAGGGACGACCATGGGGCTATTGGAATCTAGTTTGCTGATAGTGTAGGAAATGTGGAGGTGTTGCATGTGGGTCAGGAAGGGTAGGAATTTCATGAGATGGTAGAAGATCCTGCTGGGGGAAGGTAAACGGATGCTAAGCGAGACCGAGTGCTTGGCATTAGAGGCTTTGGAGGGACTTACGGAATTTTGGTGCGGAAGAGATCCATGCAACGTTTTTTAGAGAACTAAACACAAAGTTCATTTGAACGTGCCCTCTAAGAGGGTTATCCTGATAAATAAATGAATTTCGTATAGTTCAATGGGCTGATGAAGCATTTTAAGCGTAAATGTTATTTCCGGCATTATAGTTTATTTGCAATGAGTATTTGTGAAGTAATCAATGTTTTAATATGGTTATTGTGGCGAAATCAGTATTAACAAAAAATGTTATGTTTATGCCTACACCGAGGTAAAGTGAAACCATTCTCATCTGAAATAGCACTCATGATATTCACTGTACGAGAGGGGTGGGAAGACACCCCGATCAGTAATGGACCAGCCGCCGTCCACAACCGACGGAGATCGGCGTGAGGAGGGTCCAAGGCGCACAACTCTCGCTCACTGCCTTTCAAAAAAAGGTTCAAATGTGTGTGAAATCTTATGGGACTTAACTGCTAAGGTCATCAGTCCCTAAGCTTACACACAACCTAAATTACCCTAAGGACAAACACACGCACCCATGCCCGAGGGAGGACTCGAACCTCCGCCAGGACCAACCCACTGGCTTTCCTGATCTGCTCAGTCTCAAGATAAGGTGGTCCGCTGGGACACATTCAAGCACCCTCATGTCTGTAGCGTGTTCCTCGAAATGTGCCTCTCAACAGCCCAACTGATGCAGATCATTGAACTATTCCACAAGCAAAGGGTCAGCTCGATTGGCATTTCACCCATATAATTCCAGAACAACAGTAATCCTGAAAATATCGCATCAGAAATAAAGAAAAATAAATTGCAAAAAAGTATATTTCAAATATAATTTACAGTAATTTTGGCCAGTCAGTAATTTGCAAGTGAAGTACCCACATCTCAATTCGTAGTCGAAGTTCTTTGCAAGCAGTTTAAAGTTAAGTTTCTTGCATCAGTATCTTTGGTTTTGGAGACACGTCAGAGAAGTTCTTACCTTAACTTCAAACAGTAGATTTCGTAATTTGTACGTCACACAGATGTCAAGAATCACTTCTTGCTTGCTGCTATGCTCAATAGCACACTTTTTTCCCTTTCTATATTTGGAACCAGTCCACATGATTTTAGCTATCTGAAAATTCAGTGTATTATTTATTTATTTATTTATCTCTTGTTCCGGTGATCCATGTTGTGACAGTATCACAGGATATGTAACGTGTCAATTTTACAAGCTTTTGGCCAGAATTTGTGGTAATATATAAAACAAAACAAAAACAGTAAACAGTAACTTAGGTCCCACAACAAAAAAAATACATTTTAGAAATAGATAGAGATTACAAAACAAAAAACAGTAAACAGTAACTTAGGTCCCACTACAAAAATACGTTTTAGAGAGAGATAAAGATTACAAAATAATAAGTGTTACAGAGAAATAAATATTGCAAAATATATGTTTACAATAAAAATATTCGGTATTACAAATACAAATTTGGGCATACATTTGCAATTTACAATACAAGAGATGTTAAACACTGTAGTTCAGGAACTCTTACAATGTATAAAATGATCCTTGCAATAGGAACTGCCTTAAGGTTTTTTTAAACAGGAGATCATCATCTACCAACCACTTAATTCTTGAAGGGAGGCCATTAATAATCTTACAGTCACTGAAATGGACTCCTTTCTGCACCATACTTAGATTTGGCTGTTCATAGTGGATATCATGTTTCCTTCTAGTATTGTGACTGTGATATGCACTATTCAGCTTAAAGATGGATTTTTCTTTCCTTATGAAGCACCTCAATGAAAATATATATTGCGCAATGGATGTAAGTATTTCAAGCTTCTTAAAAAGATTCTTGCATGTGGCTCTAGGATGGACTCCACACATGATCCTTATGGCTCTTTTTTGTACACACAGTTGGCCAGTGGCTGATTTCCCCAAAATATAATTCCAAATGCCATAATTGCATGAAAGTAACCATAATACGCTGACTTCATGTTTCCATACTTCTATAAGAAGAAACAATGCGTGATGCATATGTTGCTGAACTTAGTCTTTTGCACAGATCCACAATGTGGTTGGACCAATTCAGTTTGCTATCAATATGCAAGCCTAGGTATTTTGAGGAATCTACCCTGGTTATTGTCTGCTCACCTACCTTTACAAATATTTCCTCATTTTGGATGTTTTGTGGAACTGAATGTTGTTTGTTTTACAGTAATTTAAAATAAGACCATTAATGTTGAACCAGTTCACCGTTTCATATAAAACATTATTTGCCGTTACCTCAAGCTTATCTTCCGAATTATCAATAAGTAGTGTAGTGTCATCCGCGAAAATGGTGAATCTACAATATTCCGTAGAGAGAGGAAGATCATTTATAAATATAATAAAAAGTAGGGGGCCCAGAACTGAGCCCTGCGGCACTCCACATGTAATGGTACCCCATTCTGAAGATACTGGGACACCATCTTGACTATCTACTACAACTTTTTATTTTCTGTTTGACAGATATGAGTCGAGCCATTTCCCTGCTGCACCACTTATACCGAGATGTGCAGCTTTTTGTAAAAGAATTTGCTGATTTACACAGTCAAATGCTTTTGTTAGGTCACAAAATATGCCAATCACTTACAGTTTTTTGTTGATAGATTCCAAGAGTTTGCCAGTAAACGCAAATATTGAATCTTCTGTTGACAAATCTTTCTGAAATCCAAACTGACTTTTGCTGAAGCTATTGTGTTCACTGAGATGCTTAACTATCCTGGCATGCATTAGTTTCTCTAAAACTTTTGAAAAGCTTGTCAGTAGTGATATTGGCCTATAGTTAGCAGTATCCGTCTTATCCCCCTTCTTATACAGCGGTTTTACAACTGCATACTTAAGCCTCTCAGGAACTATTCCTTGCTTAAGTGACGCATCAAAAATGTGGCAAAGGACTTTACTTACATGGCTGGAGCAGTATTTTAATAATTTGTTAGAAATGTTGTCAATTCCAGCAGAGTTTTTACTTTTCAGGGATTTAATAACTCTTTCAATTTCTTGAACAGTGACTGTTTTTACCTTCATGTGTTGCACTAAACCAGGTACTCTAGCTTTCAAAAGATTGATGGCTTGCTTCATGGACCCTTGTAAACCTATTTTTTCTGTTACTGTTAAAAAATTGTAGTTGAATGTGTCTGCAACTGTTTTTGGATCGCTAACAAGATTACCCTCACTTTTGATTTGGATATTTTCACTACAAACTGCATTTTTCCCCGTTTCCTTCTTTACAAATTTCCAGATAGTTTTTACTTTATTGCTCGAGTTGTCAATTTCTGCCTTCAAGCACATGTTCTTCGCTGCCTGAATTGTCTTATTCAGAACTTTATTGTAGATTTTATAGTGTGTAATCCCAATGTTATCATTTGAACTCCTGGCTGCAGCATATAGTTCTCTTCTTGTTTTACAAGAGATTTTAATGCCTTTAGTAATCCAAGACTTGTTTCCAGATTTGAACAGGTTTTCTCTCACTGATTTTTTAGGAAATGCTTCTTCAAAAAGGCTTGTAACTTCATTGATAAATATATTAAATTTTGAATTAACATCAACTGTAGCATATACAGGAGACCAGTCCACAAGCCGTAATTGCTGATTAAAGGTTTCAGTGGTGTGTCTGTTTATAATCCTAAGTGTTTTCCAAATGAAATTTTCTTTTATTTGTACATTCATTTGGTTTAGAGTGAGGAATTGCCCTTCATGATCAGAGAGCCCATTTATAATATTTTTCATGGTTAAATTATTGCAAATATCCTTATCTACAGATACATTATCTATTAAAGTGCTGGAGCTGGCAGTTACTCTAGTTGGAGCGTCCACCACTGGTACTAAATTGTAACAGTACATTAAATGTTCAAAATCTGTCTTGTTTCTATTTTCTGTTAAAAGGTCCACATTGAAGTCACCCATAACAATGATAGATTTAGTTTTCCTACATAGGTGGGCCAGAAGTGATTCAGTTTGTCTTAGAAATACATTTAGATTTCCAGCAGGTGCCCTGTAACCAGCCAGAACAATAACAGTTGCACTATCTGCTGTTAACTCAATGCCACACACCTCAAAATGTTGTTCATCACAGTATTTGCTTAAATCTAGGGATTTATACACTATATTATTTTTTATAAATATTGCAACACCACCTTTTTCCATAACAGGTCTACAGTAATGAGTAGCTAAACTAAAGTTCTCAATCTGTATCATGTGGATCCCATTCATAACGTGATGTTCTGAGAAACACAGTATATCAGGCTCACTTTCACACTCGTCTTTTAAATTTATTAACAACTGGTCTATTTTATTCTTGTGGCTACATATATTTTGGTGGAATAAAGACAAAGTTTGATTTTTTCTCACCTCATACCGCTGTAACAATTTGTTTTTAAAAGTTTATGGAGTGACATTTAATTTCGGTTTTGTAGAACTATGGAAATCCTTTAATACTGTGACCACCCATTGTGAAAACGCGTTAAATTTCAAATTATTGTAGAAATTTGAAATCAATGGTATGTGTGACGTGAAGCAAATATGGACAGATGTATGCATTCCAACAAAATAGTATCCTTTTCTAAATAATACGCCTGGGCGTACTACGTATGCATAGACCACCATTTCAAAGCGCAATATATTCGTCTAGGAACTACAAACGGATGACTACTAAAGTCGTTCTTTTGTACCGTCGTTCTCACTCTAGAACGTTAATTGTACTATAACAGCGATAGATGAACTAAAAGTGTGCAATTGTGGCAAAATACAGTTTTCACTGTTCCCATAGCCGAAAGTGGAGTATTACCGTACAATTTTACTGGGGAGCTGATACTTAAAAGGTTCTGGTGACATCCCAATCGCTAGTGGTGCCAAACTATTCCTACCATTGTGGAATGGTAGGTAGCCATATTTTGCTAACTTTGATGTTTTACATCTGGCAAACAACTTTCACTGAACTACCCATGCTGAGTGGGCAGTAACCATATTAGTAATATGCTACACTAAAAAGGATTTTATTTTGCCATTGCCCTACAAGTACACACTGCTCATATAATTGGAAAAGATAATACTTCGTGTACTATCGGATGTTCCTCAACAACATAACGAGTGTTCTAAGTAGAGCTGAGATCAGAAACATTTTAGATCCAGTACACAAAGGGAAATTTTTCAGACGCCTCACTCTAACGAAATGCGATTCTTGCCGCACATTACGATCGACATAGGTCATGAACTGCCATAAGAAATAGGCTGCCTATCAGGCTAATAACCGTTTAACAGATGCCAACAGAAAATACACAAGTAATTTATTTACTGCGACATCTCACTAATCCAAAACAGCGTGATTTACTTTTCGGTTCGTGTGCTACGTCTTCCTAACCGAAAGTCTAGCTATGTCTTGTTAACTTACGGTGTCTGACACTGTTATTTTCCTCTAGGCAGGAGACACCAAAAAGTTAGTTAAATGAAGAAAATTGGTTCCCTTACGTTGTTCTTTCTTATCGAAGTGCGGCAGCGCTGCCTATGGTGGCAGAGGAACTGTTCACTAGGCCTTATTGTTTCTTATCGTCTCAGAGATTGGTTGCTGCAGTTTCCCACACTCTGCCTATCAATTACGTAATCCAAATGATATAATAATTTGTGTCTGAGTTCCTCAGCAGTAACTTCATTCTTCATGAATTTGTAGATTGTATTATCTGCAAGTATTGAATCGTTCCGCAGAATTGAAGGTAGGTTCCATTCCTTCCTCCTAGTGTTCTTGAATAAATCTAGTTCTGTTTTCACTCCTAAAACTGTATCCCACTCTTCTAGGATCTTCAGAATGGCAAATATTTTTTTTGGTGAGGTGAAGACAATATTAGTAAATAGCAGTTCGCTATGAACACATCGGAATGGGAGATAGAGTCATTATACCACGAGCTATTTAATGCGCCTATTTAATACCACTTACATATTAAAGAGCCACCCGATACTCTTGGCTGAGATAGTGACACCGTTCTTCATGTTCAAAGTTTAATTGGCTGAAGAACTTTCTGCCTCCAACAGCACTACACCTGTGGTACTTAAACCAATAAAGTCTCGATCTCCTTTGCGTTTACGTGTTATCAGTCTCTGACGAGTTTCATGCGTTAACCTTAAATAAAGGTGAAATTTCACTGTTACCAGGCTGGTGTGAATTTAACCGTTGGACGACTTTAGAGAGTCGCTTATAGAGGAGACTGGTAGATGGTGGCCAAGGCATGTGCTTTATCTGCATAGCATCGGTTTAGAGGTACTGTACATGTAGGCGTGAAACGTGAAAGAATAAAAAAAGCCTGCTGGTCGATAAGCATTGTTTCACGCTCTGAAAATCCCACAAAGAACAAGATGCAGAATTGCAAACAACTCTGTTCACGGACATCAGATCAAGACAACATCATTTGCTCGAGAAAACTGGCGATAGTAACCTGTCTTGAAGGTGACCGACGTACTGCTGCCAAAACTGCCAAAACGTTGAGTACGTAGTTTCCCAGTATGGCCGCTTGAAGGAATTTCGAATGATTACTGTGTGCTTCAGTGATATAAACTGTTGATACAAGAGATTCATTTCTATTACCGCAAGAAATTTACTTCTTAAATGCTTTTCTACGGTCAAGTGGCTATAACGAAGCAGTTTCTGAGTAGCGAATAACTATGGAGGATCAGATATTATGCGATAAAGTTTCTACGAGTGCACAATAGAAACTCATTTGATTCGATTTATTGCCACTTGCGTCACTCCACTTTCCTCAAGTCGAACTTTATCTCGTATTTTTGAGGTAAAAGTTTGTCTCCCGATAGCTAACCGGTGGCATTCAAAGATGAGATAAGGAGTGAGGCGATACTACGTGCATTAATTTTTTAATTTTTACTCTTCCTTTTGTGCATGAATATATTTTCAGGAGATCATTTACAATGCTCGAAAATTAATGCTCACTGACTTTATAAACCAAACTAAGTTTATACAGTATTAGTTATCTGTGGTGGTACCAAATCGCTGATATCGATTTGCTTTGGGAATATGTAGACATCATATCTAAGAAGATAGCCAGTTCTGTTCTGCAGTCATCACAGATCAGAAAACGGCATCACATTACATAAGTATTCATGTGTATCAACTCGATGTTGATAGACTGTGGAAGTGCATCTGGTATTACTGGCATTATTGGTTCAAATGGTTCTGAACACTATGGGACTTAACAAAGAAAAAAAATGTTCAAATGTGTGTGAAATCTTATGGGACTTAACTGCTAAGGTCATCAGTCCCTAATATTACACACCACTTAACCTAAAGTATCCTAAGGACAAACACACACGCCCATGCCCGAGGGAGGACTCGAACCTCCGCCTGGACCAGCCGGGACTTAACATCTGAGGTCATCAGTCCCCTAGAACTACTTAAAACTAACTAACCTAAGGACATCACACACATCCATGTCCGAGGCAGGATTCGAACCTGGCAGTCACAATTACGATCGTGTATGTGATGATTTTTTTTCATTTATCAATTTCTAAGGAATTTGGCACCGACGTAAAAAAATCTGCATTTAAATTCATACTTTTATCTTAACTGGAACGTAGAATAATATGTAATAACAGACCCCATTTGTCCTACAATTATTCATTTGTAAGCAGGTTGGAACGATTCTACAGCTATCAAAGTTTGCAAATCAGACAACAGAATTATTCATGTTCAGTGCGCTACCAGTATTAGGTTCACTGCGAAAACTGCACTTAGCAAGTATGTAGGGTACACAAACAACTTCACGGTGTTTACGTCGGTATCTGTAGTGGTTACATCTTCCATTGGGTCTCGAGTTAGGTTTACCTTTTTTTTTCAGTATGAAACTATTCCTGTTTCATAGGACGGTCACACTTGATCGAAAGTATGGCACCTGTTTCTATTTCCCTACGTAATGAGCCACAATGTCTGCTTACTGTATGGACGGTACGCCCTGTACGTCTTCTGTCCGTTCATCATGTGAACCAAGTTACGTGTCTTTTCGTATTTAACTGCTTGTAAATTGTTGTGCTCTGGTTCTGTGACGGAAATTATGAAACAGCTTCGTGTCCACTTTAACTGGGGAAACAAACTGCTTAAAAATCAGACTCAGCCTACAGAATGAGGTGCATCACGGTTAGTACGCTAATGAGCGTGGTTTCAAACACCGTTCGGCCACCGTCATTTAGGTTTTTCGTGATTTCGCTTAGGGAATGTTGGGATCGTTTCTGTGAAAAGGATGCGGTCGATTTTTCGTTCCCCAACCTGAACTAGTGTTACATCTCTGATGATCTCGTCGTCGATGAGACATTCAATCTCACTCTCCCTTAGCAGTTTACACATAACGCTGTTGGAAGCATCACTAACCATAATGGTACGTCCAGAATTTGGTACTGAAGAAGGAAAGTTTTTTTACTCCACACAAGTATTGCCTCCCTGCCTCCGTATCTGAGAGGTCAGCGCGTGTGACCAGCATGCGAAGGACCCTGGTTCTATTCTTTGGCGACAGAGCTGGAACGGTGTCCAAAAAGACTCATAGTGCCACCGCCGAAGCTACTTGAACGTGAAGTAGCTGATCCTAGGTCTGGTAAGATGAGCGTTGTTAGGAGGGCGGTGTGCTGACCTTATGCCATTTCATACCCCATCCGAATGATGACATATTGCACAAGATGACACGGACGCCAGACGGCATCGCACGTTATTACACAGAGAAAGGATTGTTTCTGACGACGAACACTTACAGCACTTGAGACACGTGTTCAGAGGGAGCGGTTACAGCTAGGGGGACTTTGCAAACGCTTACAGTGCCACCGACGAAAGGCGCCTCATGAATCAGCGGAAGAGACGAAACCGACTGCATATTGTGCAGCAACGAGCAGAAAGATAGGACGTGTGCTGTCGAGACGTGGACTGAGACCAGTTTTCCGGCCCACCTCCAACATACGTTGCGCTCGGTTAAAGCCGACACAGCTCTTCCACTGTCCGCTGAGAATGTGGCAGCATCTACAGCAAATTTCACAATACCTATTACAAGCTTCTAGAGAATGGAGAGGGGGCCTTGTACACAAAGTTTTGATACAGAACCCACGTGCAGAAACTTACAGTTTGTATGTAAAATAAGTTTGGAGACTGGATCACTTCCAGATCTCCCGCTTCACTGTATGCACACAGTGGAAATAATGAGCTCTGATACGTGAACTCTAGAGTAGCGTATGGTATGGACAGTGCTTCGTGTACTCAGCGTCGCGTTGTCTTTTACTTGTCGAGACGATGCGTCCGTGGAGCGCCATAGTCATTCCTCCCAGTTGGGAAATTATCAGTTTTTCACAGCCATTGTAATAGTCGGATGAAAATGGTATCTGATGTCATACTGTAATTGCAGCAGGGAGTGACGACGGCACTCTCATTTCGGTATGTGTGCGTATTGGAGGTTTGAAAACGATCCGATCCTCAAACTTTTTTTTTTTATCCAAAGAATCCGTTTTCGGACTTTGGTTCCTTATGAAAACTTTATCTACCAATTTCCCTCTACAACTCCTAGAAACCTGTAATAGGAGTTGTGAAACATCCTCTACGTATGTGGAACTATTCTCACTTTTGCTGAGCACGCCCGACATTTACTACACTTATATCCACATCTACATCTACATGACTGCTCTGCATTTCATAATTAAGTACCTATCAGAGGGCACATCGAACCATCTTTAAGCCACTTCTCTACCATTCCACTCTCGAACAGCGCGCCGGACAAACGGAGAATTAAAGATTTCCGCGCGAGCTCTGATTGCTCTTATTTTATTTTAATCTTCATTTGTTCCTATGTAATTGGGCGCCAACAAAACATCTTCACAGTCTGAGGAGAAAGTGGGTGATTGAAATTTCATGAAAAGGTCCTGCTGCAGCGAAAATCGCCCATGTTTTAATGACTGCCGCCCCAATTCGTAATACGTATCCGTCGCCCTTCCTTCCTTATTTCGCGATATTAAACAAAGGGAGGTTCAGAAGTCGGCCTTTGCTGAACGTTGCCTGGAAACGGACATAGAAGTGAATTGAACAGACAAGAGCCTTGGTCATGTGTCATCATATTGGGATTCTGTTATGAAGGAGGCAGCCAAGTCTAGTTTAAGCAGCAACAATTATAACAGAGACCATGGGTACGCAGTCAGTTGGGCGTAGGGGTGGGGTTTGGATATCGAATGAAAACAAGGAAGGAAGCTTAATGCAGGTGGGAAAGACGGGCTGACACCGTCAAACGCGGCACCCTCACTTCACGTCACTGGGAACAGACCGAAGCTGCTGAGGGCTGCGCAGCTCGCCCTCCCTGCACAAGGAATCTCCTCCCCATCCAACATAATGATCGAAACTGTCTACAACCACTGAAAGTACTAACAGGCTGCACTTGGGGTCTATGTCTTTCTGCCTTTGTTATCAACTATAAATCTCCCATTCGCCCAATCCTCACCTATGCCAGCGTTACCTATATCTTCACCTTCCCTGAATCCTGCCAGCCCTTTGAAATCCCGGAGAGACATGCACTGCGTATCTCCGTCTGCGCCGCGCGGAGTGGCCGCCATGTCACTGATTGCGCGGCCCCTCCCGCCGGAGGTTCGAGTTGTCCCTCGGGCATGGGTGTGTGTGATGTTCTTAGCATAAGTTAGTTTAAGTAGTGTGTAAGTCTAGGGACCGATGATTTCAGCGGTTTGGTCCCTTAGGAATTCACACACATTTGAACATTTTTTCACTTTCTGCATCAGCCTACCTTCCCCAACACTTCACACACTTCCTTCTCTTCCTTGAGCATCATCGGATTCGATAAATCATTTATCGAAAAACGCAGTCCCTGCACCCAACTGCCCACCCAACAATCACAAATCAAGGTATCCCGCTGCGTCACTACGTCCATATTCCACCTTCCATGCACCTTCATGCCTTATCCATCCTCTCCCAAATGAATTTCAACCAAGTCCCTTTCCCAAACGATGAAATCCGTCCCGAAATATAACCCTCTTTCCAACACTAGCCACTGGGCTCCACCTCTCACCTTTCGCTTTTCCTCCCTCCCACTTCCTCCACCTCACTCATTTTCAGTTGATTCCTGAGGTCAAAAGGGCCCATAGTCATCATTCCACCTTCATCATAACCCTTACCATTCCCATCCAGCACCAATACACCATTCACATTACCACCAATGATTTCATTTTAAATTTAATATGGAATTATCAATAACATTTTTAAAAATATTCGATATTGTCTGCCAGTGTGGTTTTTAGAATCGCAATTTTGTCATCTACTTTTCCATAAAAATCGTAATTATTGTGCACCATTGTGTTTTTAAAAAATCATCACTTATTATCATCCATTATGATGTATTTTAAACCATATTTTCAACTTTTGTAGCCTATGGCTGAAGAACGGTTTTGTCCGCAGTCAGTCGGCCCCATTTAGTGGGGAATGGAAATAACAACAAATGGGAAGAAAAAACAGCTACGGCAGCCGCGCGGGGTAGCCGTGCGGTCTCAGGCGCCTTGCCAAGGGTCGCGCGGCTCCCCCCGTCGGAGATTCGAGTCCTACCTCGGACGAGGGTGTGTGTGTGTGTGTGTGTGTGTGTGTGTGTGTGTGTGTGTGTGTGTGTGTGTGTGTGTTTGTGTTGTCCTTAGCGTAAGTTAGTTTAACTTAGATTAAGTAGTGTGTAACCCTAGGGACTGCTGACCTCAGCAGTTTCGTCCCATAGGAACTTACCACGAATTTCCAGCTCCGACAGTCAGTGACCTCTCTCTCCTGATGACAAGGGCGGAGCCAATCGAAATCTGGAGTACTTTGTTCAATGGCGCCAGTTGTAAATCATTAAAGTTCAACTTGAGAAACTTTTGCTGCTTTACGGTCCGCCTCCGTTGCTAGTGGTCAACATGCCTGAGTGCCATGCTCAAAATAAGGCTTCAGTTTTGGTGCTGCCAGTACTTTTTCTTGGTGAGAAGACTGAAAAGAAGCGCATTCGGCCTCGTGACGTCAAATGAGAAAGTAATTAATTGAGCAATAGTGGCTCCAAGCTCTGGGAGAACGGTGTGCTGGCTACATGCGCCTCCATATTGCATCCCTCTGCCGTCATTGGCAAAGGATGGAACCGCTGTAGGCTGACGTCGTGATAGCATAGAAGGGGGGGGGGGAGGGGAATCTCAGTACAGTGTCGGTAAATGTTGTGTTTTATAAACATTCATGTTTTTGCTTTATGCGCGGTGGCACTAGCTGAGTACACGACGTATGAGTCTATATTTCCCTTATTTAAGGAAGGTAAGTGACTCGGTGTTTAAATCATTGGGCTACCATTTGAAACGGTCGGTTTGCCGTGCGTCTCTCTTCTCCGCATCTAGACACCACTGCTTCAGCACAGTCTCAGATGAGATGCTGATTACTCTCGTCATAGTCCCCAACTCCTCCTATGAAGTCTGCACGACGCAGCCAGATAGCCGACAATTATATCCACAATGGTCAGAAGTGACTCAACTGGCATGATGCTGTTGGCGCTAATCAGACGCAAGAGCACACCTCGTTACGTGTGGCTCAGAACATTACTGTAACATTTATGACAGAGTTGGTGTGGCCAAAAACTCGATGTAAATCTCACAATTTCATTGAAGATAACGTTAAGATTTGCTCTTACAGCGTACAATCACAGCTTGTGTTAAGTAGCAGTGTATTTAATGATGACTTTGTGCGTTACTTTCGTTGCCTTCTGAGTCACAGACTCTGCCACGATCACCTAGCCATCTACTATTACTACAGTGTACGAATTTCAGTCCACGCACTAGTAGATGTTCCTTAAAATTCCATTCGGGCAAAAACCGCTTCCTTATGTAGCCTGTGACAGTATTACCACCCACATGGTAATAGTGTCACAGGTTACATAAGCAAGCAGTTTTTGTCCGAAAACATCGACCCCCTCAGGGCAAACAGTTCTGCTGTAGCCGCTCTGTAATTGTAGTCAAGGACCGCCCACAGACACAGGAAAATCGTTATACTTGACTAATTAATGACATTAATAAAATGTGTGAGTAAAAGAGGCATCAAGAGAAAAACGAAAAGCCAACGTGAATTTAATACACAGTGACTCTGAAGAATCAAGAGAGAAGTACAGACAACGAAAGAAAGCAAACGCATTTGTAAAGAATGCACATAGAAAAGCTGCAATAGGTTTGTCACACAAATAGAAAAGACTTGTATGGACTTACGAATTTCTCCTATAAATTTCTGAGAAACCTAAACAACTCGGAGAGAGATATTCTGAACATGAGTACAATAGAAATTTACGACTGCGCGAAACAGTAAAAATTGGTTGGTGCAATGACAATCAAGTGATAGAAGAAGAGAAGATGATGGAAACGAAAGGTTTAAATTTCACGACTATAAAAGAGTTGGAAGAAGGATTAAGGGAAACAACAAACAAAAAGGCCGTCGGTTCAGAAGGAATTACTATGGAACAGCAGAAATATGGAGCACTGCTACTGAAATAACGATATCAGCGATTGATAAATACTAGTTGGCTTGGCAATAGTATACCGGAGAAGTGGAAGGTAGCAAGTACAGCATCAGTTTTCAAGAAACGAGATTGATCCACCAAAAAAATTATAGAGGTATAAGCATCTTGAACACAGGATACAAAATACACACATTAAAAAAAATTGTGCATCACACCGGTTCCCAGAACTCCAGAAGATAGAAGTTGGCTGTGGATATTGTATCACAGACACCGCCCCTTTCACTACTCTGGTACTACAGCCATGCCTAGACGGTCAATACCTCCGTTCGATTGCATCCGCATTTTGTCAGGAAGGGCTCTCAACAACAGATGTGTCCAGGCGTCTCGGAGTAAACCGAAGCGATGTTGTTCGGACATGGAGGAGATACCTAGAGACGGGAACTGTCGATGACTTGCCTCGCTCAGGCCGCCCAAGAGCTACTACTGCAGTGCATGACTGCTATCTACAGGCTATGGCTCGGTGGAACCCTGACAGCAACGCCACCATGTTGAATGATGCTTTTCCAGCAGTGAAAGAACGTCGTGTTACGATTCAAACTGTGCGCAGTAGGCTGCATGATGCGCAACTTCACTCCCATCGTCCACGGCGAACTCCATCTTTGCAACCACGACACCATGCAGCGCGGTACAGATGGGCCCAACAACATGCCGAATGGACCGCTCAGGATTGGCATCACGTTCTCTTCTCCGATGAGCGTCGCATATGCCTTCAACCAGACAATCGTTGGAGACGTGTTTGGAGGCAACCCGGTCTGGCTGAACGCCTTAGACACTATCCAGCGAGTGCAGCAAGGTGGAGGTTCCCTGATGTTTCGGGGTGGCATTATGTGGGGCCGACGTACGCCGCTGGTGGTCATGCAAGGCGCCGAAACGGCTGTACGATACGTGAATGCCATCCTCCGACGATAGTGCAACCCTATCAGCAAAATATTGGCGAGGCATTCGTCTTCATGGACAATTCATGCCCTCATCGTTCACATCTTGTGAATGACTTCCTTCAGGATAACGACATCGCTCGACTGGAGTGGCCAGCATGTTGTCTAAACATGAACCCTATGGTAAATGCCTGGGATAGATTGGAAAGGGTTGTTTATGGACGACGTGATCCACCAACCATTCTGAGGGATCTACACCGAAATTCCGTTGAGGAGTGGGACAATCCGGACCAACAGTGCCTTCATAAACTTGTGGGTACAATGCCACGATGAATACAGGCGTGCATCAATGCAAGAGGACGTGCTACTGCGTATTAGAGGTACCGGCGAGTATAGCAATCTGGTCCACCACCTCAAAGGTCTCGCTGTATGATGGTTCAAGATGCAATGTGTGGTTTTCGTGAGCAATGAACAGTGCGGAAATGATGTTTATGTTGATCTCTATTCCAGTTTTCTGTACACGTCCGCCGGCCGAAGTGGCCGTGCGGTTAAAGGCGCTGCAGTCTGGAACCGCAAGACCGCTGCGGTCGCAGGTTCGAATCCTGCCTCGGGCATGGATGTTTGTGATGTCCTTAGGTTAGTTAGGTTTAACTAGTTCTAAGTTGTAGGGGACTAATAACCTCAGCAGTTGAGTCCCATAGTGCTCAGAGCCATTTGAACCATTTTTTGTACACGTCCCGGAACTCTCGGAACCGAAGTGATGCAAAACTTTTTTTTTTTAATATGTGTATTTCAACTGAAGTTTGAGGAACAAGGGCTGCCACATTTGACATGTCGAAAGAGGAGCCACTGCCACCTTTGCCAAATCAAAAGTCGGGAAACTTCAAAAAGAAGTAGCACTTAGCATATTAAAGGTTCAATTCTTATTAAATTTTTTAAAATTTTTATCCTTACTCCAAAACTATACTACAAATACCACACTTGAAACATAAAATATTTACCTTAACAACAGTGAAAATCACTGGGGCTGACGCTCGATTGAACAAACATATTTGTTGTCTGATATAGTGGCATTTCAGGAGATTCTTCTCATGCAGAACATGCTGACATTACTCTGAGCTGCCCAAACTAGAATTAACAAGAAGCTCAAATTTCACAGATTGCACGTTAAAAGTTTGTTTCGTTCATTAGTCCACTGCTATTTGTGTTTCAGTTTCATCCACTGAGCATTTTAAATATTAATCGGACCTTGGACAACCCTAAAATCACCGCAGTATTAATGATGATTTTCTCCAGCAGAACAGCGAAACTATATGTCAATTGTCCTTAAGTCGCTCACTCCGTAAATACAAAGCCTCTTCAGTACCACTATATAAAAAAGAGGCTAAACAATTTACTTTCAAACCAGTTTTTTGTTGCTCTCTCGTGTATTTTATGAGTATTGGTTTTAAATAGCGAGAATAGATGATTACAAAATAAAATTAAAAATTGTGCAGGAAGACGTAAAAAAAGTAAAACCGTAATAATAAACAACAAAATAGGGACTTGAGTGTATCCCGTGACAGTCATGTAAGGATACGGGACAGGTGGAGAAATGTAGGGATGACCAATACAAAATCGGTACAGGTGGCAACCCTGTACCACACTGCCAGATTCATTTAGCAACGAAGCGTATAAATTCTGTTAACCATCGGATAGACATGTTCGATCGCCGCAACATTAGAAGAGAGATTACCATCTGTCAGGTTTCATAAAGACTCTATGGCTCAGAAGTGGCGAAATTTGACCTACTGGCCGCCTTTGCACCTCTGCGCACTCTTGCGTCCCAGTTACCTCAGCGGTATTCGCGAATTCTCCGACGGACGCCTCTTTCCTAATAGGTGCCTCTGCTAGTCCGTATCCCTACCCTTTCTTTGTAACTATTCACACATAGAGTCATAAACCAATACAGTCACTCCAGAGCGATACAAAGCTGAATGACCCAATAAAACCAGTAGTTGAGGAAGCAGTTGGGAGGAGAAAATATGGACTGAGGTGAGAAAGATCGTGGGATACCGCCTAATATCGTGTCGGATCTCCCTCTTCCCTGCGTAATACAGAAGATCGACGCGACACGAACTCGAAAGCCGTTGGCAGCCCCCTGCAGAAAAAAGTGAGCACTGCTGCTTCTATAGCCGTCCATAGCTTCAGAAGTGTTGTTGCCGGTGCAGGATTTTGTGAACGAACTGCCCTCTAGATTGTGTCCCATGAATGTTCGATGGGATTCCTGTCAGACAATCTGGGTGCCAAACTATTCTCTGGAATCGTTCAGCATTTCTTTCAAATCAATGGCGAACAGCTGTTGCCGCGTGACATGGCGCATTATCAGCCATAAAAAATTCATCGTTGTTTAGCAACATGAAGTCCATGAATGGCTGTTAATGGTCCCAAAATATCCGAACACAGCCATTTCCAGGAATCGTTGCTTCACGTGGAGTAGTGAACCCAGTCCATTCCATGTAAACACAACCCACGCCGTTATGAAGCCACCACCAACTTGCACATTGTCTTGTCGACAAACTAAGTCCATGGCTTCATGATGTCTGCGCCACACTCGAAACCTATCGTCAGCTCTTATCAAATGAAATGAGGACTCATCTGACGAGGTCACGGTTTTTCAGGAGAGACGCTACGAGCAATGTCGTGGTCTTGGCAAAGGCAGTCCGTCGGTCGTCCCCCGCCATAGACCATTAACGCCAAATTTCACCGCGCTGTTCTGACGGATACGTTCATCGTACGCCTCACATTCATATAAGCGGTTATTTCACGGAGTATTGCTTGTCTCCTGGCACTCACAACTTTACGCAAATGCCGGCGCTCTTGGTCGTTAAGTGGACGCCGTCGCCCATTACGTTGTCTGTGGTAACAGGTAGTGCATGAAATTTTGTATCCTCGGCAGGCTCTGGACAATGTGAATCTTGGAATATTGAATTCCTAATGATTTCCTAAATGGAATGCCCCATGCATCTAGCTTGGCAGGCTTTGGACAATTTGAATCCCAGAATATTGAATTCCTAGTGATTTCCTAAATGGAATGTCCTATGCGTCTAGCTCAGCAGGCTCTGGACAATGTGAGTCCCAGAATATTGAATTCCTAATGATTTCCTAATTGGATTGTCCCATCCATCTAGCTTGGCAGGCTCTGGACAATGTGAATCCCGGAATATTGAATTCCTAATGATTTCCAAATTGGAATGTCCCATCCGTCTAGCTCGGCAGGCTCTGGACAATGTGAATCCCAGAATATTGAATTCCTAACGATTTCCTAAATGGAATGTCCCATGCGTCTAGCTTGGCAGACTCTGGACAATGTGAATCCCAGAATATTGAATTCCTAATGATTTCCTAATTGGAATGTCCCATCCGTCTATCTTGGCAGGCTCTGGACAATGTGAATCCTGAAATATTGAATTCCTAATGATTTCCTAAATGGAATGTCCCATGCGTCTAGCTCGGCAGGCTCTGGACAATGTGAATCCTGGAATATTGAATTCCTAATGATTTCCTAAATAGAAATTTCCCATGCGTCTAGCTTGGCAGGCTCTGGGCAATGTGAATCCTGGAATACTGAATTCCTAATGATTTCCTAAATGGAATGTCCCATACGTCTAGCTCGGCAGGCTCTGGACAATGTGATTCCCAGAATATTGAATTCCTAATGAATTCCTAATTGGATTGTCCCATCTGTCTAGATTGGCAGGCTCTGGACAATGTGAATCCCAGAATATTGAATTCCTAATGATTTCCTAAATGGAATGTCCCATGCCTCTAGCATGGCAGGCTCTGGACAATGTGAATCCCAGAATACTGAATTCCTAATGATTTCCTAATTGGAATGTCCCATCCGTCTATCTTGGCAGGCTCTGGGCAATGTGAATCCTGGAATATTGAATTCCTAATGATCTCCTAAATGGAATGTCCCATGTGCGTATCTCAGCAGGCTCTTGGCAATGTGAATCCCGTAAAATTGAATTCCTAATGATTTCCTAAATGGAATTCCCCATGCATCTAGCTCCAACTACTAGTCCGCGCTACCATAATGACATTGGAAACCCTTTTACATGAATCACCAGAGTACAAATATCAACTCCGCCAATGGATTGCCGTTTTATACCTTGTGTAAGCGATGCTGTCTCTATCTGCATATATGCATATCACTACCACATGACTTTTCTCACCTCAGTGTACACATGGTGCTATATCATGTGTTACCTACGTTAGCTGATCTGCAACCAGGAGTTTAAATCTGACAAATCGTAAGATTGGTAAAGTTTCTCTTACACAAATCCCTAATGATGCTCCACAAGTCCTATTCTAGCTGAATTGTTACATGGGGCACAAGTTCTGTTGACATCATGTTCATAGCACTTTGTAATGGTGCTAAGGATGGCACATATAACAACTGAAAAGCTTTTTTAATCCACATTTACGTGATTACTCTGCTATTCACAATATAATGCCTGGTTGTGGGTTCAATGAACCACCTTCAAGCTGCCTCTCTACCGTTCAACTCTCGAACGGCGCGCGGGAAAAGCGAGCACTTAAATTTGTCTGTGCAAGCACTGATTTCTTTTATTGTGTCGTTATGATCATTTCTCCCTATGTATTGATGAGAAGACCCCGTCGCCACGAAAAACGCCTTTTCTTTCATGACTGCCACTCCAATTCACGTATCATGTCTGTGGCACTGTCTCCCCTACTTCGCGATAGTACAAAACGAGCCGCCCTACTTTGTACTTTTTCGATGTCATCCGTCAGTCCCACCTGATGCGGATCGCACAACGCACAGCGATACTCCTGAATAGGGCGGACAAGCGCGGTGTAAGCAGTCTCTTTAGTAGACCTGTTGCTCCTTCTAAGTGTTCTGCCAATGAATCACACTCTTTGGTTGGCTCTACCCATAACATTATACAGGGTGATTCAAAAAGAATACCACAACTTTAAAAATGTGTATTTAATGAAAGAAACATAATACAACCTTCTGTTATACATCATTACAAAGAGTATTTAAAAAGGTTTTTTTTCACTCAAAAATAAGTTCAGAGATGTTCAATATGGCCCCCTCCAGACACTCGAGCAATATCAACCCGATACTCCAACTCGTTCCACACTCTCTGTAGCATATCAGGCGTAACAGTTTGGATAGCTGCTTTTATTTCTCGTTTCAAATCATCAATGGTGGCTGGGAGAGGTGGCCGAAACACCATATCCTTAACATACCCCCATAAGAAAAAATCGCAGGGGGTAAGATCAGGGCTTCTTGGAGGCCAGTGATGAAGTGCTCTGTCACGGGCTGCCTGGCGGCCGATCCATCACCTCGGGTAGTTGACATTCAGGTAGTTACGGACAGATAAGTGCCAATGTGGTGGCGCTCCATCCTACTGAAATATGAATTGTTGTGCTTCTTGTTCGAGCTGAGGGAACAGCCAATTCTCTAACATCTCCAGATACTGTAGTCCAGTTACAGTAGCACCTTCGAAGAAAAAGGGACCAAAAACTTTATTGGCTGAACTGGCACAGAAAACGTTCACCTTAGGCAAGTCACGTTCATACTGAGTTGTTTCCGGCGGATTCTCAGTGCCCCATATACAGACATTCACTTTTGCCGTAGTCAATAACACAAAAAGCTTTCTGTTGAGCGGTCGCCATCTTAGCATCAACAGCGCCTCAAGCGAACAAATGTACAACTAAATGAAACTTTATAGCTCCCTTAATTCGCCGACAGATAGTGCTTAGGTCTGCCTTTTGTCGTTGCAGAGTTTTAAATTCCTAAAGTTGTGGTATTCTTTTTGAATCACCCTGTATATGTCATGGTTCCAATTTAGGGTGATTGTTATGGTAATTCCTAAGTATTTAGTTGAATTTACAGCCTTCAGGTTTGTGTGACTTATCGCGTAATCGAAATTTAACGGATTTCTTTTAGTACTCATGTGAATAACTTCACACTTTTCTTTATTCAGGGTCAACTGCCACTCTTCGCACCATGCAGATATCTTATCTAAATCATTTTGCAATTCCAATTCGTTTTGGTCATCTGTGACTTTACAAGACGGTAAATGACAGCATCGTCTGTAAAGAATCTAATAGGGCTACTCACATTGTCTCCTATGTCGTTAATATAGGTCAGTAACAATAGAGGGCCTATAACATTTCCTTGGAGAACGCCGGATATTACTTCTGTTTTATTTGATGACTTTCCGTCTATTACTACGAACTGTGGCCTTTCTGATAGGAAATCACGAATCCAGTCGCGTAACAGAGGCGATATTCCGTAGGCACGCAGTTTGGTTAGAAGAAGCTTGTGAGAAACGGTGTCCAAAGCCTTCTCGAAACCTAAAAATATGGAATCAATCTGACGTCCCCTGTCGATAGCGCTCATTACTTCATGAGTATAAAGAGCTAGTCGTGTTTCACAAGAATGGTATTTTCTGAAACTGTGCTGACTGTGTGTCAATATATCGTTTTCTTAGAGGTACTTCATAATGTTCGAACACAGAATGTGTTTAAAAACTCTACTGCAAATCGACGTTAGTGATATGGGCCTGTAATTCAACGGGTTACCCCTATTTCCCTTTTTGGGTATTCGTGTGACTTGAGCAATTTTACAATCTTTAGGCACGGAACTTTCTTTGAGCGCGCGGTTGTATATAATAGCTAAATATGGAGCTACTGCATCAGCATTCTCTGAAAGGAGCCTGACTGGTACACAATCTAGACCGGAGGCCTTGCTTTTATTAAGTGATTTAAGCTGATTTGTTACACCGTGAGTATCTACTTCTATGTTTCTCATCTGCCAAGATGCAGTTCTTCTTCATTGGGATTCAAGAATATTTACTTCGTCTGCTTTGGCGAAGGAGTTTTGGACACCGTGTTTACTAACTGTGCTTTGGTGGCACTGTCATCCGTGACATCACTGCTGTTTTCGCGCAGTGAAGGTATTGATTGCGTCTTGCCACTGCTGTACTTAAAGTATGACCAGAATCTCTTCGAATTTTCTTCCAGATTCCGAGACAAGAGTTTCGTCGTGGTAATTATTAAAAGCATCTCCCATTGAAGTAGGCGCTACATTTCGAACTTTTGGAAGACTTTTCCAGTCTTGGGGATTTTTCGTTATTTCAAATTAATTTTGTTGCTTCTGCAATAGCGATCTGACCTGTTTTATGTACCATGGGGAACCAGTACCATCAGTTATTAATTTATCTGGCATATATCTCTCTATTGCCGTCGATACTATCTCTTTGAGTTCATTCCACATCTTTTATACACTTACGTGATCAGATCGGAAGGAGTGGAGACTGTCTCTTTAAAAGGCATTAAGAGCAACCTGATCAGCTTCTTTAAATAGATGGGTTTTGCGTTTCTTTTTGATGGCTGTAGGTGTTGCGGTATTCAGCTTAGGAAAAAATGGTTCAAATGGCTCTGAGCACTGTGGGACCTAACATCTGAGGTCATCATTCCCCTAGAACTTAGAACTACTTAAACCTAACTAACCTAAGGACATCAGACACATCCATGCCCGAGGCAGGATTCGAACCTGCTACCGGAGCGGCCGTGGTTCCAGACTGAAGCGCCTAGAACCGCTCGGCCACACCGGCTGGCATTCAGCTTAGCAGCAACTGCCTTGTGGTTGCTAATCCCTGTATTTGTGATGATACCCTCTACTTGTCCAGGATTATTTGTTGTTAAGAGGTCAAGTATGCTATCGCAACCATTTACTATTCGAGTGGGTTCATGAACTAATTGTTCAAAATAATTTTTTGATAAGGTATTATTTACAGTTTCGGATGACATTTTATGTCTGCCGATGGCTTTAAATGTATGATTTTTCCAGCATATTGAGGTTAGATTGAAGTCACCACCGACTATAATTGTATGAGTGGGGTACCTATTTGATATGAGACTCAAGTTTTCTTCGAACTGTTCAGCAAATATATTTTCTGACTCGGGGAAGGGGGGGGGGGGGGGTCGTTAAAACGATCCAGTTAATAGTTTAGTCCGACTGTCAATAACCTCTACTCACAGTATTTCGAAGGAACTATCTACTTCAATTTCACTACAAGGTAAACTACTTCTGACAGAAATAAATACTCCAGCACCAACTGTATTTAATCTGTCCTTTCTGAACGCTGTTAGGCCATTTGAAATAATTTTGGCTGAATTTATTTCCGGCTTTATCCAGCTTTCCGAACCGATAATCATTTGAGCATAAGTGCTTTCTATTAGGGCTTGGAGCTCTAGTTCTTTCCCAACAAAGCTATGACAATTTACAAATGCAGTACCGATAGTTTCTACAACTACATTACTGTTTTTTACCTGCCCCCCTTTAGATGGACGCCCTTTCTATAATTTCCTGGTACCCTCTAACCTAAAAAACCAACCAGCCCCTTCCACACAGCCCCCGCTACCCGTATAGCCGCTTCCTGTGTATAGTGGACTTCCGATGTATTAAGCGGAACTAGGAGACCCACTACCCGATGGCGCAAGTCAAGGAATCTGCAGCCAATACGGTCACAGAACCGCCTGAGCCTCTGATTCAGACCTTCCACTCGGCTCTGCATCAAAGGACTACATTCGGTTCTGTCGACGATGCTGCAAATGATGAGCTCCGCCTTAATCTCGCAAGCAGGACTGGCAGTCTTTACCATTTCCGCTAGCCGCCCAAAACCATGGAGAACCTCCTGCGATCCAAAGCAACGCACGTCATTGGCACCGACTTGAGCCATACCGACATGAGACCTACCTGCAGTTGGCTGCACCCTGTACTCTTCATGGCATCCGGAAGCAGCGTTCCCATTTCCGGAATGACTCTTCCCGATATGCAAACAGAGTGCATACTGGCTTCCTTCCCTTCCTTGGCAGCCATGTTCCTAAGGGATATCATTACGCGCCTAACGTCGGAGCTCCCAACTACCAGCAAACCCAACCCCCGTGAATGCCCAGACCTTGCGGGCCGAGAAGCTTCTTCTGAAACGGGGTGGACGAATGCATCCGGCTTAGGGACTTCGTCAGCGTCAGATAACACCCAAAACCAGCTCGTCAAACGAACCTCGGAGGCCCCATGATCGGACCCTCGGAAAGTCTTTCGCTGCCTGCCACACTTCGGAATGATCTCTCACTCGACCACAGGTGAGGGATCAACCTCAGTGCATACAGTACACGGGGTTGGCACAGCAGTGGACCGATCGGAGGACACGTGGGACGTCCTGCGTCCGACCCACCACAGTGATGCCCCTCGGCAGCAGCCTCAAGCTGTGTGACGGAAGCCAACACAGCCTGGAACTGTGAGCGAAGGGTCAACAGCTCAGCTCGCATCTGTACACAGCAATCGCAGTTCCTATCCATTAGTTATGTCGCTCCTGTCTGAAGCTCTTTAAATTATGTGATAAGCCAACTGTGTACTCGCCTTACTAACAGCTTGAACTGATGATGACGATGTTTCGTTTGTGGAGCGCTCAACTACGCGCTCATCAGTGCCCCTATAAATTCCCAATCTGTACACAGTCCAATCAGCAGGAACTCGTGATGCACGCTCACTGACGGTATAACCGACACTCACAAGGGGAGGCCGCCAATTGTGAAATTCAGATTCGATTCATACTGCGCATAATAAAAGCTCATGGCCAGAGGTGTAATGTGGCAAAGCACCAAGACGCACTTCTCAGCCGTTGTCGAGAAAATCAACAGTTAAAAGAAACCGTTGCGCTGAAATACTCTCTACGATTAATAAGTTTCTACAGCGTCGTGGCTTAGCGGTAAGTGCTCGGGTTTGTAATCCGAAGGTCGCCGGATCGAATCCCGCGCTGTGCAACTTTTTTTCATTATTACTTTTTTGTAATTCAAATATATATATATATATATATATATATATATATATATATATATATATATATATATATATAGAAACTATTAATGAATTGCTTATGCATTTGGTGAAGGCGGATCGCTCTCCAGTTGTACCGCCACCATTTTTCCGTTTGTTTAACAGGGTGTACCAAAGCTCTCCCGTCCGCAATGATTTTCGACGATGTTATAAGTTGCGCTTCTTTCGAAGTTAGCAGGCAACTACGCTGTTATGCGGCGGCTCGTTTCGGCCCATTCAACATCTATCCTTCAATTGTAACGAGCGAGTAACGGAGTTTATATTTCATATCTGCCACAGCGAATTTGTGTTCGTGGGGTCTCTATTCTAATTCGAACGTTTGACTTACGCTATACGTATTCGTTTCGGAATATCGTTTCTACGTCTTCAGTTAACTATACGTGGTAAACATTATGAAGACAATTAATAACATTTGTGAAATACAACTTTATTTGCGGAAAACATAATGATGTTCGAAGTCGCCAGTTTTTCCACGACAAACGACTTTCAACAACTTATTACATGCATAATTGTTGCAACTGATTTCCGGGAATTATATACACACACATATACATTCATACATATATATACATATACATATATATACACATATATACATATATATACACATATATACATACACAGGGTGTTTCAAAAATAACCGGTATATTTGAAACGGCAATAAAAACTAAACGAGCAGCGATAGAAATACACCGTTTGTTGCAATATGCTTGGGAAAACAGTACATTTTCAGGCAGACAAACTTTCGAAATTACAGTAGTTACAATTTTCAACAACAGACGGCGCTGCGGTCTGGGAAACTCTATAGTACGATATTTTCCACATATCCACCATGCGTAGCAATAATATGGCGTAGTCTCTGAATGAAATTACCCGAAACCTTTGACAACGTGTCTGGTGGAATGGCTTCACATGCAGATGAGATGTACTGCTTCAGCTGTTCAATTGTTTCTGGATTCTGGCGGTACACCTGGTCTTTCAAGTGTCCCCACAGAAAGAAGTCACAGGGGTTCATGTCCGGCGAATAGGGAGGCCAATCGACGCCGCCTCCTGTATGTTTCGGATAGCCCAAAGCAATCACACGATCATCGAAATATTCATTCAGGAAATTAAAGGCGTCGGCCGTGCGATGTGGCCGGGCACCATCTTGCATAAACCACGAGGTGTTCGCAGTGTCGTCTAAGGCAGTTTGTACCGCCACAAATTCACGAAAAATGTCCAGATAGCGTGATGCAGTAATCGTTTAGGATCTGAAAAATGAGCCAATGATTCCTTTGGAAGAAATGGCGGCCCAGACCAGTACTTTTGAGGATGCAGGGACGATGGGACTGCAACATGGGGCTTTTCGGTTCCCCATATGCGCCAGTTCTGTTTATTGACGAAGCCGTCCAGGTAAAAATAAGCTTCGTCAGTAAACCAAATGCTGCCCACATGCATATCGCCGTCATCAATCCTGTCCACTATATCGTTAGCGAATGTCTCTCGTGCAGCAATGGTAGCGGCGCTGAGGGGTTGCCGCATTTGAATTGTGTATGGATAGAGGTGTAAACTCTGGCGCATGAGACGATACGTGGACGTTGGCGTCATTTGGACCGCAGCTGCAACACGGCGAACGGAAACCCGAGGTCGCTGTCGGATCACCTGCTGCACTAGCTGCGCGTTGCCCTCTGTGGTTGCTGTACGCGGTCGCCCTACCTTTCCATCACGTTCATCCGTCACGTTCCCAGTCCGTTGAAATTTTTCAAACAGATCCTTTATTGTATCGCTTTTCGGTCCTTTGGTTACATTAAACCTCCGTTGAAAACTTCGTCTTGTTGCAACAACACTGTGTTCTAGGCGGTGGAATTCCAACACCAGAAAAATCCTCTGTTCTAAGGAATAAACCATGTTGTCCACAGCACACTTGCACGTTGTGAACAGCACACGCTTACAGCAGAAAGACGACGTACAGAATGGCGCACCCACAGACTGCGTTGTCTTCTATACCTTTCACATCACTTGCAGCGCCATCTGTTGTTGAAAATTGTAACTACTGTAATTTCGAAAGTTTGTCTGCCTGAAAATGTACTGTTGTCCCAAGCATATTGCAACAAACGGTGTATTTCTATTGCTGCTCGTTTAGTTTTTATTGCCGTTTCAAATATACCGGTCATTTTTGAAACACCCTGTATGTACATATATATACGCCACGACGCTGTAGGAACTTGTTAATCGTAGAGAGTATTTCTCCGCAACGGTTTCTTTCAACTGTCGATTTTCTCGACAATGGCTGAGAAGTGCATCTTGGTGCTTTGCCACATTACACCTCTGGCCATGAGCTTTTATTAAGCGCAGTATGAATCGAATCTGAATTTCACAATTGGCGGCCTCCCCTTGTCAGTTGTTCTAACCGAAACAAACAAACGCCTGTACGGTACGAGGGTCGATACAAGGGTCGGTAACAACAGCGGTACTGTACACTACACTGTTATTCAAATAAAAGTTTGTGCCTAGTAAGCTCGCAAACACGCAAGAAATTACAAAAATAAACTAGTAACTACCCAGATAACTGAAAATAAGTCGCTCCTGTTTGAAGCTCCTAAAAATAAGTAATAAGCGAACGGTGTACTCGCCTTAATAGCAGCAGGAACTCCCGGTACACTCCCACTGGCGGCCTAACCGACATTATCGTTTCGTGGTTAGCACAGTGGGCTCGCATTCTGGAGGACAGCGGTTCGAACCCGTCTCCGGCCGTACTGATTTAGGTTTTCAGTGATTTCCCTAAATCGTTTCCGGAAAATGCCGGCGTGGTTCCCTTGAAGGGGCACGGCCGATTTCCTTCCTTATCCTTCCCTAATCCGAGCTTGTGCTCCGTCGCTAATGGCCTCGTTGTCGACGAGACGTTAAACACTAATCTCCTCCTCCTATTTTCGTTTTGTTTCCAAACATTTTACCTGTTCAATTTAATAGTCGTAAGATAGGCGCGTAATGGGGCCCATTAGGGATATGGCAGCAAGAGAGGGGAAGAAAACCAATGTGCACTCCGTGTGCATACAGGGGGGAGTCACTCCAGATGTGGAAAGGGTCCTTCCGGATGCCATGAAGGGTACAGCGTGCACCCATCTGCAGGTGGTCGCTCATGTCGGCACCAATGATGTGTGTCGCTATGGATCGGAGGAAATCCTCTCTGGCTTCCGGCGGCTATCTGATTTGGTGAAGACTGCCAGTCTCGCTAGCGGGATGAAAGCAGAGCTCACCATCTGCAGCATCGTCGACAGGACTGACTGCGGACCTTTGGTACAGAGCCGAGTGGAGGGTCTGAATCAGAGGCTGAGACAGTTCTGCGACCGTGTAGGCAGCAGATTCCTCGACTTGCGCCATAGGGTGGTGGGGTTTCGGGTTCCGCTTGATAGGTGAGGAGTCCACTACACGCAGCAAGCGGCTACGCGGGTAGCAGGGATTGTGTGGCGTGGACTGGGCGGTTATATGGCCTCGGGCAAGTACAGAATGGGCAACAGCCTCAATGGGTGCGGGGCAAAGTCAGGACATGCGGGGACCAAGCAGCAATCGGTATTGTAATTGTCAACTGTCGAAGTACCGGAACTTCAAGCGCTGATAGAAAGCACTGAAGCTGAAATCGTTATAGGTACAGAAAGCTGGCTAAAGCCAAAATAAATTCTGCCGAAATTTTTACAAAGGCACAGACGGTGTTTAGAAAGGATAGATTGCATGCAACCGGTGGTGGAGTGTTCGTCGCTGTTAGTGGTAGTTTATCCCGTAGTGAAGTAGAAGTGGATAGTTCCTGTGAATTATTATGGGTGGAGGCTACACTCAACAACCGAACTAGGTTAATAATTGGGTCCTTTTACCGACCTCCTGACTCAGCAGCATTAGTGGCAGAACAACTGAGAGAAAATTTGGAATACATTTCACATAAATTTTCTCAGCATGTTATAGTCTTAGGTAGAGATTCCAATTTACCAGATATAGACTGGGACACTCAGATGTTTAGGACGGGTGGTAGGGACAGAGCATCGAGTGACATTATACTGAGTGCACTATCTGAAAATTACCTCGAGCAATTAAACAGAGAACCGACTCGTGGAGATAACATCTTGGACCTACTGATAACAAAGAGACCCGAACTTTTCGATTCTGTAAGTGCAGAACAGGGAATCAGTGATCATAAGGCCTTTGCAGGCCATAGCATGTGAAAGTTGCTGGATTTGGACGGGTTACTCCTGTAACTGAATTATCAGACCTGAAGATGGTTCTGAATGAACCGAAAGCGGTCATATGAATAAAAAAAAAATTGCAATCAAGACGGATTTTAAGTAACATTAAAAGATCACAAGGCCGTTGCAGCATCCCTGATTGTGCGAGTTAATAGGAATATAAAAAAAGGGAGGAAGGTTTATCTGTTTAGCAAGAGTAATAGAAAGCAGATTTCAGACTACCTAATAGATCAAAACGAAAATTTCTGTTCCGACACTGACAATGTTGAGCGTTTATGGAAAAAGTTCAAGGCAATCGTAAAATGCGTTTTAGACAGGTACGTGCCGAGTAAAACTGTGAGGGACGGGAAAAACCCACCGTGGTACAACAACAAAGTTAGGAAACTACTGCGAAAGCAAAGAGAGCTTCACTCCAAGTGTAAACGCAGCCAAAACCTCTCAGACAAACACAAGCTAAACGATGTCAAAGTTGGCGTAAGGAGGGCTATGCGTGAAGCGTTCAGTGAATTCGAAAGCAAAATTCTATGTACCGACTTGACAGAAAATCCAAGGAAGTTCTGGTCTTACGTTAAATCAGTAAGTGGCTCGAAACAGCATATCCAGACACTCCGGGATGATGATGGCATTGAAACAGAGGATGACACGCGTAAAGCTGAAATTCTAAACACCTTTGTCCAAAGCTGTTTCAGAGAGGAAGACCGCACTGCAGTTCCTTCTCTAAATCCTCGCACAAACGAAACAATGGCTGATATCGAAATAAGTGTCCAAGGAATAGAAAATCAACTGGAATCACTCAACAGAGGAAAGTCCACTGGACCTGACGGGATACCAATTCGATTCTACACAGAGTACGCGAAAGAACTTGCCCCCCTTCTAACATCCGTGTACCGCAAGTCTCTAGAGGAACGGAAGGTTCCAAATTATTGGAAAAGAGCACAGGTAGTCCCAGTCTTCAAGAAGGGCCGTCGAGCAGATGCGTAAAACTATAGTCCGATATCTCTGACGTCGATTTGTTGTAGAATATTAGAACATGTTTTTTGCTCGCGTATCATGTCATTTCTGGAAACCCAGAATCTACTATGTAGGAATCAACATGGATTCCGGAAACAGCGGTCGTGTGAGACCCAACTCGCTTTATTTGTTCATGAGACCCAGAAAACATTAGATAAAGGCTCCCAGGTAGATGCTATTTTCCTTGACTTCCGGAAGGCGTTCGATACAGTTCCGCACTGTCGCCTGATTAACAAAGTAAGAGCCTACGGAATATCAGACCAGCTGTGTGACTGGATTGAAGAGTTTTTAGCAGACAGAATACAGCATGTTGTTATCAATGGAGAGACGTCTACAGACGTTAAAGTAACCTCTGGCGTGCCACAGGGGAGTGTTATGGGAGCATTGCTTTTCACAATATATATAAATGACCTAGTAGATAGTGTCGGAAGTTCCATGCGGCATTTCGCGGATGATGCTGTAGTATACAGAGAAGTTGCAGCATTAGAAAATTGTAGCGAAATGCAGGAAGATCTGCAGAGAATAGGCACTTGGTGCAGGGAGTGGCAACTGACCCTTAACATAGACAAATGTAATGTATTGCGAATACATAGAAAGAAGTATCCTTTATTGTATGATTATATGATAGCGGAACAAACACTGGTAGCAGTTACTTCTGTAAAATATCTGGGAGTGTGCGTGGGGAACGATTTGAAGTGGAACGATCATATAAAATTAATTGTTGGTAAGGCGGGTACCAGGTTGAGATTCATTGGGAGACTCCTTAGAAATTGTAGTCCATCAACAAAGGAGGTGGCTTACAAAACATTCGTTCGACCTATACTTGAGTATTGCTCATCAGTGTGGGATCCGTACCAGATCAGGTTGACGGAGGAGATAGAGAAGATCCAAAGAAGAGCGGCGCGTTTCGTCACAGGGTTATTTGGTAACCGTGATAGCGTTACGGAGATGTTTAGCAAACTCAAGTGGCAGACTCTGCAAGAGAGGCGCTCTGCATCGCGGTGTAGCTTGCTGTCCAGGTTTCGAGAGGGTGCGTTTCTGGATGAGGTATCGAATATATTGCTTCCTCCTACTTATACCTCCCGAGGAGATCACGAATGTAAAATTAGAGAGATTCGAGCGCGTACGGAGGCTTTCAGACAGTCGTTCTTCCCGCGAACCATACGCAACTGGAACAGAAAAGGGAGGTAATGACAGTGGCACATAAAGTGCCCTCCGCCACACACCGTTGGGTGGCTTGCGGAGTATAAATGTAGATGTAGATGTAGATCCGTAGAAATTCTAACTTTTTACAGAAATTACATTTTTAACTTTATCCTTTCAATTCTTTATGTGCACACATTCACCGCTCAAGTTAATCTCACCACTGTACGTTTACTGTTCTATGCAGTGTCCACCTTTGAGCGGTCGACACTTCCTTCATCGGGCTGTCATACTGAATTCATCGATAAAATCTTCCTTGGTTTGTCTACAGCTCAACACATTCTTCTAAAACTGTTTAAAACTGTTTCCAGGGAGAGGGCAGGAACAGTCTGGAAAGTTTGTAAGGGTGTTGTAGGGTAGGTTATGTTTAGAAATAATAGTTAACGGCAAAATTCGCTACGTAGTGCTGTTTCCGAGTTATTTACCAATAAAGTTAGCCAGTCACGCCGTTACAAGCAAATTCATGCGGCTCAGCAGATACAGTTAGTGCCAGTTGTTCTCATAACGTAGATGGTAGCGCACGTTTTTCCTCATTCGTTGGGTCAGGTCCGATACTTACTACCGTCCCATGTCCAGTTTTTTATCGCTCTTTTGTAGAGATTTAGGAAACCAAAACAAGCGCATGTTTTGTAACACCGTTTCTGGTGGGACGCCTGAATTTGCTCTTTAAGCGACGTGATTGGCTAACTTCAGTGCGAATTAGAAACGAAGCAACGTATCGAATTTTTTTCTTAGCACAACCCGCCATGCAACACTGTCACACGTTTTTTAGACTGTTTCTGATCGCCCTGTATAGGCCATACACTCTTTATCAGTCTGAGCCAATTAATTTTTCTACTTCAGTTGCCTTTCTATGTTCTCTCGCTTCTTCACTTCTACATTTGACTGTCTATACATTCCATTTCATATCAAGTCAATGTAGCGTTCTTCTGTCCTGCTTCCTCATGGTGTACGTTACGGCGTCGTACATTGGAACGATTCGTTCAGAACATTTTACCAACATTTTGAGTAGCACTCCGGTTAACGAGTTCCAGGGACCTTACCAGCAGTGGAAAGCTCGTTGGCAGGGGTGTGTGGATTCTCAAGGCACCTATTTTGAAGAATTTTAGTCAGATGTATGAAAGTATTCAATAAATTTTGTGCTCTGAGAACAGTCCTGGAACTTTATTTACGCACCCTGTATCTCATTTCCACACCGCAGCAGAAAATCCTCCTCGTCTTAGAGAATACCAAAATTGTCTTCACTATTATCCACTTAATATAATAAAATTTCCCCTGTTCAATACTATATTTACTCTTTTCATTTTTCTTTATTTCTATTTTATTAAATTTTCCTCATGGTAAGTTTCACTCCATACTGTTTTTCCGATAGTTTCCATGTTAATGAAGGCAAGGAGTAAAGATGTCTGTACTACAAAGCATTTATGATGAGTAAATATTGTGATAAAATATACGAAGACAGTAACTTGTTCTCGAAAGAACAGTTACTGTTGATGACCGTGCAGCTTTTCCCTGGAATAAATGATGACTAACTGAAAACCTCAACTGCTGACAGGTGTTGTTGATATACCTCGATGTGGACAGCTGAAAATGTGTGCCAAGACCGGGACTCGAAGCAGGAGATCCCGGATTCGAGTCCTGGTCGGGGCACACATTTTCAGCTGTCCACATTGAGGTATATAAACAACACCTGTCAGCAGCTGATGTTTTCAGTTAGTCATCATTTATTGTGATAAAAGTTGTTTTGTAAGAATACCCTAGGAGCGAAAAATGCTTTCCCTGAAGTAGCCTCTGCCACTACAGGTTATCTAAATTACTGTGTCCCTTCTTGATAATGTAGCTCTCACTTTACGCTTGATTTATTCTACTCCTCTATACAGATTCAATATTAAATCGCGAGACACGAATTCGTCTACTTGTGGGGATTACGTGGCGAGTCTGTTTCGAATGCAGCTGCGGTCAGCTGCAGGATACACCATTCAGCGGGCCCGAAAGAACTTAACAGCTAGCGCGTCGTCATTCCTGAGTGGAGCAGTACGGCAGCCACTGCGTCTAATGACCTCACTTTCAATAGGACGTTAAGCTCTCAGAAATAAAGCACGACAAGCAGAACTGTGACGACACAATCAGGCCATTCGAAAGGCGGTCAAGACTAACAAGACATCGCCTCGCATGCAATTGATCTCGTCATCGCCTCGCATGCAATTGATCTCGTCACGCAAGCAGTGGCTCAGATCGCCAACAGAAGAGCTCCGAGAATTGATGAGACTTGAGCATCTTCCAAATTATCGATACGATAGCTGTTTCCACGGTGGAATCGGTGTGGAGTGACTAGTGACTTCAATGACATTTTCCTAATCTATTGCTTTCGGTGGTAATGTTTGGAAACGCTGTTAGTGTTTACGATAGACATTACTTTGAAACTGGCGCCAGTTGGTTCGATACGGCTCCCGCGAGTCCTTCTCATGCACCAATCACTTCATTACCACCGTAGCAATTGAGGACCTAGTATTCTAAACATCTTAAGTACCATTTTGTTTCTCAAAACCGATTTTATTCACTCTGAAGACGACACATCGATGAGAGTATATTACACTAAAATATGACCAAGTTAGCGGATCGTAACAGTGATTCTGAAAGCACTTGGCAATCAGCACTGTATTACATCGGTTTCAAGCACGAACGTAATACGAGGGTTGTCTAGATAGTAAGATCCGATCGGCCGCGAAATGGAAACCACTGGGAAAAGCCGGTAAAGCTTTGCACAGATGTCTTTGACAGTGTCTCTAGTATGTCCGTCGATCGTGTCGCGTCGCTCTTTTCAGTTTTGAGTAAATATGCGTAGGGAATAGCGTCTCCCTCCAAGTATGAGGGCCTGGTTAGAGATTTCGCCTGTGTCATGCAGCCCACATAACACAACTGTCGAGCAGTTCCTTCTTCATGCCAATTCTCGGCCGCACACTGCAGGGGCAATGAAACAGTCTTGCACCGTTTCCGATGAGAAGTGTTGTATCGCCCACAATAGAGTCCGTAATTGGCTCCCCCTGAGTCTCGTCTCTGCTCACAAGAACCGCTGTCTATGAAGACAAAATTTTTCCACAGACAACGAGCTGCAGACCATTGCAGATAACTGGCCGAAAGCACAGGCGGCTGCTTTCTGTAATGATGATTTTCGAAAGTTGGTACAACAATACGAGAAAGCAGGAAGTTGAAGCGGCGACTATGTAGAGAAGTAGGTGGGAGGTGTACCTAACTGTTGCAAATAAAAAGTTTTTGGTTTTCACTGAGGTTTCCATTTCGCAAGCGATCGGAACTTACTTTCTACATCTACATTTATACTCCGCAAGCCACCCAACGGTGTGTGGCGGAGGGCACTTTACATGCCACTGTCATTACCTCCCTTTCCTGTTCCAGTCGCGTATGGTTCGCGGGAAGAACGACTCTCTGAAAGCCTCCGTGCGCGCTCGAATCTCTCTAATTTTCCATTCGTAATCTCCTCGGGAGGTATAAGTAGGGGGAAGCAATATATTAGATACCTCATTCTGAAACGCACCCTCTCGAAACCTGGACAGCAAGCTACACCGCGATGCAGAGCGCCTCTCTTGCAGAGTCTGCCACTTGAGTTTGGTAAACACCTCCGTAACGCTATCACGGTTACCAAATAACACTGCGACGAAACGCGCCGCTCTTCTTTGGATTTTCTCTATCTCCTCTGTCAACCCGACCTGGTACGGATACCACACTGATGAGCAATACTCAAGTATAGGTCGAACGAGTGTTTTGTGAGCCACCTCCTTTGTTGATGGACTACATTTTCTAAGGACTCTCCCAATGAATCTCAACCTGGTACCCGCCTTACCAACAATTAATTTTACATGATCGTTCCAATTCAAAAATCGTTCCGCACGCATACTCCCAGATATTTTACAGAAGTAACTGCTACCAGTGTTTGTTCCGCTATCATATAATCATACAATAAAGGATCCTTCTCTCTATGTATTCGCAATACATTACTTTTGTCAATGTTAAAGGTCAGTTGCCACTCCCTGCACCAAGTGCCTATCCGCAGCAGATCTTCCTGCATTTCGCTACAATTTTCTAATGCTGCAACTTCTCTGTATACTACAGCATCATCCGCGAAAAGCCGCATGGAACTTCCGACACTATCTACTAGGTTATTTATATATATTGTGAAAAGAAATGGTCCCATAACACTCCCCTGTGGCACGCCGGAGGTCTCTCCATTGATAACAACATGCTGTGTTCTGTCTGCTAAAAACTCTTCAATCCAGCCACACAGCTGGCCTGATATTCCGTAGGCTCTTACTTTGTTAATCAGGCGACAGTGCGGAACTGTATCGAACGCCTTCCGGAAGTCAAGAAAAATAGCATCTACCTGGGAGCCTGTATATAATATTTTGTGGGTCTCATGAACAAATAAAGCGAGTTGGGTCTCACACGATCGCTGTTTCCGGAATCCATGTTCATTCCTACATAGTAGATTCTGGGTTTCCAAAAACGACATGATACTCGAGCAAAAAATATGTTCTAAGATTCTACAACAGATCGACGTCAGAGATATAGGTCTATAGTTTTGCGCATCTGCTCGACGACCCTTCTTGCAGACTGGGACTACCTGTGCTCTTTTCCAATCATTTGGAACCTTCCGTTCCTCTAGAGACTTGCGGTACACGGCTGTTAGAAGGGGGGCAAGTTCTTTCGCGTACTCTGTGTAGAATCGAATTGGTATCCCGTCAGGTCCAGTGGACTTTCCTCTGTTGAGTGATTCCAGTTGATTTTCTATTCCTTGGACACTTATTTCGATGTCAGCCATTGTTTCGTTTGTGCGAGGATTTAGAGAAGGAACTGCAGTGCGGTCTTCCTCTCTGAAACAGCTTTGGACAAAGGTGTTTAGTATTTCAGCTTTACGCGTGTCATCCTCTGTTTCAATGCCATCATCATCCCGGAGTGTCTGGATATGCTGTTTCGAGCCACTTACTGATTTAACGTAAGACCAGAACTTCCTTGGATTTTCTGTCAAGTCGGTACATAGAATTTTACTTTCAAATTCACAGAACACTTCACGCATAGCCCTCCTTACGCTAACTTTGACATCGTTTAGCTTGTGTTTGTCTGAGAGGTTTTGGCTGCGTTTAAACTTGGAGTGAAGCTCTCTTTGCTTTCGCAGTAGTTTCCTAACTTTGTTGTTGTACCACGGTGGGTTTTTCCCGTCCCTCACAGTTTTACTCGGCACGTACCTGTCTACAACGCATTTTACCATTGCCTTGAACTTTTTCCATAAACACTCAACATTGTCAGTGTCGGAACAGAAATTTTCGTTTTGATCTGTTAGGAAGTCTGAAATCTGCCTTCTATTACTCTTGCTAAACAGATAAACCTTCCTCCATTTTTTATATTCCTACTAACTTCCATATTCAGGGAGGCTGCAACGGCCTTATGATCACAACCTTTCTGGGCAACCCACGTAGCCTCGTAGTTACCGTATTTTTTATCGTATTGTGGGAGTGGCACTTGTGCATCAGCAATCGATTTGTAATAAGAGTCGTTAGTTTCAATTCTTACACACCTGGATATGTTCATTTTATGTCAGCTTTCAGATTGCAACTTCCGTGTTATTTCTCAGTGAAGCAATAACGCAATTCTGGCATGGGGGTGAACGGTCTCGTGGAGCTGACAACATAACATTATGTCTGTTCCATGTTCAAATTGCACCAATAATATCGTTAGTGTAAGAAGTATCAAAAGAAACCTTGTGATTTGGAGGGACAACTACTATGGGCAAAACAAAAACTGTGTGCTTCAATATATGTATATGTCCGTAGCATCTTTTGGTCTATTCGACTGCAAATAATACAGGGATCTGGTTTCAGACCACAGTTTCCCATCTTGTGATAGAAATTTTGCCTTAATAGAACAGCGAAAGAAGAGAGTTTAGTGTTATGTACCTGATGACTTACAAGAACTAATACATCATCATGCCCTTTATTTCTGTTCTACACATTAATAATGAAGGAAAAGGACTTTATTGACTTCCAGACGGCTGCTGAAAACGCTACAAATCACTTTGCTGCTAGTTTAAATCGCTTCACCTGGAGTAGGACTCATCAAAAGGACATTCAGTGACACTGAACAGTGGGAAAGTGTAAATATCCTACAGAAATGCTTAACTAATGGCTATTTAATTCGTACACAACTTTCAATAGTGCAAGACACTTTACGACTGTCTGCTGGAGAAAGGGGCTTGCTTGCTATGCTACTCATTAACTACCACATCACCATCGGCAGGTTTTTACTGATTTTTGATGATACTACAAACTGAAGATTTTTGTTTCGTATAGTTTAAGTGCCTTAAGATATTATATTTAGGTATTTTGTCAATAATTATAGCGTGATATCTCTGTTGGCCTTAGCCAATTAATTCTGAAGAAGGTAATGTGTAAGACATCTTCGATTCTCAAGTTTTTAAAATTTTTTTTTCAGGACATTCCAATGCAGTTTTCACCCACCTTTCAGAGTACTTTATATTTTCTGGATGATAATATGTATTGAATACTAAAAAACGTGAGTGCTAATTTCTTACATCATACAATATTGTTTATTTTGTTATATCCCAAAACACAAATTTTGGTCGTTATCAAGTTTAGAATGTTAGACCTTCAGTTGCACAAAGCGTTCTCAATTATATGTAGTAAGCGCTCCAATCTCTCTCCTCTTTTACAATTTTTGTCCCCTAGCACCATGGAAGGCATTCGCATGCACAACTACCCTGTCCCTTCTTTTACTAGATGTTTTTTACATATTCCTTTCCACATCAATTCTGCAGAGAATCTCATTTCTTGTCAGTCCTTCTATAACAACTGTTTCAGCCCCCTTTCATATAAATATCATTTATGATACTTTACTTGTTTTGTAAACATCCTCGCAGCTTAGTTTTCTGCTATCTTTTCTTATCCTCTTCTCTGCGAGAGAATTTGTAGGAACGAATTTGTTATACTTGTTTCTCACATGATCAACGACTTTCCTTATCTTAAACCAAGTCATGAATGATCTCTGTAACGTGTGAATGTGGGGGTAATCGGGTGTCCAAATCTGCGGGTAAAAAATCAGTGCAGTTACTTTCTGTTCAGTGTAAAGTCACGGAAAAGTTCCTTGAGTCCTGTCCAAAGATGTCCTGTTACCTGGTGTGGTGTACAGGCACAGCCCTCCCACACTTTTTCACGTTTTTACAAGAGTCAAGCATTCCCCCGCTGTTTTTACCGTTTTCCAGCACTCTCTCGCAGGCTGTACAGGCAGACTCCAGTTCTAACGGCGGACGGGTAGAAAATTTTTGGTCACCGTCTTCCTGGAAATACCATTATGAATATTTCTGCTCCTCTGAACAAGCTTTATCATTTTTCCAAGTAGCTCACAATTAGTTAAATGTTTGTTCGCAATATAGGTAACTAATGTGCTTTACTCGAAATAGTAGAAGAAACGTTTTGTTCTAAAAGTTTTTCAGTATAATGTGAACTGAAGAGTTAGAGGTTTGTTCTAAGTCTCATGCTTAACATGCGCCTCACCATGTCCCTCAGCTAAGTTCAGAACTTTTTTTCCTGTTAATTAGAGGTAAATGACGCATAGTTATGTTGTGCAGAGTGAATATTGAGTACATTTCCCTTTTTCTTGTGAACCATGACTGGGGCGTTTGTACAGCCATATCAATGTGTGAAGTTCTTAGGTTCTTCTGTTGCTGATACGTTTCAGCGAATTATATGTTTTCAATTTTAATGACTAATTGTGACTCAGTTCTGATGCGACTATTTAGGATGAACTTGTATTTTTGTGTGGTACCAGACGCCACATGAATTTGTATAGAGGATTCTCACTAGGAGAATGGCTCATAGAATATTTCTCAGTTCACTGAGCAGAACGAATACCTACAATGGGTATTCAGATTTGTGGGTATTAGACTCAGCTGATTTTATTGAATTTTTACAGCATGGTCTTGAATCTATATTCCACTCGCAGTACGCCCACATAACTGCGTTACACTGAACTTCCTGTACAGAGCGAATATCTGTACGAGTGTCGTGTAGACTTGTTTTAATTACTGTTCAAGCCTTTTTCATGGCCTTTTTCAATTTTTTTTATGCGAGTACTTTCTTTTCACAGCGTATTAGACGCCTAAGGCAAACAATCAGCATCTCTTTGCATACAATATCCCTCGTGGAAACTATTTGCTGAAGTTAAAAGCACAATTCATTTATTAAGCAGCACTCCAAAGCAGCGAGCGGTGTAAGCTATGCACATACATACCATTCTAATCTGCAAATGTGATCTCATTCCTACATGCATATTGAGTATTTAGTTTCCTGCCAATAACAATATTCGATGGTTGTAGTAGAAGTTGCTCTCGAACGCTGCGTAATTATAAGCGGCGATCTCGCCTTTACAACACAGACACGATACGATACACAACAGCCACTTAATGGTAGTCGGCATTTGCATAGAGGCGCCCATCCTTTTGACTCAAGCTGTCACCTGTACACAGGAGCACCTCGGCAAGCTACGGACATTTCTATTGCTTATATGCTTGTTATCGCGACCTCTCCATCTCAGAATATTACAGTTTATTTAATGTTAGTACTTGAATTGGTCATTCTGAATAGCACCATACAAATTGTGCAGTACTCTAAAACGCGGACAATAAGCAGATTAATTCGAAAACATAGAGGCTCGTCACGTCATACGTAAAGAAGTAAAGCAGTAATCATGAGCACCATAAGGGAAGAGATCATACATCAAAATACCAGCTGTAGGCGTCTACTGGGCCACACTCTTTGCTCAACACTTACATTGGCGATATATCCATAAAACAAAAATAATATTAAGACAGTTTATGGTTGGTACTATAGTAATAACGACTGTAACGCTTTATTGAGATGTTATAAGGAGACTACCATCACATCTAACATAAATGTCATATAAAAGATAAAGTGCTGGTAAGTCCACGAGAGAAAAATGACAAAAAGGAGCAGCTTAAAGAACAGGTTAACCTTCGAACAGACAAAAACAAGTAAATACATCAGTAGATCCGGGATAAGAGAAACGAAACAACAAGCATGGCTAAATTATTACTCAATTTTTTTCATTAGCTAGTTAATATAAGAACAACACCAGTTTATACAAAACCTCCGTGTCTGTAGCAATCATGTACGGTAGTTCTCCATGGGGAAATGCAAGTACATACTAAAAACAATATCGTCTGTATACAGTGAAGAATAATGCCTATGTGAGATGTTTAACCTCCAGTTATCACCAGCGGCATAGACATTCATAAACAGTTGGAAACTGACACATTTTAAGAGACAATACATAAAAGTAAAGTCAGTGACAAAATAGGTAGTAAGTGCGGAACATTATATACAAACGAGCTATAGGAACAAATAACAGTAGACATAGCAAATTTTTTAAGTTAAAATTTCATTAAAATAAGGAATACAAACACGACATTGTGACATGAACTGGATAAAACATAGCCTAAGGAACAGTACGATCCAACTTATGAGGCTCTCTGCAGCTCTGCTCTAATAAAGTGTACGTCTCCTTTAAAACGTAACGCATACGAAGGAAGGACTACGACACCAAGAATACGAGAAACAAAAGTCGCCATTTACTTGCGCTGGAATTTGTTTTGTCTATTATTTTCTGATGGACTTCATCTTTTATCTGAAAGACATCATCAGTGGCTGCTGTAAAATATTATACAGCTTTAGATTTTCATAAATTAATTATAGATTTAAAATCAAGTCCTGATATGTACATAAAATGAAAGTGGAAGGTACTGTTACTGTTAACGTGTCCTGTATCTGATCATGGATCGAAAGCAGCACTTGATTTTCATTTACAACCGTTTTCGGCACATCCGTGTTGACATTTTTTCTTGTTTTATTACTCTTATACGTCATAAGGCATTTTTGAGTCCCTAATACCAATACTTTCTTTTCACGCAGTACAATATATTGACGTACAATATCCGTGATGCAAACTGTTCGCTGTAGTTAAGAGCGCATTTCATAACTTAAGCGGCGATGAGTAGCGGTGAAGCGTGGAACCTTTGTACATATGCTATTCTTAGCTGGAAATATGATCTCATTTCTTACTGTAAATTGAGCATTCAGTTTCCGACCAACAACAATTCGATAGTAGCAATTGGTGAAATATTTGAACGGAGTAAAAACAAGACTCACTATAAATTGCATAAAGGGATGTTGTTAGAATTTTCATAGCAAAACGAGTAGTGGGAAATGAACAAATCGAGTATCAAATTGATTTGCCTTAGGTGAAGATGTATGTAATAACTTTAAAGTAATCAGGGTATTAAAAAATAACTTACTGACTTGACGGAAAACTGATGTATTTCTCTAGCAGCTGTTGCTAGGTATGTAAATGAAGTGTCAAACAGTTCATCTCTTCAAGGTCTAGCTATTTTGTGCATAGAGAATTGCGTTGGTGTGTTATTTAAAAGTCAATATAAAAATTTCAAAAATTGGCTAAACGTTTCATGAATGGTGGGCTCCATGTGGTTTCCAAGTCGTGCAGCGACCGTAAACCATAAAATTACCAAATATGCAGCAACCAGTCGCAAAATCATGTTTTATTTATTCACTTTTGGAAATCGATTTCAACTGATTAACAGCCATCATCGGTGCTACAAATACAAGACTAAAAATAATTAATAACAGTGACCAAATGAATAAATGTACACAAAGCAACGTAAACCAATTAAATGTATACAGACCTCTGCTTAAGGCGGTATTGCTACTCAGGGCACATATTGGTTGAAAGATAAATTTGTTTGTTCATTTTAATTGGTTTAATGTGTCTATATACATGTAACTGGTTTACTTTGCTTTATATACATTTATTCATTTGGTCACTGTTATTAATTATTTTAATTCTTGTATTTGTAGCACCGATGATGGCTGTTAATCAGTTGAAATCGATTTGCAAAAGTGAATAATTAAAACATGATTTTGCGACTGGTTGCTGCATATTTGGTAATTTTAAATGTTTCATGTCTAAAAGTAACCAGTAGCGTCATGTTACATACAATATTCCTGGTGGATGCTATCCGCTGAAGCAAAGAGCGCATTTCATTTCTTAAGTAGCGATGAGTGACCGTGAGGCGTGTAACCTATGCACACATACCATTCTTAGCTCGAAATATGATATAATTTCTTATTGTTTAATGAGCATTCAGTTTCCCACCAAAAACAATTCGATAGTTATAATGGAAGTAGCTCTCGAACGTCGAGTAATTATATGCGCTGGGCTCGCTTCTACCACAGGGACGCGATACGATACACGGCAAGCATTTAATGGTGATCGACATTTGCATAGAAACGCCCATCCTTGCCTGTACACAGGAGCACCTCGTTGAGGTGCGGACGTTTCTATTGCCTATACGATCGTTATCGCTACTTCTGCATCTAACATTATTCCAATTTATTAAACGTTAGTCTTTGCATCGTCCGTTCTGAATAGCACCGTACAAAACTGCGGCGCGTTAGTGCGAGGAGCGGTAATTAGCTTTCTCGTGCCGGACAGAAGTAGGCTGCTCTATTCAACGTGGCCCCGGCGCTCCTAGAGCTTGCACATCCGTGTTCCTCAATGCAGCACAGTAAGATCGCCGCCCGGCGGTCTGGAGCAGCCCCGGGGCAGGCTTGTCCGCCCGAACAGGTGGCTGAAGCAGCAAAAAAGCGGCAGTTCGGGTAGCCGATTAACACGTATAGTAGGCCCGCGCAACCGCCCCACGGCGTATTACGTTACCACACCTGTCCGAGAAAGTCGGTATCGAAATAGTAACAAAAGAGATCCCAAAACGGCGATAAAGGGGCGAACCCGGGCCTGCGTGCCGGCAATTGGGCGAGGTCAGAGTGTCCGCGTGACAATCGGGCCGTGAAAGGTGGCCGCCGATGGCTGCCCAGATTGTCAATGCTACGCCCGCTGGGCCTCTGTCGCAACTAATATCAGCCTTCGGTGGTGCCGGCGTAAACTGGCCGACAAGTCCTCGTTACGCGATCTGCACACATGTGCGCAAATATACTTACACGAATAAGACACGCATTAATAATTAACGACCACCCTCATTGCTTATCTCCGTCTACATCTACATCTACATCTACATACATACTCCACAATCCACCATACAGTGCGTGGCGGAGGCTACACTAGCATCTTCTCTCCCTGTTCCACTCCCAAACAGAACGAGGGAAAAATGACTGCCTATATGCCTCTGTACGAGCCCTAATCTCTCTTATCTTGTCTTTGTGGTCTTTCCGCGAAATATAAGTTGGCGGCAGTAAAATTACACTGCAGTCAGCCTCAAATGCTGGTTATCTAAATTTCCTCAGTAGCAATTCACGAAAAGAACACCTCCTTTCCTCCAGAGACTCCCACCCGAGTTCCTGAAGCATTTCCGTAACACTAGCGTGATGATCAAACCTACCAGTAACGAATCTAGCAGCCCGCCTCTGAATTGCTTCCATGTCCCCCCTCAATCTGACCTGATATTGATCCCAAGCGCTCGAGCAGTACTCAAGAAGAGGTCGTATTAGTGTTTTATAAGCGGTCTCCTTTACAGATGAACCACATCTTCCCAAAATTTTACCAAAGAACCGAAGACGACTATCCATCTTCCCCCACAACTGCCATTACATGCTTGTCCCACTTCATATCGCTCTGCAATGTTACGCCCAAATATTTAATCGACGTGACTGTGTCAAGCGCTACACTACTAACAGATTATTCAAACATTACGGGATTCTTTTTCCTATTCATCTGCATTAATTTACATTTATCTACATTTAGAGTTAGCTGCCATTCTTTACACCAGTCACAAATCCTGTCCAAGTCATCTTGTATCCTCCTACAGTCACTCAACGACGACACCTTCCCGTACACCATAGCATCATCAGCAAACAGCCGCACATTGCTATCCGCCCTATCCAAAAGATCATTTATGTTGATAGAAAACAACAGCGGATCTACCACACTTCCCTGGGGCACTCCAGATGATACCCTCACCTCCGATGAACACTTACCATCGAGGATAACGTACTGGGTTCTATTACTTAAAAAGTCTTCGAGCCACTCACATATTTGGGAACCAATCCCATATGCTCGTACCTTAGTTAGGATTCTGCAGTGGAGCACCGAGTCAAACTCTTTCCGGAAGTCAAGGAAGGACACCCTTCATCCATGGTTCGCAAGATATCATGTGAAAAAAGGGCGAGTGGCGTTTCGCAGGAGCGATGCTTTCTAAAGCCGTGCTGATGCACTGACAGCAAATTCTCTGTCTCAAGGAAATTCATTATATTCGTACTGAGAATATGTTCGAGAATCCTGCAACAAACCGATGTTAAGGATATTGGTCCGTAATTTTGAGGATCCGTCCTTCTACCCTTCTTATATACAGGCGTCACCTGCGTTTTTTTCCGGTCGCTCGGGACTTTACGTTGGGCAAGAGATTCGCGATAAATGCAAGCTAAGTAAGGAGCCAATGCAGTAGAGTACTCTCTGTAAAACCGAATTGGAATCCCATCAGGACCTGGAGATTTATTTATTTTCAACCCATTCAGCTGCTTCACAACCCCAGGGATGTCAAGTGGGGAGTGGGAAAGGTACCAGTAACACACGTCACACAGTAAAGCATTACCAGCCAATATTTTTTCTTACTTGTAAAAATTTTTTTAATGTGCATTTCTCATTATTCTCCTAGAAAACGTCAAATATTGTCGTACGAGACACACTGCTGGTAACTGGTTCCTCTAACTAAAATAAGCAGGGAAATTTATAACCAGTGCTAGTAGTTGCTAACAACAGTCAACAGATGATAGTGGAACTTAGTAATGGAATAAATAAAGATGGTTCAAAAAAAAAATGGTTCAAATGGCTCTGAGCACTATGGGACTCAACTGCTGAGGTCATTAGTCCCCTAGAACTTAGAACTAGTTAAACCTAACTAACCTAAGGACATCACAAACATCCATGCCCAACGCAGGATTCGAACCTGCGACCGTAGCGGTCTTGCGGTTCCAGACTGCAGCGCCTCTAACCGCACGGCCACTTCGGCCGGCAAATAAAGATGTTCAACTAGCTTTTGTTGACTGCTACTAGCGACTTACCAGCATTGGTTTTAATTTTCATATCTTTCAACATGGTCACAAGCCTTATGCACGACTTCCTATTGTAACCAAAAAATGAAATAAGCGGAGTGAAGCATTAAGAAATCTAGGCAGCGTGCACAATGAAATATCATATTCAGATATAAATAATAATAAAACAAAACCGGAAGAAGGAATTTAAGAAAATGACACTTGGTAGAAAAAAGGTATAATCTGAGTATTGATTTTTCCACTTCTAGAGACGATCTTGCCATCTTAACTTAATCTCTAGAAGATGCAACAAAGCAGCTAAATCTCCTACAAGACACAGCTTCAAAAACAGGCCTACATATATCTTTCAAAAAGACAGTATGTGACGCATACGAAGGAGGCACTGTAAATACCTTAAAAATGATTATGGAAGGACAAAAAAGGCTACGAAATTTAAATATCTAGTTGAAACAATACAACCTAACGCTTTGTACCAATAAGCTAACTTAGAAGCGTCAAGGAAAATGGAGATGGCTTTTCATTTGGCAGAAAACATGCATAACAAAATGTCTGTTTCCATAAATGCAGAACTCTAGCACTCCAATTCTGTTGTTAGATCAGAATGCCTTTATGCTTCAGAAAGCCTTTCGTTAGATACAGCTAAGCAATTAGGTGAAACAGAAAAGAAGGAAATGAAAATAATAAGAAAAGTCTTCGGATCAGAATATGACAATCGGAATTGGAAATTAAGAAGTAATGAAGACGTTTATGAAAAATTAGAACGAATATTTGACGCTACGAGGAAAGGAAGAACTGCATTTTATGGACATCTGACAGCGCTAGATGACAATAGAAGAATAGAAGAAAGGGCTGGATAAGAAAAGATTAACGAAAAGCAGTTTTAACTTCCTTGACAGAAACCCAAAAGCAAAAATGACGTGAATCAAAGAAGACTCACATGAGGAAAACGGAAATAACCGAGGAAGAAATAGGAGAAAGAGAAACGTTCACAGCAAAAGTAAAAAATTTCAAAGGCTTCCAGAAGAAAACAAAGAAATCGACAAGTGCAATACGGACAGAACAAAGAAGAGAAAATCACACGCAAAGAATGCGATGCTGCTGAACAAAACAAAGGAAACAAAGATGACGTACATTATTTACTTCACATGGTCCTTAGTAGTCCAAACCAATAAAAAAATACAGTTTCCTGTGTCAGTCACCTTTTTATTTTCCCAGTACGAGGATCGATGATTCACACTATTATCTTCAAGTGGAGAACTGTTTTCTTATATTACTGGTGTTTGAGTAGAGCACAGTAGTCTTTTGACAGTGCCTTTTCTGCAAAACCAATTTTATCACCAGCAAAAGACAACATAACCTGCCTTGCACTTCCTCTGTCGCATGGAAAGGTTGTGTGCTCTTCATTAACAACATGAATGTAACAACACAGTTCTCCAACTGAAGGCAATGAGGCGAGTAATCAAAACGTGTAGTGAGAAAAGAAACAAGTGAGTGACGTAGTAAACTGTTTCTATACTTATCAACAGTCGCAGCTCTCGTGATCTTACGTCCTAAAAATTCGAGAAGAATCACTTCGAGTGTACCACAGGACTCGTATTCTGCCATCCGGATTTATGTTTTCCTGGATTTCCCTGAATCACTTTTGGTGAATGCTGGGATAGTTAGCTATTCATTGTCCTTCCCCGATCAGAACCTGTCCTCCGTCTCTAATGAACTCGTTATCTGCGACATGTTAAACTGAAATCTTTTTTTTTTTTTAATTTTGTACATGACGCTGCCAAAGAATATCCAAGAAGTTGAAACAGTTCCCTTTGTTGATGATGCAGGTGTTACCAACAAACATAACGGGAGAAAATTCGACATCTGAAACAGTAAGTAAAAATTGTACCAAATTGTTAATGGTTCTCTGGAAATAGACTGTATCCGAATATAGATAAAACACAGCGCATGCAGCTCTCTACTGCTCAAGAACTGACTACACCGCGAGGAACAATGAATGACAGACCGTCAATAAATGAAACATAAAATACTACTGTATATCCGCCTGGCTTATAAAGCAACTAATTTCAGCCTTCGGCGTCGTCGTAAACCGCCGACAGGTCTTCGTTACACTCTCTGCACAGACGTGCGCATAAAAGGTACTGAGACTAACATCGAGAGCTACCTGGAACGTGACCGTCACTAGCCAATAAACAAAATACTGCAATAGTTTCAGCAAATTTTGTCTTTATTACACAATGTCACTATACAACTAGCAACATTACTGAAACAGTTCAACTCCCAACATAAGGACATTCAGCTCACAATAGATCATAATATATACTTTGGAACGAGGTATTGATAGGAACAACTGAATGAAACCATCCGTTATTGGAAAACAATCGGCTAATTTGGTTTTTTGCATTTATTTTATTTTTATTTTTACCAGGTGTACCGGTATGAAATGAGAGTTAAGATACAAATGAGTCGATAGGGAACATTTGTTGTGAACGAGCCTTAATGTTTTTTTGTTTGGTTGGTACGACATCTGTCAAAGATATTTAGTATACATCAAGTCATGGAACAAACAACATCATATGTTTTCATTGTGTTAACAATGTCGAATTTTGTACCAGAAAATGAGGATTTGCGGAAAGCATTAATTTTTTGTTTTCATTTGAAAAAAAGTGCTGCAGAGTCGCATCGAATGCTTGTCGAGGCATGTGGTGATCGTGCTCTATCAGAAGCAACATGCAAAAGATGGTTTCAACGGTTCATAAATAATGATTTTGATGTAAGAAATGAAGAACGTGAAAGAGCACCAAAAAAGTTCGAAGACGCCGAATTGCAACCAATATTGCATGAAGATGATACTTTGAGACAGAAGCAAATGACAGCAATGCTAAATGTTGCACAACAAACAATTTCCGACCATTTGAAAGTTATGGGAAAGATCCAAAAGTGTGGAAAATAGGTGCCACTTGAATTGAATGAAAGAGAGATGGAAAACCGAAAAACCATTTGTCAAATTTTGCTTCAAAGACATGAAAGAAAATCGATTTTGCATCGAATTGTTACTGGCGATGAAAAATTGATTTATTTTAAGAATCCTAAAGGTGAAAAATCATGGGTTAATCCGGGACAACCATCAACATCGACTGCAAAACCAGATCGATTCGGCAATGCTCTGTGTTTGGTGGGATCAGAAAGGTGTGGTGTATCATGAGCTTCTAAAACACGTTGAAACTGTGAATACTAATCGCTACAGACAGCAAATGATCAATTTGGACTATGCATTGATCGACGAAAGACCAGAATGGGCCAGAAGACACGGCAAGGTAATTTTTTTACGCGACAATGCACCTGCACACAAAGCAAAACTGGTTCAGGATACAATCAAAACAGTTGGCTGGGAGCTGCTGCCCCATCAGCGGTATTAACCAGACTTGGTAGTCGGAAGGGGCCATTTGTTTTAATCAATGGGACACGCACTGGCTGAAGAACACTTCGATTCCTACGAAGAAGTCGAAAATTGGGTGTCTGGTCGGTTTTGCTTCAAAAGCCGAACGTTTCTATTGGCATGGTGTCCAGAAATTGCCAGAAAGGTGGTCAAAATGTATAGAAACCAATGGTCAGTAGTTTGAATGAAATTTTTTTACTTTTCAGTTCAAAATAAGTATTTCATTTTCACAAAAAACGCTCATTTCATACCGGTACACCTGGTAGTCTTTCGACGGGTAGTTTGATGCGACCCGACGCGAATTCCTCTCCTGCTTCAATCTCTCCATCTCGGTGTAGCACTTGCAACCTTCGTCCTCAGTTATTTGCTGGACGTCTTCCAATCTCTTTCTTCTTCTACACTTTTTATCCTCTACAGCAACCTGTAGTAACATGCGGGATATTCTCTGATGTCTTAACAGATATCCCATCATCGTCCTCCTCCTTCTTGTCAGTGTTTTCCATATATACCCTTCCTCTCTGATCTGCGCAGAGCCTCCTCATTCCTTACCTCAACATTCCACCTAATTTTCAACATTCGTCTGTAGCACCACATCTAAAATGCTTCTGTTACGGTTTTCCCACAGTCCATGTTTCATTGCCATACAATGTTGTGTTCCAAACGTAACGTACATCCACAGAAATTTCTTCCTCAAATGAAAGCCTAAGTTTGTTACAAGTAGACTTCTCTCAGCCAGGACTGTTCTTTATTTCTGCTTCCGATATCCTTCTTGCACCTTGTACAAGAGCCAAGAGGGAATAAAAAAAGAGGAAGAACGAAATGCGCAAACTAAACAGGGTGTAGGACAGGAACGTAGTCTTCCGCCCCTAATTTTCAATCTGTACATCGAAGGAGCAATGATGGAAATAAAAGAATGGTTTAAGAGTGGAATTCAAATTCAAATTGAAACGATGCCATTGATCATATTCGCAGATGATATTGCTATCCTCAATGAAAGTGGCGGGCTTTCAAATAACTACGCTGATGAAAGGATGTGGCGTGAAGCCCTCAACTACGCACCCTCCGACTCAACGTTGTAGTATTAAAGTTTTGGTGGTTTCGTTGTCTAGGGGCTGGGATACGTACTTGCCGCATTACAGGCCAACTGCTGCTGAGTCTGCAGTATACGATAAGAATACACACATGAATCGACTGGTTGAAGTTTTCTATGACTCGCCAGTTGCGAATTATAAAAGTAACATATAAATTTATAAATGAAAGATTGCAATTAAATACAATCTGCAAGTAGTATCTTAACGATTTTAAATGATGAGTAAGATAGTAGAAGTGCTCTTGAGAATGCGGTATATTTTTGCAAAACACTTATTGGTGGTCCAGCAATTAAATAAAATATAAGTTCAATAACATGTTCAAATGGCTCTGAGCACTATGGGACTTAACTTCTGGGGTCATCAGTCCCCTAGAACTTAGAACTACTTAAACCTAACTAAGCTAAGGAGATCACACACATCCATGCCCGGGGCAGGATTCGAACCTAAGACCGTAGCGGTCACGTGGTTCTAGACGAATAACAGGGAACCAATAGATTCCTACTGCACGTAATTAGTTATGTACAACAACATGCACACTACGTCTTCACTGTAGAAACCTCAGAAATCTGACAAGTCCGCACTCCGAAGTATTTCTATCTCTCGCTACCACGCGCTAACAGCTCCACTTTCCAAGTCTCTCTCGTGACAGATGTGTCCAGTGGCGTACTCTCCAGTACTGCCCCTGTGTCCTCTCCGGAAACTCGCCTCAATTCAGGCTCCCAATTCACGAGCGCTGTGTTTGGCTAGAGCGCTCCCTCCATGTCTCCACCCCAACGTACACCCACAAACATATTTAAACACATACGAAATTTTGGATGTACATTTAAATACTTGAAATTAAATAAATATTCCTACGGCTGGACCATAAACACGCTCTAACACAAGTTATTAAATATGTAAACAATTAAGCAAAACATATATCAAAAGAAAAGAACCAAAACCCAGGCCAGGAGCTTAATGTCTCTGTGCTTTATAAAACACAGTAAGTAATTGACCAGTTTCTTCATGAAAATCATATATCGGATATTAACAGAGACATAGATGAATAAATATATTTATAAGCATGCTTCTACCGTTTTTTCGTGTAACTGTGGAGTATTTACGGCCTGACGCGATCGATAGTAATCGGCCATTTTGACCTCCAATAACTCATGTACTATTCAAGTTACATGCCTGTAATTCATACCAATTTGGATTTACACTAACAGCTTTCTAAAGACACGGCGATCGACAAAATCGGATGAAGAGTTTTATATTTTGGAAATCCGTTGCTGGGTGTTACTTGTATAATCTATAGACAGACACTAAAGTTTAAACTAATAAAGATATTGAAAATCTGATTACACCAACAGAATCGTCGTGCGTATAATAGTAATGTACATGTTTCTTTTTGAGGTATCATGATTCATCTGGCTACTATTAATTTCTATACGAACTGTGAAATGTCTGCTATTAAGGTTTTTTACAAAGTCCGCCATCTTTGGCACTCTCGGGGTGTCTCCTTCATCGACACAGAGCGCCGTCCTCGTCACAGCGGAATTGCCAGCCACGCGGCTGGACCGGCCGTTGTGCGGCACCACGCGGTTGCTAAGCTAACGTCCCGGACCACGTGGTCGCTGCCGGACCGCGACTTGCCGAGAGGCCCCAGCTCGGAACTTCGAAATTTTCAGGGCACCACAACTCACCTGTTACCTGAAAAAGTGAAGAACAATCACAGTATCTGATGAATGGAGCGAACAGTGTAATGAGTACAGAACATGGATTGAGTGTAAATCGAAGAAAGACGAAAGTAATGAGAAGTGACAGCAATGTGATAAGAGAAAAACTCAACATCAGGGTTGATGGGCGCGAAGTAGCTGCAGTTAAGGAGTTCCACTACCAGGCAGTAAAATAACCAATGACGGACGGAGCTTATGTATGGGTTGAATTTTCGTTCCTTCTTTTGTGTGAAATCAGTCTATGAGAGCAAGCGAGTGAAAGCAGTGGGTTCAGTCGGTTGCGGCTTTATGTGCCCGGTAGGCTATTCATTGATTCTTTTGAGTGAAACCAGTCCGTGGGAGCAAACGAATAAAACTAGTCACTACAGTCGGCTGTAGTTTCACGTATCAGTTGTATTACTCATTTATTCATTCATTCCTTGGAGTGGAGCCAGTCTGTGGAAGCAACCGAATGGGAACCGCCAAGGCGGCCAGGCGCATTGAGTTCTGAGCGGAAACATTCGATCGTTTTGCTATTGTTAAATCATTATTGCTGACAGCGCCCTCTTATCGACTGCGGTCACGGTTATTGCCGTTCTGATGTCTGCTTTTTGTTGAGTGCCAATAAGTAGCCTTTAGTTTAGCTTTTCATCCATATTTATGAATAGGCGTTTTTTCATCATTGTATTTTCCTTGTTTGCGCATCAAATTATTGGATACAAGATCCACCTGTTATGCAGAACTCGGTTTTAATGTGATCGCAACATGTTTCAGCCCCTCTCTGCCGTCATAAGTGAGTTATTTGTTAAAATCGTAATCTTGAATTATACGCTTCTGCAAGTCCATTTGTGCATTATCATGCATCGGTAGCGTGTCATGTTTTGTGATCTGAGATTTTCCCGGCGTACAGAAATCTTGAAAATTTCTCAGGTATTCAGCCAGGTAGCGTCGTCCAAAAGGCGCGATATTTCGGCAAGCCGACTTCTTGCCTTCTTCAGGCGTTCTTGCCGAAATATCTTCCCTTTTGGACGACGCTACCTGGCTGAATACCTGAGAAATTTTCAAGGTGTCATGTTTTGTTTTGGCAGATCCGTTTTATTTTGCGTTTCCCTAGCTACTGAGAAGTACACGCAAATACTACACACATTTTCAGAATTTTGTTTGTAACTAATACTCTTCACTTCCCTAAAACACAGTGTATATATGATGTGCAATCTTATAATAGCAACATTTACACTGTTTTTTTCGCTAAGTGAAAAATGTTAGTTAGCAACAAAATTCGGAAAATATCTGTAATATATGTGTAAGGTTCTCAGTAACTCATGGGAAAGAAAATGGGCCTCCGAAAATAAAACATGACATGCCACAAGTGCATGATAATTCACGAATGGTCCTAAGGAGCGGGAAATGTAAAATTAAGATTTCAATAAATAAAAATCAGCGATGATGACACAGCGGTGCTGAAACATGTTTGGGTCACATGAGAAAACAGTGTTTTGGCTAACACGCGAGCCTTGTATTCAACACTAGGAGTTTTCTTTATAGCGATCTTTGGCTGGATCAGAGTGACAAAATTGTCAGTGGCGTTTGAACGGAAGGACTAACATGATTTGATGAAATGTTATTATCACGATAAACTGAATGCTATGTACAGTATCCCCATGGATGATTCATATTATGAAATCAATCGTATTTTAAAGAAAATTAAGGAATGATTACAAACTTTTCTCGCGAAGAAAATTCTTCCGGTAAGTGGCAGTACATGCTTAAAAATCAAGCGATCACGTCACCAACAGTTAAAAAACGTGTTTTTTATATGCTTTCCCCTTACGTTACCTCAGAGTTTACCGAAAGAGAATTATAGGTGACGGGTGTAAGCCAGAGGGAAGAGAGACACAGTGCTTCAATAAATTTAAACAAAAAACTGATTGTTCACTTCTTTAAACATAAGTTTATGATATAGTGTCGTATGTTAACTATTTAAAGCCAACCAAAGATTCATTTTTAATGCCAACATTATGAAAAATTCATGTTGAAGTAAATACATAAATTTGGTACATCATTGATCATACAATGTAAGCTTTCACGGCCGGTATTGTCTTCACTTAAGACTTCCGGGCTGATAGGCCGTGGTCGAAGCATAAAACCCTCTCCTGACGTTTCGTCTCCGACTGCGGGAGACATCCTCGGAGCGGCAGTTCGCCGCTTTACCTCCGAGGATGTCTCCCGCAGTCGGAAACGAAATGTCAGGAGAGGGTTTTATACTTCGAACACGGCCTATCAGTCCGGAAGTTTTAAGTTGGTAAATCATTTTTAGAAATATACTTTTTACTCTCCTCTCATTGACATAAGATTCGTTATTAGTCTATAAAGAAGTTAAAAACCCTAGCCATTTGTAACATTATTCCCGTAATGTGTGTAAGTGAAACCATTGAAACCCGAAAGCGAGTGAAAACATTCACATAACTGACGTAACGGACAGAAACTTGTGTTCGTCGCTTGTCTCGTCTTGAGTCAAGCTACTCAAATCCGGAGAGTGAGTGAAAAACATTAGTATAGCTGATGTGGCCGCAGCGGCTAGTTTCGTTCTGTTGTGTCGGTCTACTGAAAAAACAACTGAACGAAAAAAAAATAGTCCACTGGCCTAGCCGTTGTTAAAACCATCGGTTGTTCCACCACTAGCCACAAGGAGACACTTACTATTTACAGAAAAACCGTAGCTCCAGATATGCAAGTTTCCAGCACCTACACAGGCACGAACATGGACCTTCCCATTCGATGGTGCATCGCCTCCTATCTGTTCCATTATGTGAAGCTATCTTTCAAACAGTACCGCAGGCCATCAAACATATCGCTTCTACTAGTGGCTGTGGCTCTTCCCTGACGGATAACATACTTCGAAACAAAGGACGAGTGTGATTACAACGCTTATGTAAGCTGGCGAACGGGAATCACTAAGTAGCTACGAACGCTAATGCATCATCACGTACGTTGCCAAAATTTCAGATAATCTCGCAAAAAGTTAGTACAGCAAATTCAAATGTCCGTTTTATAATGTTGTTGTTGTTATGGTCTTCAGTCCTGAGACTGGTTTGATGCAGCTCTCCATGCTACTTTATCCTGTGCAAGCTTCTTCATATCCCAGTACCTACTGCAATCTACATCCTCCTGAATCTGCTTAGTGTATTCATCTCTTGGTGTCCCTCTACGATTTTTACCCTCCACGCTGCCCTCCAATGCTAAATTTGTGATCCCTTGATGCCTCAAAATATGTCCTACCAAGCGATCCCTTCTTCTAGTCAAGTTGTGCCACGAACTTCTCTTCTCCTCAATCCTATTCAATACCTCGTCATTAGTTACGTGATCTACCCACCTTATCTTCAGCATTCTTCTGTAGCACCACATTTCGAAAGCTTCTATTCTCTTCTTGTCCAAACTAGTTATCGTCCATGTTTCACTTCCATACATGGCTACACTCCATACAAACACTTTCAGAAACGACTTCCTGACACTTAAATCTATACTCGACGTTAACAAATTTCTCTTCTTCAGAAACGATTTCCTTGCCATTGCCAGTCTACATTTTATATCCTCTCTACTTCGACCATCATCAGTTATTTTACTCCCTAAATAGCAAATCTCCTTTACTACTTTAAGTGTCTCATTTCCTAATTTAATTCCCTCAGCATCACCCGATTTAATTTGACTGCATTCCATTATCCTCGTTTTGCTTTTGTTGATGTTCATCTTATATCCTCCCTTCAAGACACTGTCCATTCCGTTCAACTGCTCTTCTAAGTCCTTTGCTGTCTCTGACAGAGTTACATTGTCATCGGCGAACCTCAAAGTTTTTACTTCTTCTCCATGAATTTTAATACCTACTCCAAATTTTTCTTTTCTTTCCTTTACTGCTTGCTCAATATACACATTGAATAACATCGGGGAGAGGCTACAACCCTGTCTCACTCCTTTCCCAACCACTGCTTCCCTTTCATGCCCCTCGACTCTTATAACTGCCACCTGGTTTCTGTACAAATTGTAAATAGCCTTTCGCTCCCTGTATTTTACCCCTGCCACCTTCAGAATTTGAAAGAGATTATTCCAGTTAACAATGTCAAAAGCTTTCTCTAAGTCTACAAATGATAGAAACGTAGGTTTGCCTTTTCTTAATCTTTCTTCTAACATAAGTCGTAAGGTTAGTATTGCCTCACGTGTTCCAACATTTCTACGGAATCCAAACTGATCTTCCCCGATGTCCGCTTCTACCAGTTTTTCCATTCGTCTGTAAAGAATTCGCGTTAGTATTTTGCAGCTGTGACTTATTAAACTGATAGTTCGGTAATTTTCACATCTGTCAACACCTGCTTTCTTTGGGATTGGAATTATTATATTCTTCTTGAAGTCTGAGGGTATTTCGCCTGTCTCATACATCTTGCTCACCAGATGGTAGAGCTTTGTCATGACTGGCTCTCCCAAGGCCGTCAGTAGTTCTAATGGAATGTTGTCTACTCCCGGGGCCTCTTTTCGACTCAGGTCTTTCAGTGCTCTGTCAAACTCTTCACGCAGTATCTTATCTCCCATTTCGTCTTCATCTATATCCTCTTCCATTTCCATAATACCAATAGCATATCAGAATTTTTATTTAATAGCAAAGACGAACTGGAAACATTGGCACAGAGTGGTTTGTATAAAATTACATGCAAGCACCTTGGAAAAGTATAATGACCGACGGAAAAAAAATCGCAACACAAAGAAGGAGTTGTGCTACATAAACAAAAGTTAGTAGGCGTGTTTCTACAGCTGAAAGACGATGTCTACTAAAATTTCGCCCCACCCGTATAAGGATGGCACTAGTAGCTCCACAATGAGGATTCAAATCACGTTTGTTTTAAACACACGCCGTAACGATCGTGAGCGTTAGTTACCTTTGAGTCTGGACGCGATGAGTTCAAGTTAGTGAAGAAAACCTTTAAAGCGACAAAGACGCCTTTATCAACACCTCGCTGAGTTTCAACGGGGTCGTGTGCTAGGGCTACGAGAAGCTGGATGTTCCTTCTGCGACATTGCAGAAAGATTTAGCAAAATGGAGCCACTGTACGTGGTTGCTGGTGGCAGCGGTGGTTACGGGAAGTGTACGGTCGCAAGAAGACCTGCCTCCTGCCTACCACGTGGCAGTACCGAGAGGGGACACCATCGTGTTAGGCGTACGGCTCTGGCACATCGTACTGCGTCTGCAGCAGAAATCTGAGCAGCAGTTGGCACCACTGTGACACGACGAACTGTTACGAATCAGTTACTTCAAGGACAGCGCCGAGCAAGACGCCCTGTAGAGTGCGCTGTACTGACCCCAAACCACAGCCATTTACTACTTCAGTGGAGTCAACCGAGAGCTCATTGGAGGTCAGGGGTGAGGTCTATTGTGACGAAAGCTGGTTCTACCTCGGTGCCTGTCATAGCCGTGCGACGGTTAAATGCACGCCAGCTGAGCGCTTGCGGCCAACCTGTCTGCAAGCTGGACACACTGGACAGACACCTGTAGCTACGGTTTCGCGCGCGATATCGTATGACAACAGGAGAATTTCTCGTGGTTATCCCACGTACACTGACTGATAATTTGTACGTGTCTGGTGACTCAAACTTTTGTGCCGCCATCCATGAGCTACATTTCAGGGGGTGTTTCTCTGCAGGATAAAGCTCGTCTACGTACCGCTATAGTAACCTAACATTCTCTAGAAAGAGACGATATGTTGTCTTGACGTGCTCGATCAGAAGATCTGTCTCCAATCGAGCACGTATGGGACATCAACGGACGACAGCTTCTGCGTCATCCACAAAGAGCATTAACCGTCTGCTTACTGTCGCACCAAGGGCATCAGGCATGCAACTCCATCCAACAAACTGACATCTGGCACCAGTGCAACACAATTCAAGCGCGACTGCATGCTTGCACTCAACATTCTGGTGATTAAGTCAGTTATTAATGTACCACCATTTCACACGTGGGATGGCTAATCTCCATCTTACATTAAGCTATGATCTTGCAATGTTAATCACTTAAATATGTTACATAGACAAATATATTCCCAAAATTTCACGGCTTTATATTGATTATTTTTTTGTTTTTGATATTTTTTTTCCGTCAGTTCAGTACCAGACATCCTGCTGTTTATTGGGTTCCATCTATCTAAGTTAAATAATCCAATGTTACATTAGAAAACCTAGGGAGCGTACATAACGGACACAGTAATTCTACTACAGCTGCATCATACTCCGCGAGCCACCTAACGGTGTATGGCGGAGGGTACATTCGTTACCACCATCCCTCCAGCTCTGTTCCACCCACGAATAGTGCGTGGGAAGAGCCTCTCCATTGGCTCCAATTTCTCGAATTTTCTCCTCGTGGTCAATACGCGATAGATGTACCACAGCAACCGCTACTGGGTTCCATCTAGTTCCTGTTACAATAAGTGACCTGCCATCGTATATCCAAAAAATTGAAATAGTCGCCTTTGTTGATGATACAAATATTAATATCAAGCATGATGGAGAATCTTCAGCACTTGAAATGGTAAATAAGAGTTCTTGAAAATTATTCACTGATTCTTTACAAATGAACAATCACAGAAAAGACATAAAAACACAAAACATTTTGTTATGTACTCCACAAGATCTGAGCATGGCGTTAGAAATAATACAGTGTTGAAGATCAATTGATGGAAGACAATATTCTAATTTCTTGATTGTTAATGTTTGAAGTAATCTCTTCTGGATGTCACATGCTAAATATCTTCTTAAATATCAATTTGCTGTAACTTTTACATAACGGACTGCATCAGATTTTGGACATAAAACTTAAAAGGATAATTTTGTCTCGCTTATAGTTTATTAAATAGTTGGGCATATTACCAACAGCCTCGTAGTACAATTACTCCATCATGATATTCTTATTCTGAAATGTATCCTAGTGTCGACTGTACGCAGTGTTTGAAACGATTTCATGGGCAGTTCTGTCACATCCCATGTTTGTATGCCTTGAAGTATGTAGTTTTAGAACATACTTTCATCTCTTGTGAAACCCACATTTTTATACCTTCAAGTATGCAGTTTTATAACATATCTTATCTCCTCTTTCACTACGCGTTCAATTAGCGATTCACGACTCAAACTTCGTTGTACAAATGATTCCACTAAACTTCATTGCACTGCACTGCCCTTAATGCAACTGACCTTGCCTCACGTGGGAAGTTACAAAATGCAGAATGTGTAAATTTGTGTATCATCTCTGTTTTATGAATTTTTTAAGTTTTGTCTCAACAGTAGTACCGTTCTTTTGCTGTGAATGTTATTCACTGAAATAAATGGAATAATGACAATACTGTACATATATTTCTACTGCACATCTATTTCAGTGTGTATTAGTGATCGTTAGTCTGTAAACAACACGGAAAAATTTGAGAGATGAATTGTTCACGTAAACATGATAAAGGCTTGTTTACCTGATTCGACCATTTGGGTATACCAAGACTTTATCACATCATTCCACTTGATTACCGGGGCGGTTCTTACTCGATTACACAAATTCCAGTGCATAAACAGGCATGACATTTTCAGAAAGTGGAATTTTACGTTGTTTCCAACGGTCATGCAAAACAGATAAATGAGAAATTAAAACGTTAAATAAAAGAAATTAGCTGTAGTCATGAGTAAATAGTAGTATGTAAGCTACGGCAGCCACTTACATGTAGCAAAGCGACGGCTTTTGTTAAGACTCTCAAGCACATAGAAGCAGAACATAGGAGCATACTCTCCAAGGTACTTAAGAGGACGTGAGATGTGCAGTTTGAGAGTTTGTATGAAGAATAACCTCCACCTGATGCCAGTTCTTAGGCATGAGGACACACACACACACACACACACACACACACACATATATATATATATATATATATATATATATATATATATATATATATATATAGACACGTGTATGCTTATACGAGCGAGCGCTCTTGTGTTGCTTTCGCTCTCTCTGTCTCTCTGCATATGTGTGTGTGCAGCTTTCACATGCTGATTCGCAAAAGGTATACGCAGAACATATATGTGAAGTTTTGTGAGGCTTTAACGCCTGTGGTCAGATAAGCAACCACCTGTGACAAGTTGAATACTAAACAAAACTTGTCAGTTCATTGTTAAGCTGCTCGTTGAGGCATAAAACGCTGTTTACCGTTGTTTCGAGGTCAACACACTTGCTTTCTCTGAAACCAGTCGTTAACTTGAAACTGACACGAGCCACTGAAGGACGGAGTTCAGCCTTTATCCAGGAATGGAAATCTGTAATGGTTCAGCAAACTCTGCGACAGTCTTAGATAGCCAAACAGCTGCCCCGGTACCTTTTTCTAATGTCTCGGGAGAATGTTACTGGATTCAAGGTGGAGAAGTGAAACGATGACGTCACTGCTTATGACCTACAGTGAAATTTACGGTAGTGGTATTTTCCCCTAACTGGATGAAATATACATCCAAGTATTTGGCATTCACATTTCAGCATAAATGCGTTCACCTGTGTCAGCATTTCATGCCTATAAAAGTTAACACGTTATGATAAGAGTGCATGATTATAAGTTATGACTTTTTCGTATTTTTGAACAGAAAATGCCTTGTCAACTCAAGCCTTCCAGGATAGATGCCATAAGAATATTTATTAATTACTCACAACTGGAGGCAACCATGTCATCTAAAGTCGTTATGGTTTCCGTTCCGAAGACTCGTTCACCGCTCTTTCCTGTGCATATCTCTGTATCTGCATATAACTACTGTTGAATTCATCCACAAGAACCTTTTTTTTAGCCTGTCCTGAGTCTCTACTAACAATTTTACCAGTCAATACTTTCTTCCGTTACCAAATTAACTAATCCTTGATGACTCAGGATATGTTCAATCAACCAATCCGTCTTTTTAGTCAACTGGTCCCACAACGCTCTTTTCCCCTTGATAGGGTTCAGAATTTTTTGATTTGTTAGCCGATTAATCCATCTAATCTTCAGCATTCTTCTGTAACACCATGTTTCAAAACCTTCTATTCTCTGGTTGTCTGAACTGTTCATTCTGCGCGATCCATTTCCATGTTAGCATATATTCCAGACAAATAATTTCAGAAAAGAGTTCCTACCACCTAAATTTATATTCGACGTTAAAAAAATTGTGTTTTTCATAACACTTTTCTTGCAGTTGTCCTCTGCACTTTTTACCCTGTCTACTTCAGTCTTCGTTAGAAGTTTTGTGGTTGATGTAGCAAAACTCAAACTACTTTATTGTCTCGTTTCCTAATCTAATTACCTCCGGTTCGCCTGATGTATTTCTACCACATTCCATTACACTTGCTTTGCTTTCGTTAGTATTCATTTAATAAGACGCTGTCCATTTCGTAAAACTGGTCTTCAGAGCTCTATGGTGACTGACAGATTTGCAACGTCATCGGCTAATCTAAAACGTTTTATTTGACATCCGCGCACTTTTATTCCTATTCCAATTTTCATGTTAATTTCCTGCACTGCATGCTCTATCTACAGATTGAATAACATGCTGCATCACTCAATTCTCACTTAGTGTCTATTTGACGGTCCCCGACTTTTACGGCTACAGTCTGGTTTCCATAGAATTACTGCCCAGCTTTCTCTTCGTATACATTTCAAAGAGTGCATACCAGTCAAGATAGTTCCTGTTTATTGTGTTCCAAAGCGTTGATAAATCTTAGAAATAACATTTTGTAACACGTGAAGTAGCTGTATAATTTATTTCTAAATATACTATCAGTTTCAGTCATAGACTATTTTTCAGTACAAATTTGAATTAAAAGCACAACTTCAGTTGCTAAAAATAGTCGAAAATGTTTTCTAAATACTAGAAATTATCCGTTACATACGAATAACGATGCATGGTAATATGAAGTGGAAAGACCATTCAAATTCAATTGCCGTTAAGCAAATGCCAGGATTCGATTTATTGCTGTCATGATGGGAAACTGCAAAATATGTATGAAATTTATAGCTTACAAAATTGCTATACTCCCTGTAACTTAATTGTGCTAATAGTCCACATTTGAAGAAGGACTCATTGGAGAAATCGGGCATATGAAAGGAAAGGGAGCCGGCCGAAGTGACCGAGCGGTTCTAGGCGCTTCAGTCTGGAACCGCGCGACCGCTACGGTCGCAGGTTCGAATCCTGCCTCGGGCTTGGATGTGTGTTATGTCCTTAGGTTAGTTAGATTTAAGTAGTTCTAAGTTCTAGGGGACTGATGGCCTCAGGTGTTAAGTCGCATAGTGCTCAGAGCCATTTGAAGCCAAGGAAAGGGATCATGAAAAGTTACAAGCTTTTTGGGACGCTGTAGAGTGTGATACAAATGGTGGAAAGTCTCAACTAGCACACGCACCAAGAAGCACGCCTCGCGCCTGGCGAAGCTCTACATTGAATATTCCAAGAACAAGTGTAAACGATGGACTCTACGTGTAGGTTGTAGCCCTGTACATAGCATCCTCGAACAGATTGCGATGAAAAAATTACATGCCTAACAGGTGGGAGGGAGGTTTTTAAACGGTCATTCTCACCACTCCTCATTCGTGAATAGGCCCAGAAGACACCTTAATGAGCAGTACAACGAAAAATGTAAAGTTAAAACACCCACCTTATGAATGCATTTTGCATGAGTAGAAGAAAAGACCGCTTTGAGATGCTTGTGGTATTATTAATTTACTTTCATATGGCATTAGCCTCTACATGTATTGTACAACAATAATTAATTGAAAATGATGAAATAATTGGGACTAAAACGAACATTGAAAATAAACGAATTACTTATTGCTTCTATTATTGGTTGTACAGATTTGAGCTGGACGATTTACGTTGTAAAACACACCGGTTTTTAATTCACTTGTTTAAGTTTTTGATTCTCGCCTAAGTTAGAAAAATATAAACGTGTCAAAGAATAACATCATACAAAGCTAAAGAATTCATAATGAGACATATTTATAACTAGGGTGGTAGCTTCCCATAAGTTTCATCATTTATTTGCAGAAGAGCCTGATCGTTTTGTGGTAAAGAGCGTCCGTGAACAATGCACAGTAGAGGGGTCGAACCCCGGTTGGACCACGGAATTTATCCCATCTGCGTTTAACCTAGCCTTCACCTCTCACTAATGTTAAGATTCGCTAGGAACGACACGCGGTTCGGATTACACGTTAAACTGTAGGTTTCCTTTTATCTCAGCTAGGTTAATCGCCGAAGTTGCGTCCAATTTAAAGACTTGCACCAGGCCGCTTACTCACACGGAACTATTACTATTTTTAGCTTGGGACATGATTTGTCTGGTATTAAGTCTGTTACATGAGCGAACTGTGTTTAAATCGGTTAGTTTATTTAGTATGTTTTACTGAATGCTGTTCTTTGTGTAAATAAATTTTGAAGTTGTTTTTAGAGGTCTAGTTTCTTCTCCATTTCATATCCGAAACGAAAGAGCAACTAGCGCAGTGGTTATAAGAGAGCATCCGAATACCGAAAAAGGAATTTCGATTTCATCTTCCACAGAGATTATGCCCACTGGAATCTGGGATGAGTATGAGATCCTGCTGAGTGATTACCTTGCGTAGACTAAAAGATACCTGGCGACCCTCTTGCACATTCAACATTGTGCAACCTGTTGGGTCAGACGAGGTACATTCAAGTTCTAAGGCCTCCGATTTTTTTGCTCCGGACTGGAAAGAGATAGAAACATGCGCATTGTTTGAAAATGAGGCCGCGTTCATTGTCAATATGTCCCAGAGATGGCATCACCGTACGGCAGATGGAATTTTACCACCAGCGGCGAGAATGAGGACTGTTTTAAATACTTAAAATGGCGACGTTTTCCTTACTTGAACAGCGTGCAATCATTCGTTTTCTGAATTTGCGTGGTGTGAAACCAATTGAAATTCATTGACAGTTGAAGGAGACATGTGGTGATGGCGTTATGGATGTGTCAAAAGTGTGTTTGTGGGTGCGACCGTTTAATGAAGGGAGAACATCGTGTGACAACAAACGGAAACACCTCGGGCTCGCGCAAGCCGGTCTGACGACATGATCGAGAAAGTGGAGAGAATTGTTTTGGGGGATCGCCGAATGAATGCTGAAGAGATCGCCTCCAAAGTTGGCATTGCTGTGGGTTCTGTGCATACAATCCTGCATGACGACCTAAAAATGCGAAAAGTGTCATTCAGGTGGGTGCCACAAATGCTGACGGACGACCACACGGCTGCCCGTGTGGCATGTTGCCAAGCAATGTTGATGCGCAACGACAGCATGAATGGGACTTCCTTTTCGTCGGTTGTGACTATGGATGAGACGTGGATGCCATTTTTCAATCCAGAAACAAATCGCCAGTTAGTTCAATGGAAGCACACAGATTCACCGCCACCAAAAAAATTTCGGGCAACCACCAGTGCTGAAAAACTGATGGTGTCCATGTTCTGGGACAGCGAGAGCGTAATCCTTACCCATTGCGTTCCAAAGGGCACTACGGTAACAGGTGCATCCTACGAAAATGTTTTGAAGGACAAATTCCTTCCTGCACTGCAACAAAAACGTCCGGGAAGGGCTGCGCATGTGCTCTTTCACCAAGACAACGCACTCGCACATCGAGCTAACGTTACGCAACAGTTTCTTCGTGATAACAACTTTGAAGTGATTTCTCATGCTCCCTACTCACATGACCTGGCTCCTAGTGACTTTTGGCTTTTTCCAACAATGAAAGACACTTTCCGTGGCCGCACATTCACCAGCTGTGCTGCTATTGCCTCAGCGATTTTCCAGTGGTCAAAACAGACTCCTAAAGAAGCCTTCGCCGCTGCCATGGAATCATGGCGTCAGCGTTGTGAAAAATGTGTACGTCTGCAGGGCGTTTACGTCGAGAAGTAACGCCAGTTTCATCGATTTCGGGTGAGTAGTTAATTAGAAGAAAAATCGGAGGCCTTAGAACTTGAATGCACCTCGTACAACTCTGGACTCTCCGTAACATGGCTGCATCTACAGATCCAAGAGCAGCATGAACACGCTCTACAATTTCTTCCACATGCGTCGGTACAGTGAAAGAAGAAGTCCAGGGGGTTTAGATCAGGTGGACGCGGCGGCCATACAGCTGGACCCCCCCCTCCCCCCTCGTTCGAGCCATTAATTCCGAAGTATGGATGAGTATCATCTTGTTGGAAACGTAACCTCCGCCGCACATGAAGTGGAACATCTCACAGCCCATCTGGCAAATAATTTGAGAGGAATGCATGATAATTTCGTGCAGTCAACGGGTCAAGCAACAAGTAGAGATCCATCTCCCGTCTCCCAATATTCCGGGCCAGATGCTCATGCCAGGGTGAACTTCATTATCCACTGCCGCTGGTGAAGTGCGGTTTAACGTCACACCAATGGTGGCCATTGTGCATGTTGAAGACACTCTCAAGAGTGAACGCTCTTTCACACGACCGTATTAATACAGTGTCTGTGAAGTCGTCGCTTGCTTCCTCTTGTTGTAGGAACCATTTAGAGTATAGTATCCGCAGACGGCGGTCTGCAGAATGCAGGTGTCGCGTTAAGGAATAATGACAGGAAATGCTTTTGTATTCCAGTCACTGATCACAATATGAATTCTTTAGACGATGACCGGTTTCAGTCTGTAATGACTGTTGAGGACTGGCAAGACAGCCAATCCACAGTGACGGGTAACCGAAAGGCACGCGCTTAAACTCACGCAGGCTGGCGTGAGGTCTGAAACAGGATACGTAATGAATGCTATAAAGAAAAGTACGTAGTTGCTGGAATACTTAACTTTAATCCACAATTGGTGAACATTGGTCTTGTTACTGTACATGCTTCATTAGATACATAGCAGAGGATAAATGGCGCCTTGCTAGGTCGTAGCAATTGACTTAGCTGAAGGCTATGCTAACTATCGTCTCGGCAAATGAGAGCGTAATTGTCAGTGAACCTTTCCTAGCAAAGTCGGCTGTACAACTGGGACGAGGGCTAGTAAGTCTCTCTGGACCTGCCGTGTGGCGGCGCTCGGTCTGCAGCTACTGACAGTGGCGACACGCGGGTCCGACGTATACTAGCGGACCGCGGCCGATTTAAAAGCTACCACCTAGCAAGTGTGGTGTCTGGCGGTGACACCACAATGACCATCCTCAGATCTTTTTTACACCATGCCCTAAAGTGATACGACCATAATGGAATCGTCAAAACAAATAAATATAATCAGCATAGCGTCGTCACATAGTGGACGATGTGGCTTATTCTACACCATATCTTAAATCTATGTGACGATACTATGCTGATTATATTTATATGTTTTGACGATGCCATTATGGTCTGATCACGTTAGGACATGGTGTAAAAAAGATCTGACGATGGTCATTACAGACTGAAACCGGTCATCGTCTAAAGAGTTCATATTGTGATCAGAGACTGGAATACAAACGCATTTTACAGTATTGGATCACTGTTTGTATACGCGATTATGTCGCAGTTGGTGAAAATAATGACAGGGGTACAGCTCATGGTCACGCAACGCGCCAACGACGGAGCGCTGCAAGACACGCACTGGCCTTGCTGCGCTACGCGTACTTCGGTGTGATTCTGGGTGTGTGATCTCCAGAAGAGCTTCCTCAGAAGCTGGAGTACGGCTTGTCCGTGGACGATCCCTGTCATGAGATCATGGAAGGAAACTCCAGACAAGACACTTTTTTATCTGGATGACGTCGACCAGGATATGTAGCACCATATTCACGAGCGGCAACACCAGCCTGGTTATCAGATGCACCAAGGACCAGAACCCAATCCTCATATTTATAGTTCGTATATGGCATACGTCTGCCACACTGTTTTAGAATAACACAAGAAGAAAATACAATATGTGTACTAATGTACAGGGAGTCTGTCACGGGCACCTTGCTCCGTTAGCAACTACTCTCAGCCTGGTGAACACCACACGGAGTATAAACACGTCATTAGTCGCAGAGGGCTGTTCCACCTAACTCGGATCATCCCTGTTACAGCTTTTGTTCTGCGTGATTCATCCCAACACTGGGGAAATGTTCGTTTTGCCCCAACGGCAATGGACGTGAAGCTCCCACGTTTCCATCGGTTTTAATAATACTATTACTAATAATAATAATAGTAACACATGGAGATACTTACGAACCAGCATGCGCTTATCAGACTGAATGTTGAAACTCCTAATTAGTCGTTTCACTATGACAATACGTACAAATTATAACCGACTTTAGAAATTATTTGCACAGCACGTTGCTAGCCCTACTGGCGATGTGAGGCGCTAACGAAATGTAAAAATGTAATGGACCCGAGCGTGGCAAGAATAATAATTGGTACTAATCGATGGGACCATTGCGGGGGGGGGTGAACAGAAAACAAATTTGGAATCTAGTAGAGGCAGTGGTGCGAAAGGCTTCTTTAATAGCTGACCTATGAAAATGGTTGATGGTCGTACTTTCATGTCTGTTTTCGTAGTATTCAAGTGAAAATATTTTGTAGAAGACCCAGTGTAATCGCCTCATGACGGTTAAGACGTCAGATACCTTACCACGCAGACTATATTTCACAAATAAAACCGAATACGCCCCTCGGCCCCTGTAACTCAAAACGCTGTCCACTGCACCAAGTACACAGCATGACTGCCGTTTGCTGACAGACGCAGTTACCGTAGATGTGATTACAGTGTTACCAGATCGCCAATCTATAACGTCCGCTTACAGCCGGAAACTTGCGCCGGGCGAAATGCTGTGCTAGACATTTTTGTGTTGCTAGTATGTAAGGACTCGTGCTGCGAAGTGCGAGTGCGGGAATTATTCTTCGCCCTGTATATAAGGCGATTCACCTAAAAATTGCACCTCAAATATTGCGGAATTGGAAAGTGCTATTGACGTGCTGTTTTCACAGAATGGATTGGCAGTCAGGGGCTCGTACTGTTAGCTAATAGGTCGTGCGGTAGCGTTCTCGCTTCCCGCGCCCAGGTTCCCGGATTCGATTCCCGGCGGGGTCAGGGATTTTCTCTGCCTCGTGATGACTGGGTGTTGTGTGATGTCCTTAGGTTAGTTAGGTTTAAGTAGTTCTAAGTTCTAAGGGACTGATGATCATAGATGTTAAGTCCCATAGTAGTCAGAGCCATTTGAGCCATTTGTTAGATAATAAACACACTGTAATAATACTTGGAAAGTGTATTTTTTGTACAAACGCACACTCTTTTAAGAGGAACAATGCCTGTTGACATTAACAAGCTAAACGTAGGATAAATAAGAATATCAGCGGTGTTTGTTGCAGGATTGTAGTGCGAGTCGTTCACGGGAAGCCGTATTTTGAATAGTTCCCACACTGTCACTTGTGCAATACGTGTGGTAGCACACACTAAACAATAACACAAGTGCTTATTCGCGTTTATTTGGTAAACAGTCGCTTTTTCACTATTTATTCAACCATAAACATGTTTTAGAGCGACTGCAGGCTCATCTTCAGATGGAGGTGTTACAGAAACATTATCTTGTCGAACAAGAATGTTTACATCCGTTGAGGCAGTGTAAAACCAAGTGTAGCTACATACTGTGTTTATTGTGTACATAGCGTAATAATGCACGTTATAAGAAGCAATATGATGTGAATACCACAAGGCAGTGAACTCAGCACCAGCACTGCATCTAGCTGCATTTGTTCCACAAGATAACGTTTCTGTAACACCTCCATCTGACGATGAGCCCGCAGTGACTCTAAAACATGTTCGTGGTTGAATAAATCGTAAAAAAGCGACTGGTTGCACATCTATTGCCAAATAAACGCCAGTTTAAATCAAAGTCGCAGGCCGGCCGTGGTGACCGAGCTGTTCTAGGCGCTTCAGTCCGCAACCGCGCGACTGCTGCGATACCTGTGCGCGTTCAGTGTTCCGCCTATGAAAGATGGGCCTATGGACTGATGATTCACCACCACACCCCACACGTTTGCACTCCACGGACGCAGACATTCCACCTCACGGAGCCAACGGTGAGTGTTAACAGACCAGTGATGCATGTTTCGGCAGTTTCCCTGGCCATGATTGGTAAATGTATCATCGTTCAAATGGCTCTGAGCACTATGGGACTCAACTGCTGAGGTCATTAGTCCCCTAGAACTTAGAACTAGTTAAACCTAACTAACCTAAGGACATCACAAACATCCATGCCCGAGGCAGGATTCGAACCTGCGACCGTAGCGGTCTTGCGGTTCCAGACTGCAGCGCCTTTAACCGCACGGCCACTTCGGCCGGCTGTATCATCGTTAAACAAGATACACTCCTGGAAATGGAAAAAAGAACACATTGACACCGGTGTGTCAGATCCACCATACTTGCTCCGGACACTGCGAGAGGGCTCTACAAGCAATGATCACACGAACGGCACAGCGGACACACTAGGAACCGCGGTGTTGGCCGTCGAATGGCGCTAGCTGCTCAGCATTTGTGCACCGCCGCCGTCAGTGTCAGCCAGTTTGCCGTGGCATACGAAGCTCCATCGCAGTCTTTAACACTGGTAGCATGCCGCGACAACGTGGACGTGAACCGTATGTGCAGTTGACGGACTTTGAGCGAGGGCGTATAGTGGGCATGCGGGAGGCCGGGTGGACGTACCGCCGAATTGCTCAACACGTGGGGCGTGAGGTCTCCACAGTACATCGATGTTGTCGCCAGTGGCCGGCGGAAGGTGCACGTGCCCGTCGACCTGGGACCGGACCGCAGCGACGCATGGATGCACGCCAAGACCGTAGGATCCTACGCAGCGCCGCAGGGGACCGCACCGCCACTTCCCAGCAAATTAGGAAGACTGTTGCTCCTGGGGTATCGGCGAGGACCATTCGCAACCGTCTCCATGAAGCTGGGCTACGGTCCCGCACACCGTTAGGCCGTCTTCCGCTCATGCCCCAACATCGTGCAGCCCGCCTCCAGTGGTGTCGCGACAGGCGTGAATGGAGGGACGAATGGAGACGTGTCGTCTTCAGCGATGAGAGTCGCTTCTGCCTTGGTGCCAATGATGGTCGTATGCGTGTTTGGCGCCGTGCAGGTGAGCGCCACAATCAGGACTGCATACGACCGAGGCACACAGGGCCAACACCCGGCATCATGGTGTGGGGAGCGATCTCCTACACTGGCCGTACACCACTGGTGATCGTCGAGGGGACACTGAATAGTGCACGGTACATCCAAACCGTCATCGAACCCATCGTTCTACCATTCCTAGACCGGCAAGGGAACCTGCTGTTCCAACAGGACAATGCACGTCCGCATGTATCCCGTGCCACCCAACGTGCTCTAGAAGGTGTAAGACAACTACCCTGGCCAGCAAGATCTCCGGATCTGTCCCCCATTGAGCATGTTTGGGACTGGATGAAGCGTCGTCTCACGCGGTCTGCACGTCCAGCACGAACGCTGGTCCAACTGAGGCGCCAGGTGGAAATGGCATGGCAAGCCGTTCCACAGGACTACATCCAACATCTCTACGATCGTCTCCATGGGAGAATAGCAGCCTGCATTGCTGCGAAAGGTGGATATACACTGTACTAGTGCCGACATTGTGCATGCTCTGTTGCCTGTGTCTATGTGCCTGTGGTTCTGTCAGTGTGATCATGTGATGTATCTGACCCCAGGAATGTGTCAATAAAGTTTCCCCTTCCTGGGACAATGAATTCACGGTGTTCTTATTTCAATTTTCAGGAGTGTATATGATACATCTGAGGTATCCTTTCCTAATGCCCATGTAAAGCAGTTAACACGATTTTCATAATGGTTTCCATGCAGTTCTGATGCAGTGAGATGTGATAGGTATGGAACCTAAGTCGATGGAGAATGCATAGCACACTTGCCTAACACGTTTCACTTCCTCGTGCGTTTGCGCAGGAGCTGAAGTTCGAATCAACTGCAACGGCAGCAAGAACTTTAATTTCCCCCTCTTCTGTAATCACTTCCTGCCCTTGTTACCTTGTCTTGGTGTTCCACTATCAGTTTTACGCAACTGGTTAAAGAGGTTCATAAATAACTACCGGTGTAGCTGACATCTACTGGGATATCTTGCCACATATACCGTACAAGAACGAACTGGATCCTTTCTTCAACCTCCGTACACCATGAGCATGTCGGATTTTTCTGAATTGGTAAATCTCATCGTCCACTACTGCTTGGACTGTCACACACTATCTGAGTAGCCAGGAGCAAGTTGCAGTGCGCTCAGGGAGCACACAGGCAGACTGTAAGCAAATATAACAACATTATACCTAGCAGCTACGCAGGTCGAATGGCACAAACAAGTGTCGGTGTGAAAACTTCACAGAATACGATATCTCGTAAACGGCTTGCACTAGAATCCTGCAACATACACAGCTGACATTCTAATTTACCCTATTCTTAGTTTGTTAGTGTGATCAGACACTGTTCCATTTAAAGGGTTGTATGGTAGCACAAGAAATGCACTTTCTAAGACTACTATGCGTTTACTGCGTAACGATACGAGCTTGTGACTACCAATCCTTTCTGTGGAAACCGCACATCAGTAGCACTTTCTATATCCGCAATATTTGCGGTGCAAGTTATACGTGATTCATCATGTATATTACTATCTACCAGTTTTAAGTAGAATTTTATCAATGGAATAGGAGGAGCTGTGCAGAAGAAATGATTTTAAATTAAATTTAAAATATGCTTAGCTACCTGTCCGTTTACGTTATTGGTCAAATGATCAAAGATTTTTGTTGCTGCACACTGAACTCTTTTCTGAGCCATACAATTTTATTCCTCGGTAAAAAATGCTGATTTGAGTTCACGAATGACAAAAATATAAATATCTTCTATGTCCAATAGCAATGTGTTTCCAACGCAGTGCAGTCTATTTTGAATGCAACGAAGTAATCGTTAATGCTTACAGGAGGAAAGGTAAATCCGTTGAAAAGTTTGCAGGCTCCAAAGAAAAAATTATTATGCAAGGGGTATTCTAGATTACAAGGAGTTTAAGAGATAACATCCCCAAACATTACTTCAGGACCAAATTAGTTGTGATGAATATTCAACAACCTCAGTTGCGTGTTCCTTTTCGTGTACGCGGTCAGTTCTTTTTTGTAAGGAGATTTGTGTGCGGGCTATCTGCGCAGAAACTGGTTTCTTGTCCTGTCAGGGAAATATAATTCACGCGCTATCCATTCAGACCGCGAGCTGTTTAGTTTGCTACAACCTTGTTGTAGACTGCTCTTCCCACATTGTATCGCTGTCAATAGCCCGCCATTATCATAGCGCGCTTATTATAGCTCATGCCATTGGTAGCTTTCTACAGGTGACACAGGACGACACAGTTGCCGACGTGGTGGCATTCTGATCAGTACACGGGAGACGCGGCCGATCAGAGCTCAAATCCCCGTCCGCTTGTTTTGACTTGGGTGTTCCGTGTGTTTCTTAAATCACTTAAGGCATAGACAGACACGATGGAAAGGGCACAGCAGATTTACGTCCTCATCCTTGTCTAATCTGAGTACTAATATCGATCTTCCTTCCTCCCTTTCCAATAACTTTACAAGTAAGACGAATAACGCAAAGGAAATGTACCTTCTGACACTCAGTTCGTACCGCCCTTCATGGTGCTTTGCAGTTAAGGACCACTGTCTGAAGTGCATCGCGGAGCGCGTCAGTTTCCCTTTGAGAATCACTTCAGGTACCATTAGAATCTCCTTGTATTTGGTTATGTGTACGGCTTAGAACCAGAAATCATTTTGCGAGTTGGGAGGGGGTGGGGGGGGGGGTGGGGGACATAAATGTTTCTCTGACTTATCGTTCGCTGATTCATGCACTGTCGACGGGAAGACTTGCTTAAAGGCGAACAATGAAAACAGATGAATTTCTTATAATTCTTCACGCACGTTCAAGAATAATTTATAAAACGTCTTGTAAAAATTTTGCTTCCTGATCAAAGTCAGTTCACTAACTTAACGAGCTAGAACGCCTTTATACTATCGAATTCTTAGCTGAAGTTGCTGAAAGGACATAGATACTCTTTCTTTAAAGAGTTAGTTATCAGACAAGTTTGACTCAGGTGTCGCTGTTAGCCCAAGCCTGTCTTTCCATTGCTCCATACCCACTACACCTATTACTCTCTCTGTATTCAGCTCCACATATTCAGATCTTTGTAAGTAGCTATTATTTTTCTCTTCCACTGGTTCTTCCAGCGCCGTATGTACATCTCTTTGGATTGTAGACGCTATCCCACTAAGTAATATCTTCTTCTGTTCAAAGTTTTGCATCGCCATCATTGCATCCAAGTTCTTGCAGACAACTCTTCATTTAGTACTTCAGCTATTCATTTGATTAACATTCATTGGTACTACATTTAAAATACACATAGTCTTCTTCTTGTCCGTTTTTCCCACGGAACAGATTTTACTTGTAGACACCAAGGCACTCCAGAAACACAATTTCAACAGTATCTCTCTGAAGCGACCAAGTAAAGTCCCGTTCCCAAAACTGTGATGTATGCTGTCGGGACAGTGCGAGGTGATCTGAAGCACAAATCAAAAGAATAAGATAGCTCAGCTACTATGTTGAGCATATTGCAATATACTCAACACAGTGGGATGAATCCTTGTCGAAATCCTTATAGAAATCCTTGGCAATGCCGGGACAAGTCTAATACCTTAATTCACTTCCGGCTTGCAGTCCACATCTACATTATACTCCGCCAGTCACCTAATGGTGTGTGGCGGAGGGTACTTTTTGTACCACTAACTGAGCCCTCCAACCTTCTTCCATCCGTGTATAGCGCGTGGGAAGAATGATTGTCGGTAAGTCTCAAGACTGGCTCTAATTTCTCGAATTTCCTTCTCATGGTCATTACGCAAGACGTATGTAGGAGGGTGTAATATGTTCCCTGTTGTCCGACGCTTCCCGGAAAGTGCTCTCTCGGAATTTCAACAGTTAATCTCTCTGTGATGCACAACGCCTCTTTTCTAACGTCTGCCAATGGAGTTTCTCGATCATCTCCGTAACGTTCTCGTGCCGACTAAACGATCCCGTGACGAAAGGTGCTGCTCTTCTTTGGATCTTCTCTAACTCCTCTATCAGTCCTATCTGGTAGGGATCCCAGATAGATGAACAGTGCTCAGGAATGGGTCGAACAAGCGCCTTATAAGCTTCTTCCTTTGTGGATGAGTTACATTTCCTGATGATTCTACCTATGAATCTGAGTCTGTCGTTTGCTTTTCCCTCTAATTGTTTTATATGGTCGTTTCACTCAAGTTCACTCTTGATAGTTACTCCTAGATATTTTACGGCATATATTATTTCCAGCGGTTTTTCATGAACTTTACAGCAGTGGATTTCTTTTTCTGTGTATGCGTAATACGTTACATTTATTTACGTTCAGGGTCAACTGCCAGAGCCTACACCATTCATCAATTCTCTGGGTGCCATTCCGCAAATCGTTACTGTCTTCTGGCGTTGTTACTTTGCTATAAACAACCGCGTCATCTGCGACCAGCCTTATAGAGCATCCTACGCTTCCTACTAGGTCATTTATATATATATTGTAAACAGTAACGGTCCTATCACACTTCCTTGGGGTACAACGGAAATTACCTTCACATCTGTCGATTTTGTTCCGTTAGGAGCGACGTGTTGAGTTCTGTCTGCAAGTAAGTCTTGAATCCAGTCGCAAATCTGCTCCGATACTCGATAAGCTCCAATTTTTTTCACTAAACGGCAGTGTGGGACGGTGTGAAATGCTTTCCTGGAACACGGCATCTGCCTGACAAGGGGAGGCCGCCAATTGTGAAATTCAGATTCGATTCATACTGCGCATAATAAAAGCGGAAATACGGAAGCGTCCGATCCCGCCCGTCTGCTTTGACCCATGACGTCACAAATATGGCGGAAACAAAAACAAACACACACACTTTCCACAAGAAGCCTAATGACACTAACGGGACAAGCGCGGGAAATGGGGTGTTTTGGGTGGAGGGGGGGTAAACTAAATATAAACAAATTTAGACGCCTTGCGTAGCTACAACGTGTAAGTGAAGACAGCCATGCATGAATACCCACCCACCTCCCCAGGGGTCGTAACCCCTGCAACCCATAGAAGATAAAGATGCTCCAGTAGCTGATTAGTGTTTTTTGTCTTTTTTTTAAAAAAAATCTCACGGGATAGAACAAACAGATCAGAAAGATAAATATAATAAACTAAAACAGAAATTGGAGGAAACAGATAATTAAAATAAGTAATAAGCGTTTTTAAATTTAAAAAAAAATCTCACGAGATAGAACGAACAGATCAGAAAAGTAAATAAAATAAGATAAAACAGAACTGGAGACAGCCACACTCAAACCAAACTCCGCGCCGTCATGACGTCACACACACACTCTTACGTCACGGGTCAAAGCCGACGCGTGGGATCGGACGCTTCTGTCGACCCATAAAAGCTCATGGCCAGAGGTGTAATGTGGAAAAGCACCAACATTCACTTCTCAGCCGTTGTCGAGAAAATCGACAGTTAAAAGAAACCGTTGCGGTGATATACTCTCTACGATTAATGATTTTTCCAAAGCGTCGTAGCGCAGCAGTAAGCGCTCGGGTTTGTAATCCGAAGGTCACCGGCTCGAATCTCGCACCATGCAACGTTTTTTTTAGTATTTGTTTTTTGTAATTCAAATGTGTATATATACACACACACACACACACACACACACACACACACACACATATATATATATATATATATATATACAATTTCCCGGCAATCAGTTGCAAACAGAGTTATATTTCACAAACGTTATTAATTCTCTTCATAATGTTAACCACGTATAGTTAACGGAAGACGTAGAAACGATATTCCGAAACGAATACGTATAGCGTAAGTCAAACGTTCGAATTAGAATAGAGACCCCACGAACACAAATTCGCTGTGGCAGGTATAAAATATAAACTCCGTTACTAGCTAGTGCACTTGAAGGACAGATGTTGAATGGGCCGAAACGAGCCGCCGCATAACAGCGTAGTTGCCTGCTAACTTCGAAAGAAGGTAGATGCGGTCCCTAGCGCAACTTATAACATCGTCGAAAAATCAGTGCGGACGTGAGAGCTTTGGTACACCCTGTTAAACAAACGGAAAAATGGGGGCGGTACAATTGGAGAGCGATCCGCCTTCACCAAAATGCATAAGCAATTCATTAATTGTATATATATATATATATATATATATATATTTGAATTATAAAAACTAATAATAAAAAAAAATTGCATGGTGCGAGATTCGATCCGGCGACCTTCGGACTACGAACCCGAGCGCTTACCGATGCACCACGACGCTGTTGAAACCTATTAATCGTAGAGAGTATTTCACCACAACGGTTTCTTTTAACTGTCGATTTTCTCGACAACGGCTGAGAAGTGCATCTTGGTGCTTTGCCACATTACACCTCTGGCCATGAGCTTTTATTATGCGCAGTATGAATCGAATCTGAATTTCACAATTGGCGGCCTCCCCTTGTGAGCGCTATTGTCTACAGTACTGTGGGTTTCATGGAGGAATAGAGCAAGCTGAGATTCGCAGGATCTGTGTTTGCGCAATCCGCGTGTATTTTTATACAGGAGATTTTTCCTTCTCCAAGAACGTCATAATTCTTCAGCATACAAGATGTTCCATAATTTTACAACAGATTGACGTCGACGATATAGATCTAGGATTGTGTACAACTGTCCTACGGCCTTTCTTAAAAACGGGAATGACCTGCACTTTCACCCAGTCGCTAAGTACCCTTCGTTGCTCAAGCTAGAAGGGGAGCATATTCTTTTGCATAATCTATGCAGAACCTTATAGGTATCTCATGTGGTCGTGACACCTTTCCACTACTAAGCGATTGTAGTTGTTTTGCTACTCCGCGATCGGTTATCTCAATACCTGTCATTTTGACGTTCGTACGACGATGGAAATGAGCTACTCTGTTACGATCTTCTGCGGTGAAACCATTTTGGAAGACTAAATTCGGTATTTCGGCTTTCTCTGTGTTATTATCCGTTTCGGTGCCAGTGTGGTCCCTGAGTGAATAATAGATGATTTTGACCCGCTTACTAATTTTACATACGACCAAAACCTCTCCGGGTTTTCGCTCAGATCGGTTGACAAAGGTTTACTTCCAAAGTCATTGAACACTTGTCTCATTCCTCTCATTACGCTCATTTTCGTTTCGTTCAGCTTTAATTTGTCAGCTAGGTTTTTACTTCTGTTGAATCAGAGATGAAGTTCTCTTTGTTTACGTAGCAGTTTTCTAACACGCCTCTTACACCAAAGTGGGTCTGTCCCATCCATTAAGACCTTACTCGGAACATATTTCTCTAGGGCAGATTACACGATTCCTTTGCATTTCTTCCATTTGTTTCCCACATCTTCGTCATCATCACCGCATATTTGATTTTGACTGCTCATATACTCTGAAAATTGTATCCTGTCATTCTTTCTAAGCAAAAATATCTTTCTACCTTTCTTAACATTTTTCGTCATACCCGTTGTCATAGATGCTGTCACAGCCTTATGAACATTGATACCTTTCTCTAAGTTAACTCATTTGATAGGTTTAAGCCTGTTTGTTGCCAGGAGGTGTAATAGGCTACCCTCAAGAGTTGGTTTTTTAACTATGTGCTCAAAGTAATTTTCGGACAAGACATCCAGAACAATGTCACACGAATCCCTGTCTCTGGCACCAGTTTTGTATAGAGAGACACTCCCAATCTATACCTTGCAATTTGAAGTCACGCTTATTACAGCATGATCAGGAAAATTACTAACGATATTCTGCAAGCTCTGTCTGAAGCGCTCTACGGCTAGAGCTCCTGACCCAGTCTATAAAAGCATCCAATTACCATTTTTGACCGAACTACGATACTTAACTTCACCCAGTTTAATTCACAGTCGGAATCCGTGATAACCTTGCTAGATTTTATCGAATTCTTTACTGCAATAAACGCGCTGCCACCATTGGCGACCAACTATCCTTACGATAAATATTCCACTCTGAACTTAGGATTTTATTGTCATTAACTTCCGGTTTCAACCAACTTTCTGTTGCTAATACTATCAGTGCTTTGTAACTTGCAATAAGCGATGTTAATTCTTGGACCTTCCCTTGGATGCTCCTGTAGTTTACTAAAATCATATCAACGTTTACAATTTCTGATCTGCGACGACGAACATTCTCTGATGACATTGTGGCTGGGGCCGATGACCTCGCTGTTTGGTCACCTACCCTAAATCAATCAACCAACCTTTGAAGCTAAGTTATCAGGCAAATCGTCTTTAGCCCCAAGGGCGGATTTCTCCAACCTCAAAAAGCCCCATGTGCACGCCACACGTACTCCACTACCCTAGTAGCCGCGTCGTGCTTGTAAGGCACGCCTAACAAAAGAATTAAACATACACCGACGAGCCAAAACATTATGGCCACCTCTTTAATAGCGTGCTGTTCCACGTTTCAAACACAGTACGACAGAGATTTTGCTTGCCATGGATTCTACAATTCCTTGACAGGATCCCAGAAGTATCTGGCAAGAGATGTCTACCCAAAGGTCAAGCGGTTCCCGCAAATTACCGGATATTGATTAAGGGCACATAGCTGGCGCCCGATATGTGTTCCACTGGGCACAGATCAGCCACATTCGCTGGCCAACACATCAACGCGAGTTTACTGTTGTTATTGTTGTTGTGGTCTTCAGTCCTGAAACTGGTTTGATGCAGCTCCCCATGCTACTCTATCCTGTGCAAGCTTCTTCATCTCCCAGTACTTACTGCAACCTACATCCTTCTGAATCTGCTCAGTGTATTCATCTCTTGGTCTCCCTCTACGATTTTTACCCTCCACGCTGCCCTCCAATACTAAATTTGTGATCCCTTGATGCCTCAGAACATGTCCTACTAACCAGTCCCTTCTTTTTTCAAGTTGTGCCACAAACTCCTCCCCAATTCTATTCAATACTGCATCACTAGTTATGTGATCTACCCATCTAATCTTCAGCATTCTTCTGTAGCACCACATTTCGAAAGCTTCTGTTTTCATCTTGTCCAAACTATTTATCGTCCATGTTTCATTTCCATACATGGCTACACTCCATACTTTCAGAAACGACTTCCTGACACTTAATTCTACACTCGATGTTAACAAATTTCTCTTCTTCACAAACGCTTTCCTTGCCATTGCCAGTCTACATTTTATTTCTTCTCTACTTCGACCATCATCAATTATTTTGCTTCCCAAATAGCAAAATCCTTTACTAATTTAAGTGTCTTATTTCCTAATCTAATTCCCTCAGCATCTCCCATCTTAATTCGAATACATTCCATTATCCTCGTTTTGCTTTTGTTGATGTTAATTTTATATCCTCCTTTCAAGACACTGTCCATTCCGTTCAACTGCTCTTCCAACTCCTTTGCTGTCTCTGACAGAATTACAATGTCATCGGCGTACCCTAAAGTTTCTATTTCTTCTCCATGGATCTTAATAACCACTACGAATTTTTCTTTTGTTTCCTTTACTGCTTGCTCAATATACAGATTAAATAAGATCGGGGAGAGGCTACAACCGTGTCTCACTCCCTTCCCAACCACTGCTTCCCTTTCATACACCTCGACTCTTATAATTGCCATCTGGTTTGTGTACAAATTGTAAATAGCCTTTCGCTCGCTGTATTTACCCCTGCCACCTTTAGAATTACGGAGTTTACTGTAATGCCCCTCAAAACACTATAGCACGATTTTGACCTTGCAACACAGACTGTTATCCTGCTGGAAAATGTCTTCACCGCAGGGGAAGATTCCAAGCGTGAAGAGATGCAGGTTGTCCGCAATAATGTCACGTAGTGCACTGCTGCCATGATATCTTCGATTACAAATATAGACTACCATGGAAGCGCTACTCAGTGTAGTCTGTTGCATAATTCTGCCCTCACCGGCCTGCATTCGAGGTGTGGTGCATGTTTCGGTGTAACAAGAAATGCGACACATTTCTACTGACACATAGTGAAGACTCAGAGGTACTGTGCCCACTGAAATGTGACGATGTCATTGGTTCAGAACTGGAATAGGTAGGGATCGTGTGATGTGGGGCTGAGTGTTCAAGAATGGCCTTGGAACGGTATGCTCCGAAACACTTGTGTTTGCACCAGCATTGTACTGTATCATCAGTGGTTCCACAGGTCGCTGCATATCCTGGATTACACAGTGAGGAATCCTACGACCTTTACGTTTTGTGATGAGACGTGGCCTTCCAATACCATACTGCCTACTCATTATTTCACCACCCTTCCACCACTTTCCATTGTTGTTCACGATAGTAGTACGCCAACAGGCGACCAGCTTCGCCGTTTCAGAGATTTTCGTTTCCAGCTGCAGTGCTGCAACAGAGCGCCCTTGTCGAAACCGCTTACATTAGTGGATTCCCGCATTCGGCCCCGCGGCAGGCAGTAGTCATAACGTTTTGGCTCATCAGTGTAAGTCTTGAGGCCAGTTCTGCCGTGCAACCCTGGGAGGGAAAGTTGCGACCGCAGATGTGATGACACTCGACTGCTAGCAGGCTGGAGCTGCGGGTCTGTGGGCACAGCCGCGGTCGGGCGGCCCCTCAAACACGTCATCAGTCGCGCCGCCGCCGCCTCGGCTCAGGGGGCGTGGCACACGTGTGGCGCCGGTTGGGCGGCGCCGGACAACAGCGGAACCACTGGTGCCAACCTCTGGACTCGGAACGATTGTCCCCTGTGTAGTGTCTACACTAAGCTACGATACCACGCTTTCTCTGTCTCACTTCGACGTTTTAAAAGTACATTCGATGATCAAATATTCCCTTGCCCAGCTCTAGTCTACTTGTATTGTCTCCCTTGCTGCTACAAACTAGTGCAGTATTTATTCCTGTATACGAGAAATCTTGCATTTCGTTGGCCGTCTCTCCATCGCTTTTATATTTCTCTTAGTAATCGTCGCTTCTATTCTCCTTATATGTATTTCGCACAGGGTATCGTTTGTTTTTGTAGCCTCTCCCCGATGCTATTCAATCTGTATATTGAGCAAGTAGTAAAGGAAAAAAAGAAAAGTTCGGAGTAAGTATTAAAATCCATGGAGAAGATATAAAAACTTTGAGGTTCGCCAATGACATTGTAATTCTGCCAGAGACAGCAAAGGACTTGGAAGAGCAGTTGAACGGAGGGCAGTTGAAAGGTGGGTATAAGATGAACATCAACAAAAGCAAAACGAGGATAATGGAATGTAGTTGAATTAAGTCGGGTAATGCTGATGGAATTAACTGATGACGGTCAAAGTACAGAGGATATAAAACGTAGACTGGAAATGGCAAGGAAAGCGCTTCTAAAGAAGAGAAATTTGTTAACATCGAGTATAGATTTAAGTGTCAGGAAGTCGTTTCTGAAAGTATCTGTATGGGTGTAGCCATGTATGGAAGTGAAACACGGACGATAAATAGTTTGGACAAGAAGAGAATAGAAGCTTTCGAAATGTGGTGCTACAGAAGAATGCTGAAGATTAGATGGGTAGATCACGTAACTAATGAGGAGGTATTGAATAGAATTGGGGAGAAGAGGAGTTTGTGGCTCAACTTGACAAGAAGAAGGGAGCGGTTAGTAGGACATGTTCTGAGGCATCAAGGGATCACCATTTTAGTATTGGAGGGCAGCGCGGAGGGTAAAAATCATAGAGAGAGACGAAGAGGTGAATACACTAAGTAGATTCAGAAGGATGTAGGTTGCAGTAAGTACTAGGAGATGAAGCAGCTTGCACAGGATAGAGTAGCATGGAGAGCTGCATGAAACCAGTCTCAGGACTGAAGACCACAACAACAACAACAACAACAACAACAACAACAACATCGTTTGTTTACAACATATCTGCAAAGTCTTCATTACTTGAGTCGAAAAGTTAATATAGTATATTCTAGTGAAACTTCTGAAGCTAGAGAGTTGTTGATTCCTTATTAGAGCAGTGGAAAATATTAGCAGAATTCTGTTGCAGGGTCACTTAATTTGTAACAAGTGAATTAAACAGAAATGTCAAGTCTATGTGGTGCACATATTTAAAATACCATATTGTTTTATTTAATTTTAATAGTATCGAATCTTACCTCCTTTAGAGTTGTTTTGCACCTCTTTCTTGCTGAGTGACTCGCAAAAAAACTACACTACCAGACGAAAGTGTTCTTACATCATCAGCAGCCGATACGGGCTAGGTAGCAATAATAGTTAGAAATAATAAAAGAGGAGAAAGACTAATCGAGTTCTGCAATAAATTTCTTCTGGTAATAGGGAATATTTTGTTACAGAATCACAAGAGGAGGAAGCATTCATGGGAGAGATCCAGAGAAATGAGGAGATTACATCATAGTCAGAAAGAGGTTCGAAGTCAAATACTGTATTGTATGACGTGCCAAGGAGGAGAGATAGACTCAAATTACAATGTAGTACTGATTAAGAATTGACTGAAGTTGAAGAAAATCATACAGAAGGGTCAGCGTGGAAGGAACTGGGATACTGAAGTAGGAAGGGTGAGACAAGTTTGAAGTTCGGTAAAGATTTGGATACTGCGGTAAGGAATTCCTCAGAAGACATCTTTAAAAACAGTAACCACAAAAGTTGAAAAGACAAACGTAGGTACTGGGAAGTTAACTGCGAAGAAGGGTAGCGGAAGAAATACTTCAACTGGCTGACGAAGGGAGGAAGTAGGAAGAAGTTCAGGGAAAGAAAAAAATACGACAATATACATCACTTTGGTATGTATTAAAAAGGATGTTCAGGGAAGCCAAGGCGAAATAGCTGTAGGAAAACTGTCAAGAAATCGAAAAAGGAATGATCGTCGGAAGGACTGACTCAATGTATAAAAAAGTCAAATCAACCTTCGGCGTAATTAAAAGTGACATCTCAAGAGAGCAGTAGAAATTCCACTGTTAAACACAGGGGAATGAATGGATAGGCGGAAAGAGTACATCGAAGGTCTCTATGAAGGGGAAATTATCTGACGTGATAGAAGGAGTAATTGGAGCCGATGTGGAAGACGTAGGGAACTCAGTATTGGAGTCAGAATTTTGAAGAACTTTGTAGGACTTAAGACCGAGTAAGGTAGAAGGGACAGGCAACATTGCATCGACATCCCTAAAATCACTGGCTGAAGTAGCAACAAATCGATTGTTTAAATTGGTATGTAGAATCTATAAGAATGGTGACATACAAGCAGACTTTCGGTAGAACATCATCCACACTATTCCTAAAATAGCAAAAGCTGATAAGTGCGAAACTATTGAACAATCAGATTAACAGGTCATGTTTCCAACATGCTGACAAGAATAATATACAAAAAAATGTTCAAATGTGTGTGAAATTTTATGGGACTTAACTGCTAAGGTCATCAGTCCCTAAGCTTACACACTACGTAACCTAAATTATCCTAAGGACAAACACACACACCCATGCCTGAGGGAGGACTCCAACCTCCGCCGGGACCAGCCGCACAGTCCATGACTGCAGAGCCTTAGATCAATAATACACAGATTAATGGGTCAGGAAACTGAGGAAGTGGTATATGACGGTCAGTTACCCTTTAGGAAAGGTAAGAGCACCAGGGAGGCAGTTCTAACGTTGCGCTTGATAAGGGAAGCGAGACTGGGAAAAAGTCAAGACACGTTAATAGGATATGTCGATCTGAAAAAAGCGTTCGACGATGTACAGTGGTAGAAGGTGCTGGAAATTCTGAGAAAAATAGGAGTAAACTATTATAGGGAAATACGTGTAATATACAATATGTACGAGAAACAAGAGAGAGCAATAGAAGTGGAAGACCGAGAACGAAGCGCTCGGATTAAAAAGGTGTAACACAGGGATGTATTCTTTCGACCCTGCTGCTCAGTCCATACATCGAAGAAGCAATGACGGAAATAAAACAAAAAGTTGAAGAGTGGAATTAAAATTGAAGATGAAGGGGTATTAATGATGAGATTGGCTAATGACTTTGTTATTCTTAGTGAATGGGAAGAAGAATTGCAGAATCTGTTGAATGGAATGAATAGTATAATGAGTACATCATACAGGTTGAGAGTAAATCGAAGAAAGACGAAAACAATGTGAAGTAGCAGAAATTGGAGATCACAAAGTAGACAAAGTTAAGGAATATACTGAAAACACAACAAGAAGAGACAGGTTAACAGGAGACGTGTTAAGACATCAGAGAAAAACTTACAGGGTACTAGAGTGAGCCGTAGAGGGTAAACGACGTAGAAGAAAACAGAAGTTTGAATAATTACAACAAATAATTGAGGACATAGATTACAAGTGCTACTCTGAGATAAAGAGTTTGGCATTTTAGCGGGATTCGTGGCGGGCCGCAGCAAACCAGTCAGAAGACTAATGACTAAAAAAAATTGATTTAAACATTTCTTTTGGTTCCTTACTGAATACTGTTGAGCAAACTAATTCACCGGTCTCATGCTTCTTAGCTCTCTGCTTTACACCCATACATCATAACATTGTTGTATCCAGTGTGGTACTGTTCTCCATTATAATAGTGTTCCGGAGAAGGAGGGTCCAAATTCGGTCTGTTAGAACTATATTATGTTTATGTTATCATCAAAATAACTACAGACTGTTTTTTTTATTTACACGTCAAGTCCCGTAGCAGCAAATTGAGGAGCAAATATCCAAGGCCATGGAACATCTCAGTACATGAACTTACAGCGTAAAAGTAATAACAGAAAAAATAAAATGTTTATGAACCCGAAAAAGTCAATCCATAAGTTTAAGTAAAGTCAATCAACAATACAACAAGAATCAGCTTCCTTTTTCAAGGAACTCCTCGACAGAATAGAAGGAGTGACCCATGAGGAAACTCTTCAGTTTCAATTTGAAGGCGCGTGGATTACTGCCAAGATTTTTGAATTCGAGTGGCAGCTTATTGAAAATGGATGCAGCAGTATACTGGACACCTTTCTGCACAAGAGCTAAGGAAGTACGATCCAAATGCAGGTTTAATTTCTGCCGAGTATTTACCGAGTCATAGCTGCTTATTCTTGGGAATAAGCTGATATTGGTAACAAGAAATGACAGTAAGGAATATATATGAATATATATATATTGAGAGGCCAATGTCAAAATACCCAGACTCGTGAACAGAGGTCGACAAGCGGTTCGTGAACTTACACCACTTATTGCCCGAACTGCCCGATTATGAACCAAAAATACCCTTTTAGAATGGGAAGAGTTACCCCAAAATATAGTGCTATACGATATAAGTGAATGAAAATAACCAAAGTAGACTAATTTTCGTGTTGAACGATCACTCACTTCAGATACCGTTCGAATTGTGAAAACGACAGCATTAAGTCTTTGAACAAGATCCTGAGCGTGGGATTTGCACGACAGTTTACTTTCTATCTGAACACCTAGAAATTTGAACTGTTCGGTTTCGCTAATCATATGACCATTCTGTGAAATTAAAACATCAGGTTTTGTTGAATTGTGTATTAGAAACTGCAAAAACTGAGTTTTACTGTGATTTAGCGTTAGTTTATTTTCGACAAGCCATGAACTTAGGTCGTGTACTGCACTATTTGAAACCGAGCCTATGCTGCACACAACCATCCTTTACTACCAAGCTAGTGTCATCAGCAAACAGAAATATTTTAGGTTTACCCATCATACTAGAGGGCATATCATTTACATAAATAAGGGACAGGAGTGGCCCCAACACCGATACCTGGGGCAACCCCCACGTGACTGAACCCCCTTTAGACCCCACATCACAGCCATTCTCAACATTGTGAATAATGACCTTTTGCTGTCTGCTGCTAAAGGTGAACCAATTGTGAGCTACTTCCCCTATTCCGTAATGGTTCAACGTCTGGAGCAATATTTTGTGACCAATACAATCAATCGTCTTAGTTATATCTAAAAATATGCCTTGCACTTGAGACCTTTAGTTTAACCCATCCAGTGCCTCACAGAGAAAAGAGGATAATGCATTTTCAGTTGTTAAGCGACTTCTAAAGCCGAACTGTTCATTTGGTAGAAAATCGTGTGATATAAAATGATCAAATATTCTTACATACACAGCCTTTTCAACAACTTTAGCAAACACTGATGGCATAGAAATAGGCCTAAAATTGTCTACATTATCCATTTCTTCCTTTTTATACTGCGGCTTTACTACTGAGTACTTTAATCGTTCAGGAAACTGACCATTCCAAAAGGAAAAATTACAAGTATGGCTAAATACAGGGCTAACTTGTGCAGCACAGTACTTTAAAATTCTGCTAGGCACTCCATCATAACCATGAGAGTCCGTAGTCTTCAGTGATTTAATTATTGACCCAATCTCCCCGTTGTCTGTATCACAAAGGAATATTTCAGACATAAAACTCGGAACGGCATTTGGCAAGAAAGTTATATGATTCCTTATTTAATTCACCAGAAATTCTCAAAAATGATTGGTAAATACTGTACATATATCTGATTTATCAGTAACAGAAATATTTTTACTTCGAATTGACTTTATATCATCGACCTTGTGCTGCTGACCAGACACTTCCTTTACGACTGACCAAATGGTTTTAATTAGCTATTCTATTTGCATTCAACATACTCTTTGTCTTCCTAACAATATATTAAGCACCTTACGATACTGTTTGTACTGGGCTACTGCAGCTTGATTGTGACTACTTCTGACATTTTGATATAATTCCCACTTTGTTTTACATGATATCCCTCTCCCACTAGTCAGCCAACCGGACTGCCTATTACTGCTGGTAACTCATTTAGAACGTTCTAATGGAAAGCAACTCTCAAAGAGTATGAAAATGTGTTAAGGTAAGCTTTATATTTATCACCTATGTTATCAGCACTATAAATATCTTGCCACTATTGTTCGTTGACAAGGTTTAAAAAACTCTCTATCGCTGTTGGATTAACTTTCCTACATAGTTTGTAATTACAAGTGACATTTGTTTGAGTACAATAGCCTTTTAGTGTTAAAATTTTTGCATCATGGTCTGAAAGGCAATTCACCGTTTTACTAACAGAATGCCCATTTAGTAATGAAGAATGAATAAAAATATTGTCTATGACTGTGCTACTGATCTCCTGCACCCTAGTTGGAGAAAACACAGTCTGCATCAGATCACATGAATTTAGGAGATCTGCCAACATCCTTTTTCTTGCACCACCATATACAAAATTCATATTGAAGTCACCACATACAACCAAGTTTTGGTACTTCCTACAAAGTGAATCAAGAGCCCTCTCTAGCTTGAGCAGAAATGCTCTGAAGTCAGAGTTAGGTGACCTATAAACAACAACAATTAGAAGTTTAGTTTCACTAAATTCAACTGCCCCTGCACAACATTCAAATATCTGTTCAGTGCAGTGTCGTGATACGTCTATGGACTCCAATGGAATACTGTTTTTTACGTACATAGCCATTCCCTCGTCCCTGCAAGGATCTCCTTGAAAAACAGCCAGCTAATCTCTATACTGGTAAAGGACGCCTCTGAATTGTCAAATTATTTGAGTGGTGCTCCGACATACCAATAATTTCAGAGTCAACATCTATGAGCAATTCACTAACTTTATGTCTAATACCTGTTTATATTTGGATGAAGTATGCTAATTCTTTCTCTACTTGGAAACATGACATCCTCTGAAGGTGAGCACTTAGAGAGACTTCCTTTAAACAGATATACCTATCAGCTGACTTCAGTCTACAAAAGGTGCACCTCTAACACCAACTACCATAGGAATTTTTCCACGAGTGATACCACCACAATCCACTACACTGTCATCTATAAGCTTTGCCAACCTCCCATTCCCGCAACTATTGAGGTGCAGCCCTTGCCTAGCGAAACCTGACCTATTGATAGACCCAAATGGCACCACTGAGACCCTGGCCCTCTGCCATAAGTGCCCTCTCCAGACTCATGTTAACGCGTGAAACAGCCGCATTAAGATGAGGCCGATCATGACGCTGAAACAGTTGCACGAAATGCGCATTAGTGCCACTAGTTTAAGTAGCTATCTTTACAAGATCGCCACCTACATCATATTCCTCGTCCCTATCAAGATTGTTCCCTGCTCCACCCACTATCACTACCTAATCCTCCTTTGTAAAGTTCCTACATAAATCCGCTACGCTGTTACACACCTGAGCCAACCGAACTAGTCTTCACAATGCTGGCAACATGGTACTCACTCCCCAATACTTCCTGCAACTGCTAGCCCACACCTCTAGCGTGCGAACTACCTATTAGCAGAACCTTCTTCTTTCTGCTAGACTTTGCAGCTAACCTAGGCCTCCTAACTTCTGAGGACCCCTGCATGTTCCCTATATCTACAGCTACAAGAGACTCCTCTCCACTCAGCTCTGACAGTTATTCAAATCTACTGCATATACGCAAAGTATAACTGTCTGAATACTTCCTCCTCCTAGCTGCCTTCTTGCCAACTGCCAGTTCCCATTCCCCACCACCCTTCACCCTCCTCAACCTATCTAGTTTCTACTTTGCGTGTTGTAACTCCACGTGAAGGGCACAGAACTTACGCTCCTTCTCCTCTATCAACTTATTTCTACTAGATATTCTGCATTCCCAGGAGAGGATCTCACTAGAATGCCCACTGCCTTCCCTACTGCATTCCCCCCCCCCCCCCCCCCCCCCCAATGACAGAGCCCTCACTTCACACTCATGGTAAAATTTTACAGTTACTGAAAATAAAAATTGTACGTCTACGTTACCTAAGTTCAGTTACACCGGTAGAACTATTTGTAGAACTAACAACAGCGGTCTCGAAATTCTTTGTCTACTAAGAAAGCAACTACAACACCACAGCTAATACCAATACCAGCAAAACATCACAAAATTGTTAGCTAAAACCAAAAATTCAAGCGGCTACGTGAACACTCAACGGAGTTAAAACATTGAATGAAACTTTTACTGAAGGATTTCACTAGAAGCAATAAGAAAGTCAGCTGAAAACTGAAGCACGATATTTACTAAACGACTTTAACGCACATAAAACTCTAAGAAACTACTACGAGGGAACTTTTCCAAAAGTTTATTAAATCGTTATTTCGCCACAAACAGCACGAAACACCGCCGAAAACTATTAAATTTAGTGACTGTATAACACTGCACAAATGACTTTGTCAGTACTAAGCTATTATACCCGCTACAGCTGCAACTGCACGCCGCAAAACATAAACTGAGTACTGAGGCGTGAGGCCTGGACGAACGACGTAAGCACACTCAATAATAACAGACCACTCGAGTCAATAACGCAGGAAGAAAGACTTAGATTAATGACAATCCACTAATATGTTATTTTTACAGCAAATATTAACACAAATAATAAAATAAGTAACTGAAGACTAAAACTTTATAAAATATTGACGAGCGACTTCAACAGCAGCCCAGCGCAAGTGATATCACACCAAAGACTGTAGTTGAGACTGTTCGTCACATTTAGCAGCATTCTTCTAAGGACGCAGTACTTGACTCTAATGATCTCTCTGTGGACGATATCTTATCCTTCAGTCCTTTCACTTCATTGTGCTCTTGTGCTCTAGATTCGAAGTATACAGTATCTTTCACTTTGAATACATGGGAGTAAATAAGTGGACGCTCTAGCAAGTGAAGTTCTTTCGCACATGTAGGGTTCCAGAAGAATCTATCCGTTAGTTAGAATATAAGATCAAGTATTGGCAGGTTCTTTGTGGAAAAGGCTGTCTGTGTTTACGTGCTACGTAGGCAAAACTCACTGCTTGCCATTCAATGTTGACTTTTGTATTAGCCTATTTTTTGCTCATAGTAGACCCAAATAAGTTTTGTACGATCTGATTCTTGCCGCTTGGGTTTGATTGTAAGCAAGTTTCATCGAACCACAGATGAGATACAGTTCAAAAGAATGAGTTTCTATTATGCTGTTATGAAAGTGGACCCAGTAGGACCGTTTGAATTCGAAACTATCTTTTGCTATTTTAGCTCAATACTTACTTCGAACAATCATTCGATTTAAATGGCAGTCGCATTTTGGATTTGCATACATAAACTTAGAAGTATGTGGTGGTTTGAGTCAATAGGTAATTTGTGATTCAACAGTGCTGGTCTGTTATTTTGTCGAATCTTCATCTACGTTTATATTATCGGCGCTGCATGCCAGTTGGACCAATTGTTTCCATTTAATTGTTGTTATTACTACTTACCAAAAGTTCAAATTACGTGCTGATATGTTCGATGGTTGTTCGTTAGTTCCATGTTACATGGATAATTTTGACGATAGATCGCAATGTTATGGAACGAGTCATTTTACGTTCACTTCGCGAATTAACTTGTAAATATGCCTCCTCTGGTTACATGCTAAATATTTATGAAATATTTTTATCTTTTTTAATTTTTTTGACATGTAGATGTGTGTTAACAGTTCCTACTCAATACCTTTTACACAACACAAATTATAATAACAGAGATTCTTCTATGAACAGAATGAGTTGTCAAGGAGAAAGTGTTTCTGTTTGTTTTCAAATGTTACATTGCTGTCTGTCAGACATTTTATATCAAAAATTTATATCAAAAATTTTAGTTGTAGCATTGTGGACCCCATCTTTTTGTGCTAAAGAATCGTTTGAAGTGGAATAATGTATGTCATTTTTTCTTATGGTATTGTACTTTTGCACTGCATGGATTATTTTCAGCAAACATCATGGCGGAATAGATACACTGTGAAGTAGTAGTCAGAATTCCCAATTCCTTAAACAGATGTCTACAAGATGATCGTAACTGAGCACCACATTTTATTCTTACAGCACATTTTTTTAGCAATGAAGATTTTCTTTCCTAAAGGTAAGCTACCCCAGAACATTATTCCAGATGGCATTATTGAATGAAAATATGCAAAATATATCTACCTACTGATTTGTCTCTCCCCAAGGTTTTCAGTCATTCTAAGTGCATATATGGCTGACCCAAGTTTTTTAGGTGTTGCAAAATGTGCTTTTCCAGTTTAAATTCTCATCAATGTGGAAACCTAAAATTTTGAAGTTTCCGCCCCATTTATTATTTCATCTCCACGTGTAACGTTTATCAGTGGTATAGTACTCATAGACGCGCAGAGCTGAATATGTTATGTCATTTTAAAACTGAGCCGGCTGCGGTGGCCGAGCTCTTCTAGGCGCTTCAGTCCGGAACCGCGCGACTGCTACGGTCGCAGGTTCGAATCCTGCCTTGGGCATGGATGTGTGTGATGTCCTCAGGTTCGTTAGGTTTAAGTAGTTCTAAGTTCTAGGGGACAGATGACCTCAGATGTTAAGTCCCATAATGCTCAGAGACGTTTGAACCATTTTTAAAGCTAAGAATGAGACCATTCGCAGAAAAACAGTCAATGATACTTTTAAAAACATTATTTATCATTTCTTCGGTTTCTGGAACTAAATGTTGATTGATTGAGATACTAGTGTCATCTGCGAAAAGAAATAATTCTGCTTGTATATTAGATGGAAGATCGTTTACACATATGAGCAACGATCTTGAACCTAAGATTGAAACCCTTACATGATTTCTCCCTGGCTAGAATAACGTCCTGGGACTATAGCGGTTGAATTACTATGAATAACTTTCCGCAACCTTTTGATTACACCTACATCTACATCTACATCTATACTCCGCGAGCCACCTTACGGTGTGTGGCGGAGGGTACTTATTGTACCACTATCTGATCCCCCCTTCCCTGTTCCATTCACGAATTGTGCGTGGGAAGAACGACTGCTTGTAAGTCTCCGTATTTGCTCTAATTTCTCGGATCTTTTCGTTGTGATCATTACGCGAGATATATGTGGGCGGTAGTAATATGTTGCCCATCTCTTCCCGGAATGTGCTCTCTTGTAATTTCGATAATAAACCTCTCCGTATTGCGTAACGCCTTTCTTGAAGTGTCCGCCACTGGAGCTTGTTCAGCATCTCCGTAACGCTCTCGCGCTGACTAAATGTCCCCATGACGAATCGCGCTGCTTTTCGCTGGATCATGTCTATCTCTTCTATTAATCCAACCTGGTAAGGGTCCCATACTGATGAGCAATACTCAAGAATCGGACGAACAAGCGTTTTGTAAGCTACTTCTTTCGTCGATGAGTCACATTTTCTTAGAATTCTTCCTATGAATCTCAACCTGGCGCCTGCTTTTCCCACTATTTGTTTTATGTGATCATTCCACTTCAGATCGCTCCGGATAGTAACTCCTAAGTATTTTACGGTCGTTACCGCTTCCAATGATTTACCACCTATGGCATAATCGTACTGGAATGGATTTCTGCCCCTATGTATGCGCATTATATTACATTTATCTACGTTTAGGGAAAGCTGCCAGCTGTCGCTTTGACGTTTGCCATTCGTTGACTATACAGTCAATCCCATTAAACTGTTATTTATCTAGGAGAATACTGTAACTAACACAGTAAAATGCCTTAGATAGGTCACAGAAAATAATAGGAGGTGCTATTTTATTGCTTAATGCTTGTAAAATTTGGTGAGATACTCTTCTGAGATCCAAACTGATATTTGCTGAGGATATTACTGTTGCTCAGGTGCGATATTATTCTAGAATGTACCACCTTTTCAAAAATCATAGAAAATGATGTCATTAGTGAGGCAGGTTGGTAGTTATTGACATCTCACCTAACACCTTACATAAAAGGGTTTGTGAATAGCGTATTTTAGTCTCTCTGAAAAACTGCACTGATTTAGTGACACATTACATATTTCTTATAGGACTGATCTTACTGCATGGGGACAAATATTTAGTACTCTAACGGAAACGGTTACTGGACGTCGGCAAAATGTCTCTTACTGACGCGCGTTTATCATTGTGAACTTGCACGGTTCGCATGGAAATTGCCACGGCTTCTCTGAATGAATTACGTTGCCCAGCCTACAAATGTGGACGGGTGAACGGCGCTTGTGGGTCAATGCTATTCTAAAGCAGTTAGAGTGCATGCTGTACCAGTACGCCAAGTAGACCTACGCCGGTCTTAACGAACGTGAAAGTCAACTGGAACGCTCTTGTGAAGCGACTTGCAAGATTTAAATCAGGAAGTTCTTCGAAGCTAGTGGCAGTTACTTGCACAGATAAGGTTACCATGTAAACCGATTAATGAAGACGAGTGAAAGCAGTAGCTTTAAATAATAAAAACATCTTGAAGACGGACTGTTACAAGAGAGAAGCAACATGAGAGGAGCAGACTCGGAAATTAGATACCAGGAGCAAGTCCTGACTGCACTCTTGAAAAATGGAATATCCTAGCTAAAATACTTGTACAAAGTATAAATTAATAAGAATGAAATGTGCGCGTGGGCGAAACCTCCCGTCGGGTAGACTGACCATGTGAAGCTAGTCTTTTTAGTAGACACCACTTAAGCGACATGAGTGTCGATGAGGATGAAACGATGAAGACAACACAACAAACAAAGAAAAAAACATTCTCCCACGCTAACCACTCAATTCTGGAGTTGGACTATTAATGTTTCCTATGTACCTTGATATGCTGGGTGACCATTTCTTGTAAAGAGTGAACGCACGAAATCACATTTACATGGCTTATACTTTTTTTTGTTGTTAGCAAAAATTAAGAAATAAAAATGATGTAAAGGGTATTTTGTGCATTCTCCCTTTAAACAAACCGTCACCTGTCTCAGCAAGGTAGATCCGAAAACCTTAACGAAAGCAAGCAAATTTTCATAGCGATACGGCTTTTTAGTATGGTGCTAGCAAGTCGTACTTTACATGAAAGCCAGGTAACATACTCTAATCCGACTGAGGGTCAAAGAAGCCGAAGATGCTCCTTTTTTCTGACTTAACGTGTCAGTACCTGATTTGATTTGTGAGAGAGGCAATGTATTGGAGATTTTTTCTTTCTTTTAGCTTACGGCAGCCACACACGCGTCTTATAGGTGATTTAAGCATCAGCTGTCTCTCTCTTCTCTCTCTCTTCTCTCTCTCTACGTACAAATGCATGAATGCATGGACAGAAAATGACTGGTTACAAAAACATATATACAAAGACCATTTAAGTATATATAATCTGAGAAGGTTTCCTATAAATGTATATACAGGGTGTTAAAAAATAATTTCCATATTTTGAGAGGTGGTATTACGGGCGTTAACAAGACAAATGTGTTCAGTTAAGATAGGCTCTAAAATACATAGCTGACATTTTAGTTTACTGTGGAACATCTCTTCTACTACTAGCTCTTTGCGATTACGATCGAAATAGAGAATGCTGTAAACAGATCAGGACACTTTACTCTGTTATTGTCCATGGATAAAGCACGCAGTAAATATCAGTTAGTGTCGTCACTGTGAACAGTATTCACAGTCCCGGGTTAGTGCAGCTCATATATTAGCTGTAGTAATGGAACCAGTTTATGGTTTGTTAAGCTTGTGAAAGGCTTTTATCGTCTACTTTTATATTTGAACTTACCACCTGAAACGTCCCCTTAGAAAAATTGTACATGACTGTACTTAAACTGACACACAATATTTTTTAGCGCAACGCAACCTGACTTTCAATAATCCCTACAAAAGAATGGCCCTGACTAACATTAACCTATACGTTTCACAAATCACTTACCTCACAAAAATCTTCGTTACTCGAACTACTGCAATACAGCGAGCGCCACTACTCCCAGCTACATAAAAGATTCAAACTACGGAAGGCACTAACTGCTGATAGGCATAGTTAGCAAATGAAAGATTTTGATGGAGAACAATGTATTTACCTTCATATTGTTCAAAAGTCATATTATATATACACTCCTGGAAATTGAAATAAGAACACCGTGAATTCATTGTCCCAGGAAGGGGAAACTTTATTGACACATTCCTGGGGTCAGATACATCACATGATCACACTGACAGAACCACAGGCACATAGACACAGGCAACAGAGCATGCACAATGTCGGCAATAGTACAGTGTATATCCACCTTTCGCAGCAATGCAGGCTGCTATTCTCCCATGGAGACGATCGTAGAGATGCTGGATGTAGTCATGTGGAACGGCTTGCCATGCCATTTCCACCTGGCGCCTCAGTTGGACCAGCGTTCGTGCTGGACGTGCAGACCGCGTGAGACGAGGCTTCATCCAGTCCCAAACATGCTCAATGGGGGACAGATCCGGAGATCTTGCTGGCCAGGGTAGTTGACGTACACCTTCTAGAGCACGTTGGGTGGCACGGGATACATGCGGACGTGCATTGTCCTGTTGGAACAACAAGTTCCCTTGCCGGTCTAGGAATGGTAGAACGATGGGTTCGATGACGGTTTGGATGTACCGTGCACTATTCAGTGTCTCCTCGACGATCACCAGTGGTGTACGGCCAGTGTAGGAGATCGCTCCCCACACCATGATGCCGGGTGTTGGCCCTGTGTGCCTCGGTCGTATGCAGTCCTGTCTGTGGCGCTCACCTGCACGGCGCCAAACACGCATACGACCATCATTGGCACCAAGGCAGAAGCGACTCTCATCGCTGAAGACGACACGTCTCCATTCGTCCCTCCATTCACGCCTGTCGCGACACCACTGGAGGCGGGCTGCACGATGTTGGGGCGTGAGCAGAAGACGGCCTAACGGTGTGCGGGACCGTAGCCCAACTTCATGGAGACAGTTGCGAATGGTCCTCGCCGATACCCCAGGAGCAACAGTGTCCCTAATTTGCTGGGAAGTGGCGGTGCGGTCCCCTACGGCACTGTGTAGGATCCTACGGTCTTGGCGTGCATCCGTGCGTCGCTGCGGTCCGGTCCCAGGTCGACGGGCACGTGCACCTTCCGCCGACCACTGGCGACAACATCGATGTACTGTGGAGACCTCACGCCCCACGTGTTGAGCAATTCGGCGGTACGTCCACCCGGCCTCCCGCATGCCCACTATACGCCCTCGCTCAAAGTCCGTCAACTGCACATACGGTTCACGTCCGCGCTGTCGCGGCATGCTACGAGTGTTAAAGACTGCGATGGAGCTCCGTATGCCAGGGCAAACTGGCTGACACTGACGGCGGCGGTGCACAAATGCTGCGCAGCTAGCGCCATTCGACGGCCAACACCGCGGTTCCTGGTGTGTCCGCTGTGCCGTGCGTGTGATCATTGCTTGTACAGCCCTCTCGCAGTGTCCGGAGCAAGTATGGTGGGTCTGACACACCGGTGTCAATGTGTTCTTTTTTCCATTTCCAGGAGTGTATATCAGTTCGTGACATCCAGTCTTAGAAATTTCAAAACTCCGCTATTTCTCTCCTCGCATCCACCACTGCTGGCAGCTGTACTCCAACTGCGCAGCGCTACGTGCTGTTAACATCCAACTGCCCAACTTTACAATGGCGAGTATTACAACAATGCCAGCCAGCCACAGACTGCACACAGCACAGCCAGTGATTTTCATACAGAGGCCGCATTACCAATACAAAAACCTAAACAGACTACCTACATAGCCCCCATGCTCTCCACAAAAAATTTTACAAATTGTTTTGCGCAGTGGCCAATAATGATTTGATAAAATTTTTCATAATAACAATAACAAACATATCAAATGCACACAATTATTGATACAATGTTGGTCAAAAGATAAAATTTTCTTACAGTCCATAAAGACAGTCCTGATCATTCATCACAGGGTTTTTCTCAAAGTCTGAGCAGTAAAAGAAAATGCTCACGGAAGTAGTGAATTTCCACGCAGTCTTGAAGAAGCAGTGTTGTCTTTCCAACGGAAAGACAGTGCTGACTCTCGACATGCAGGCAAGTAATGGGTCACAACAGAGCAAACCCACAGCAGAGTCATTCAAAGTTTTGAAGAATATTGGTAGGTAGGTCATCACAGAGTAGACCCACTGTAGTCCTGGTAGAGATTACGGTATTGGTGGGCCACCAGAGGTGCAGACCCACCGTAGGCCTTGTAGAGATGGCCAGCAGCCATCTGTTGTGAATGTGCAGGTGCACAATCACCACTGAAGAGCCTTGCGGATAATATAGCAAGTCCATAACCACCACTTGTGCACTCACAAAGTTTTTGGAACTGTTCTTAGAACCAGCAATGCTGTTATCCAGTCCCTTGCTGAATTATTAACACACGTGCTAACACTAACAGTCCCTACTTCTCACATATTGTCCATATACTGTGACCAACAGAAATGTGTGCAGTTAAATGAATGCTTACAAGTTACTGAATTTGATGAACTGGTGTAAATTACAATATTTCAGTGTAACATTTGGTACTGCAGTCCAACCCAAAACTTCATTCCATAGATCGCCCCTCTTATTTCAACATTTGTTTCCACCAAAAAAATCATATCCAGGCACACTTTCTGTATTTATATGTTCACATATTTCGTACCTCATTATTTATTTTCCATTATCTTACCTCATCATTTATTTCCAAGAAAATCCTACCTATACCTGCTTTCTGTACTTTTATCGTAAAAATTCTCAATGCATTTCTTCCAATTCATCGCAACTCATTCTCTTATATAGTCTACCCCCTCTTAAGCTAACCTAAATCTACTGAGCTCATATGCTAAACTAAGGGACGAGGTAATGCAGCAGCGCAAAACAATTAACACAAACAGCAATGATAAAAAATGCAAATTGGCAAAGCAAGCAGCAAATGCAACATTACAACTAATATGAGCCAATGTGCAGCAACAAGAAAAATAAATCAGTAGTAAAACTGGCTTAACAGAGTAATACAAAGTCAAATTCAGTAACACTATGCTTGGCAAACAGCAGCAGCAAATGAAATAACTTAAACCTAAACATGACAAAGCTCAAGCAGAAAAAATATTACACTAAAAATGGCCATGTCTAATACGTATGTCACATCTTAACACTAGAGTGATGCATCACAATAAGTTACTGTAGCAGACAAGATACCAAATCGTTTAAAAAATTATTTATGCAGTTCCTTTGAAGGGAAATGTCTATTTGTACTCTCTTTTCTAAGAAAGTACATCATAAAATTATTCTTTACTCGGTCTGTAGACAGAAAATAGTGATATTAGTACATCTATTCAATTTTATTATAACCAATGCTGCAGTGCAGCTAGAAACTTGATATTAAACAAAATGAGCAAATATATATATAAAGCAACATATGAAACGTCATTCACTAGGCAAATGGCGTCTCCAAAGACAAAAAGTTCTCTCAACTAGAAAGACAGTAGATGTAAAATGTTTCTCATCAATTCATTAGACATTTTAGTAAATACCATAAATTAAGAGCTCCACAGTATAATCATATGTTTTCAAGTTTGAGCATGTCATATTTGCAATGCTTTCTACAAAGGAATGTCAATAGCGAGGATAATGGCCTCTTTTTTTCCACCTGTGCCTCTGAAAGGCACACACTAATGGCTTTTTTCCAGGTGACTGTCACGCAGCTCGGTGCCCACGACTCATTATGTGAAGGTGGTCACTTAACTTTCTTATTGAAATATTTATGACACCACTTTGCATTACAGTGACAGTCTCATATAAAAAATTTCACAGGTCGAGAATTTGCGTTGCAAATGTGTAGAAACAAAATCCTATGAATATAACAGTGTGCAAAAAATTTTCGCCTGCATTGTGATACATTCACGCATTTACACACATGTCATAATTCTTAAAGTACGATTCTTGGTTTCCAACATCCTTTTTCACAACTCAGAGTCCCTAACCACTACTCATTATTCATTACCTTATTACACATATACATATTCGTCGACATTCTTCAATATTTCATCATTATAAATATGTAGCATAATCAAATTCTTCATATAACATCAGCTTATTGATCATAAACATACCTCAACAGCATAATACACATCGTTGTCGTAAAAGTTACATCATAACACGTCAGTCAAATCTCAAAAACACCGTAGCTTTCTGCAATAACGTCAAAACCTAAAAAAAAAATTCTCAGCTCATTTTAAGAGTGTCATCTACCTCAAACGTACTTTAAAACCTTTCTCCCTTACCAAATGCACCATTAAAAGCTCTCGTAGTACCACAATGGTTCCGAAAAAATATGAACAGTTCACAAAGTACAGACAAAATACAATTTCATAAGTGTGAAGTTGCCCAACTGTGTAATTGCGTAAACATGTGTCACTGATGCAGTAAAAAAAATGTTTATCTCTCAGTTAAATGATCAGATAGCTGTGTAATTTGTGTGTTAGAGAAATATGGTACCGATGTGTAAAGTTGTATAAGCAAATACCATATTAGCTAGGGCTCCTTGTGCTTGCCAAACACATGGTACACAAAGTAGGCGTGTACCCCCTGAGGATTAATGTAATTATACCCTCAGGTGTTACAGATTACAGCAGTGGAATGAAATGTATCACAAAAACCTTTGTATCATTGTACTTCAAATATCCTTAAGAATAAACGATTTAACTACAAAATTAATCACTCAAATACGTGTACTGTAGCGCTAAACTGTGCGTCTTGTTGTAAGATAATCTCTGTGGAAGTGTCGTAGTTATCATCCTCCGAAAACTAAGTTCCGCAAAAGTCAATGTACTTACCTTATGATAAACAAAAGTGAAAAGCTTTGCATATAGATATCTTAGTTATTATGCTTATTGCGGTGATGAGGATAGTACTATGCTGTAACGTATTGTTGTGCTACGGAAAAGGCAGTTTCATTATAACTATACCACAAAAGTTACTACTAAAACATGTTTTACTTTCCAGAATAATACAGAAAAACTGTGCAGATATAAAACAGAAACACTGCAAAAGCAACACTGTAAATTGTCACTCATTAGTAGCGTCGTGATAAAATCGTGTAGCTGTCACATAAACTAACCACTGTGTCATCTGGTATCTCACTGAAAGTACTTTAAATCCAGAATGTATTTTCAAGTAAACCAAAATGTTGCGTTAAAATCTCATTAGCAGTACCAGTATATGTTCGAAGTATGTAAGCCTTATAGTCGTTACGTAATCATGCAACTAACATGCAAGGATGTACACACACAATAACACTGTGTCGTCTGTTCACTATAACAATGCACTCGTAAATACTGTGTAAATATGTTCCCTAGGTTCTAGACTGGATAGTGAACTTCAAAACATTGTTGCACAATAACAGTTTCTCTGTGTGACAAATTGTACTAGTAGTGTAAAGTGAAAAGTTTTAAGGCAAAGACTAAGTTAAAAAACAGATTATCTTTCAATAAACGGTTTTACATGTGAAATGTGGTGCAGTCCTTTATCCTTTCTAGTGCACAGATTTTCAACTTCAAAGTAATTATCATGTCGTATACGTCGGTAAGGAATGCTAAAATTTTTCTCACGGTTAGCGTCTATGTTATTTTTCTCTGAGCCAACTGGTGCACGTGGCTGCCTGCGGTGCGAGTCATTGTCTGTCTCTTTATTGGCGTGCGTCTTTATTGGGATTAGGAGACCTAAATTCTACAAATTCACTTTGCCGAGAGGGCCCAGCCCTGTTTGAAGCTCGCCAGTTCTGATGGAATTCAGGTCTGTCATTACGATCATATCGTCTGTCGTCATGTCGGTAGATTCCATAGTTTCTTTCTTGTTGGTCACGTGGTGGAGAATTTCTCCCTGAATCGTAACTGCGCGCTGGACCTTTGAGTCTAAAGTTATTCTGTCTCCCTTGATAATAATTATTTTGGTTCCCATATTGTATGTTTCTCTGATTGTCTCTGTGATAGTCACTAACGTGGAGAGGTGATCTTTCCTTATAATTATTACTACTCTGCCAACGGTTGTCATACGGGTGGTGTCTGTTTTGGTCACAGTTTGTGTTGTGAGAATAGCCTTGTCGTGTCCAGTTATTATTTCTTTCATCGCGGAATTGCGACGGATGTGACCTGTAATTCTTGTGTTCCTGTTTTCGCGTTCCGTGATTGTCAGTGTCAATTTCTAATTCTTGTAAGAGACCCTGAAAAGCTTCGACGTCGTCTTTGCAGGGTCCTGCCAAAATAATATGTCGTAAATGTTCAATTAATTTGATTAAGCAAATGCGGATGAGTTCTGAGGGGCTGTATGGGTTTGACAGGTACTGATTCTTATGCAACATTTCTTCAAAATATTTCACAAGACTGGAGAATTCAGATTGTTCGAAATGTTTCATCATTATGATGCTATGTTTTACTTGGTCTTGTGTAGCTTGAGACCAATATGCTGAGAGGAAGGCATGGTAAAATTTTCCTTCACTGTGACAATCGTGAATGACCGATCGCATTCTCACAGCTGGTCCATTCTCTAAATAGCCACACATAAATTCTAATCTGTGCTCTAATGACGAGTTGGGAGGAAAACAATGAGAACATTGATGGAGCCACGCTTGTGGATGAATGTCGTTGCCAGAATTCTTAAATGTTTTAAGTTTATGTGTAGTAATGTACAGCTTATAATCAAAATCATCATGTCGGCGAGTCACATATCGGTCATTGTTACGTCGTTTCGGCGGTTCCATTTCAAAATTCGTTGCACCTTGCCAATTTCTTTCATAATTTCTGAAATGCGCTGTGTTATTATTTTGTGGCTGTTCCGTATTTCTATGTCCCTCTTCCCATATTGGAGCGCGAGTGTCCTCTGAAATATGTAATTCTTGTATTACTTGTGTCAACTGTTCTTGTACTTCCCGGATTTCTCTTTTGTACAGTGTATTAATTTGATTTTGATTTTGTTTGAATTTTCTAATTTGTTCATACTGTTCAGTGTCAGTGAAGGCTACAGCTGTTGTGTCATTCAGATCATCATCTACCTTTGTAGATAAGTTAGGGAACTGATCTGAAAGTTCGGCTACTTTATCCAATAGTTAAATTATTTCCTCTGTGTGGTTTTCTGAACCAAGTTTCAGGATTTCCATTTGTGTTGAAATCGCATCTACTGTGTTCTTTAAGTTTTCCTGAGTTTTTGCAAGTTGCGTAACCGAAACTACAAGAAAAAAATCAGAAGATTCCAGCTAAGGGTCGACATATGAAACGTCCCCTTAGAAAAATTATACATGACTGCTTAAACTGACACACAATATTTTTTAGCGCAAGCAGTCTGACTTTCAATAATCCCTACAATAGAATGGCCCTGACTAACATTAACCTATACCTTTCACAAATCACTTACCTCACCAAAAATCTTCGTTACTCGAACTACTGCAATACAGCGAGCGCCACTACTACCAGCTAAATAAAAGATTCAAACTATGGAAGGCACTAACTGCTGATAGGCATAGTTAACAAATGAAAGATTTTGATAGAAAACAAACAATGTGTTTACCTTAACATTGTTCAAAAGTCATATTATATATATCAGTTCATGACATCCAGTCTTAGAAATTTCAAAACTCCGCCATTTCTCTCCCCACATCCACCACTGCTGGCGGCTCACCTCCAACTGCGCAACGCTACGCGCTGTTCACATCCAGCTGCCCAACACTACAATGGCAGACAACAATGCAAACTAGCCACAGACTGCACACAGCACAGCCAGTGATTTTCATACAGAGCGCTACGTAACGTTGCCAATAAGAAAACATAAACAGCCTACTTACACACCATATTGGAAACCTGTTATTTCACAGGGAAAAGGTCGGGCACGATCTTATGTTACGGTCTCGCAAAAGGAAGCAAACATTCCGTCTCACACAGATATTTAATGATCGGGGAGGTCCCGTACGTTGGCTCCCCGGATATTAACCCGTTGGATTTTTATTTGTCGGGATACTTGAAATCTTTGGGTTATGGATTCGCCATTAATGATGTTTAAACACACTACAGGAACGCGTCGTTTATGCCTGTCAACGCATCCGTGACCACTCTGGAGTTTTTCAGAAAGTACGTGATTCCCTAAAAAGGCGGACAGAAGCATGCCTTACTATCAATGGACACAACATTGAAATTCTCTTTCAGCGGTGATTGAGGAGTGCAGGTCGTATCTAATAGTAAGCGTATTACATTAGAAGCTCCACTATTCCACAGGAACAGAATTGTGTGTTCTCGTATAAACAAAGAGCTTGCAGTCAAAGATATGTGTTTCACAGTAGGGAAGATTAACTTGTGCTCATGGTTCTTACGCTATGCATTTTAGAGCGCCTGTTTTCTGGTAACTTTTTCCTTGTTTTGGTATATCCTACCACCTCTCAAAATGTGGAATACTTTTTCTTTAACGCAATGTGTAGTCATCCATTTGACATCCAATTTCGAATAAGGGACATACGCAGAATTATACCTCTACGGGCTTCGATGATGCGCATCCGTGCTCATCATGCTTGTTTTCTAATGTCATCTGTCCACATACCAGTGGGTCGGCACTCAGCCATTTCTTACCTCTTGGAATCCAGCAAAGAACGTCTTTGACGTATCTGACAGTTATTCGCAGTCAGGTATCCTGCTCATTTCCATTTCATTTTCATTATGGTCTTATGGACTAGTTTATTCCCCACTCCATTTATTTCGTACAGTCGGATAGAACATCTTCCATGTAAGCAGGAGGTTCCGCCTTCGAGCCTCGGTCGGGGCACACGTTTTTCAACTGTCCCCCTTGATATTTATCACCGCCTGTAAGCAGCTAAAGGTCTGGATTTCATTATAATTCCATACTTCGTTTATTTGTTTTCTTGTCTCTGCTAGTACTTAGCAGCACTCTATTGTTCGCAGAGCAAGCTCCAGTTCCCAGAATGAGATTTTCACTCTGTAACGGAGTGTGCGCTGATATGAAACTTCCTGGCAGATTAAAACTGTGTGCCCGATTGAGACTCGAACTCGGGACCTTTGCCTTTCGAGGGCAAGTGCTCTACCAAATGAGCTACCGAAGCACGACTCACGCCCGGTGCTCACAGCTTTACTTCTGCCAGTATCTCGTCTCCTACCTTCCAAACTTTACAGAAGCTCTCCTCGCAGGAGAGCTTCTGTAAAGTTTGTAAGGTAGGAGACGAGATACTGGCAGAAGTAAAGCTGTGAGTCCGGACGTGAGTCGTGCTTGGGTAGCTCAGTTGGTAGAGCACTTGCCCGCGAAAGGCAAAGGTTCGAGTCTCGGTCGGGCACACAGTTTTAATCTGCCAGGAAGTTTCAACCTCCAGTTTTTCATCTGTTTTTATAGTAAAAGCCTATGTCTGTATCACAAGTCAACTCTGCTAATACATGTCGGCTATAAACATTCATCATCATCATCATCATCATTTAAGACTGATTATGCCTTTCAGCGTTCAGTCTGGAGCATAGCCCCCCTTATACAGTTCCTCCATGATCCCCTATATCAGTGCTAACATTGGTGCCTCTTCTGATGTTAAACCTATTTCTTCAAAATCATTCTTAACCGAATCCAGGTACCTTCTCCTCGGTCTGCCGCGACTCCTCCTACCCTCTACTGCTGAATCCATGAGTCTCTTGGGTAACCTTGCTTCTCCCATGCGTGTAACATGACCCCACCATGTAAGCCTGTTCGCCCTGACTGCTACATCTATAGAGTTCATTCCCAGTTTTTCTTTGATTTCCTCATTGTGGACACCCTCCTGCCATTGTTCCCATCTACTAGTACCTGCAATCATCCTAGCTACTTTCATATCCGTAACCTCAACCTTGTTGATAAGGTAACCTGAATCCACCCAGCTTTCGCTCCCGTACAACAAAGTTCGTCGAAAGATTGAACGGTGCACAGATAACTTAGTCTTGGTACTGACTTCCTTCTTGCAGAAGAGAGTAGATCGTAGCTGAGCGCTCACTGCATTAGCTTTGCTACACCTCGCTTCCAGTTCTTTCACTATGTTGCCATCCTGTGAGAATATGCATCCTAAGTACTTGAAACCGTCCACCTGTTCTAACTTTGTTCCTCCTATTTGGCACTCAACCGGTTTATATTTCTTTCCCACTGACATTACTTTCGTTTTGAGATGATAATCTTCATACCATAGTCCTTACATTTCTGATCTAGCTCTGAAATATTACTTTGCAAACTTTCAATCGAATTTGCCATCACAACTAAGTCATCCGCATATGCGAGACTGCTTATTTTGTGTTCACATATCTTAATCTCACACAGCCAGTCTATTGTTTTCAACATATGATCCATAAATAATATGAACAACAGTGGAGACAGGTTGCAGCCTTGTCTTAGCCCTGAAACTACTCTGAACCATGAACTCAATTTACCGTCAACTCTAACTGCTGCCTGACTATCCATGTAAAGACCTTTAATTGCTTGCAAAAGTTTGCCACCTATTCCATAATCTTGTAGAACAGACAATAATATCCTCCTAGGAACCCGGTCATATGCCTTTTCTAGATCTATAAAGCATAGATACAATTCCCTGCTCCACTCATAACACTTCTCCATTATTTGCCGTAAGCTAAAGATCTGGTCCTGACAACCTCTAAGAGGCCTAAACCCACACTGATTTTCATCCAATTAGTCCTCAACTAATACTCGCACTTTCCTTTCAACAATACCTGAGAAGATTTTACCCACAACGCTGATTAAAGAGATACCTCTGTAGTTGTTACAATATTTTCTGTTTCCATGTTTAAAGATTGGTGTGATTACTGCTTTTGTCCAGTCTGATGGAACCTGTCCCGACTCCCAGACCATTTCAGTTATCCTGTGTAGCCATTTAAGACCTGACATTCCACTGTATTTGAAGAGTTCCGACTTAATTTCATCCACCCCAGCCGCTTTATTGCACTGCAATCTATTGACCATTTTTTCCACTTCCTCAAATGTGATCCTATTTCCATCATCATTCCCATCCCATTCTACCTCGAAATCTGAAACATTACTGATCGCATTTTCACCGACATTGAGCAACTCTTCAAAATATTCCCTCCATCTGCCCAAGGCATCCACAGAATTCACCAGCAGTTTTCCTGACCTGTCCAAAATACTTGTCATTTCCTTCTTACCTCCCTTTCGAAGACTGCTAATTACACTCCAGAATGGTTTTCCAGCAGCTTGACCCATAGTCTCCAACCTGTTTCCAAAGTCTTCCCACGATTTCTTCTTGGATGCTGCAATTATGTGTTTGGCTTTGTATCTTTCTTCAACATAACTTTCTCTGTCTACCTGGGTCCTGGTATGTAGCCATTTTTGATACGCCTTCTTTTTCCTTTTACAGGCTGCCTTGACTGAATCATTCCACCAAGCTGTTTGCTTCATCCTACTTTTACACACTACTGTTCCAAGACATTCTTTAGCCACTTCTAGTACTGTGTCCCTGTACCTTGTCCATCTTTTCCAATGACTGTGATTGACTACATTCAACTAATGGTACCTTTCTGAGATCGCTGTTATGTACTTGTGCCTGATTTCCTTATCCTGAAGTTTCTCCACACTCATCCTCCTACATATGGACCTGACCTCCTGCACTTTCGGCCTCACAATCCCAATTTCACTGCAGATTAAATAATGATCAGTGTCATCAAAGAACCCCCTGAATACACGTGTGTCCCTCACAGTCTTCCTGAATTCCTGATATGTTATTATATAGTCAATGTCAGATCTGGTTCTCCTGCCTTCCCAAGTATACCGGTGAATGTTCTTATGTTTAAAAAAGGAGTTTGTGATTACTAAGCTCATACTGGCACAGAAATCCAAGAGTTGTTTCCCGTTCCTGTTGGCCTCCATATCCTCTCCCAATTTACCCATAACCTTTTCATACCCTTCTGTTCGATTTCCAATCCTGGCGTTAAAATCACCCATGAGCAGAACACTGTCCTTGTCCTTTACTCTAACAACTACATCACTGAGTGCCTCATAAAACTATCCATCTTATCTTGATCTGTCCCTTCACAATGCGAATATACTGACACAATCCTAATTTTCTTGCTAGACACTGTCAAATCTATCCACATCAGTCGTTCGTTTACATACCTTATTGCAACTACGCTGGGTTCCATTTCTTTCCTGATGTAAAGCCCTACACCCCATTGTGCTATTCCTACTTTGACTCCTGACAGGTAGACCTTGTATTCTCCCACTTCCTCCTCTTTCTCACCCCTTACCCGAATGTCACTAACAGCTAAAACGTCCAGCCCCATCTTACTTGCAGCCTCTGCCAGCTCTACCTTCTTCCCAGAGTAGCCCCCATTGATATTAATAGCTCCCCATCTCATTACCATTTGTTTGCCAAGTCGTATCTTAGGAGTCCCTGGTTTGTCGGTTAGCGGTGGGACTCCGTCACCTCCAAAGGTCCGAGGCATTTTGCTCTGATTGTTGCCAGCATCATATTTAAAGTACGAGGGAAGCAGGTTGCTAGCCTTACTTGCCCCGAGTCCCATTGGGTTTTACCCCTAACGGCTGAGGGACTAACCGGTGGATTTGGTAGTCTTTGCCGTATGAGCACAAAGGTGACCACGACTCAGAATATGTCCGAGATGCCTAGCTTTATTCCAAAGTAACTGGTATCCCGACTGTCGGGACCACTTACTTGGCCACTCATACGTTGCCCGTGGTTCATGAACTAGGACATGACTACAGGAACCCACACCATGAACCATATTCCATTCGGATAAATCGGAAGTTTAGCACTGATAATCCAAAATAATTTACCAAAACCACCTTGGGCCGATTTATATTCTTTTGTTTGTTTTTCTACCTTTCCATCCAGTCACTGCTTTCACCAGCAATTAACACAAAATCTTCCCAGTCTGATTTTCTGTACAGTTTTCTTTCGGATATCTTCGTTGTAAATTATTTTTGGTAACACCTAACTAGCTTTCACGTCTTTTTTAAATCGCTCTCTACTACTTCCTCTCATTTGCAGTTGAAGTTCGATATATATGAATCTCCCGTTCTGTACTTTCATTACCACTTGCTAGTTATCGCTTGTAACTCCGACTTCTAAAACCAGCCTGTTCCTTTCACTGATTAGAATCTATTGTCTTCTCTATGCAGTTGATGATACCTTTAGACAGAGCGAGGTGGAATAGTGGTTGGCACACTGGAATTGCATTCGGGAGGACGACGGTTCGAACCCGCGTCCGGCCATCCTGATTTAGGTTTTCCGTGATTTCCCTAAATCGCTTCAGGCAAACACCGGGATGATTCCTTTGAAAGGGCATCGTTATCTTCCTTTCCTATCCTTCCCTAATCCGATAGGACCGATGACCTCGCTGTTTGGTCCCCTCTCCCAAATCAAGCAACCATAACTTTAGAGAATGTCTTCTTTATTACGGGGAGAATGCTGACAGAACTTCTTTTATCCTGTATCCTTACTTCTGTAGTAGAACAGAAATTATCCACTTTTGGATAAATTCTTTCGCAGACTTTTTTATACTTCGTGTTGTATAACTGTTGTAGAAACGTATGGGCCCAGTAGAGCTGTGGAGTGTCAGTTGTGCAACATCATTGGCCTGCAGAACAACAACAAGCGATGGGTTTCCTCTCGCAACAACAATGTTACTCCTTCAGTCACCGAGCGAGGTGGCGCAGTGGTTAGCACACTGGACTCGCATTCGGGAGGACGACGGTTCAATCCCGTCTCCGGCCATCCTGATTTAGGTTTTCCGTGATTTCCTTAAATCGCTTCAGAAAAATGCCGGGATGGTTCCTTTGGAAGGGCACGGCCGATTTCCTTCCCCATCCTTCCCTCACCCGAGCTTGCGCTCCGTCTCTAATGACCTCGTTGTCGACGGAACGTTAAACACTAATATCCTCCCCCTTCAGTCGCCTGAGGCGTCATTGTGAGGCTAAATGTGTCATTTTCTCGACTGTGGTCTCCCCCCTGTGCGTATACACACTACAGGCAATTTTAGATGAAGAGATTGCAACCCTGTTGCTTACATTTCTTCAGCAACGTCTGACCTTCGGACGGCTATTACGGAAACGCTTGCGTCGTTATTGGAAGCAACATTCCTGATAATATTAGCATATAAGGGTGAATGATTAAATAAGAACGAAGAAGACGGATACAAAAATGGTTCAAATGGCTCTGAGCACTATGGGACTTAACTTCTGATGTCATCAGTCCCCTAGAACTTAGAACTACTTAAACCTAACTAACCTAAGGACATCACACACATCCATGCCCGAGGCAGGATTCGAACCTGCGACGGTAGCGGTCGCGCGGTTCCAGACTGTAGCGCCTAGAACCGCTCGGCCACCCCAACCGGCGAAGACGGATACACATAAATAGACAAATCCTAAGGTAATACCAAGAATTTAGATTTTGTAAGTGATGGGATCCATCTGGGGAAGATAATTTAACCGTTCCTTATTTCGCATAATCTTAATTTGAACTCTACAAGTATCAGTTTGGCATTTATTGATAGCATAAGGGACCAAATTTCCAGTTTGTGTTTCAAATTTTAAATTAAATGTCGCACCTATTAATTAATGAATATCTGCTCCAGTAAATAAAATCGTTATTTTCGTCCACGACAGGCTTAGACTGTTATGTTGAACCCATTTTTTAGTGAATCAGAAGCATACATTGTAAAAGTATGATCTAATGGATATTTAAACACTTTAAATAACACGTGTAGACTGTTAGTAACCGAGAAAAGAGAAATATACAACTTACATTGTACTGTGGTGAAGCAGACAAATGATTACGAAAGCAAAAAATTCATATTTAAAAGTAATTTGCACAAAAATATTGCAGGAAATGTGAGTTTGTGATCATTATGAAAAGTGTACATTGTGATATATTATCAGTTTTCGCATCCATTCGCAATTTAGGAGTTGTATTATGATATGTTCGAAATTTTAAATTGTGTGCTTTAGTAATGAAATGCCTTTGATCGCGGTTGAGATGCACAGAACGTCTCTGAAACCTGTGAAATTTTATCCTCTAGCGTGAGAAAAAATTACCACACACGGACCTGTAGAGACAGTTTTCGTGGCTGGGAAGTACCGTGGAATCCTTACAAGAACTGTCCATTGATCGTCTTCCCGGTTTTTTGTTTTTTTTTTTTTTTTTTCTTGACGTAGCCATAGACTTATCTTTTCTCATATATGTCCGTATCACTTCCTTTCTTCATTGTGTTAAGAGTATAATTCCTTTTAATGCTGAATCCTGCTGATGTTTTTAATGTATCTAAATGTAGAATTTTTGTAATGGCGTCACGCCAATTTTCTCTTATGATGCTGCTTGAAACACCCCCTTTATGTCCTTTATTGGGTTTTGTGTATGATTTACCGAAGCCGCCCAAAAGTTAATTATTACGGGTATATGACCGTGTGCCTAATGCATGAACGCTATCGGTTTTCCTGCTGTGGTTTTGGGGGTATTTCAACCGAGTGCAGCTGTTCTGAGACGGAATAGTTAATGATTGAAAGTTTGTGTATTATTAAAGACCATCAAGGTTGCGATGTACAAACTGATATGCATTTTCTACGAACACAAATGTTTTGAAGCAGTTGCTACCTGCGCCTTACAAGTTTAGTTACGGTTATCTCTTTTATTGGTTGCTGATTTTAATTACTTCGTCAAACACAATTATGATGGTTAACATTCACAACAATCCTCACTGCAATCCATGGTTGTTACTGGCCGGCGCGGTTGACGCGAAACACGTAATTCGGCACTTGTCGCTCTTGGTTTCTTATCACCCGCGAATCGGTATTGATGAGGGTCAAACCCACGACGATCAGGGGGACGCGCTCATTCGTCATACACAGAGAAATTTACCGTTTGCTACTCACTCGACCACTATACTTGCCCGTCTCTCCAGTACTACTGCTCATTCGACACTTGTCTCACTTCCTCTTGCAGCGCTCGACAATCGACTCCTGTCTGCTATCGACCTGGGTGTTGGATGCTAATATCTATGTTCGTGGCATGACGGATCCCTTACATCAGGGCTGGCCAGAAATTCTGCACGCTTGCGGTGCCCCTGCACATGTGCAACTTCCGGGTCACAGCGTGCACGCCCCAGTCGTCAGCGTTCATGTAGTGCATGTTTCTACGCACAGGTGTCGCTTTATCCACTTGCTGGGATACTCTGTACCGGCGCATTCTAGTGCTCTTTCCACAGCTTGCAAGCCAACCATGGGAAGGTATTTAGCGTATTAAACATTTAAAATACTGTCGCAGTCTACTCATTGAGACGTCTACGTTTATGTTAACAGTTTAACCCAGTAAGACAAATAATACAGTTTAACAACCGTGGGTTTTTATTAAGGCAGCTTGACTGACGGCACGTAAATACGAGTAATGTTTTTGATCTAGTATTTAAGAAGAGAGCACTTAGCGATTTCAAATAACATTAAACTAATGCAAGGTTTCCTGTAACTAATTCTCGGTGCCCTCAGTTACACCCACATAATTTCTGACTCACTGACCTCTGAACAGAATGATAACCGCAGACCTCTCGATGATCACCTGTTATTTCAATACCATTATTGCTATGTCTCTCATCAGTTACGTCTGAAATCTGCATAATAACCGACAATTAGATGAATGTTACGTTTTATCGACTTCAGCTGAGCGTAGCCCTTCACACATTAAAAAAAACCCTAAATGTAAGTATACATTGGAACAATAGGTTTAATGACCAACTTTCCTGATAATAATGTAACATGGAGCAGAATGAGGCAATAATGCACAGTTAGAAAACAACAATTTTTAATTATAAAAGGAATAAATCCAGACACGTTTATCAATGAACATGAGAAATGATAATTGAGGCGATGTGTCTTATCCATTTTCTTAAGGACAATTAATTTTGCTTGCCGTTCTTCACTGCTGAGTACACTACACTCGTCTTTGTGATATGTATTGTAGTGTCTTTCAATTGAAAACTTACGCTGGCCGCCTATTATTCGGCGGCATAGCAAACACTGTGAGTTTTCACCAACGGCTACAAAAAATAATTGCAGTTCCCAGTCATTTTTAAACGACTGAGAACATAGATCTCCTGCCCTTTTCTTTTTCACAGTACCTGCCATCTCTCAGTACTTCTCTGTTAAGGTTACCGTCACCAGGGGTAAACGAGACTGGGTATGTTGCGCTCTTGCTTGTACCACATAACAGGGAAGTGGAGCCGCCGCCGTTCATTTAGGACACATGTCTAATAACAGATGTCGCTGTCGCTCGCTGTCGCACACGTGCGCACATGTGCAGCACTTCCGCACGTCTGCACACTGTGCAGCGTTTGGGCGGCCCTGCCTTACATACTGAGCATATCCCTCTTAAATCTACCCGACTTTAACTTTCGTAATCACTTGACGTTCCTTCAGTATAGCACAATGTGGACTATGTTTCACTCTTTTATCTTTTTCTGTACCTGTACTGTACATGTGGAAAAAAAGTTCTTCATGTCCTGTTAAATAATGTATTAAATATCCATTACATCGTTTCCCTTGTTGAGATTTAAAGGTTGCCTATGACAGTAGTTATCCCCAACTGGAGAACTGTTATATCCTTTGCCGCATCGAGGTACAAAACCTGAGGAGCCCAGTAGCTCTTTCTCGATGCCATGTGTGTACTGAGCAAGACAGTGCACTAACTGACACCCAGGACTCACATTCGGAAAGATCTGGGATCAAATGCCCATCCAGCCATTCAGACTCATATTATCTGTGTTTTTACAAAATCGATTAATCCAAGAACACGGCCAATACCCTTAGCCAATCTTGTCCATTCCAAGCTGCTGCTTCATCTGCAGTGACCGAATCGTTGACGAAACGCTAAACACTCAATCCTGTTTACATCTTTCTTTGCCAAATGTTTACTCCAAAAATTTTCGTTGAAGTCGATATCCGAATACCTGAAGTTCATTTATGGCATACAACCTGCAGATTCGACAAGAAGTTGTTATTTGTGTGGTGCAGGTTTTCGGGGCATTCAAAATGTTATTATCTGACTCAGCGTAAGGATTTGAGACCCAGGCCCCAAACAAAACTAATGTGACAACAGTACGACATTCCTCTTTCCACAGTTTACTAAAAACTCAAAGAAACGAGAGTATGAAACTCGCACACAACTAACAGGGTAATGTGGAAGATCATGAATAGTACTGACTCTAAGGAACTAGACAGTAGTCGGACAGAATTGTTAGCCATATCCTTTAGTACACGATCAAAAAATTTTTAAATCACTAGCTAAATATTAGATTGGTGGATAATCGTAGCGTTTTTGTTTTGCATGATGCTGTTTCAAGGCTATGGGTTTATTTATCGATTGTCGTTTTCTATTTGTATTTCATATTTGTTGTTTGAGTTTAAATATTATCACTTCGTTGTTTGGATATAGTGAAGGGGGCTGTGGACACTAGAAAATGGAGTGCTAAGTGGGTGAATTGGAACATTTCCGACATATTCTTCTTTTTGAATTCAGAAGAGATGTGACAGGAGCAGAGGCAACCAGAAACATTAGCGTCGTAAATGGAGATAATGTAGTTGGAAAGAGCACATCAAAAAATGGTTTCCTCGTTTTAAGGAGGATCGTTTTGAAAGAAAAGCGACTCTCCACATTCAAGAAGACCTTGCGGTTCTATGAAGAACGTTTAAACGCATTAATCCACAACGATCCACATCAGTGTACTAGAGAACTGGCAAATTTGATGAATTCGGATTATTCTACCATCGCGCAACACTTGCATACGGTGAGGTAGCTTCAAAAATCTGGTGTATAGATACCGATTTCTCTAAGCCAAAATCATAAAAATTATTGGGTGGCCGTATGTTCATCTCTGCTCGCTCAGCATCAATTGGCTTAAAAGTTATGAGCACTTGTTCATTAGAAGAGTTATGTTTCAAAGTAGCGAAGATGAAAAAGTGCTCATAGCTCTTAACGTATGCATTTTAGAGCACATGTTTTCTGGACATTTTTCCCTCGTTTTAGTCCATACCGCCACTTCTCAAAATATGGAAAGCAAAGAGCTTGCAGTAGAAGAGATTTGTTTCACAGTATCGAAGACAAAAAACTGCTCGTAGCTCTTAAGTTACGCATTTTCGACCTTATGTCTACTGAGACTTTTTTGCTTCTAGTATCGTGTACTTTTTGAGTTTACGCCATTAATTATAATACACCCTATATTATTAATGACTAAAGTCCCCTCTATATGAATGTATAGTGTTTATTAAACAGTTGGAAAAACGCTACGAGCTTATGCACCAGCACAACAGATACGTTGTCTGTAGGGCAGGAAAGATACTACGGCTTAATTAATTGGGACTCTAACTGACTTAGATGGCGGCTGCAAGAGCTTTACGGTTTTATAAAGCCATTCGTTACGCTGCTCATAATTTTTTAGTCCGGTAATGAGCTGTCGCCGCATTTCGCTTCGTCGTTGATAAATATCGCCCCAATCTGTGAGGGTTCCGTGTATGGAACTGCAAACGCCTACAGCGAAAGACTGGATCGCAGCGAGAGTGCTTTGTAGGTCGCCTGCCGCTGGAGCCAGTATCTGTCATCTGCTGCGTAAATATGTCCGTGGATGCCAACGAAATAAGCTGCAATCGAAACAAACGTATCGCTCTATGTGACAGAAATTTCTCCAATTAGTCCTAATACGAGTCTATTTATGAGAACAAAGATGTCTTAAAACGTAGGAGAATTACGTCTCTCTTGTAAAGAACTTGACACGATGCCGTTAAAGCACTTGTAACTATTTCAGTGTAGATGTCAGAATCTGTTATGCTCATATTAATTTACTGACTGACGGAACGCAAGGGCTTTATGAGTAATGTCAAGAGTCGCACATTTTCCACAGAGTATCCCAACGTATTACGTACTACAGGCTCGAGCTTTGTCCTGTTACGTTTAAACTTCCAAACGGCTGCAGAGGACAATTCTTTGTTGGCAGCTATCACACGCAACCGGTGCAATAACTTTCTTAGGGACGGATAAAAATGAGTATCGTGGAACGTATATGTAATTATATATATTAAAATTCGGAACAGATACAAACAGCTGTTCTGACATTCATGGGGAGTCCACCATTGAAGACTATTATAGGTTAAATTCGTTAAATGTGTTCTTGCTGTAACGTTATTTCACATTTCAGTATCACAGGACAGAATCGATTCCGTTAACAGGCTCTGACTGCGGATTTATCAAAAATCAAAACCCTTTTATAAGCCCAAAAACAGTGAATCAAGCCGAGAACAATTTCATTCGAAACAAATGCTACACAATCAGTCCTCCCAAATTTCTGAACGAAATTAAATCAAACTGGACAAAGCTGTTTATCGCTGTAAATGTAAATATGATTATCCCTTCATGTATCATTATATTTATTCCTAGTAAATACCCAAGAGATTAAAAACAATTATCTGTGGGATTTGGCGTGCATACAAACCGACAAATACAAAAGCCTTCAAAAGGATGTTTAAATGAAACACATTCTAAAAAAGCAGTTCAGTGGTGTTATAATTTTTTCTGCTTAAAGCATCATTTGAAGCCAGTGTATCGGTCTGATTCGAGAAGAACGTTACACTCAACTCCGGATGCACCCAAACGTAAAGGCTTCACTTAAACACATCACAGTAATTAATTATTTCACTGACATGTTTATTTAGACGTAACAGTCCCTCCTACTTTGATTTTCGTGTTGCTGTTTACTTGTGGGTGTGGATCCACTGTGCACCATTTCTTGATGGCAGCACTGAGACATCAGTATCAAGCAGACGGCATATTTTGTTTATGTCTATGTGGATTGACAGTCGAGCACATGTAAAATTGTCTGCAGAAGAGATGAAGCTGACTAACTAAAACTGTAAGCTAAACTACGAAGAACACTTGTTCCTTATTCTTTTCATTCAGTTAAGAGAAAAACGTCTCTGAATGTTATAAATATGTGACAAAACACATTCCAGGCATCTAACTGACTGCGTTACTTTCGGAGGAATGGTCGATAACTTCATACTGTTGTAACAGAAGGCCGTCTGGCTAAAAATGGTGTGAGTGCTGTGACGACAGTGGACTCGTACGAGAAGATACATAATATAGTGAAAGACTTTGGTGAGTGAAAAAATCTGTGTTTGCGACAACTCTTGCATTTGTTAACATCAGGCCAAAAACATTCGAGGATTCATATTTCAAACTTCAGTCGTCATTATTTGCCTGTAGACGAAATGCGAGTTACCTAATGTAAGACAGTAGCCCAAACAATGGGCTCAGGTGACAGTAATGTTAGATTTTTTATTGGTAAATTTTGGAAAAGCATTTGGCACGGTGCCTCACTGCAGACTGTTAACGAAGGTAAGAGCAGGTGGAATAGGTGCCCAGATATGCGGGTGGCTCGAAGACTTCCTAAGCAATAGAACCCGGTATGTTGTCCTCGACGGCGAGTGTTCATCAGACACAGGGGTGGCGTCGGGACTGCCCCAGTAACGTACACAGATGATCTGGTGGGCAGGGTGGGTAACGACCTGCGGTTGTTTCTTGATGATTCTATGGTTAGGGGAAGGTATCGTCACTGAGTGACTGTAGGAGGATGGAAGACGACTTAGACAAAATTTCTAATTGGTGTGATAAATTGCAGCTAGTTCTAAATACAGAGAAACGTAATCTAATGCGGTTAAGTAGGAGAAACAATGTTCGGACACAGCTTTAGTAGTGTAATGTTTGACACAGTCACATCGTTTAGACGCCTGGGCGTAACATTGCAAAGCAGTCTGAAATGGAACGAGTATGTGAGAGAGAATTTTCGGCAAGTGAGGTTCACTTGTACAGGAGAACATATACAGGACGCTAATGCGACCTAGTCTTGAGTACTTCTCGAGTGTTTGGGACCCGCAACTGTTCGAATAACAGGAAGTGATCGAAGCAATCCAGAGGCGGGCTGCCAGATCTGTTAGCGGTATCTATCTACACGCAAGTATTGTGGAAATGCTTCGGCAACTGAAATGGAAGTCCCTGGAGGATTTTCGAGGAACACAAGTCAGAATATTTCGAGAATCGACATTTGTAGCTGAGTGCATAATTATTCTATTGCTGCCAACGTACATTTCTCTACAGCCTCACGGAGGTAACGTGAGAGAATTTTGGGCACATACGGAGGCTTATAGTCCGTCGATTTTTCCTCGTTCTGTTTGCGAGTGGAAGAGGAAAGGATACGACAAGAAGTGGTACAGAGTCTCCTCCGCCACGCATCTTACGGTGGCTTGCGGAACACGAGTATGCATGTAGATACAGATGCAGATGTAGGTTAACTGCACCAAAAAAAAAAGTGGAACTAGTTCACTCTGCTGGAGAAATGACTATGGCCATTTTTCAGATTCATCGGATACAGTCACAAATATTTATTTGGAAGACTGGTTTACCTTGTGGAAAATTTGCGGTCCGTTTGTGAAGTGAGCTGAATGGGACACCACGGAGACCAGTTTGGAAAATCAGGCTTTTGCACCAGAAAAATCGGCCGTTGTGATGGGAGAAGCATAATTTGTGGTTTTCGAAATAATTTCTCGCATCGCAGTTCTCCAGCTTCGTCCATGTGTCATTTTGTTGATTCCTTTAGGCACCTGACTGGAGAGAAGACCTCAAGTCTCGTTCGGTGTATCGACAGAGAACTGGTGATTTACAGTGTCGCTCCCGGAACCAATCGTAGCTTTCAGGTTTGTAGTCGAATGGAGGGCTTAAGTCAGAAGCTCGGACAATTGTGCGAAGATCTCGGATGCAGATTTCTTGGTCTACGTCTTGGGTTGAGAAACGAAAAATTAGGCGTGCGGTACAAAGTGGAAGGGGCTAGTCGGATCGAATCCTGCCTCGGGCATGGATGTGTATGGTGTCCTTAGGTTAGTTAGGTTTAAGTAGTTCTAAGTTCTAGGGGACTGATGACCACAGAAGTAAAGTCCCATAGTGCTCAGAGCCATTTGAACCATTTGGAAGGGGCTAGTCGAGATGAATAGGATGTGGTGTAAACAGTATATTTTCTCTAGATTTGGGAAATTCTGATGATAAATCATGCCATACTATGACAGACAACTCATTTTACAGCGCAGAGTGACTTTCTGCTGTGTGATTCAGAAAGAGAAATTAGTTAATATGATATTAGTACAGTTCGGGAAAAGCCTGAGTGAAGTTTCATATTCCATCCCACTAACAACGCCCAAATAATAAATTAACTTATATACACTGTCCACTCACATTAATGTGACCACCCGTCAAAGACCTGGATAACCATTTAACCATCTCCTGCAGCGGGGACCGGCGCGGGATGCGCAGGAATTTGTCAGAGAGGATCTGGAAGCTACCGACGGGTATGTGGAGCCATGTCGACTCCAGTGCTGTGGTCAACTGCGACAGGGTTCTCGGTTGAGGACCCATGGCACGAACAGTCCAACAGATTCCCATTTTTGTTTAAATCTGGGGAGTTTAGTGGCCAGGGGAGTACGGTAAACTTCTCCTGGTGGTCTTCGAACCACGCAGGTACACTGCGAGCTGTGTAACGCGTTGGCTTGTCCTACAGGTAGATGCCTTCGTGCCGAGGAGAAAGAAACTGCATGTAGATGTGGACATGGTCCGCAATGATAAATACATTCTTGTGTTGATCCAATGTGCTTTCCACAATGACGAGGTCACCCAGGCCGTAACGCTCCTTCCTTCTTCCTGGACCTTTTGCTTTCAGACGTTTAACGCCGTACACACCAACGGTCATCTATCCGATGTAGCGTATAATGTGATCGTCTGAAAAGGCCAGCCGGCCGGTGTGGCCGTGCGGTTCTAGGCGCTTCAGTCTGGAACCGCGTGACCGCTAACGTCGCAGGTTCGAATCATGCCTCGGGCATGGATGTGTGTGATGTCCTTAGGTTAGTTAGCTTTAAGTCGTTCTTAGTTCTACCCCCATGAACCATGGACCTTGCCGTTGGTGGGGAGGCTTGCGTGCCTCAGCGATACAGATGGCCGTACCGTAGGTGCAACCACAACGCAGAGGTATCTGTTGAGAGGCCAGACAAACGTGTGGTTCCTGAAGAGAGGCAGCAGCCTTTTCAGTAGTTGCAGTGGCAACAGTCTGGATGATTGACTGATCTGGCCTTGCAACACTAACCAAAACAGCCTTGCTGTGCTGGTACTGCGAACGGCTGAAAGCAAGGTGAAACTACAGCCGTAATTTTTCTCGAATGCATGCAGCTTTACTGTATGGTTAAATGATGATGGCGTCCCCTTGGGTAAAATATTCCGGAGGTAAAATAGTCCCCCATTCGGATCTCCGGGCGGGGACTACTCAAGAGGACGTCGTTATCAGGAGAAAGAAAACTGGCGTTCTACGGATCGGAGCGTGGAATGTGAGATCCCTTAATCGGGCTGGTAGCTTAGAAAATTTAAAAAGGGAAATGGATAGGTTGAAGTTAGATATAGTGGCAATTAGTGAAGTTCGGTGGCAGGAGGAACAAGACTTTTGGTCAGTTGAATACAAGGTTATCAATACAAAATCAAATAGGGGTAATGCAGGAGTAGGTTTAATAATGAATAAAATAAAATTGGAGTGCGGGTAAGCTACTACCAACAGCATAGTGAACGCATTATTGTGGCCAAGATAGACACGAAGCCCACGCCTACTACAATAGTACAAGTTTATATGCCAACTAGCTCTGCAGATGATGAAGAAATTGATGAAATGTATGATGAGATAAAAGAAATTATTCAGGTAATGAAGGGAGACGAAAATTTAATAGTCATGGGTGACTGGAATTCGAGAGTAGGAAAAGGGAGAGAAGGACACATAGTAAGTGAATATGGATTGGGGGAGAGAAATGAAAGAGAAAGCCGTCTGGTAGAATTTTGCACAGAGCATAACTTTATCATAGCTAACACTTGGTTCAAGAATCATAAAAGAAGGTTGTATACATGGAAGAATCCTGGAGATACTAAAAGGTATCAGATAGGTTATATAATGGTAAGACAGAGATTTAGGAACCAGGTTTTAAATTTTAAGACATTTCCAGGGGCAGATGTGGACTCTGATCACAATCTATTGGTTATGAACTGTAGATTAAAACTGAAGAAACTCCAAAAAGGTGGCAATTTAAGGAGATGGGACCTGGATAAACTGACTAAACCAGAGATTGTACAGAGTTTCAGCGAACAATTGTCAGGAATGGGGGAAAGAAATACAGTAGAAGAAGAATGGGTAGATCTGAGGGATGAAGCAGTGAAGGCAGCAGAGGATCAAGTAGGTAAAAAGACGAGGGCTAGTAGAAATCCTTGGGTAACAGAAGAAATATTGAAATTAATTGATGAAAGGAGACATTATAAAAACGCAGTAAATGAAGCAGGCAAAAATGAGATCGACTGGAAGTGCAAAATGGCTAAGCAGGGATGGCTAGAGGACAAATGTAAGGATGTAGAGGCTTATCTCACTAGGGGTAAGATAGATACTGCCTACAGGAAAATTAAAGAGACCTTTGGAGAAAAGAGAACCACTTGCATGAACATCAAGAGCTCAGATGGAGACCCAGTTCTAAGCAAAGAAGGGAAAGCAGAAAGGTGGAAGGAGTATATAGAGGGTCTATACAAGGGCGATGTACTTGAGGACAATATTATGGAAATGGAAGAGGATGTAGATGAAGATGAAACAGGAGATACGATATTGCATGAAGAGTTTGACAGAGCAGTGAAAGACCTGAGTCGAAACAAGGCGCCGGGAGTAGACGACATTCCATTGGATTTACTGAGGGCCTTGGGAGAGCCAGTCCCGACAAAACTCTACCATCTGATGAGCAAGCTGTATGAGACAGGCGAAATACCCTCAGACTTCAAGAAGAATATAATAATTCCAAAGCGCTACAGTCGCAGGTTCGAATCCTGCCTCGGGCTTGGATGTGTGTGATGTCCTTAGGTTAGTTAGGATTAAGTAGTTCTAAGATGTTAAGTCCCATAGTGCTCAGAGCCATATGAACCATTTTAATAATTCCAATCCCAAAGGAAGCAGGTTTTGACAGATTTGAAAAATACCGAACTATCAGTTTAATAAGTCACAGCTGCAAAATACTAATGCGAATTCTTTATAGACCAATGGAAAAACTGGTAGAAGCCGACCTCGGCGAAGATCAGTTTGGATTCCACAGAAATGTTGGAGCACGTGTGGCAATACTGACCCTACGACTTGTCTTAGAAAATAGAGTAAGGAAAGGCAATCCTACATTTCTAGCTTTTGTGGACTTAGAGAAAGCTTTGACAATGTTGACTGGAATACTCTCTTTCAAATTCTAAAGGTGGCAGGGGAAAATACAGGGAGCGAAAGGCTATTTACAATTTGTACACAAACCAGATGGCAGTTATAAGAGTCGAGGGGCATAAAAGGGAAGCAGCGGTTGGGAAGGGAGTGAGACAGGGTTGTAGCCTCTCCCCGATGTTATTCAATCTGTATGTTGAGCAAGCAGTAAAGGAAACAAAAGAAAAATTCGGAGTAGGTATTAAAATCCATGGGGAAGAAATAAAAACTTTGAGGTTCGCCGATGACATTGTAATTCTGTCAGAGACAGCAAAGGACTTGGAAGAGCAGTTGAACGGAATGGACAGTGTCCTGAAAGGAGGATATAAAATCAACAAAAGCAAATCGAGGATAATGGAACGTAGTCGGATAAAATCGGGTGATGCTGAGGGAATTAGATTAGGAAATGAGATACTTAAAGTAGTAAATGAGTTTTGCTATTTGGGGAGCAAAATAACTCATGATGGTCGGAGAGGATATAAAATGGAGACTGGCAATGGCAAGGAAAGCGTTTCTGAAAGAGAGAATTTTGTTAACTTCGAGTATAGATTTAAGTGGCAGCAACCCATTTCTGAAAGTATTTGTACGGAGTGTATCCAAGCATGGGTGTGAAACATGTACAGTACATAGTTTGGACAAGAAGAGAATAGAAGCTTTCGAAATGTGGTGCTACAGAAGAATGCTGAAGATTAGATGCGTGGATCACATAACTAATGAGGAGGTATTGAAGAGAATTGTGGAGAAGAGGAGTTTGTGGCACAACTTGACAAGAAGAAGGGACCGGTTGGTAGGACATGTTCTGAAGCATAAAGGGATCACAAATTTAGCACTGGAGGGCAGCGTGGAGGGTAAAAATCGTAGAGGGAGACCAAGAGATGAATACACGAATCAGATTCAGAAGAATGTAGGTTGCAGTAAGTACTGGGAAATGAAGAAGCTTGCACAGGATAGAGTAGCATGGAGAGCTGCATCAAACCAGTCTTAGTACTGAAGACAACAACAACAACAACAAGTTATAGGTAACTGATGACCTCAGAAGTTAAGTACCATAATGCTCAGAGCCATTTTTTGAAAAGGCCGCATGTCGCCACTCAGTTGCGGTACTGGCGCTCAAATTTCAGCCTTCGTTACCAATGAACAGCTGTCAGCGTGGGTGCGTGAACCAGCCACCTGATGTGGAGGCCCGTTTGCCGTGGGGTCATTGAGGAGACTCTTGTGGTAGCCCATTGTCTGATCTGGGAGGTCAGTTTCTCACCTGCACGAAATCCTTGCGCTCCTATACATCTCTGCACTCGTTGCTCACCACTGTCATATCTGTGGTCCATGGTGCTCAAAACTTACCCTGGCAGCGAATTTGGATAGCGCCATTTTGCCATGCACTGTGTATTTTAAGAAGGCGGCACACGACCGGTTTAGAGACTTAGTCATTTCGGAAAAGCTTCCTCCCTTGGCCCGAAAGCCAATGACCACGACCTTCTGGACGTCAGACAAATCGCTGGGTTTACTCAATATGACAACAAAGAAATGGCTCTGAGCACTATGGGACTTAGCTTCTAAGGTCATCAGTCCCCTAGAACTTAGAACTACTTAAACCTAACTAACCTAAGGACATCACACACATCCATGCCCAAGGCAGGATTCGAACCTGCGACCGTAGCGGTCACGCGGTTCCAGACTGTAGCGCCTTTAACAATATGACAACAACTGCACTGTTTTCGGCATCCTCCCCCACCCTTTGCACACTGCATGTTGAACGAACCGACTGGTAACAAATCTAGCAATCGGCATTTGTATTGTTTCGACGTCTTCCTTCAACGGAACGATACCAGACCTCGGGGAAATTACGCTCTGAGGGTAAAATGTATTCTTCGGGAAGGTGAAAACATAATTGCTCATATGTGTTTCTGTGATAAAACTAAATTAGTTTAAAAGAGCGTTACTGCTATTAATATTTCGTAAGACTTTAAATTGATTAGATACATCGTCAATAATCACATTTTTTTCGAATATTGGCACTGACGCGTGATACGATCTGGTGGAGGTTACAATTTATTATATGCCTCTTCCTCACATAGCCCACCTATTACACATGTACTTCGTGCTCCATATCGAATCAACACAGACTCCGAGGAAATACGGCACACAGCCAGCCCACATACGCATCAAGATAAACACCACATCCTACCAAAACACGTCGACCCACTCCGAAAATACCATAATGTGATGCTGCTAAAAATCGCCAAGTAAAAGGCGCTCCACCACCACAGTTTAAAATTTCTACAGCATCCTCCCAGCCAAGCCAAAACGATGGGAGAGGTGCCATCCCGCAGCTCCCTTCATGTTCCCTCCCTGGATACACAATGTAACATGAGTCCGAGATGACAACTGCCCCCTAATTCATATGAAAATTCTGGTTCTGAAGATGTGTTGTAATAAGAACAAGACATGATGTCCTTGAGAACGTATATCGCTCGTAGCAGTCATGGGCAACCCATGTTCTGCAGATAATAAGCAATGTGTCACACGCAGAACCGTTGCGTTAGGACAGCGGTCAGCATTCATTTGGTCATTATGTGGAAAAATAGTACCAAAAGTTTTATTTGTTTTTCGTAAAAAATGTTACATTTCAAAACAACCAAGTAGGAAACGTGTTTCAAAGTTGACAATGAAGCCTAGTGTCATGTTTCGATTATAGCTGCCTGTCAGTCCACCAGTGTTTGTGCATTTGTGGATAACGCTAGTGGAGTTGTAACCATCGTAATTATTATTATGTTTTCATGTTACAATGTGTAGGGAATATATCAGTGCAGATAATAGAATTACTTATTTTGGGCTAAGTTTTTTAGTTTAGTTTTAGTTTTAATTATGTCATATTCCGTAGATCATTTTCCCGATTATTTTATCGATATGATGTGGAACAAGTCAGATTACAAGACATATATACACACATGAATAGTGCTAATATTAATATTACTGAAATTTTTAATTCCATACATGCAACTGCATTTAGAGGTGCAATTTCTTTTTACCATTTCTGAAACATAAACTCGTCCATGCATTAGAAGGAGTTGTCCAAAAGAAATGATTTTAAACTAGATTTAGAACTTGATCTGCTACCTGCCACACACTTAATGTTGTTGGGCAAATGATCAAAGATTTTTGTTGCAGAATAATGTACTCCTCTTTGAGCAAATGACAGCTTCAATAACGGATAGGAAAGGTCATTTTTCCCTCTAGTGCTGTACCTATGAACATCACTATTCTTCGCGAACTGAGATGGATTATTTGTAACGAATTTCATTAGCGACTATATGTACTCTGATGGTGAAGTTAAAATACCTAAGTCCTTGAAAAGATGCCTACATGACGTCCTTGGGTGAACACCACTAATTATTCTCACTGCTCTCTTTTGTGCAATCAATACTTTATGTCTAAGTGGTGAGTTACCCCAGAAAACTATTCCATAAGACTTTACTAAGTGGAAATATGCAAAGTACGTTAGGAGGCTGATCTGTTTATTGCCAAGACTAGCTATTATAGGAAGAGCGAAAGAACCTGAACTTAGTTGTTTGTGAAGTTCAGTAATATGCTTCTTCCAGTTCAAGTTGTCATCAATGTGAACACCCAAAAATTTGGAGAAATCTACCCTCTTAACTGAGCCCTGTTCATATGCTACATCAATTGTCGGTATGACTGTATTAAGGGAGAGTCCATTTTCTGAGAACCACTTAATAATTCTGTGAAAGACATCCTTAACAATATCTTCAGCTGCTTTTCCTGGAATGGGATTTATTATAACGCTCGTGTCGTCTGCAAAAAGTACTAGTTCCGCTTACTGAACGTTAAGTGGGAGGTCATTCACATGAATAAGGAACAGCAGAGGACCTAAAATTGAACCTTGTGGGACTTCCTTTGTCATAACTCCCCATTCACTAGAATTTACCACCCTCCCAACATTATTTGCGCTATTCAGCACAAGTTTTTGCTTTCTGTTCATTAAGTATGAATTCAAACCAGCTGTGTGAATAGCCTTCAATTCCATAAAACCTGAGTTTTTCTAAGAGTGTGACATGATCCACACAGTCAAATGCCTTGGAGAGATCACAAAAAATACCAACTGGCCATAATTTTTATTTTGGGCTTGTACTAATTGATGGGTAAATGTGTAGATAGCATTCTCAGTCGAGTAACCCTTCTGGAAACTGAACTGTGACATGCTGTGTAAATTATTTTCATTTAAATGTGAGACTGCTCTTGAATATTTTGGAAAATGAAGTCAGCAAAGATATTAGTCTACAGTTATTCAAGTCACTCTTGTCCCCTTTCTTATGAAGAGATTTGACAATTGTATTATTCAATCTGCCTGGAAAAATTCCCTGTGCCAGCGAAGCATTACATATATCGCTAAGGACTCCACTTATTAAGTTAGAACAAAACTTCAAAATTCTGTTAGAGATTCCATCAACACGACATGAGCTCTTGTTTTTAAGTATATTTATAGTTGCCTTAATTTCAGTGGGGGATGTTGGTCCTATTTCTAAAGGCCTAAAGTCCTGGGGAACACGTTTTTAACATATTTTTTTGCGTCTTCAGCTGAAGCCATTAACCATATTTTAGCTGCTACATTCGAAAGTGATCGTTAAAAATACTTGCAACTTGTGAATTATCGCTCACAACATCATCATTCGGCTTTATTGCTATGGTATGCTTTGCGCTGTCAGGCTGCCCCGTCTCCCGATTGACAATATTCCATATAGTTTTAATCTTACAATTCGCGTTATTAATTTCTGTCAGAACACATAACCTTCTCGACTTGTTAATGACTTTCCTTAAAATATTACAGTATCTTTTGTAGTAAACAGGTAACGTCGGATCCTGAGTTATTCTGGCCTGCCCATATATTTCCCTCTTCCTCTTACACGATATCTTAATTCCCTTAGTACTCCATGGCTTACTTGACTTTGTAATGGCTTTTTTGGATAACGTTTCAGGAAAGCAACTCTCAAATATTGAGACAAAGTTACGCTGGACTAAATGGAATTTGGCATCAGCATCATGTTCTGTGTATACTTCATCCCATTCTACCTCTTCTAGGCTGCACTTACAGCTCTGTATCGCATCAATAAGCCTCCCTGCCTTGTATGAACCTGCCTGAATCCAGTAAGGTGCTATATGCGTTACTTCCATGAACTGCACATCATCATCAGATAGAGCGTTAACAAGTGGGTACACATTAATTGTTAAAATACCTATGTGCCTGTAAAAGGATTTAAACAGAATAAGAAAAGAAGGCTTCTTCAGAATCTTTAATGAACAACATGGGCATAACCTGCTTTCTTTTCTTTGGGTAGGAAATGTGTCTTCTTTGAAAGAAGACAATTTGAAGTGCGCTGCATGTCACAGACATTCATGTTTTGACAGAGCGTTCCACGAGCATTAGGAAGTTGAGAACCTGTGGCGTAGGGCGTCGTTACTGGAAGGAGTTGCGGGGCATAAGCTAACCACATCGGAGCAGACTCTCAAAGCGTACGCCACAAGGCGTGGTCATGTGCAGCACGCCACTAAGACACGTGATTTACACACGTTTCACGGCCCACCTGTAACGCACCTGGATCATTGTCCACACGTCGTAACGCGCTTTCCTCCTTGGCAGGTGTTCGTGCTAGCCGAGGTCGACCACCGCCCACACGCATGCGCAGTAGTGGGCCGGTTACACACCCACCTATGCGCTGCTGCAAATATACTGTACGGTGGTTGTTGGCTGTGCGGAAATTGCTCCCGGTACAAGAACGCTGCTTCGCTCCCATTGCTGTATGTCCAACCGAACACGAACGGGATGTCGTGTAGTCCTTGCATTCAGTAAAGCACCGTGTTTCACTGGACACCAGCTACTTACCCTGGTTCACTGGTCACAACTCGCAGCCCTGGTGTAACCATGTCTTCGTAGCCATACGGGGCATGCTGTTAACTTTAATGACCGCAGGTGTTATCTGTGTATTACACACCGACACATGTTTGTATTCGTAGTGTTTGTGTGGTAGTACAACAGTCTCCAAAGAAAACACGTCACTATAGTACACTGCGGTACAGGTATATGACACCATGTTTCATGAGAGGCCCGTTGTATTATTTTGCTCATTGGACACTTCTCAAATAGCTGTAGATCATTGTGAATTCGGTTTGGACTTCTGTATGTAGTTTGGTCAAAAAGTGTTAATTATCACCCTCCAAACAGTGAAGTTACGTAATTAGTAGTTTGGTTGCAGATATGTTATTGTTGTGGTCGTCAGTCCAGGGACTGGTTTGATGCAGCTCTCCATGCTACTCTATCCCGTGCAAACTTCTTCATTTCCCAGTACCTACTGCAACCTACATCCTTCTGAATCTGTTTAGTGTAATATCTCTTGGTCTCGCTCTGCGATTTTTACCCTCAACACTGCCCACCAATACTAAATTGGTGATCCCTTGATGCCTCAGAATATGCCCTACTAACCGATCCCTTCTTCTAGTCAAGTTGTGCCACAAATTTCTCCTCTCTCCAGTTCTATTCAATACCTTCTCGATAGTTATGTGATCTACCCATCTAATCTTCAGCATTCTTCTATTGCACCACATTTCGAAAGCTTTTATTCTCTTCATGTCCAAACTATTTACTGTCCATGTTTCACACCCATGCATGGATACACTCCATACAAATACTTTCAGAAATGGCTTCCTGCCACTTAAATCTATACTCGATGTTAACAAATTTCTCTCCTTCAGAAACGCTTTCCTTGCCATTGCCAGTCTACATTTTATATCCTCTCCGACCATCATCAGTTATTTTGCTCCCCAAATAGCAAAACTCATTAATACTTTAAGTGTCTCATTTCCTAATCTAATTCCCGCAGCATCACCCGATTTAATCCGACTACATCCCATTATCCTCGTTTTGCTTTTGTTGATGTTCATCTTATATCCTCCTTTCAAGACCATGTCCATTCGTTCAGCTGCTCTTCCAGGTCCTTTGCTGTCTCTGACAGAATTACGATGTCATCGGCGAACCTCAAAGTTTTTACTTCTTCTCCATGGATTTTAAGTCCTACTCCCAATTTTTTTTTTTTTTTTTTTTTTTTTTTACTGATTGCTCTGTATACAGATTGAATAACATGAGGGAGAGGCTACAACCCTGTCTCACTCCCTTCCCAACCACTGCCTCCCTTTCGTGTCCCTCGACTCTTATAACTGCCATCTGGTTTCTGTGCAAATTGTAAATAGCCTTTCGCTCCCTGTATTTTACCGCTGCCACCTTCAGAATTTGAAAGAGAGTATTCCAGTCAACATCGTGAAAAGCTTTCTCTAAGTTTACAAATGCTAGACATGTAGGTTTGCCTTTCCTTAATCTATTTTCTAAGGTAAGTCGTAGGTTGCAGATACTAGTCTGCAGTACTGGTACACAGTGAAACATCAGCATCACGCGCCGTACCACTCCGCGCCTCTAGAGGATCCACAACAGAAGGCCGAGTCTATTGACGAAGAAGGGCGCCGTGCTTTATTTAATTTTTTACATTTGAAGGGAGCAACGCTGTAACAATCCATGGTGATTGCGTGGAAGTGTTATGGCGACAATGGACTGGTAAATGACACACTAATTAAGAGCCGCAGACGCATGCCGTATGCTCGAACAAATCTGAATGACGAGTACCGAAGTGGCAGACCATCTCTTTGTGACGAACCAGAAACGCTCGAAACCGTACCGCAATCGAAACGATAATGAAAATGATAAAAGTCGGTCATGGATGAGTATTCAACATTTTGAACAAGATAAAGGTTGCCGGCAGTTTGATCCAAGCGACTGCTTACATTTTTTTTGTAATGCCACGACTTTCATCAGCGTTGATGAAACGCCTGTTATAATAAAGGAGGAAATGCTCAATGCAGGAAACGTCGTCGAATTTGTGGACTTTACAGCCAATCAATGAATGGAAAACCATGCACTAACTGAGATGTGAAATGTTTTTAACCAGCGGTTCGCAATCACCAATTCTGGCGAAGGCTGGCGTCAGAAACTAAACTCCTCAATTAACCAGAAACGTCCGAGCATATATTTTCTGATAAATAAGGTGGAGGAGGATGCAGCAAATGCTGTCTTTGAATTTACAAAGTTGCCATTGGACTGCCTCTTTAAAAAGGAAGAAAATATACATAGATCTTTACAAAAGGTTAAACGACCATGTAAGAATAGATAACGACTCCAGCGATTTAACATGTTAAAAATCTTTGGCTGTCTTACATGAAATCGAGGGAGAGAAATGAAATGTTTTAAAATGAAGGAAGAAATGTAATCATTTGCCACAGTAATCTTGTAAAACAAGAAAAGGTAAAAATGAAAAGAATGACGAAGAATAAAAAAAGTTTAAAGTTGGCTATATAGGCCTACTATTCAGCGCATAGCCAGTACTGAGTCTGAATAAAATGGGAAGGAATGTTGCAATACCATACACACACACACACACACACACACACACACACACACACACACACACACACACGTAAACGAAGGAAGGAAGGAATGTTGTAATCACAAAGCAGTCAGCAGTGTCTTCCCCACTGTTGCAGCTTCCTTTGACCATCGGAAATGTCACATCTGAAATATTGGTAGTCGTAAACACCACGTCGGTGTCACGGGTCACGAGGCCCAGGGCTGGAAAGCCAACACCGACGTGCCGCAGCCGCCCGTCACCGCCACCGCCCCCTTGCCACGCCGCCCACGTGCTGTCGCTAAAGTTTATCAGTGACTCTAGGTCAGTAGAAATTAGCAAACACAGTAGATGAAGATCAAGGGACAACTGTTCACAGACAAAGAAATATCTTGAATTGTATTCGCAGTTGTGAATCACGACAACTATAAGCTTTTCAAATGCATCATCTACTCCGAATATTTCAGCGGCGTTCAAAGCCCCTGTGCGCTGTACACCGCCGATCCCTTAGTGCAACGGCTCCATGAAAACTGTCACATGCTCACTCTAGATGGAGGTATTGTTTTGTTTATGTGGGTTCCTGGTCTGACGGTCGTACGGTCCGCTACCTTTTTGGCCCCGGTGAGAAATCAGAACTAGGTTATTGGACGTACCTTAACGATCGACACTGTGCACTTGTTCGCAAACCCACACACATGCAGTTCTTTTCCAGTTTTCTATGGAGCGCCTTTCATGACCCGCCTTCCAGCTGGAAGGTCCAAGCCATGAGATTCTGATGCTTCTTTTGCTGACATGATGTTCTGAATGCACTACAAACGTTATCACCATTAACATTTCGAGAAGACACATTTGGGTGTTCCGCCAGTCGGAAGGCGCTAGCGTCTCCTGGAATTCTGGCACATAGGCTAATGTAATAAAAAAATTTAAAAAAACATAATAAATAAAGAAAATAAGAATATACCTACGAAAAACGCAAAAAAACATAAATGCAATAAAATAAACTAAAAGAAACAAAAGTGCATACACAAATGCTTTCACTTTCATTGCTACTCGATATATTCTTCCGCCCTACTTTCTTCCTTTTCTACACCCCTGTAGTAAGAGGTTAGTTGTTTTGGGATAGACGTAGATAGGCGCCAACGCCTGAAGAGGTTCATTTTATTTTATTTTATTTTTTTATGTTAGGACACAAGTGGCAGTGGCAAGTACACTTTTTTAGTTTCGCTTTCCTGTCCACAGCCGGAAAAAAAAACACTAATGCATCGGCTCGCGGCAAGCGGGGAAATCTGGTTTGGACACCCGCTACGGCATAAATTTTCACTGTAGTGATTCCATTAAACAGCTTATATTTTGTTTTGTTTTGTATTGTTTTGTTTTATGGTGCGAAAACGAATAGGGTCTTAAGCGCCCATGTCGAATCTGTGAAACACGAAGACAAAAGGCTCAAATGGCTCTGAGCACTATGGGACTTAACTTCTGAGGTCATCAGTCCCCTAGAACTTAGAACTACTTAAACCTAACTAACCTAAGGACATCACACACATCCATGCTCGAGGCAGGATTCGAACCTGCGACCGTAGCAGTCGCGCGGTTCCACCCACAAGCGCCTAGAACCACTCGGTCACACCGGCCGGCGTGGAAGTTGGTCTTCAGGCCCTTGTGTGGAGTTGAAATCACCACTGAAGACCATTTCAGCCAGAGGACCCTCAAAAAGTGGCGTTACCTCGTCATCAAAGAAGGTGTGTCGATCACGACGTCGACTGGAGCCGGACGGCAGTTATACATTGAGGATGCAGACACCGAACAGCGTGAGAGCCATACCTCTAGCATTAGGAAGGTACACTGCATCTTCAGCAGTGAGTCCAGAACGGAGGAGGATGGCGACTCCACTACTGTTGTTAGAAGCATGGAAGATGTGTGCCGTGTAGCTAGTGATGGCGTAAATGGTCTCTCAGAACTTTGTCAGTTTGTGGGGAGCCCATTTCAGATTAATCGTTGCGATGCTGTAGTGTTGCGGGCGTGCTCCCACCACTTGCACAGATGTTCCGGCAGAGATGTCCAACTGGCACGTAACATCCGATGCAGTCACTGTAGCCACAGTCACTTGGTAGAAGGTGGGTCCAGCACCTCCATGGGGCACTGGCTGACAGGAGGGCCACAATCTCGATCTGCTCCATCGTCGACATCATCATCCAAAGACATTGGAACAAGTGGGAAGCTACTGTCGCAGTCATCGAGGGCGAGTTCTGGTGACACTGCTGTAACGGGATTCCAGGGACTCTCCCTCCATGGAATCCATTGTTGTCGGGTGGGATCGTTCCTCAGGTGGGACATCAGTAGCGGCCACTCCTGTCCTCAGGGTGCTCGAAGGGAGATCACTGTCTTGTACGAGGTGCATTCAAGTTCTAAGGCCTCCGATTTTTTTTCTAATTAACTATTCACCCGAAATCGATGAAACTGGCGTTATTTCTCGACGTAATCGCCCTGCAGACGTACACATTTTTCACAACGCTGACGCCATGATTCCATGGCAGCGGCGAAGGCTTCTTTAGGAGTCTGTTTTGACCACTGGAAAATTGCTGAGGCAATAGCAGCATGGCTGGTGAATGTGCGGCCACGGAGAGTGTCTTTCATTGTTGGAAAAAGCCAAAAGTCACTAGGAGCCAGGTCAGGTGAGTAGGGAGCATGAGGAATCACTTCAAAGTTGTTATCACGAAGAAACTGTTGCGTAACATTAGCTCGATGTGCGGGTGTGTTATCTTGGTGAAACAGCACACGCGCAGCCCTTCCCGGACGTTTTTGTTCCAGTACAGGAAGGAATTTGTTCTTCAAAACATTTTCGTAGGATGCATCTGTTACCGTAGTGCCCTTTGGAATGCAATGGGTAAGGATTACGCCCTCGCTGCCCCAGAACATGGACACCATCATTTTTTCAGCACTGGTGGTTACCCGAAATTTTTTTGGTGGCGGTGAATCTGTGTGCTTCCATTGAGCTGACTGGCGCTTCGTTTCTGGATTGAAAAATGGCATCCACGCTCATCCATTGTCACAGCCGACGAAAAGAAAGTCCCATTCGTGCTGTCGTTGCGTGTCAACATTGCTTGGCAACATGCCACACGGGGAGCCGTGTGGTCATCCGTCAGCATTCGTGGCACCCACCTGGATGACACTTTTCGCATTTTCAGGTCGTCATGCAGGATTGTGTGCACAGAACCCACAGAAATGCAAACTCTGGAGGCGATCTGTTCAACAGTCATTTGGCGATCCCCCAAAACAATTCTCTCCACTTTCTCGATCATGTCGTCAGACCGGCTTGTGCAAGCCCGAGGTTGCTTTGGTTTATTGTCACACGATGTTCAGCCTTCATTAAACTGTCGCACCCACGAACGCACTTTCGACACATCCATAACTCCATCACCACATGTCTCCTTCAACTGTCGGTGAATTTCAGTTGATTTCACACCACGCAAATTCAGAAAACGAATGATTGCACGCTGCTCAAGTAAGGAAAACGTTGCCATTTTAAGTATTTAAAACAGTTCTCATTCTCGCCGCTGGCGGTAAAGTTCCATCTGCCGTACGGTGCTGCCATCTCCGGGACGTATTGACAATGAACGCGGCCTCATTTTAAAACAATGCGCATGTTTCTATCTCTTTCCAGTCCGGAGAAAAAAAATCGGCCTTAGAACTTGAATGCACCTCGTATCTGCTCCACTGCCTGTGATGCCACATGAAGAAGTGACGTTTGACTTCTCCTGTTTTCGGAGCGATCGCTGCTTTCTGAGGTGCTGTTCTGTATCAGAATGTGGACGATCAGTGTCAGAGGTCGCGCCCGTCTGAAGAAAAGCAGAGGTAGGCATCGATGTCCGTTGCAGCAGGCGGACTGGTCTGGGGAGTTGGTGGTGTTGTAGCGTTCGGAGGAGATGGTACCGCTGAGGTCGTGGCAGCACCGTCATTGCCAGTCGGGAATGCCGGTGGGAGAACTGGCGGCCTTTCCCGAAGTGACTCATCGGGGCTGCGTACGGCTGTGGCGTATCTGTCTGGTAAAGCGTCGCTTTGGGAGCTGAGTCAATAGTCGGCACCTGGAGCAAACGGCTGCGGATACAGTCGGACCGAATATGGCACTCTTTTCCGCAGCCGGCACACGTCCGTGGCTGGCCATCACACATAATTATGGCTCGCACGCCACCTATCCGCAGATAGGATGGTACATGTTTGGAGAGTTCGATCTCGATTTGGCGGACATCATTCAACACGTGGTATGTCTTGAACGTCTACCATTTTTCTGAGAGGTGGCCCACAACATTGCCGTAGTGTCAGGAAGCTTTGACGAGCACGTCTTGTGGCATTTCTTGCATTTGAGTCCGTGTGTGTGTTGTCGAACTACCGCAGCACATGCTTCCTTCGTCGTCATCTTAATATAGACGATACTGCCAGTGTTAGAGAAGTGAATACCTATCACTTCCTGGGGGTCCAGACGTGGCTCTTCGCAAATGAATTGTTCAGTTCCATAAACGAGTGATCGTGCATGCTCGGCTTGGAATGTTGCTGTAAGTGTCGCCCGCCGCTAACAGTGCGCCATGTGGTGCAGTAGTAATGGACGCTACACAACGCGAAATACCGCGACACCGAAGTGAACAAGTGCGGTGTGCTGTCCGGCTTTCGGAGCCGGTCCGCACGCGACCACAGCCGATAGCCGACTGCTGTTAGGCTATGCAAGCACGTTTCACGGGGAAAGACCCAAACTTCTATACATCGTCAAACCTGTGTCTGCAACCTGCAATCGTACATTCATTATATTCTCGCACAGGGGATGTATTTTAATTGAAAAGTCAGAGGATAAATACGATACAGCAGTGCCTGTGTTAATTCAACCAAGAAAAATGTGGAATGTGATCGTGGTGAGGGTAAATCGGATTCTGAGTAAGCTGTAGTCAGTGACAGGAATTAGAATCGGAGTTTAATGAAGAAACACTTATAGTCTGTGATGAATTATATCACACTGAGAGTGAAGTAATTGAGAGTCAACATATTATTAAGAATGACAGTAAGATGGTGGACACAAAGGAATTACAGACACTGGCTGCGAACGAGCATTCATTGAAATCAATGGAGGAGGTTGAAAATTTGCGCCAAACAGGGATTCGAACCTTTGTCTCCTGCTTACTAGGCAGATGCTCTGACTGCTGAGCCATCCGGAATCGACGAAATGGCGCGAGTAATGAGGATAATGGGCTTGAAGCACAATATTAGTAGCGTGCAGATTAGTTGAGAACTTGGGTGTGACTAGAGGCGTGCGAGGGTAGTCCGTGCAGTTGTAGTGATCACTGTGCCCGTATGGTTCAATGGTCAGACTATCTAAGCAGCAAACCCGGGTTCCAATCCCAGTCTGGCTCAAATATTCAACTTTCCCCTTTGATTTCAATCAATTCCTGCTCCTAGCCAGTGTGTATAATTCCCTTGTGCCTTAATTCATAACATGTCCGAAAGAACAGTCGCCACACACACAGACATACTCTCTCTCTCTTTCTCTCTTTCTCTCTCTGACACACACACACATATATATATATATATATATATATATATATATATATATATATATATATATATATATATATATCAGAACGCATTACGAATATTAAGAATTTGCGCTCCATTTCAATTCCAAGAAGAATAATTTCGTGACCCTAGAGAGAGAGAGAGAGAGAGAGAGAGAGAGAGAGATAATGCAAGACTGCAGAGTGGTGGTGTGTGCCGGAATACGTAAAGTCAGTTTGGTTCAGTTTGTGATTGTATGAAAGTACGGCGAGGCCGTGAGGAATGTGTACCAGAACTATTGCCAATAAATTACTGTGTCTTTCGCTTACCTGCGTGTACTCTTAGTGAGTCTCTCCTGATCTGCATTTTCTGGAGGTCGATATGGTAGTGGTAGTTCTGTGTGGCTGGGTTGTCTGCGGGGGCTAGATGACGGTAGTAGTAGACTGTAGATAATTACAGTGAGTCTGGAGTTGTCTTGGTTTATTTTAGTGTGGCTTAGTAAAGTTATTAACGACCTAGAGCTAGGTTGTTCTTTTGTTTGGTTCCTGCTTGTAAAGTTAATCGTGGGCAGAAACAGTCTGTTATGTAGTAGAACTCTCTTGTACAATCATTCTGGGTCCAAGTAAGATTATGTTATTTATGTAATGAATGAATGTATTTTGTTATTGTTCCTCATTGCACGATAAAATTGTTGTATTTGTGTTGGAGTGGCATGTTTCAAAAAATGCTTCAAATGGCTCTGAGCACTATGGGACTTAACTTCTAAGGTCATAAGTCCCCTAGAACTCAGAACTACTTAAACCTAACTAACCTAAGGACATCACACACATCCATGCCCGAGGCAGGACTCGAACCTGCGACCGTAGCGGCCGCGCGGTTCCAGACTGTAGCGCCTTTAACCGCTTGGCCACCACGGCCGGCGGTGGCATGTTTCCTTGCTGTCTTGTATCATTGGGGTCACGAAGTTATTGTTGTTGGAACTGAAATTGAGCGCAAATTCTTAATATTCGTATGCGTCCTGGTGTTGTGATACACGGTTTAAAAAAGGAAATACGAGTTATAAGCCAAAGCTTGCACAATTTCCAGCCAAACTCCATTCCACCCAAACCACAAAAGGATCCACCCAAAGCAACGTCTTCAAGGAAGTGTGCAGACGAAACAGAAAAAACCGACGATTTCGCGTATGTGGTGGAAACCCCTGAAGCAACAAAAGAACCTTTCATAAATTACACTGTAGGAAATGCTGCAACGAGCCACAAGTTTCTTAGAACTGATTTTATTTTACCGTCAGTAGTTTCATGTCTGATCCCATCGTCAGAGAGTAGCACCGATTTCTTGGTTATTTTTACATTTGAGTCCTAAATATAAGTTTTTGTGATTATATAATTTACAAAAGGATCTACATTTGTTTTCTAAATTATACCGAGGAGCCAAAGAAACTGGCACACCTGCCTAATATCGTATAGGGCCCCCGCCATCACGCAGAATTGCCGCAACACGATGCGGCATGGACTTAACTAATGTCTGAAGTTATGTTGCAGGGAACTGACACCATGGCTCCTGCATAGCTGTCCATCAATCCGTAAGAGTGCGAGGGGCTGGAGAACTGTTCTGAACAGCACGTTGCAAGGCATCCCAAATATTCTCAATAACGTTCATGTGTGGCGAGATGGTGGTTAGCGGAAGTGTTTAAGCTCAGAAGAGCGGTCCTGGAGCCATTCCGTAGCAATCTAGGACATGTGAGGTGTCGCATTGTCCTGCTGGAATGGCCCAAGTCCGTCGGAATGCACAACGGACATGAATGAATGCAAGTAATCAGACAGGATGCTTACGTACGTGTCACCTGTCGTATCTAGACGTATCTGGAGTCCCATATGACTCCAACTGCACACGCCCCACACCATTACAGAGCCTCCACCAGCGTGACATGTAAAGATTCATGAGGTTTTCTCCATACCCATACACATCCACCCTCACGATACAATTTTAAACGAGACTCGTCCAACCAAACAACATGTTTCCAGTTATTAACAATCCAATGTCGGTGTTGACGGGCCCAGGCAAGGCATAAAGCTTTGTGTCGTGCAGTCATCAAGGACAGACTGTAACAACAACGACGCTGTACTATTGTACATATAAAAATTTTTTTTCTTCTGATTTTTCGATACATTTGTGTAATTGATGTTCGATTTTCATTTCTTTTTTGTTCCCTGCCATTATGTTAAGAAAACTGTAAACAAGTTTCAATGTGAATATTAATGTTTATGTCAAGCAATATTGTAATAGAATTGAAATGTAACAAATGTTGAAACCGTTGTAAAACGCTTAAAATTGTAACTGTGCGTCTGGTCGATATGTAGGCAATGTGTTAGGATATGTAGAATGCAAAACCTCGGGTGAATACCCTGTCTGTAAGGGAGCGGTAAAAGGTGGATGGCAGGCGAGCGCGGGAAAACGCACACGGGCACAGCACGGCACAACGGGCTCAGCAATAGTAGTTGGAGTTTGGCACTGGTTTGAGCAACACCTTCTGGAGCGAGGAGGCTCTCCTGGAAGACGTAGATTCACTGAGCCTCGGGTATGCCGTTCCAACGCCCACAAAGCATGGCAAAATTCCATAAACACTAAATGGAAAAGTATTGCGACGCTAAGAAGAATTAAAGTGCCGATATGTCAAGAGCCATAGCTGTGGTTGTGTGTGTGCTCCCTGCCTCGCCATCTCGCCGCCCGCCAACCGCCGCATCGATACTAGGAGGTTGAAACTTTTAGTACTGTATTCGTATGAACTGTGCAATAATAACCTAAATTTTACCAGAACTTTCACATCATTTAATTATCCTCATAACTAACCTAGACAGGGTCCTTTCCAAATGTTGTGCAATCCGATTGTCCCGAAATGAAGTTTTAAAATTTGTGTTAATAATAATTATTTAAAGAAGTGTTTCGTTAATGAACCAATAAATGAATAACGAAAGTTGAAAGGTGGCTACACTGAGCCACTGCGCCAGAGATTGCGCCAAAGAGTATTATTAAGCCGCCTCCACAGTGCTTGTCGAGAGCTCGTAGATGTCAGTGCTTGTCGAGAGCTCGTAGTAGTCAGTGCCTGTTAAGAGCTCGTAGTAGTCAGTGCCTGTTAAGAGCTCGTAGTAGTCAGTGCTGAGATGTTGTAGCAGAGAGTGTTTGTTGAGATGTGCTATTAGGCAGTGCTTGCTGAGATGTGATATTGGAGAGTTCTGGTGGAGATATAATGTAAGGATTAGAGTGATTTTCATCAATATAAATGAGGTAACTAACTCCGTTTGTTTTTAATTTCAGTATCCTAAATAATGCGTCATTACAGGTTCAGTCAACAAAGCATCTGGCGTGTGGTCTTGTATTAGAGTGTAATTCTGCTTTCCTTACGCAATTGTCGTATTTCTAATTTTCTTTTATCACGACAGTTTAATTGGTATTTAAAAATTCTTGTCTTGTTGAAGAAGAACCGTGCCAGATGTGTACGTTGAGTCACACTCCCACACACAGAACAATTACATTTGTGCTTGGGTTTTGTAGGTTTTATAGTTGCTGGGGACTTAATTAATTAATTGTGTTAACGAAAAATTTCATTTCATTCTTGTTGTTGTTCTTTGCAGTCAGATAGCGTAATAATACTAGTCAGGGCCAACCGATTACGAGACACAGCGTAATCGGACAAACAGCTACTAAAAACTAAAAAAAAATAATTTCATTATATTTAATTAAGCCCCCATGCACGTGGCGACCGCTGCTTCGGATCGTCCCTTGGAATTCTTCTGATTGTAAAAATAGTAGACTGTAGTATTGTTGTAGTAATTTGTAGTTAGTAATTGTAGTCTGTATTGCATGTGTAGATTTGGTAATTGTCATTCTTCTAATGGTATTTTTCAAAATTTAAATTGTGGTCTTGTCTACGGGTTTGACAATTTAGTGCAATTATTTCAATTGTTCGATTAATCGTGTTTGAGGGAAACATTTCATGTGAATGGTATTGTTGAAGATAAGGAGTCATTGTGTATAATTTTCGTACAGTGACGAGTTTTGTATATTTTGTAAAGGATTACGCGATCAATGAAACAGGCAAAAATGATGAATAGCCAGAATAACGAAATTGTTGACATGGCGAACTCGCCAACACAGGACAACAGTATGATGAATAATGGTGTTGAAAACAATTTAATAAGCAGGGAAAATAGTCCGGAAACAGTTCAAAATTTTTCACAATCGAAAAATTCTCAGATTGCGTGGTTAACGACAGAAGAAATGGAGCAGTTAATGAGTGCAATATTAAATTTGGGATCTGAATTAAAAACAGGGTTAGACTCACTACGGTCTGAATTAAAAACAGAGATGGAAGCAATGGCAACACGGTTAAGTTCACGAATAGGGACATGTTTCAACATGAAAGATGAATCAAACAAAGAAATTAGAGAAGAAGTGCAACCAATTTTGAATGCTCACAATAATAGTTTAAATTTCAACAGAAATTAGACAAGAGGAACATGACAGAGAACGGGAAGAAAAAGATCGCATGATAGTGCAAAAATATTCAGAGTTAAATTTACAACGCGCACACGATAAGGAAGAAATAATTGAAAGAATCGAGGAATTCGTACCAAATGACAGAATAAATAACTTAACGCAACAGTGTGAACAGTTAACTACTAAATGTGACAACACCGAAACCCGAGTCGCGACATTTACAGAAGACGTAAATAAACAGAAAGAACAATTAAGTGACTCATCGGAAAGAGTTGAGGAGATCTCAGATAAATTGACAAGTCTTAGTTTAGCAGAGGGGTTTGAAGAAAATAATTTGTTTCATTTACGGGATGCGACAAGAGAGCGCCAGGCGCGCGAACTTGACAATAATCGTCATTGGGACTGGGACAGACACGGTAGGTCTTTGTCGCCACGAGGCGAAAATTTTGACTATAAACACTTTTTGACTGTCCGGAAATTTAAGATCTTCCGCAATTCTAAGAATGACATACATCCATGTGCATGGTTAGATCAATTTATGTACGCACTTCCACCAAATTTGCCACTAAGTCACAAACTTGAAATTATGTGCGGCTATTAAAGTCCTCAGGGGATTCACTACTCTAAGTGAATATGTGCCGTAGCGAGCATAGGGCCCCGAGCTGTAGTGGTGCTACTTCTCTTTTAGTTTTCTGTACCGCTGCCTACTCTTTTACTATTCTTTGCATCTGTCAAAACAACTCTTCGACTATCGATCTATCTAGTGAGTAAATAAACAATAACCGGATCTGACTAATTTACCTAAATATGATTTCGGAAATTACCGTTTGGACTTACTGTATCTTCAGCAGCATTCATTCGTAGTTTAAATGAAATTTTACCTGTTTATCTTCGTGACAATATTACTTCATATGTTGATGATATTCTTATTGCCAAACATTCTTGGAGTGAACACAATAAAATTTTGGATTCATTATTACGCATTTTTGCAAGAGTTGGCATTACTGTGAACTTGGAAAAATCTGAATTTGGTCGTTCTCAGGTGAAATTTCTCGGTCATATTATTTCTACAGAAGGTATTCTTCCTGATCCAGAAAAAGTAGACGCTATTCGTAATTATGCTGTTCCTACCACAAAACGTGAGGTTCGTAGTTTTCAAAATTTTTGTGGAATGATATACTTTTAAAAAAATTTTTGTAGAATGACATACTTGTGAGAAACTAACAGCTACATGTAAACATGCAGAGAATACAAGGATACCGCGCTGTGTTTTGGCGGCGGCATATACTCAAAGCAACAGTCAAGTCTGCGCGCGGCACAAGGCAGTCGTTGACCGCAAACAATTGCTTCCTACGTCACGCGCCTACAGCTGATCGAGCGCTCAGTGCGAATGCACTGACAGCCGTAAACAAATACACAGTCTAATTTCTCCGATTAAATTCAGTATAAAGCTATAGTGACTTGATGAATTATGTTATTAACATTCAGTATTTTTCAGGATACGGTTCTATAAAATATTGAAGAACTTCAGGTAAATTCTGTGTGTCTCCGACGTTAAGAGGACTTGCTATCGAGAAATTTTCAGGAAGAATGTAATTTCGAAGAAGAAACTAATAAACTAAAAAGGGTAACTATTAATTGAGTTTATTTTTCAGGTAACATATTTCCACTTAGGTACGTACTTTAAACGTAATTTGCTGCTCGCGATTACGTGATTCATACTTTGTGCTAATTTCATGTTCTATGAATTTACGTGTGAAGCGACGTGCTTGCGTACATTTTCTGATTTTTGTCAATGTTTTATTAATGAACAGGATTGTTATTTGTATATATTATGCATCGCTTGGTTGCTATGCTTTTTCACTGATGTCATATTTCTTTAATTATGTGCCTGCTCTGCTTATTTATTTACATTATAATTGTAACCTGATTTATTGTGCTGATGTGTTTAGGTATGTAAGTTATACTTTGTGATTTATCTGCTTGCGCCTTCATGTTTACTTATTAAGATGACATATGAACATTTATTTGCTTATGCTGATATGATGCTAATGACATGTTTACTGCTTTGCGTATGGATTGCATATTTATGCACATCTGTTGTTGCCATAACTACTCTTTAATTTGGTGTACAGAAATGCTGATGTACAGTGTACGAATATAGAGTTTAGGTTACACTATGGTATAGGTTATAGATTGTTCGCTTAGCAGAGCCTCGTTGTAAGGATTGTGCTGTATCCACTTATTGACATTCTGTTCTCTACTGGTATATTTACTCGCTATTGCTTGTTTTGCTTACGCTAAGTGCCTTATATTTTTAAGATAAGAAAATGAACTGCTATAATTCGACGAACGACATTAGTACAAGAAACTTCATAGAAGTCACATGAGCTGGAGGTTTTATGAAAGCTGTATCAATTTATGCTAATAGGAAGGAAGCTACGGCGTGACATACCGAAACTAGGTTTAGACCATTGACAGTTATTACACTGCATTTTTCGTGAGCAATTGAAATAGGAAGTGACACTTGACACAAGAAATACTCCACATGTTTGCTTCTGTTTGCCATAATTCTTGAAGTGGCGTTCACACTGTGAAATATTATGATTGTTCACACTCCGTAATCGTACTTAATTACTGAGAGTTATTCGAGCTAAGTCTGTTAGAGGTCATGTATGCATTTCTTTGTTTACAATTCATAATGAGTAGAAGATTTGGGTCAGACGGATTACACAGAGGTTGTGTGTTGACAATGTGTCTTCAGATTGTATGGGAGGATGAACTGATGTTTGCACTAGGATTTTATCTGTACTTGTTCGAGGAGACTGACTAGAGGAAAGAGTTGTGTTGGAAGTGAGATGATATTGGTAATAAGGTTTATATGTATCGACGCATTGAAGAGGTATTATTGAGGTATTATTGAGATTGTGTGAAGTTGATGATTATTGGAGTTTTGGTGGATAAGAGGTAAAGTAAGTGAGGAGCATATATTGGCAATAAGGTTTATATGTATCGACGTATTGAAGAGGTATTATTGAGGTATTATTGAGATTGTGTGAAGTTGATGATTATTGGAGTTTTGGTGGATAAGAGGTAAAGTAAGTGAGATGCATATTTTTTTTGTTGGTCTTATGGAACAAGGAGGATGAAGATAGCAGACTAGAACACTAAAGTAGAAGGAAGGAAGTCTATACACACACTTTGTTAAATCACTAAGCAGTATATACTTTTTTTTGAAGAGAGGAAGTATTTGCATATCTTGGCTCACTGACAGTTGTTCAACAACAGTACATTTGATCTGGCTTGGCAAACATTGGTCTTGACATGATGACTATGACGTTGACCTAACTATTATTGACTGTTATACATTGCTGCCACTACTACTTGATACACATGATGAACATCAGATTTTGACAGAATTACATTTACACAGTTAACACCATTCAATTACACAGTAGTACTTAATGTGGATGAAAGATGAATGAGTGTGTTTTGTGTGTTTTCCTTTCCTAATCCTACCCACCTATCTCGTAAATATTATTTTATTTGTTTGTAGTGGCTTGCACTGACACCCATAAATATTATAGGTTTACTGATATTTGAGTATTTGTAATAGTTAATATGAAAATTATCTGACATCATTTGTGTGTTTGTTATGATTTGTATGTTTAGTGTAACAGCATTTGTATGTGCATTCAAGCTATTGTTCATGCCTGAACTGTCTGATTAGTAGGGGTAAATATTATGAACTGTTACCTGCACTTTTTCAACATAATGTGTGACACTTAGGAATGATTAATTTCTGCTGATGAACTGTGTGATCAGTGATAGTGAATATTATGGACTGTTACTTATACTTTTTCTACATGATTGGTGCCACTAGGACATGTTTAATTTCTGCTGATGAACAGTGTGATCAGGGATAGTGAATATTATGGGCTGTTACTTGTACTTTTTCAACATAATGTGTGACACTTAGGAATGATTAATTTCTGCTGATGAACTGTGTGATCAGTGATAGTGAATATTATGGACTGTTACTTATACTTTTTCTACATGATTGGTGCCACTAGGACATGTTTAATTTCTGCTGATGAACAGTGCGATCAGGGATAGTGAATATTATGGGCTGTTACTTGTACTTTTTCTACATGATTGGTGTCACTAGGACATGTTTAATTTGTGCTTATATACTCTGATGAACAGTGCGATCGGTGATAGTGAATATCATGGACTGCTCTCTGAACCTGCTCATCATTGCTAGGTGTAACTGATGGACTACTTGTATGGAAATGAAGTCACTTGCTGCTGTCTGCACCTACTCAACATTGCTGGGTGCCACTGATGGACTGCTTCTACTGAACTAATGTGACTTGTTGCTGTGTGTACCTCTTCAACTTTACTGGGTGCAACTGATGGACTGCTTCTACTGAAATGATGTCACTTGTTGGTGTCTGCACCTGCTCAACATTGCTGGGTGCAACTGGTGGACTGCTTCTACTGAAATGATGTCACTTGTTGGTGTCTGCACCTGCTCAACATTACTGCGTGCCACAGATGGAACTGCTTCTACTGAAATGATGTCACTTGTTGGTGTCTGCACCTGCTCAACATTACTGGGTGCCACAGATGGAACTGCTTCTACTGAAATGATGTCACTTGTTGGTGTCTGCACCTGCTCAACATTGCTGGGTGCCACAGATGGAACTGCTTCTACTGAAATGATGTCACTTGTTGCTGTGTGTACCTGCTCAACTTTACTGGGTGCAACTGATGGACTGCTTCTACTGAAATGATGTCACTTGTTGGTGTCTGCACCTCCTCAAAATTGCTGGGTGCAACTGATGGACTGCTTCTACTGAAATGATGTCACTTGTTGGTGTCTGCACCTGCTCAACATTACTGGGTACCACAGATGGAACTGCTTCTACTGAAATGATGTCACTTGTTGGTGTCTGCACCTGCTCAACATTACTGGGTGCCACAGATGGAACTGCTTCTACTGAAATGATGTCACTTGTTGGTGTCTGCACCTGTTCAACTTTACTGGGTGCAACTGATGGACTGCTTCTACTGAAATGATGTCACTTGTTGGTGTCTGCACCTGCTCAACATTGCTGGGTGCAACTGATGGACTGCTTCTACTGAAATGATGTCACTTGTCGGTATCTGCACCTGCTCAACATTGCTGGGTGCAACTGATGGACTGCTTCTGCTGAAACGATGTCACTTGTTGGTGTTTGCACCTGTTGACCATTGCTGGGCTGGAATTATCAACTATTTTTTTTTGAATAATTAAAAGTATTTTATGTGAACATTTGCATAAACTGATTTTTTTTGTATTGTGTAAACTATTATGTAAAGCCACATGTATGAAAAGAATTTGTATTGCCTACTGTATTTTATATATTAGAATATTGAAAGGTCAGTGCAAAGCCAAAATTTTAACTAATAATGTGATATTTAGGTATTAATATTATCTTTTATTTTTGTCTGTATTTTTCTGGACGAATTTGGTGGTATTTTCTCCACCAATGCTGGCAAAAATACCATCAAATTCTGGCTTGTGGAGGAGGGGCATATGAAAGGTGGCTACACTGAGCCACTGCGCCAGAGATTGCGCCAAAGAGTATTATTAAGCCGCCTCCACAGTGCTTGTCGAGAGCTCGTAGATGTCAGTGCTTGTCGAGAGCTCGTAGTAGTCAGTGCCTGTTAAGAGCTCGTAGTAGTCAGTGCCTGTTAAGAGCTCGTAGTAGTCAGTGCTGAGATGTTGTAGCAGAGAGTGTTTGTTGAGATGTGCTATTAGGCAGTGCTTGCTGAGATGTGATATTGGAGAGTTCTGGTGGAGATATAATGTAAGGATTAGAGTGATTTTCATCAATATAAATGAGGTAACTAACTCCGTTTGTTTTTAATTTCAGTATCCTAAATAATGCGTCATTACAGGTTCAGTCAACAAAGCATCTGGCGTGTGTTCTTGTATTAGAGTGTAATTCTGCTTTCCTTACGCAATTATCGTATTTCTAATTTTCTTTTATCACGTCAGTATAATTGGTATTTAAAAATTCTTGTCTCGTTGAAGAAGAACCGTGCCAGATGTGTACGTTGAGTCACACTCCCACACACAGAACAATAACATTTGTGCTTGGGTTTTGTAGGTTTTATAGTTGCTGCGGACTTAATTAATTAATTGTGTTAACGAAAAATTTCATTTCATTCTTGTTGTTGTTCTTTGCAGTCAGATAGCGTAATAATACTAGTCAGGGCCAACCGATTACGAGACACAGCGTAATCGGACATACAGCTACTAAAAAAAACAAAAAGTATTTTCAATCATATTTAATTAAGCCCCCATGCAAAGTCTAACGAAGTTGAAAGATAACTTTAATATTGATATAGTAATGAAGTATAATTATTTCGAGACAGATATAACGGTATTTAAATGAGCGCTAAATAAGATGAAAAGAGTAGTAACTTATATACTGGAAATCTTGAACGCATAATAAATCCAGTAATCATTATTTAATACAGTGATCATAACAGTTTCAGGGTCACCCCCCCCCCCCTTTTTATTCATTTGAATTCTGAAGTGTTCTAAATTGCTTTGACCAGCAAAAGTTCTAGGTGCTTCAGTCTGGAACCGCGTGACGGCTACGGTCGCAGGTTCGAATTGTGCCTCGGGCGTGGATGTGTGTGATGTCCTTAGGTTGGTTAGGTTTAAGTAGTTCTGAGTTCTAGGGGACTGATGACCACAGATGTTAAGTCCCATAGTGCTCAGAGTCATTTGAACCATTTTGAACCAGCAAAAGTTAAAGTCAATATAAAAGTCAAAATTTATCAGTGTTTTATCTTTATCAAAATCGACATTTTGTATGTAGCACGAAAGTGATATTTCTAGGGTAACCTATGCCCTATTTTAATCAGATTAATAGACAGTATAAAGTTTTGTAGTATACATTATAGTGTAATGTTATGTATTCATGGTTTTTCAATATCAATACAGAACGTAAAACTATCAGTTCAATAGATTTTCTGGTTCTAAAATTCTACTATATTATGCAGTGTTACTACTTGTTGTTTTGCATGAATATATACCAACTTGTACAGGGAAGAAACTCAGTTAATGCCTAATTAGGCTGGCGACCGTATTATTATCAAATTGGTAGCATCTTCATGGTCGCTTTTGGTCCACCCTGTACCTGCAGAGTTTACTTAATTGTAATCCTTCATTTACAAATTTATATGTTACATTCATAATTCGCAATTGGCGAGTGACAGAAACGGTCGACCATTCGATTCATGTCTGTGTTCTTGCCGTATACTGTAGACTCAGCAGTATTTTACCTGTAATGCGGCAACTACGTATCCCAACCCCTAGACAACGAAACCAGCTAAAAATTATAATATTCCAACATTGAATTGGAGGCCGCGTAGTTTATTTGAAAGCCCGCAACGTCTCTGTTTCAAAGATTCCACCGATAATGTCACAGGCTTGAGCTGCACAAGTCTGACCAGCAGCTAATTCACTGTAAATAATATCATGTAACTGTGAGCTTACAGTTAAATAGTTTTTGCATTTACTAGAATTAAGAATCAGAAAATGCACAGAAATATTATATCAACGATAAATGAATAATTAATGAAAACATTTCTATTTTAACGTCTGAAATTGATGTACGAGACACCAAACATTTCTGTCGAATAATGGTTATTCAAGAAAGTATATCTCAAATAAACGTAAAGTGGTCCTACAATAACTAGTTGTTGTTGTTGTTGTTGTTGTTGTGGTCTTCAGTCCTGAGACTGGTTTGATGCAGCTCTCCATGCTACTCTATCCTGTGCAAGCTTCTTCATCTCCCAGTACCTACTGCAACCTACATCCTTCTGAATATGCTTAGTGTATTCATCTCTTGGTCTCCCCCTACGATTTTTACCCTCCACGCTGCCCTCCAATGCTAAATTGGTGATCCCTTGATGCCTCAGAACGTGTCCTACCAACCGATCCCTTCTTCTGGTCAAGTTGTGCCACAAAATTCTCTTCTGCCCAATCCTATTCAATACATCCTCATTAGTTATGTGATCTACCCATCTAATCTTCAGCATTCTTCTATAGCACCACATTTCGAAAGCTTCTATTATTTTCTTGTCCAAACTATGTACCGTCCATGTTTCACTAATACATGGCTACACTCCATACAAATACTTTCAGAAACGACTTCCTGGCACTTAAATCTATACTCGATGTTAACAAATTTCTCTTCTTCAGAAACGCTTTCCTTGCCACTGCCAGTCTACATTTTATATCCTCTCTACTTCGACCATCATCAGTTATTTTTCTCCCCAAATAGCAAAACTCCTTCACTACTTTAAGTGTCTCATTTCCTAATCTAATTCCCTCAGAATCACCTGACTTAATTCGACTACATTCCATTTTCCTCGTTTTGCTTTTGTTGATGTTCATCTTATATCCTCCCTTCAAGACACCATCCATTCCGTTCAACTGCTCTTCCAAGTCCTTTGCTGTATCTGACAGAATTACAATGTCATCGGCGAACCTGAAAGTTTTATTTCTTCTCCATGGATTTTAATACCTACTCCGATTTTTTCTTTTGTTTCCTTTACTGCTTGCTCAATATACAGATTGAATAACATCGGGGAGAGGCTACAGCCCTGTCTTACTCCCTTCCCTACCAATGGTTCCGTTTCATGTCCCTCGACTCTTATAACTGCCATCTGGTTTCCGTACAAATTGTGAATAGCCTTTCGCTCCCTGTATTCTACCCCTGCCACCTTCAGAATTTGAAAGAGAGCATTCCAGTCAACATTGTCAAAAGCTTTCTCTAAGTCTACAAATGCTAGAAACGTAGGTTTGCCTTTCCTTAATCTTTCTTCTAAGGTAAGTCGTAAGGTCAGTATTGCCTCACGTGTTCCAACATTTCTACGGAATCCAAACTGATCTTCCCCGAGGTCGGCTTCTACTAGTTTTTCCATTCGATGTAAAGAATTCGTGTTAGTATTTTGCAGCTGTGGCTTATTAAACTGATTGTTCGGTAATTTTCACATCTGTCAACACATGCTTTCTTTGGGATTGGAATTATTATATTCTTCTTGAAGTCTGAGGGTATTTCGCCTGTCTCATACATCTTGCTCACCTGATGGTAGAGTTTTGTCAGGACTGGCTCTCCCAAGGCCGTCAGTAGTTCCAATGGAATGTTGTCTACTCCGGGGGCCTTGTTTCGACTCAGGTCTTTCAGTGCTCTGTCAAACTCTTCACGCAGTATCGTATCTCCCATTTCATCTTCATCTACATCCTCTTCCATTTCCATAATATTGTCCTCAAGTACACCGCCCTTGTATAGACCCTCTATATACTCCCTCCACCTTTCTGCTTTCCCTTCTTTGCTTAGAACTGGGTTTCCATCTGAGCTCTTGATGTTCATACAAGTGGTTCTCTTCTCTCCAAAGGTCCCTTTAATTTTCCTGTAGGCAGTATCTATCTTACCCCTAGTGAGATGAGCCTCTACATCCTTACATTTGTCCTCTAGCCATCCCTACGTAGCCATTTTGCACTTCCTGTCGATCTCATTTTTGAGACGTTTGTATTCCTTTTTGCCTGCTTCATTTACTGCATTTTCATATTTTCTCCTTTCATCAATTAAATTCAATATTTCTTCTGTTACCCAAGGATTTCTACTAGCCCTCATCTTTTTACCTACTTGATCCTCTGCAGCCTTCACTACTTCATCTCTCAAAGCTACCCATTCTTCCTCTACTGTATTTCTTTGTCCCATTCCTGTCAATTGTTCCCTTATGCTCTCCCTGAAACTCTGTACAACCTCAGGTTCTTTCAGTTTATCCAGGTCCCATCGCCTTAAATTCCCATCTCTTTGCAGTTTCTTCAGTTTTAACCTACGGGTCATAACCAATAGATTGTGGTGAGAGTCCACATCTGCCCCTGGAAATGTCTTACAATTTAAAACCTGGTTCGTAAATCTCTGTCTTATCATTATGTAATGTATCTGATACCTTTTAGTATCTCCAGGATTCTTCCATGTATACAACTTTCTATCATGATTCTTAAACCAAGTGTTAGCTATGATTAAGTTGTGCTCTGTGCAAAATTTTACCAGGCGGCTTCCTTTTTCATTTCTTAGCCCCAATCCATATTAACCTACTACGTTTCCTTCTCTCCCTTTTCATACACTCGAATTCCAGTCACCCAAGACTATTAAATTTTCGTCTCCCTTCACTATCTGAATAATTTCTTTTATTTCATCATACATTTCTTCAATATCTTTGTCATCTGCAGAGCTAGTTGGCATATAAACTTGTACTACTGTAGTAGGTGTGGGCTTCGTATCTATCTTGGCCACAATAATGTGTTCACTATGCTGTTTGTAGTAGCTTACCCGCATTCCTATTTCGTATTCATTATTAAACCTACTCCTGCATTACCCCTATTTGACTTAGTGTTTATAATCCAAATAACTAGTTATAGTACAGAAAGAATGGTATCGTTATTAAATGCATAAAGTTGCGCTGAAAGCATTACGAGAAAGGCAGCAGAATCGCTGAACTCAACAGCTATACAAGATGCGTGGAAAACCAAGTATATTTTGTGATCACAGTTACACAAAATATTCGACACCTGAAAATAATTCAGAGTTCAGCATCAAGATTTACCCATTAAGACATGAGAGGTAACGAGTAGGAACTCAACCTCTATTCTCAGCTCCGTAATACAACTGAAAATGTTAAAGCTGCACACTGGAGCACATTCAAATGGTTCAAATGGCTCTGAGCACTATGGGACTCAACCTCTGAGGTCATTAGTCCCCTAGAACTTATAACTAGTTAAACCTAACTAACCTAAGAACACCACACACATTCATGCCCGAGGCAGGTTCGAACCTGCGACCGTAGCGGTCTCGCGGTTCCAGACTGCAGCGCCTAGAACCGCACGGCCACTTCGGCCGGCGGAGCACATTCAGACCTCGGGAAAGTTAGTCCCTTCAAGTGTCCAAGTGTTGTGGTAGCACTTCACTGCCCAGAATGAGTCACCCACCGACCGAATAACCCGTGCTATCATCGACAGGTCTGCCTTCCATGAGATCTCAGTGTAAAAGCGTAGAACCAGTCCCCTGAACACACACCACCCGAAAAGCGTCTGTCTCCATTTCACTCCAGCAATATTCCGCTACCGCCTACTTCTCCATTGGCCGAAGACTGCCCCTACCAAAACTATACCAGTCTTAGTTTTACAGGTACGTTACTGACTCAGCTTGGCCTCTCCCCTCACTAAACCAATATATTACAAAAATATTTAACTGAAGGAATGTTATAATGTTATAAACTGTTGGTCATACACACATCACTCACAAATAATGTAATTAATGAGTTGTTCATAAATAAATAACCAAGCATTCTCGCACGAAAGCGTTTATGTTAAATGACAACAAAATATTGTCAAACATTGTTTGAATAGTTATGAGTGCATGATGGAAGCATTTTCTGGTACTCTTCACAGTGACTGTGTCGCCTAACACATGTCATTGGCCCATTTTAAATTACCACTGTTTTTAATACAATTGCAATTAATATGTAAATAAAGTTATTGGCCAAAATAGTTGCATATTGAAAGGTGGCGACTCTCAGGGAACGCCATCTGTCACTTCTTGTTCATTACGTAGTCCCTGCAAGAGGCGTTGCAGTCTTCTCAGCTACGTAGCGAACCATCATAACGAGTAATTGTAGGTATGACAGAAATGACAGAGTTTGTTTGTCGCTAGCACCAATATTTGTGGCCTAAATTTTTTCTGTGGAGGTGAGGACGGCAGGGAGACATGTTTTGCCTAACCACAACAAACAGAGGAGGCTACTGTGGATTGCATAGCGATCGGTGATTTTTTTTTAAGAGTGACAGGATTTTGATGGAAGGTGTGAGAGCCATTAGAAAGCGATTTTACCTATCAGCATACAACTTTTTTTACAGAGAACGGCCGGCCGGAGTGGCCGTGCGGTTCTGGGCGCTACAGTCTGGAGCCGAGCGACCGCTACGGTCGCAGGTTCGAATCCTGCCACCGGCATGGATGTGTGTGATGTCCTTAGGTTAGTTAGGTTTAATTAGTTCTAAGTTCTAGGCGACTGATGACCTCAGAAGTTAAGTCGCATAGTGCTCAGAGCCATTTGAACCATTTTACAGAGAACGTACAGACCATGGAAGTTAGGTAACTTTCTTTAATTAGAAATGCAGAGATACGAATACAAATGCAGAGATGCCGTTCTGCGACCCTCCACACTGCTGATACTCATGAGACATTTGCATAAGACATCGTACGACGATTTTTTTGTTGCATAATTAGTACGTGCGGCTTTCGTCTTAGTTCACTGCCGGTGGTTGATTTAAGGTATCTTCGTGTCTTTGCTAATTGAGTAGGTCTGTCGTATTGTGATGGAAGTCTTGTGGGCAGAATGTGTCGTTGGTTGGTTCTATACTTATCACCTGGGTCTTGAAAACTAATCCCAAGCGACATTCCGTCTAGGAAAGGTTTCCACCGCAGATTCATAACGAATGCCTCTCAGGAGGAAATTTGCTCGGTATGTATTGCACAAAAAAGCCAGTCTGGAACCGAGACATTCCCGTACAATGCTACTAGCAATTACTCTGGTCCGCCGTGACGCATGCCATGCATCACGAAGCAAACAAACGGTCGGCCTCTTGTGTACTGCTTGACTAAATACGAGGGGAAAAGCAAGTCGAAAACCATGTAGACCAACTTGCCTGCTCGGTAAAACATGGCGCTGTATATTACTCCTGTGGCTGTGAGTTCCGCGAAGTTAACATCCTAGTAATTATTTCGGTTACATCTTGTTGACGTTGCTTGTATCTTGTCCTCAGCTGAAACAGGAAATTATTACGAGCTTAATGTTTCCTGCCAGTGTGGCCACAGGTATCCGCATCTAGGATCAACACATCACTGCCAGTGGACTGCACAAACTTGTTCCATAACTCTTGTTTTTACAATGAAGATCTCCTGTATCTTTTATGTAAGCGTGAACTGTCTGTATGATTAAGATAACAGACAATAAATTCAATTAATAAAATAAAGTAATGGTAAAGGCCACAATGTACTTGGAGTTCTCAGTTGTCCACGGAGGACTGATGGCTACCGTGGAAGAAGTTACCTGAACTACGGATCATACGTGTTGTAATCAGCTGACTCACAGAGTTGGAGTGGAGCTCACCCACTGCGGTAATGTTCCTAAAAGTAACTGTGCTCTTCTGCATTTGCCACCAATAACGAGATAGGCCGTGTGTAAGTAAAGCAGAATAGCAGAAAATGCTTACAAAGAAGACGACTTGGAGATGCAGTGAATTTCAGAAGTCGTCAAGGCACGCTCATAGAATTCGATGACTTAGAAAAAGCGTTCGATAATGCACAACGGTGCAAGATGTTCTCAGTTCTGAGAAAAATAGGAAAAAGTTAACGCGAAAGGTGGATAATACGAAGGGCTTATTTCAATAGTAGTAAGAGTCCACTACCTCCACTTTTCTGTCTATAATGCTTCTGAAATTAATGAGCCAAACAAACAGAAAGAAAGGTTCGTCTCTAGCAAGAAGCCATATGCTTGAATATTTCTGCTATCTCAATCGCAGATTTTTCAGTGCTCATTTAACTTTAGGACTCTGTATCTCAATATGAACAAAAATGGACTTATACCAGTATTGAAATAAGCCGTTCATATAAAATATGTACAAGAATCAAGAGGAACCATAAATCTGGAAGACCAAGAACACTTACTGCACTTTGCTGGGGCCACTGCGACAAGGTGCCTGCTTTCCATGGTGTCTGGGAAACTTTGTGCCCATGCCTGCAGACAACAAGTGAGCGATCCCAGCGCCCCAAGCTACATTGGTGGGACTACTTCTGATCGCATCGCAAATAGTGACGTGGTGCATCCCCATTTGTATAGACAGACAAAAAAAATAAAAATCAAGTAATAAAATTTTAAAAACACTCGTCATATATTCGGGTATATATGACGAGTGTTTTGATTCGTGTCTTCCCCCCATGAACCATGGACCTGGCCGTTGGTGGGGAGGCTTACGTGCCTCAGCGATACAGATAGCCGTACCGTAGGTGCAACCACAACGGAGGGGTATCTGTTGAGAGGCCAGACAAACATGTGGTTCCTGAAGAGGGGCAGCAGCCTTTTCAGTAGTTGCAGGGGCTACAGTCTGGATGATTGACTGATCTGGCCTTGTAACACTAACCAAAACGGTATTGCTGTGCTGGTACTGCGAACGGTTGAAAGCAAGGGGATACTACAGCCGTAATTTTTTCCGAGGGCATGCAGCATTACTGTATGGTTAATGATGATGGCGTCCTCTTGGGTAAAATATTCCGGAGGTAAAATAGTCCCCCATTCGGATTTCCAGGCGGGGACTGCTCAGGAGGACGTCATTATCAGGAGAAAGAAAACTGGCGTTCTACGGATAGGAGCGTGGAATGTCAGATCCCTTAATCGGGCAGGTAGGTTAGAAAATTTAAAAAGGGAAATGGATAGGTTAAAGTTAGATATAGTGGGAATAAGTGAAGTTCGGTGGCAGGAGGAACAAGACTATTGGTCAGGTGAATACAGGGTTATAAATAAAAAGTCAAATAGGGGTAATTCAGGAGTAGGTTTAATAATGAATAGAAAAATAGGAATGAGGGTAAGCTACTACAAACAGTATAGTGAACGCATTATTGTGGCCAAGATAGACACGAAGCCCACGCTTACTACAGTTTATATGACGACTGGCTCTGCAGATGACAAAGATATTGAAGAAATGTATGATGAAATAAAAGAAATTATTCAGATAGTGAAGGGAGACGATAATTTAATAGTCATGGGTGACTGGAATTCTGTAGTAGGAAACGGGAGAGAAGGAAACGTAGTGGGTGAATATGGATTGGGGGTACAAAATGAAAGAGGAAGCCGCCTGGTAGAATTTTGCACAGAGCACGACTTAATCATAGCTAAGACTTGGTTCAAGAATCATAAAAGAAGGTTGTATACATGGAAGAAGCCTGGAGATACTGACAGATTTCAGATAGATTACATAATGGCAAGACAGATATTTAGGAACCACGATTTAAATTGTAAGACATTTCCAATGGCAGATGTGGACTCTCACCACAATCTATTGGTTATGAACTGTAGATTAAAACTGAAGAAACTGCAAAAAGGTGGGAATTTAAGGAGATGGGACCTGGGTAAACTGACTAAACAAGAGGTTGTACAGAGTTTCAGGGAGAGCGTAAGGGAACAAATGGCAGGAATTGGGGAAAGAAATACAGTAGGAGAAAAATGGGTAGCTTTGAGGGATGAAGTAGTGAAGGCAGCAGAGGATCAAGTAGGTAAAAAGACGAGGGCTAGCAGAAATCCTTGGGTAACAGAATAAATATTGAATTTAATTGATGAAAGGAGAAAATATAAAAATGCAGTAAATGAAGCAGGCAAAAAGGAATACAAACGTCTCAAAACTGAGATCGACAGGAGGTGCAAAATGGCTAAGCAGGGATAGCTAGAGGGCAAATGTAAGGATGTAGAGGCTTATCTCACTAGCGGTAATATAGATACTGCCTACAGGAAAATTAAAGAGACCTTTGGAGATAAGAGAACCACTTGTATGAACATCAAGAGCTCAGATGGAAACCCAGTTCTAAGCAAAGAAGGGAAAGCAGAAAGGTGGAAGGAGTATATAGAGGGTCTATACAAGGGCGATGTACTTGAGGACAATATTATGGAAATGGAAGAGGATGTAGATGAAGATGAAATGGGAGATACGATACTGCGTGAAGAGTTTGACAGAGCTCTGAAAGGCACAAGTC